>NW_024065863.1:0-748828 GCF_014898295.1 Botrytis byssoidea | reverse complement strand
ATAAAAAAAATAAGATTAATTAATATTATTCTTATATTAATTTTATCATTATTATTATTAATAAATCTTTTTTATTATAATTAAAAAAATATAATACTTTTTTCAAATTTTATATAATTTTGTATAATTATTTATTAGATTTGTATAAACTCATTTTTTATTATATTAATAATTAAATTCAATAATAATCTTAAAAAAAATAATATTATTATTTATTTATTAAAAAACTTGAATATATTCTAAATCGAGAATTAGATTTTTTATTAAATTATTATCAAAAATATAGATCTTGAATAAATTAAAAGATATTTAATTAAACTATAAAATTAAAAATAAATTAATTTATTTATATTCTTTTAATTATATAAAATAATAAAAAAGATTTAATTTATTATATCCTATATAATATTTTAAGAATATATAATTTATTTAGAATTGTTTTTTATAAAATTATTATTAATTTTAAAAATTATTTGACTTTTAATATATACTTCAAAATAATATTTTTTTTATAAAAATATCTTTATTTTATAATTAATTAAAATATAATCAAATAGCAAAGCAATATTTTGAGATATTATTTGTTTTATAAGATTTATAAATATATAATTCAAATTATAAAATTAAATATTAATTATAATAATTTATTTAGAATATTAATTATTATATATTTTAATTAAATTAATATTTATAAATTCCAATTTAATATTCTTAAAATGAACAAATAAAATAACTCCTTGAAATTAATTGAAATTAGAATTATTTTCAATATTTTGAATAATAATATTCTAAAATCAATTAAGATATTAAGATTATATAATATATTTAATCAATTATTCCCTCAAAAATTCTTTTTATTAAAAACTTTTAATTGAAATAATTATAATATTTAATTACAAAATTCTAGTGAATAAAAGGTAATATTATATAATATTGGAAAATTGAATAATTTAATTAAAAATAAAGTTAATAATAATGTTAAAAAAGAGTTTATTATTCTTATTATTTAAATAGAAAATATATTAATAATTATTCTTGAAATATAAGATAAAAAAAAAGATAAAGATTAATAATAATTTTATTTTAATTATATTATTAAAATAATAATAAGGGATTTTTTAAAATAAAATAGCTTTTTTAATTAATATATTATAATTATTATAAATAGATATCTTTAAAATAAAATAAATATTAATTATAAGATTAAAATAGAATAAACTTTAAGCAATTAATATATATTATATTTTATAAAATCTAAATTAATAGAAAAATAATAAATATTATTAATATTATATATCATTTTGACTTTATAATTTTTTTTATTAATAAAATAATATTATAATAAATATAAATTTTTGAATAAATTCTTATTATATATATTATTATTTTTAGAAAATAATTATAATATTTATATTTTCAAATATACTTAATAATTCTAGAACTTATAATCTTTTATTTATAATAATTTATAATTATTTAGAATATTAAATAAAAAAAATCTTATTAAAATAATTCTTTTAAAAAGAGTAATAATATTTTATAAGAATAAATATTCCAATAAATATTGGTTTTTTAATAATATTTATAATAAAATTATTTAGTTGTTTTATATTATTTATGAGTATAGCCTTGAAAATTATAGAATTACTTAATTAATTTGAGAACTATATATTTTATAAATACTAAAAAAAACAGATAATATTAAAAAAAGATTTTTAATTAAAATAAAAGAAAAAACAAATTTATAATTAATAAAGATTAATATTAATAATATTATAAATATAAAAAATATTAAAAAAGATATATTTTTATTTTGAATATAATTTAAAAAAGAAATATTTGTAATATATTATAATAAATTTAAAATTAAACTTATATTCTGAATTCTAGAGATTGAATATAATAAAAGTATTAATTAAATTTTGAAAATATTTATATAAAAAATTAATCTTTTTTTATATTATAACTTTATTAATTTCGATTTTAAATTCTTTCTTTATTATTATTTTACTAACTTCAACTTTGATTAAATAATTAAAAAAAAGGTGATTGAATTTGAATTAGATTTAATAATAATATTAAATTATCTATAAACTCTTAAATACTTATTAATTAATAATAGAAATTTAATATAAAAATATTATTATAATTCAATATTTTATTCTTATTTAGATTCTTTGTTTTTGATTCTTATATTATATTAATTATATTTATTATTTGTATTATAATTTCAATTAAACTAATTACAAGATTTGTTTTCTTTATCTTTTAGAAATTTTGATTTTATATTTAATATACTTTTTATTCATTTTCTTTTTTTTAAATTGAATTTATTTTATTTATTTTTTAAATTCAAAAATCAATTTAATTTGAAAAAATATGATAAAAAAGAATTCAATTATATATTTAAGGAATATTTAATTAATAAATTATTATTTAAAAATATTAGAATATTAGGATTGATTTGGAATTTATTAAAAGATATATTAGCTAATATATTTGATAAAAAGGATTTATAAATAATAAATCGAATGAATGAATAAGAATATATAAATAATATTAATATACTTTAAAAAACTAATCACTTTTTTTTTAAAAGCTATAGCTTCTTTTTATATAAATTTTCATAATTCTACTCTAACTTTTTTTAATTGAATTCGAATTTATTACTATAATTAATATAATAAAATAATTTAGAATGATTTGAATATATATATAAAAAAAAATCAATAAAAATTATTAATATAATTTTAGTACAATTTTGATTCAATATTTACATTATAATACCATATTTTTTATTTTAATATTACATTTGCTTTTAATTCTTTTAACATATAAATTATATAAATTGACTATAATTCCATTAGAATCTTTATAATATTTTATATTATATTTCTTTTTTATAAATTAATTTTTTAATTATTCATTTTGTTTTTTTGAATATTGATTTCTTTATAATTATAATTCAAAAATAATTAATTTTATATTAAAAGAATAGATTATAAACTTTTTAAATCATTATTTATATAAATATTTTGGATTTCAAGGATTTAATTTTAAAATAATAAAATAATTCTAAAAAATCTAATATTTAATAAAATATATAAGGAAAATTATTTATAAAAATATTTATAAAAGATGAAATTGAATATAATTAATAACTTATTTGAATTCAGAATTAAAGTTTTTTCTTTTTTATATAAAAGTAATTATGAATATTATTTGCTTTTTCTAGTTTTGTTTAATATTAATATATTTCCTTGAGTATTCAAGAATCCTATAAAATAATATTATAAAATTATAAATAAATTATTAATTGAAATAGATATTATAATATATAAAATATTAATGAAAATTAAAGAAAAAATCTGATTAATAAAAATATAGAATTAATAGTTTTATTAAGTAAAAGTCAAAATCTTAAGAGGTAATTGGTATTTAAGTATAACCTTTATTCAGGATTTTGTTGGGATAGATCAGTATAAATTATAATAGTTAAATTTAAGAATCTAGAAATATATTAATTAGTTTTTGTATTTTTAATAAATATAGACTAAATATTTTAAATAATAATTACTATCTATTCGAAATAATTCTAATCAAAAAACTAAATTAATAATTTTTATTAATTCTTAAAATTAACTTAAATTAATTATAATTTTATTTATTATGATTTTTATTTTTATAATTGAAATTAATAATATTTCTATATAATTAAATATTAGATATTAGATTTCTATATTTTCAATATATATAAAATAAATATTTTGAATAATAATTGATTATATTCGAAATAATTTAATTAGGAAAATAAGGTAATTAATCTTATCAATTTTTAGAATTAATTTAAATTAATTATAATTTCATTCAATATTGATTTTTAATTTTGAAATTAAAAGTAATAATTATTTAAAATATTTAGATATTATTTATTAAATTTCTATATTTTTAATAAATATAAAATAAATATTTTAAATAATAATTAATTATATTCAAAATAATTCTAATCGAAAAAGATAATATAATAATCAGCAATATCTGACTTTTTATTAAATCAAATTTATAATATTACAAATCTTATCTTTAATTAATTATAACTTTTATTATAATATTTTAATAAAGAAATAATTATTATTATTTGATTCATTAAATCAATACGAATCGAATAATATTAAAAAAAGCAAAATATTTTTTCCAATCTTGATCTAATCTTAACCCTATATCTGGTCTTCATAAATATATTATTATAAATATTTTAAAAAGATTTTATTTTAATTATTCTTTAGAATAATTTATTTAATATAAAAAATAAATAAAAATTTTCTTTTAAAAAATATTTAAAAAAATTACTTTTTTATAAAAATCTTATAAAAATTATATTTCAAATCTTTTTTTAAAAAAATCTATTTATTAAAAAAATCTTATAAATAAATGTTTTTTTCTTACCTTCAAAATTATTTATTTATTATAAAAATTTAATAAAAAATCTTTTTTGATAATGTTTTAAAAAAATAAATTTCTTATAAAAATCTTATAAATAATTTATTTTTATAATCTTATTGAAATACAATATTTGTTACCAAAATTATATAAAAAAATTATTTTAATATTCTTTAATAATAATCTATTTATTAAAAAAATCTTATAAATAATTTATTTCTATAATCTCGTCAAAATAATTTATTTATTATAAAAATCTTTTAAATAATTTATTTTAGAAATATTTATTAATAATTTATTAATCAAACAATTTTAAAAATATTTTAAGAAAACCTATTTTCAAATAATATTATTTTAAATATTTATTTTATTTAGAACTTTTCAAAAACTAATTTATTATTAAGAATTTGAATTTTTATAATTAATATTTTTCGAAAGATAATTTATTATTTACTAAATAATAAAAATAAGAGATTATCAATTATTTACTTCAGTTTTTGAAAAATGATATAAATTAAAAATAATTATTATTTATTTGAAATATTATTATATATTATAATAATCAAAATACAAAATCTTTATTCAACTTAATTTCAATAATATTTCTATTTTATATAAATTGTATATCAAAATTATTTATTATTTTAAATTAAGAATTCTTTATTATATAATTTTAAAAATATATTATTTATTAATAAAATAATGAAAATAAAAGAGTAAAAAATAATAAGGTTATATAATAATTCTTTATATATATTATAAAAGATTTACTATAATATAAAAAAATAGATTTTATATAAAACTTTACAAAATATATTAGAAATTGAATATAAACTTTTTAGAAATTATATTTTATAATAATAAAAATAATTATTATTATAATAATAATAGAAGATCTAATTAATTCAAATTTAAAACATAAATTGAATATATATATTAGAATTAAATTGAAGTTAATTTATAAAAACTAAATTTATTTAAAAAAAAATTGCTTATTTTTTTAGGTTTTTTTTAAAAAATATTCTAGATTTATATAATTTATAATGAAACTCTAATATATTCTATACTTATAAATAAAATTGATTTAAATCAAATCTTTAAAAATCATTTTATATAAAAAGAAAATACAACCAATCAAATTTAATTAATTTAATAATAATATTTTATATAAATTTCCATTTGATTTCATTTTATTCTATTCAATTATAAATCAATTTGATAAAAGATATTATTATATAACTAAATTATAATATGATTTTATAATATAAAATCATATTATAAGTATATTAGTCATCAGGATATCTCTTGATTAGTAAGATATTAAAAAATGATTTAGTGGACTTATTATGGATTTTCACAATTCCAACTCCACAAAGCTCAACTGAATTCATAGTCCAAGGAACCCCTCCGCTAACATTTACTCGATCCATATTAGTACGAAACAGATCCAGATCGTCTGCTAGACCTTACAAGTATTTCTCTCTTATTATTCCCTCATTCATCATCCCGTCAACCTCCCAGCAGCCCTTTGGATTCAAGGTTCTAGAAAAGTTCACACTAATAGTCGCTCGGCTTGCACTAACGCCAGATCGACCTTTACACTTTCATAAATTTACAATTTATCTCTTACACCTCTATCTCTCTTACACCTTCCACTTACCAATCTTTCCACAAATTCTGCAAACCCATTTCGCTTTGACGTCCCAGGAAGAACAATAATAAGTACTTGTGCACCAATCACGCATCCACTTTCCAATCTCCAGTTTTGAATCATACAAATTCCAAATTCCTTTGCAAATATGTTGAATATAACAGCTAATATAACTTCCCAGTTTACCTTCATAACTTATCTGCTCTCTGGGCTCATTTGTTTATATACCCGCTATCATGGCTCAGAACTGCTTCTAACACAGCTTGGATAACTATAAGCTAGTAAGTGAGATTCCGGACGATTTCAAAAAGTCAGTTGCAGTACTCAAACATCGGTTTCGATACCAAGCCCCATCGGAACCCAATCCCAATGCCAGCAACGAAACTTTGCGCGAAAAGGATATCGCTGCCAATTCAAATAGTGTTAGAATATGGGGTTACGATCCAATTAAGTTGTCGCATACAGCTGGATATCTCGGATTCTCGGACACCGATGCCATAACGAGTTGGTTCACTTTTGTCACATCCAGTGATGGAATACTGCCCGATTGGAAAGTGTTCCAAAAAGCTGATGGCAATTTCAGAGTCGACAGACATGTTCTTTTCCAGGTCATTGAAGACTTGAGAAACCCCGTCATCTACAATTTGATCACCAAACGGATATCATAATCAAGAAATCCGATATTCCAAAACCCCAATCCAATCAAAAAAACGTAGAGAGATACTACAGATGGCTTCATATAATGAACCTCATCATCCTCAACTACCTGGAACATTTCGAGAACGATCCTACACCTCCCAATGCCGCCTATCAAATTCATAGCCCGGAGAACTGGAACCGAGCACTGGCTGTCTTGCGGGCGTTCATTGGGAAGGATGTTTCGAGAGTGAGATCTCAGCCGGGAGTACAGCCTATGTTTGCTGTAGTCGAGCAAGGTGATATGACCACATCACCAAGTCAGATGGGAGAACATGGTGAAGCCGCAATGGATATGAGCGAGACAACCCAAGCTATTGGTAATGATATCATGGTCTCCGAGAATTCTGAAGACACCACGGACCTTGGACTCGGCTCGACTCAAATTGCATAGAATTGCGTCAAACTTTTTTATTCGATTGGTTCTCTTAGGTATGTCTTCTCATCACTCATTTCTGGCACAATTCTAACTAATTTTATTTTAGATGTTATAATCTTTCTTATAAATAGGATTGATCTCTTTTTCGATATATAAGTTTTTTTATTGGTTTTTCTTAGCTTAATATATTTCCTTTTAATTGGATCTGCTTTTCTTATATTGAATACATATTTCATAAAATTATTTTCTTATTCACTGAAATACATAAACAAGTGAAATGGATTTGAAGTTAGATGATATAGACGCCATAATCAATAAATTGAATATTATTGAATATATCAGTCTTTATATTTGCTTATATAAAAATAATCTGTTTTTTTATTACATAGTTTTATTTATTATAATAATTATTTTCTTAAGACCTTAAATAATAATAAGAATTTATATATTCTTTATTTTCTGTAATATTTGATTTTTTCAAAATAAATATTTATAAAACGAAATAAATATATTTGTAATTGAATATTATATATATAATAATTTAAATTAAGAATATAATCTATAATTTTGATTAAAAGATAAAAGAATGAATATTCAGAATAAAGTGAAACAATCGAAGTTTTCAATGGACATTACATCATTAAGTCGGATGCCCCACTTTCGAGCCATTCCTCTTTTGGTGTCAAGGTACGGGTAAAGACTTATATTGTATCATAAGGGTAAAAGAACTATGGAAGGAAGGGACCCTATTTATAAGAAGTAAGGTACACTAGTTATAAAAGCCTTAAACACAAAGGCAACTAATGAATAAGTAATTAGCATTATAATAATATTCTTTACTCAAAGTAATCAATATTCAATTATAATAATTATTTAAATTAAAAGATAAAATAATATCAAAATACTTTTATTTTTATTATTAAATTAAAATAGATTTTCTTAGAGATTATAATAATCAAATATCAAAGCTTTTTTGATCTGTTTTAGTCTCGTTTTGGGGGAATAATGTTTATATTTGGTATAATTGATAAAAGATTAGCAATTAATCTTTTGAGTTTTATTTAAACAAATAGATTAGATTTAATTAGGTTTGCTAAATGAAAAGTAATAATTATATTTTTTTGATTATAAAGATCTTTAGTGGATTACTAAGAGACTAAGTAATATTTTCATTTAATTAAGTAATAGAATCCATTTTTATTATAATAATTAAGGAATTTATTGAATTCTTATTATTTAATTTCTTTATTTGTTTTGTTATTGTATTTAAGGATTCAGTTTTAGTTTTATTAAAACTCAGCTTTATTAATTATATTTTAATTAATTAATTCTAATAAATAATAAAATAATTATAACAAGAAATTATGGAATATTGGAAAAATCTTGAAATTAAATAGAAACTAAAGAAAACAAATTTGTTTATAAACTTTTAGAATTTTATAGAAATTATTCTATTTATTATTATTTTTCTTTATAAATTAATTAGTTTTTATATTTTAAATACTAATTTATATTTTATTATTTTTTTTATATAAAAAAATATTAATACAAGTTTTATTAATATAATCTTTATATTTTTGAATAAATTAAATAATAAAGGCTTTTAATTTTATTAAAATTAGATTGAATCGATTTGTAATTTTATTAACTTTTAGGAATTTATATTTTCTTTAATATAATAAATTTGAAGATATAAACGAAAAAGATTTGATATTAAAATATAAATAGAATTTATAATTAATAAAGAATAAGAATATATTAATAATTTCTAAAATAATATTATTAAATACAAACTCTATAAATAGAAGCTAATCATATTAATTATTCTAATAAAGGTTTATAAAGGCTTAAAGATATTATTCTATTATAATATTGATTTTCTTTATTTGATTATCAAATTCAAAATAGAATGAAAAAGATTATTCTAAAGTGATTGATAAGTATTTAAATAAATATTTCCAGAATTCCGAAACAAATTATAAATCTTTATTAAATATAATATTATCAAACATTTTATATAAATAATAAATCTTTTTAATAAATCAATTAGTAAGTTTTTCTATAAATAATCCTATAATTAATATAAAATGATATATCTTTATTAAATAATAAATAATTATAATAATATACTAATATTTCTTTTTATAGTATTCACTAATTAATAATAATGTAATATAATTAATAAAAATATCAAATTAGAAGCGAAATAATATTAGTAAGAATTCGAGGAATTCGAATACTGCAAGATAAGAGACTTTGGTTTAGAAGCAGAATTAATAGATTTATATAAAAGTTTCAATTTCTCTTGATATATTAGACTATTAGTATATATAGGAAATAAGATTAATAATTTTAACTCAACCGGGATATTCCATAGATTTGGTTGAGTATATTTAGTAAATTATTTATATACAAAGCTTAATAAAGAAAAGAATAAAAAGATAATTATAATAAAAGATTTTATTATTAATTAATCTATAATCTTAAAAAGTAATTTGGAGATTTTTTTGGATTAATAATGGCTAATAGTAAGCAATTGGATTCTAAAGTATTTTGTATATAATAATAATCAGATTAAATGATTTATATACTTTATTAATAAGATTATCAATTGGTTTTTCAATATTAGAGATAATTATATCCATAGGGATTATAATTAGATCAATATTATTGTTTATTTATTAAATAAGATTCATGAATATAATAATATTAAATACTCTTTTTGAGAGAATTGTTTATAAGCAGTTTTTGATTTAATTATTATTAGAATTAATATAAATCAAATGATCTTCTGTTTTCTGATTTAATATATTAAAGTGAATTGTCTTATAATTAGATTAATATATAATATAAAAATTAAAATCAAATAGGAATTTAGTTTATTTTGTTTATTTTTGATTTAATATTTTCATTAATATAAAGTATTCTAGATTTTTGTAATTAATAATGATTTTAAATAACTCTTAAATATTATATAATTCGGATCTTTATTTTTCTAATAATTTAATAATAATTAGTAATTCCTTATTATAAATCTTATAGTTATATTCAATAATACTATATTTCAAAGAGAAATAGGCTACTAAATATAGATAGCCTTTATTATTATATGTGAAAGTATACTGTCTATAGCCCAGTTTAAAGCATCCATTTTGATAATTGTATAGCAATAGTAATTAAATATTGCAAAAACTGGGGCAAAGGTGAAGGTATATTTCAATATTTTAAAGGCATTTTTTTGATTAATAATCCAATTCTATATATTCTCTTTTTTCAATAGATAATTTAAAGATTCTATAATTTTTGAAAAGTTTTGAATAAAATATTAATAAAAATTAGTGAATTTTAAAAAGTATTAAAGGTTTTTTAATTTAATTAATAATTTCTATTTAAAAATAATCTTAATCTTATTAGAATTTATCTCTATATTATTAAAAATAATAATTAGATTGAAATACTTTGTTTTTTTTGTTTCAAATTTGTATTTATTAATATCAATTTGCAATCTAATATTGATAAGCCTTTAAATAATTTTGCGGATTTGTTTTCAATGATTTATAATGTTTTTAGAGTAGATTAAGATATTATCTAGATATACTATACAATTCTTATCTAGAAAATCAAAAAGAATATAATTGATATAGTTCTGGAATGAGATAGAAGTATTATAAAAACCGAAGAGTATCACCAGGGATTCGAATAAACTGAAGTAAATTGTGAAAGCAGTTTTCCATTTATAGCCTTCTGCGATTTATAATTTATTGAATATAGCAATAATATTTAATTTAATATAAACTTTAATATAACATAGGACATTAAGGATTTCTTTAATTAATAATAATAAATAATAGTTTTTAATAATAATATTATTTAATTCATAATAATTTTAATAGATTCAAATACTTTTCCCTGATTTTATAATTAGAAAAAATAAAACAATTAATTGAAAACAAGATTTATAAATAAATCCTTTATTTAGATTATTATTAAACTATCTATAAATAATTTAGAGCTTAATTAGAGATATTAAATAGCCTTTGTTATAAAATAACTCTTTTCCTAATATAATCTCAATTTTGTAATTCTAGAATCACTATAATAAAAGCTTATTTGCTAGGGAAGATAAAAAACCAGAAAATAAGTTACAAAGTTATAAAAATAATTTATTCTGAATTTCTATTATAATAAATATAGATTAATTAGTTTTTTCCATAAATTTATTAATATTATTATTTATAATATTATAATATAATTAAATAGGGTTTTTTATAATTATTTGATATAACTTATAAGCTCTATCTAATTTGTTTTATAATACTTTTATAATATATATGTCTTTTTTATAGAATTAAATAAAACTATAAGCTATAAGAAACTTTATATTTTCTATTTTTGGTTATATACTTTATAAAATATTATTCGATTTATTTGAGGATTTAGATATTATTGGAATACTTAATAATAATAGAATGTTTTGATTTTATAATGATTTTATATAAATTCTAAAGTTAGTAACAATTCTTGCTAAAGCTAATTTCAGAACTAATCAGTTTAGGATTATTTTAATATAAATTTCAATTTTATTATCTTCTTAGTGGATATAATAGCGATTTGAGTTAAATTATAATTAGTAATTAATTTTAGGACTTTTATAAGTAATCTTATTAATTAATATAAAATTAGAAATAATGGGTTTAAGGAATATGAATTGATTATAAGATAATAATAAGGTAGCTTTAAAACTTTCATTAATAATTTTCTTTATAAAAACTTAATATAGATTTAGAATAAACTTTTTCAAAACGAATTTTCTAATAAATAAATTTAGCTTAGGATCAAATATAATATTAATTAAGATTAATGTATAATTAGGGATAATAGTTGTAATGGAATTGGCTGAATAATAATATTTAGAATAATATATAAAGATAAACTTTAGAATTATTATTATTTAATCAATAAAAGGATTATAATACTAGAGTTATAGAAATCTAAGAATTATAGAATTCTTTTTCGAGAGATTTATAATATAGAATAGATCTATTTCTTAATAATTATTGATTTATATATTTAATAGAATATAATGAAATAATATATTAAAGAGTTTTTTATTAATTAAAAATAGATAATAGATATAAGGAAAAGGATATATTAATATATAAAATTTAAAAACAACTTTTCGATTAATAAAGTTATAACTTGTGGCTTTATTATCAATAAAACTAATAAATAGAATAGTTATATTAAGTATTAAAGAAATTTCTATTAAGATTTTAAGAGATTTGCTATTTATTAATCTAAAATATAAAGAATCTTTAAATATAATTAATCTTTTAATTTATAAAGATAAAGTTTTTATAAAGAATCTTGATTTATGATTATAAATCAAAATTAATCTTTTAATATATTTAATAGGGGAATTAAGCCTTTATTTTTCTTTAAATAAATAGAATTCTTAATATATCCTTTTAAATTAAATTCTTAAATAGAGTTGAATAGAATTGAAAAAGTATAATGTAATGGTATGGTTAGAAAATGGTTAGTGGTCTGAAAGGGGACTTAATATAAGATATTAGTAATTAGGAATTGATTAATAAGTATAAACAAATTTTGGTATAAGGGGTTAATAATATTAGTATTTCAATAGAATTCGGGGCTTTAATATTGATTGATTATAGGGAAACAATTGGTGTAAAGGGTATATCTTGTATTAGTATTAGTATTATACTTTATATTATTAATATATTTCTCTTTATAATTGTTTTTAAAATAATTAGATTTTTTATAATAGAAATAAAGATTAAAATTAATATATTACTTTTGAATATAATAAGATTGAGAATATTAGCTTTAGTAAATAGTATTTAATTATATAGAATTACTAAAGAAATTAGGTATAGGGGGAGTAATAACAGTAATCTGCTTTTTATTATAAGATCTTGATTAATCATAATTGAAATTCGATTGATTATAATTAAAATTAGTATCTTGATTCTTTTATTGATTATCAAAATAAATCTTTTTCTTTAAATTATTGTAAATACTTTACTATCAGATTATTTATATATTAATATTAATAATAAAGGATTTGTTAGAATAATTAATTAAAGTATTAATTAGTTTTTGGGAAATCTTGAGTTTGAGATTAGTGATTTATTGCTCTATGGTTTTCTTATATTTGATAGCAAATTATTTGAACTTAATAATGAAATTATCAAATAAAATCTTCTTTATCTTATATTTATTATAATTCATAATAGTTTTATAAAAGAGATTAAGGGTTTGATATTATTTGTTTAATTTGTATTAGATATCTACTATAATATGCTATCTAAAAGATTAAAGATTAGAATTATATGGATTATTAGTGATTATATTAAAATATATCTAATTATTTGTATAAATAAAACTAGAGAATAAGTTAGCAAGGAATATAATCTTTTGGAATTCCAACTCGTTTTTGTAGTTTATAGTTAAATAATAATTGATTACATTATAGAATATTATATATTAATTTTAATACTTTATAATATCTTACTCATTATTACTAAATTTCTTAGGAATAATAAGATATTTTTAATAAAACAGGGCTTATAGATTATTATAAATAGCGATTTTTAATATTTCAATTATATTTTTTAATTCAATAATCTTAAATTAAGTATTAATAATTTGAGCTTGTATATTAGTGATTTGAGCTTATAATAAATTTGTAATTAATTCAATTAATTCAAATATAATTTAAGTAACTATAAAGTACACAGTGTTTAAATTGTTAAACAAATCTATAAATAAGGAAATATTAGTTTCAATAGAGTTAAAAATATAATTCAAGAAATAAAACTATAAGAATAGATTAGGTGTAGATACTAAATTGGCTATTTTCGAATATTCTTATAATTATGAGATAATCTTATAGAATTCCTGAATAATAGTGATTAGGGTGTGTGGCGGATTAGTAATAGATATAATTAATATGATCGAGATAAACTTTGGTGGAATTCAATTGAAATAAAGCTGTAATAGCTTTTATATAAATAGTACAAATTGTTAAGATACAGGTAAAGACTTATATTATATTATAAGAGTAGAAGAATTATAGAAGAAAGGGACCCTACTTATAAGAAGTAAGGTGCACTAGTTGTGGGAGCCTTAGGCACGAAGGCAACTAACGAACAGGTAGTTGGCGCCGTGACATTTGGGCTACCCTTTTACACCAAAAATCACTTTTTTAATTTCTTAATATTTCTATTAATATTAAATATAATTTAATAAGAATCTATATATACATAATTCAAACTATTTTGAATTTATATTGAAATTTTCAGATTTTTAGGATTTTTATAAATCAATTTCTAAAGCCTCAAAATATCGATTTTTAATTTATATAAAAATTTTATAAAATCTAATAACTTTTAAAAAAAAAATCAAAAAAAAATTATAAAATTTTATAATAAATTTATAGTATATTTATTCTAAAAGATTCTGAGAAAATAGAAATTTTTTTATAAATAAATATTTAAAGGAGTATATTCAAAATGGTAGAGATTATTTATATTATTTTAAATATATTGTATATTATATTTCTATATCTATTTATTTTTTTGAATATTTTTTTTGAATTTCTATATAGATTGAGATTTGAAATCTTTAAAAAGATATATAATTTTTTTTTAATATTTATTATTAAAAAGTTATCCAAGATTATATAAATATTTTAAATTTATATATGATTTTTATACAAATTCGAAAATCGATATTTTAAAGCTCTAGATTTTAATTTAAAAAAATTCTAAAATTGTAAAAATTTTATTATGGATTCAAAATAATTTGAATTATATAGATATAAATTTTTATTAAATTACATTTAATATTGATGGAGAAATTAATAAGCCAAAAAAGTGATTTTTGGTGTAAAAGGGTGGCCCAAAATAGGGGTGGCCCGAAAGTAGGGTGGTCGACTTACAATTCGTTTGGGCCTTGTTTCATTACTGTAATTGCAAGCCAAGCTTAAGAGTGTATCAACCATGCTATTCATTAAACATTTCATGTGAAGATAGATAAGTCAACGATTCCTCCAATTAAAATTCTTCGATCCTATAAAGAATATAGACTCCATCAAACAAAGTGGTTCCCAAAATAATCCGTGAGCTGATGCACAACCCAGCATCCCATACAAAGCTCAATAATCGCCACCACAAAAACAGTTTATCTTCCATTGTAAACATCTTCAGTCTTCAATCAACATTAGAGTCTCTTTGCCATGGCTCATAATAAGATCTTTTTCCTCCATGATAATCATCTTCCCACTTTCCATTTTTGTATACCCAGTACTTCCCACAATCTGTTCTCTTGCACTTCCTAGTGGCGGTACCTGCGTATACTCTATTAAAACTTCCGCATGAGCATTGCCAGGTGACGATCACGGGAGCTTGTGGTGCCGGTGCTGGTTTAGGTTGGGAGTTGAAGAGTGGCATCTTAATTAGAAATTGCACGCCTTATTTGGGAGCGTAGTTTTGTGTATGCGTTGAATCGAGGTGACTTATGGTTTATAGAATTGAGTAGAAGACTTGAAATTGATTCTTTTTGAATTTGTTGTGAGCTCTGAGGAATTGTTTAGAATAGAAGTTTTCTGGGAGTATTTGACTTGATCAATTTATGTTTGGAGTTGAAGATGTACTCTTACTTATATGTGAATCGTGGTTGATTTTGTGAATCATTCCTTAAATTTTAAAATTGAGACTATTCATTGACTGTGAGAGGCTATGAATCAGAGCACTTTCATGATTCCGAGGTCTGTAGAGGTTCAATTGGTGAATTATATGGCAGAGAGGCGGTACAAAGAATACTAAATTTCTGAGGTGCGCAGGAGACAGTGATTTATCTTAATTAATCTCGCGATACAATCTTGTCACATGTGCAAAGTTAGATCGTGGATTTAAATTTGATATTCCTAAGAATCTGATTCTCTCCGGAACAAACATCAAGAGATCATTTTCCAGATCCCCTCTGTGACTCATCTTCCAACTCGAATCCATGAGAATCCTGTAGCATCTCCTTTGAAACCACGCAATCACCATGAAGGTAGAGCCTTCTCCATTCCAAACCTTTGATCCCCATAATTTATTCTCCATGTCATTTCAGTATTCAAAGAACCCGCATTCACTCTTCTCACGATACCATCGTGTGAACAAGTTACGTCTTTTACATTTCCACTCTCCCTTACTGTTCATCTCCCACCGGGTGCGACAATTCTTGCACTGCTTCATTGGTATATTCCGACAATTCTCATTATCCAGTCCGCAAACTAGACAATGAAAATTGATCGTATCTTCTTGAACAAGTGTTTCGACTTCTTCGACTGGACTAGTCATTTTTTGGAATCTCGGTTGTTGTATGGGGTGCGTTTCGTGCGGTGGTACCTGTGTTCTGAATTGAGGTTGTGATGATCTTTGAAATAGGAAATGCTCGCCTGGAAGTATTTTGTGGTAAGGGAATTTTCAATTAGCAAGCAAATCTACCTTGGGACTGTCTTTTCCTTAAGTATCCGTGAACTATGACGAGTAGATGGATTGTTATTAACAAGCCTTATGGCTTAGGTAGCCGATTTGTTTTGGTGGAGGGGCTTCAGTTATTCAGAGTGTATACTCTATATATCGAAACCTTCTGTTACATGGCAAATGATCCTCGGGCAAGAATTGAATAGTAATTCAACTTTTGATCAATCACATTCCGGCTTGGCGCACCTTGGTGAGGATTCAAATTTAATTTTTGAGGTTGCGTAGGTAATCACGGATTTCATGTAATTATTTGTGAATAGACAATCAAAATCACCCTACAACCTCAACACGGTGATTCATACACAATGACCAAATCTGAATGCCTCAGAACAGCTCTGTTCTATGCGCCAAAACAGTCCATTATTTCCATTAACAATTGCTACCAATCTCCAGGCAATCGAAACGCATCATTACCCAGTTATTTAACAGATTGCGAGATTGCCCACAATCTTCCCATGTTTATTCGAAGCCCCGACATAAGAACATCTACAGCATAAACACGATCTTTAACATCACACTAAGCCCAACGATATCAATCCCTACAAAGCGACATCACATCTCAATAATCACAAAGTTCCATCACAACAAGCATCAATGGGGTTAACTTACACTTGGTACTGCTTATCATGCCACACCACTCAATATGGATCTGTCTCGGCCATTCGCCCTTGTAGGCAATGCAAATATATGATGAGTATGTGGCATCAACCAGGATCTATTCCGGCTCTGCCAGTATATGTTGGTACCGCGGGTGGTAGTGTTAAAAATCAAGCACCTGTTGAGGAACCCGTTAATGACGAAAAAGCAACTCCGAAACTGGCTGGTTAAGCTTTCGCAATTAGACGCATCATTGATTACTAGCAACTTGCCAGTGGTCGAGGGCGTGGGCATGGGCGTCGGCGTGGGAGTCGGCGTCGGAAGGATCTCATGGTTGTTGGAAGATAGTACATGGGACGGTGGACATAGATATGGTACGGAAGATTGGGTCATAGCAAACTCTGTACTTTCTGCAATGCAAGACTTTTGATATGCACTTGAACAAAATTGATTGCTAGTGATGCATGATTTCGGATATTTTCTTACCAAAGAAGAATGTAGTTTGATGGTGAATGTTATACCTCGTGAATAAAGAAAGAGCAGACAGAAGAAATCGATGTACCAGTGAGATTTAGGTTCCAATGATAAAATCATGTTACCCCACTTTGGCTCCCTCCCCAGAATTCTCCGTGTCAATTTCCTCAATTTACCCCGCCAATAAGTTTTTTCCTTTGCTTTTGTCCATCATTCTAACACCACTGTCTTGAATACCCATGAAATAATGAGTTCCCTCCGAATTGTGTTCGCCGGTCGAGTCCATTATCAAGAATCAATCTCAGATTCCTATCTGGATCGCAATATATATGAGGGGAAAAGACAACCTAATTCATGTGGATGGTGGAATTGAATGAACTTTCAATGCTACTCCCTGAAAAATAATCCGAGATATCATAGCATCAGTGAGCACATCAGAAACCGATTCTTGGATCTTATTGGCTTGACAAGAGGAACGCCAGAAATATCCTCGGCCGAGTACCCCATATCTCCAACATCAGGCGGACCAAATTTGAGTAAGGTTGGAGTGTTCCTAACTTCCGAGGCAAACAATGAAACATTGCCGCTTAAATCAACGGAGGTCAAGGTTGGTTCGGCTACTCAAAAATCCGCTTCAATTCACACTCCACCAAATCCCTCCCCTCTAGAACTGACAGTCCTTTTTCCCTTTTTCAGAGCCATATCCCACCAACTCGCACTTCTTGTCAAGCTAGGTCTCGGACCAGTTGTTGCTGTAATGGTATCGATTGAAGATATCGAAGTGTATTTAGGTCTTTGTATAGGTGTGTAAGACGTCATTGGCATTGTTAATGGATGCTCTGGAATCGAATTCATAGATGGCGTAGTTGATGGAGAAAAAGGTGACTTTATTGGAGATTGATGATTAGTATTCGAGGTAAGCTCTTTCCGAGATGCAAGAGATTGAGCGGTATTGATTGAATACGAGTGTGGAAGAGGTTTAGGTTTATCGTTGTTGATATTTATGGAGCTTGAACTTGTACTAGGATATGATTGTGAGGGGTCTTTGAAGATATTAGCCTCTTTCTCTTCCTCTTTGTTTTTAAAAAATTTGGTACATACCTCCCATCAATGATGAAGTCTTAGTGGCCGCCGATGTTGACGGTGATGACGATGATGAGTGAATACCTTGTTGTCCAAACCATCCCAAAAATCTATACCACCTTACTCTCCAAAATTGCATACCACTGGTAGTATTCAATGCTCCGACTAAAAAGAAGAAAGGAACACAGACAGTCGCCATCGTTATAGCGAAAGGAGTGAAATCATGATCAGTGGTCATATTCGTCATACCATATACCGAGGTTACAAAAGTGAGGGGAAGGAAGAATATCGAAACCATAGTCAATAGTTTGATATTGTGACCCTGTAATATAGTCACCGCGGCCATCTCCACACTCTTTCTACTTTCCAAAACACTTGTACCCGAGAAAAGTTGATCCCTCAAAGTTCTAATCTCCTTCATCTTTTCATCTGTTTCCTCATAAAGTTTGAATAAATTAGCCATCTGCTTTTCGAAATCTATTTTTAGTTTTTGCATGCGTTTTTGCCAGTATTTATTCCGGTGGGAGTCTGGATCCAACATTGGCCATAAAGTCTTGTGTTTTCCCTCCCAAACATCATCGGTAAAGGTGTCTTCGTAACTATCCATCATGGCTTTAAGTCCATTTTTCAATAGACCGAGTGTTTGATAGGCCCAGAAATAGCGACGGGAATAGGTGAATTCTTCATCTTCGAAAAGTAATTTATCTCTAATTTCTCCATCGAACATAAAATTTGCCTGTGAAATGGATGAGTACGGAATGAATTTTGAAATCGAAAATTAACTTACTGGTGGTGACACGAGTTTACTGATCATCATGTATATTGCCTCGAATCTTTTTTCTGCATCTCTAAATTCCGAGAGCAGTGTATGAAGAAAAGCTTCCGGTCCATTTACATAATGCTTGGTTGAATCATGGACATCCATAGTATGTCGATGATCCGGGTAGCATTGAACATTGAGAACATGCCATGCTGCCCATGGGTCATAGACATATCCATAGTCGGTTCTAGCACGCCTGGCAGGATTTCTCAACTTTCGTATGGGATCACCAGATAAGGAGAGAGCTACGACGGAGTTACATCTCGATATAGGGATATGATCTTTTGAAGTACTTGGGGTCTTATCAGACAGTTGCCAAGGCATTGGTTGACATTCTTCCCCCACGATTGTCCAGTACTCAAAGTTAAAAACAAAGGTCTTTTGTTGTCGGCTATCAGCGGAGAAAGGTCTTCGCATGATATTGGCCTGTCATATCATGTAAGCAAAAGAAAAAATCGGGTAATCAGAACACGTACAGATGTAACTTCGTCGGAGACTAAGTAATTGAATAATTCATCCATGTCAAAAGTCTTATTCAAAGTGAGATGTAAGGCCCCAAGTACGACAGGAGATGGTTCTCGAACAATTCTTTTGTGCATATAAGTTAGCTCAAGGAATAATCAGTATAGGAGTGATACCGAGACTCACGTTATCCTACCAACAGCCGGCCGGAGCGATTCGGGATCGCTATTTAAGTCCTACACTCAAAATATTAGATACAACGATCCTTTCATGCTGGATGTATTCGCTCACTTTAACCGCTTGCCATATAGCAGAATCAATTTTAGTAGTACCCGGTTTCACTACATCTCTTCTAGATAAAGGAGCACCATCTTTTCCAACATCAAACACAGAATAATGGGAATTATGAGATCGATCAGCTCTATGATAATCTGGAAACAAAACAGGATCTAGAAGTCGTCCGTTTTTCGTAATCACACTTTCCAGAATTATATGACCAGCATCTGTGAAATTATAAGTTCTGAAATGCTGTCGCAATTGTTCTTCGTCATATTTGAAAGGTGCGAGCGGTGTTTGGACATATAAATCGTCATCATCATCACTATCGTCGCTGTCCCCTGATAAAACAGAGCTGTGAAGTGTTGATGGTCGTACTTCGGGAATGTCACCATCATCTTTGGTAGATCTTCTTCGTCGTTTTGTAAATGTTCGAATGGAACCAGGACTTTGTGGTGCCGCACTAACAGGATTTGGATTTGTAATGCTGTTATTTAAGGCATCGTGAACAAGTTTGAATGTCTCGAGGTAAGCTTGATGTTGATCGTCGAGTTTCTTCAATAATTCCTCGGTACTCATACTCGACATTTCTTGGAAAGACTGTTGGATTTGATTGTGTAAAAGAATGTAAGAAAAGGAAGAGAAATGGCTGGACCGATAAAAATGAAGACCCAGCCCTTGCCACTCACCATCGTTGAATCCTCACCTGCGCCCCAGTTGAGCCGCGAGGCTTTTGCGTTTGAATGCCATATTTGATGGCCGCCTCTATGAATCCACGAACATCATTGGATCGGGATTGTGAGCTGGCACTTCATCATATGCATCTCTCCATAGATATATTCTAAGCCCATTAATAAGTAATCGCAGTCTCTAACTTCAAAAGTGGCGGTGAATTTCTTATCGTTACAACAAGGGTTATGAAGATCAAAGTACTCGGTATGACAACGCAGAATTTCCGCCAAGATTTGTTGGGATTTGTGCACGTGGTCTCTCGAAAATGATGCATTTCGGAATTACTTCGGCTGGACCGGTCCGTTCTGGTTTGTCAAGTCGGTGTTCAGTCTCCCCTTTTCCATCTTTGAACCAACGATTCGCTTGCCAATGGCTTAAATAAACCAATGTTCGATTTTCAAATCATCGATGGAATACACAAACCCTTCTCCCCTTGGATGTTGACTTGGTGGTACTCTGTGGCGGTGCACCCTGGGAAAATTTTGATTCTGGCGCAGGCCGCCTCGACATGGCATTTATAATTCTTAAGGGAACGGCCCGTGACAAAGAGGAGCGAGTTTTGAATTCCGTACATTTGAACACATTCTAACCTATTCATCATATATCGTTCCATGGTCATTGGTAACAATAGAAATTGAACCCTAAAACCTTATCTATGACAAGATCAGTTAGATCTATATCTTCAAATATGCGACATTCTCGGTGGGAAAATTCGTGCAAAGCGCCTAATGTCTTGACACGCTTGAGCTCGAGTGCTTCACGAAGACATATGAGTGATTGTGCGATCAATTGATGTGGATCCTAATCAAGTCAATGATCTATCTTGGTTAGAACATAGAGTTGTTTACTCACTGGTTCTAGTTTTGCTTGATAAATCGAAGCAGACCGCAATAATATAACGAGATCATCGAGTGGCCTCTCTGAAGAACTGCAAATTGTCGGTAGACTTAGAAAGTGCGAAGAATCTTCTACAATTTCCCATACTATTGCCATGGAACATTGATCAAAGGCAATAAGTGACGGCATTGGAGCTTGATTCGGGAAGTAAGTGCCAGCCAACGAAAGGGGGCGAAAAGGTCGCCCAAAATTCTCTAGAGACAGGTTTTACCTAAAAACGGCAATGGCCAAACTTAACTCGGTAATTATATCTTCCCCTTCGGTGAGACTGACTATATCCTTTTTTCGTCTTCTTGCGGCTTCTTCCATGTAATTATTTTTGAGATCCGACGTGAAAGGTCCAATTACCTTTGCATCAATTCTTTAACATCTTGGACATCTGCTTTCGTGCGAGTTTGAGCTGTGGCACCAACGACGCTGGCATTGAAGACACAAAATATCGATACCAGAAGGCATTGGGTGGGAATATGATTTTGGACAGAGATCGATGGACTCCATTTACTCGGGAAGTGTGCCTCGCTTACAGCCAATTTACGCCCAAGCTGTTTTGCCAGCTTTGTTTCGTTTTGGGCAAGTATCGCAAGGATTCTCTTCAGTACACTAATCGGTTTTAGCATTATTTTATCTCGAGTATGACACTAACCTTTTTACCCAGAATCCGGCATCTCCAACACGCTCCTCCGATCATTTTGATAGCTATCATGCCGATGCGTGCCCAAGAAGTTAGAGGTCTACTACGGCCAGATCCCCCAGAAGAGACGTATCTAGACGGTGAATCATGTGCAACATCCATCGCCTGGCTCTTCAAAAAGTTGTGTCTGCTTACGCTTGAATTCCTGGAGGTTTGCGTAATTCGGTTACGTCCATGCTCGCTCCGAACACTGGAAACAGATCCTGACCTACTTCCACTTGCAAATCTTTGTAGTCCTTGCATTTCAAATCTATTAAGTGGTGAACTTAAATTGTTGAGTCCGGACAGTGGAACTGGTGATAATGACGTGGACGAGTTAAAAGAGTTGGAATGTGAATTCCGACTGCTCGGATAGTTTGGTGGGGTGTACAAAGGACTCATCAAAAATGGTTCGTCGGTCAATGAAGCTCCCGAATTTTAATTATCGGACCAAGTGGACGAAGTATGAGATGGTGGTTTAGGAACTTCTGGTGATGGTCTAGAAATTTCTGCTGATTTGAGCAATGTCTTTTCATGCGCCTCTCTCTGATGGTGTAATAAGAGATCACGTCTAGCAAAGTACTCTGCACAACTGGAGCACTTCATATGGTTACCTTCTGCATGAATTCTCTCGTGGCGTCTAAGATAAATCTCCCGAGAATAGGATTTTTGACAGGTTTTGCAGACGTATGCTTAGCGTTGAATATTCTGTTGAATGGAGGCATAACCACTATTGTCCGAGGAGATCCTGGGCGTATCGAGATTTGCAGCCAGAGTAACATCTCCACCGACATGTGTATTGTAATCAATTCCACATCCATTGAGAGCTGATGAATTGCCATAGATGTCATATCTGGGCATATCGAATTGTGAGCCAAGTTCGGACTGTGGTAACGGTAAGCTTTCCGACGCGACATTGTCCTGGGCCAGTTCACTTGGCAATTCCAGTGGATATGGGTACACTGAATATTGAGGCCATGGCTCTATTTCCAAATTGGAGCCAAAGTAATCGATTTCGAGTTGGGATGATTCGTTCAGATGTCTTCCAGAATCGGTTGGTTCATTGTAATGGGTAAGCTCCGCAGGAGAGCTTTCGATCATATCCCCAAAGTTCCAGTCTGTAGTACAATTACGCAAGACTTTCGCATAACCCTGTTGATATTCATAGTCCAGGTTCCTGCTATGAGTAATTGACTGAACCGCCCTTTGCTGTGAGCGATCGAGATTTCCGAAAATCAATTCATGCTTGCCGGTGTCGTTCTCAAAGTCTATAATTTTTCTATAGAACTCGAGATTGCCAGAAATGTTCATGTCTTCATTCATTTCGTCAGAATACAATTGGAAATACAACGCTACAAAGGCAGTTGTGTTCGGGTGCTTACCTGGTAATTGTATGTCACCTGAAGAGTCCATGTTGACTGACCTAAACGCGAGGCAAAATACTGACTTGGAATAAGTTAGAAAAGTCAAGGAAAACGGTTCCCTTTCTGGTAGGTTATTAATCCGATGAAGAATGGAAATTGGTGGCGCTCCTCGTTGTTGAAGTTCGTTGGGTGCAGGATTTAAGCTTTCCTCTCTTCAAGAATCGTTTCAAAGCCAATGCATGATTCCGTGTACCAAGTATAAGAATAAGGGGAGATTCTAATCTACCGCTCTCTAGGCCTTGGTTCTTTATTTCTCTTGCAAGACTAGAAATCTATGACCGATAGTGAGAGCAAGCATGAAATTCGATCACACCAGGAAATTTCAAGAAATGAATCGAATTATTTCGGGGCTCGAATCTCTGGAGTTTGCCGACGTGCCTTGAGCATGCAATTTCTGAACAATGGTGGTCCTCAAACAGTCGAATCAGTGGATGTAACCTTGATTCATACTAACCATATGGGGTCTACTGGAGACATCTGTTGATTGGTCAACTCAACGCCCCGATAACCTTATTGCTGACGACAGGGGATTTGAACGATGCACAGGACCGCCAAAATAATCACAGCCGAGCCAGGAATAATACAACCGTAAGGACCACCGATCTGTAAGCGGACATGAGTTTATAATATGGTGCGACGTGTTTTGAATACGTATTTAAAAATGAAGACCGACAGATACCTGGTAGCTTCTCTCCATCAATATATCTCAACTGGCACGAGCATACTATTCGTATAGGACCGCCAGAGCTGCGGCTCTCAATTTTCTAGTCCATACCGAAAATTGCAAGATGTGAGGACCATTGATTGAAGACCATTATAATGTAAGTGAGCGCTCTAAGTGAGATAAATAGCACTTATGCCACAGGCGAGGAGACTTACATTCGAATGTTCCTTGTTTTGTGGTGAACTGCATTCATTGACCATAATCCATTGACTCCTTTCAATCATTCACATTTCCACAATGAGTGATCTTGTTGCATCATCCTTCCAAGGTTTTGTGACAAGCTCAGCTGGCAAGAGCAGCTTGATTCCAGATAACTGCTTGTATCAATCACCACAAAGCTGGCATGATAACACGCTTGAAGAGAAATCCCCCAATGTCGATCCAAAGATATACTCATCTCGTCCTAACATGTCTTTTGATATTGACCACAGCACGCCACTCTTCCATTTTGGCTTCATCGATGCACGATCTTGCCTAGAATTATCTCAAACTGGAAACGGCATGTGCCCCATTGACTTCAGGTATGGGTATCGGCAACGTACCGTACAAACGACTTTCAGTCCCCAGACGGACCACGATACTACTGGAGATCGACACCTGAAGATCGCGGTAGATCCAAGTTGTGAGAAAGCCTCCAGGGGCTCTAAGTCTCGCGATACACACCACAGCGACCGTATTCGTTGTTCCTTCTCCAACTGTCATTCGACCTTTGCACGTTAAGGAGATTTGGTTCGCCATCAGAAATCTCTTCATTACCCCAAGACACCATGTATTTACTCGTCAATGGGCTGTTCATATCAGACTGGTCGACTTGACAAGATGAAGGAGCACACAAAGAAAAAGCATCCTACCATACCTCATTCCGATTGCGTAGGTGAGTTAAAAATGTCCGATCAAGAACAAAATAGAATGAAATAATTGAACTTTACCCAGGTATAAGCAATCGTCGAGGGGCTAAGACTGAAATTTTTTTACACTCTGAGATCTATCATTTGCCAGAAAGTGAGGTTGAATGGGTACCGGAAACATGTGATTTGAGCGCGTTCGTGTGGAAGGATAGTAACCTTGGAGCCAAAAGTATGGGTATGGAGTTTCCTATCCAAATTTTTGACAAGTTGTAAGAGCGGAGAAGCTTGTCTGTAATTTGGAGGTAGAAGAGGAGGATAGGTGGACTCGTGGATGGGTACAGCATGCAGGAACGCCCCCGTTTGATCAATAAGGAAATGTTGTTTACCAATTAATGGATATTAAAGTCTGATTTATAGCTCAAAAGGAGTATAATTTTGTGGAAGCAAGATTATTGTAAATGTGAACTCGTGTATACTGAGAATCGTCGTGAATCGCAGTCCTGGTAATCAGATTCCTGATGCCGTTGCAAGCCCGGACTTGAATACGGATGAATTGACCTATTTCAGAACTTTAGTAGTATTGAAATGAGAAAAGAGAGAGAGAGTCAATCATTTTCCTATCAATTCACGTTATATCCATCATTTCCACGAGACAAAAAGCAAATAAATCTTGTCCTACCTCACCCTTACACCCTGCTTTCAAAGCAAACCACCAAGCAAATCAATCAACCTTTTCATATTCTTCATTCCATTCACCCTCATAACATGAATAGCCAGAAGCAGAATTCCATATGTTATTCTCATTCAAAAATAAGCAACCACAACTCCACCAAAAATTAAAACAAGGAAGACACTGGGATTTGAACCCAGGACCATCTGGATCTAGATTCTACGAGCTGGAATCAGATACGCTACCACTGCGCCATGCCTTCGATTATATGTTATCTCAATTGATGGAATGAGAAGTTGTTGTTTGAATCCATGAAGATCAAATGTCCTGTTGTGTTGAGTGAAGATGAAAAGGAAGGTTGTGTGGGGAAAAGGGAAAGCGGAAAGGGGCATGTTGACATGACGGCAGAACCTTGAGTTTCGGGACAACAAAACTTGGCAGGTACTTGCTTATCTACTTGGATAATATTATGGTGTCGGCCTAGATGATAGATTTATTACACTGATGAGAAATTTGATGATAAGCTTGTATGTGAAGGTCTGCAAGCATAGCATGATGATCACACAAGTACAGGACGGTGACGACAAAGGTGATATAGGCTCATAGAAAGAGGATAGATGTAATGTTGTATAGATTGATTTTAGCCAAACGATACCGAAAAAGCAAAAACATTAACCCCGCCCCGAGACTTATGTATATGTCTGGATGTTTATTCTAGAAGCCTTCACCCATAAAAGCACAAGACTAGATCTCATCCCGGAAAGGTCCTCATTTCTTCGCCTTCTTTCCTTTCGCTGCAGATCCCATGGCTTCATCTCTTTTTTTTTGTTCCTTGGCCAATTGCTCTGACTTTGCCTTATCCTGTTCCTTACGCTCTTCCTCTTCGGCCTGCGTTGAATTAGCATGATCTCAAAACAAAACAAAAAAAAGGGGGGGGGGATGTAGTGGAACATACAGCCCTGCGATCTGCTGCCAACCTTCTCTCCTCTCTGATCTTTGCCAATCTTGCGAGATCAGCTTGAGCTTCATCAGTCTTTCCAGCAAGATGTAATTTTTGCCATGCTTCTTTTTTCTTCTGTGCCTCGAGTGCCTCTCTTTCCTTACGACTCAGCTCTTGAGGTTTCTTGCTGACGCTCATCTTTGCAACGTCATCGGCAACTTCATCAACAGATTTTGGAGGTGCCTTGGCTTGGTCTCTAGCAGCCTTGCTATGATTGGGATTGGCGGGCATGTCATCATCATCACTCTCTTCTTCGCTGTCGGTTGGAAGATCGCCAACTTGTGCAACTTTTTGGTTCTTCTTCTTAATAGCAGCTTCTTTTTTGGCTTTGGCAGCGGCGCGACGTTGTTCACGGGTCATCTCTTGCTTTTCTTCTTCCTCTTCCTCAGAAGATTCCTCCTCCGATTCCTCTTCTTCTTCTGAGGATGAATCATCGGCATTCTTTTCGCGAATTTCGTTTCCATTGGCGTCGAGAGGTCGAAGATCACGAGAGAAGTGTTTACCACCTATTGAAAAGTTCAGATCGGGATGTTTCACAATGTAGCACTAGTATTCATAATATTCTTACCTCCACGAGTGAACTTCTTGAATTTTCCACCTCTGCCACGTCCGGCTGGTCCTCCTGGAGCCATCTTGTATTTAGATAATGTCGAGAAAACCGAAAACGGATTATTTGATTGGATGTGTGTTGGCGTTGAAGATTTTATCGAATGCTAACGTCAAGGTAACTTTTTAATCTTGTGATGTCAGGTAAAAGTATGATGACTGATTGTGCTTTTAATATATCCAGAAGATATCGATTTTAGTGCGGGGCGCATACAAAACAAACCCCGCCCTACTAATAAAAGTCTTAAGCTCAAAATGAGGGAGATCTCGGCCAATGAGATAGTGAATGAATAAAATCATACCAAAAGCCGACTGGCCGATGATTTAGAAGCTTAGATGAAAGCTAGTTTGACGCCAATGCTCGCTTATGCCACGTGATGATGAAAATTCGAGTACAAGACAATCTCCAAACTTCCAGTCCGAATTCCATTCTTCTTTTTCTCTTCATAAAACTAAAACTGATTCCTCAATATTCACTCTGGTCTTTTGTCTTTCAATGGCGGGATCTTGGAGGGGAAATTGCAGGATAGAAGAGAATCTTTTCGTTTACTTACCCTCCATCCTATGGCATGAGAATGCGTTGGGTCATGGAGAAATATAAAAAACGGGACATTTACATCTATTGTTGTTATTTTCATTATCGTTTCCAGAGCCAATTACGAATAGCATTGTCTTGGAGTCAACAGCATGGCGCGCGCGATTGGATCTTGTTGTTGGGTTCGGTGCTTGTGTCGTCGTTGTCAATTTATTTGCTTTCAGACACCAAAATGGACAAAGAATGTTTGCAGTGCGAATTGAAGGACTTCCGATTCTGGTCGCCAAGTTCAGTATGCAATTTTCTCATTGTTCACATCAGGTAAGGAGGATAATAAACGTACAATCATGAAGGCTTAAATCAATCTTTCAATTATGACCATTTGATATAACTGTCGCATTCTTAATCATTCTCACCTATAGTCATTGCCGACCACATTTCTTTCAAGACTCATCTATAAATCCAACATGTCCGCATGTCCAGCCTGTGACCGCCCCCTCGTGTTACCTCCTGCATTTGCATATATTGCTCTCAAGTTCCCCCGAATCAGAGCCTCCCTCGATTGTGATCGCACCATACCGCGTTGCAAAGAATGCGATCAAGCAGCAGCAGAAAAACGAGCCGCCGATGCCATCCTCCCACCACCGTATTATATCAATCCTGTAGCGCAAATTAAAAAGCAAATCGACTTGACTCAAGAATTGATCAAGGCAGGAGTGCGGCGAGAAGAACTGGAGATGGAACTTCCTGCTTTAATGAGAGAAGGTGTGTTAAGATTGCAGAATAGGGATGCAAATATACGAAGTGCCTGGCATGAATATTGGGAGATTTGGGGATGGCAACGAGGACAACCTCTATCTTGAATGTGATATGCGCTTGGGAGGTATGAGTATGGACATGGATGGGCATGGACATGAGCAACATATGCCATATGAGGCATACGATAGAGTTATATAATTATTATTGAATGGGGATTTCATATATATACCCGTGGAAATCTTTGAAGAACTTGTTCTGTGAAGTAGGTAGGATAGTTGGTTGGTCGCTTGGACCTTGGGTACCAACTTTTGTAAGGGTACTATTGCTCTCAAAAACTACTTCATAGCGCATGCGCCCACATTATTGAACGTCTGAGTGGACGGATAAGAAATAAATTCAGATGAATGATAACATATCAATCTATGTGAAGATATATATATATTGAGTTGTGATGATGATCTTTGTCTACCTCGTAACGACGTTTGAGAAACCCCCCTGAATATCTATTTCATGATTTATGGCCAAGAAATACCACGTACGTTGCTTCAGATGACGCAAATAAGCAATTTCAGGGTTCATCCAACAGCATTAATCCTCCTGGTCACCATCGTAGGTAATAACCAACACCAAAACACAATATCAACACGATTATAATTCCACGCCTGTCAGATCAAAATGGCAGCATTTCTACGTGGAAAACAAGCAGGTATACAAAATGATTTATCTGCAGGTATATTGCCAGGTCTATTTGCGCCGGATGATCTAGATCGATTCGGCATCAATTCTCAAATAGGGTATGTCCGGGTGTGTCGCTGTCTGAATTGAAGGCATTCAACTAACTTTTCGCCCTTTTAGTTCTCTCGCATTCGACCCAGTACAATCTCTACTTGCAGTGGGAACGAATGAGACGACATTCGGAAGTGGACAAATTTACATCTTTGGTCAGAAGAGAGTTCAAGTAAAGCTTACATTACCCCGCCGAGCATCAGTCAAAACTTTACAATTTTGCGCCGATAGACTCATCAGTGTGGATTCCAAAAACGAAGCGATAGTATGGGATTTGGCAACGGCAAAGAAGTTGGCGGCTTACTCTCCGCCAGGTGTAGTAACAACCATTGTGACGGATCCTATGCTGGATTGGTGCTTGATCGGACTACAAACTGGAGATATTATCTGCTACGATTTGGATAGAGAGAAGCTTGCGCCATTACGTCTTCCCAATTTCTGGCGTGAAAGGAACCCACGGTCGAGGTTATTAAGCTGTGTATCTTTACAACTACATCCCAGAGACATTGGACAGTTATTGATAGGATACACAGAAGGAGCTGTGATATACTCTTTCAAACAAAACAAACCCATTAAATACTTTCAATATGAAGTTCCAGCTGGAGCTCCTGGCGGGAATGGAGATCCTATGGGAAAGAGTACGCCAAGACAACCACGTCTTACGCAAGCTCTATGGCATCCAACCGGAACATTCATTGCTACAGCGCATGATGATGCAAGCATTGTATTTTGGGATCCTAAAGACGGTCGGATTATAATGGCTCGAACCTTACAAGATACACATGTTAATGTACCCGGTTCTCAACCGCAAGGCTCCGGTGATACCTTCTCGTTGAAGGGAGATTTCGCAAAAATAGCTTGGTGCTGCAAAGGAAACCCCGATGATACAGGTCTACTCATCGCTGGTGGAATTCCCACCACTATGCCTCACAAAGGATTGACATTTATGGAGTTGGGAGTTACTCCTGTTTATGCAACTTCCACTTGGCAAATTCTGACAGATCACTTTGATGGGAAACGTTCAAATTTCCTACCAATTCCTGTTGATGTGGATATAGCAGATTTCTGTCTTATTCCTCGTGCTTCTCCACATTTTGCCGGTGCTCAAGATCCTATTGCGGTTATAGCGCTTCTAACATCCGGCGAGCTAGTTACATTAAGTTTCCCTAGTGGTCATCCTATTTCACCAACCAACCAACTCCACCCTTCTCTTACATTTGTTCACCCTTTTATCAATTTTGTGGCTGTATCTGCCGTTGATCGTGGACGATGGCTCGGCATGACAGAAAGTCGAGCTATAGGTCCTCAACTTCTGAAAGGAGGGGCTGAGGGAGTGAAGCATTTAAGGAGATATGAAGCTCGTAACATTATTCAGACGGCTCACGGTGATGGTACAGTCCGAATTTGGGATGCTGGTCATGGGGATGAATTAGAAAACTCCGGCATGCTACAAGTCGACGTGGCCAGAGCTGTTGCGGGTGCTGAATTTGTCAGTATCTCTGCTGTCAACATGGCTTCAAGTACTGGGGAGCTGTGTGTGGGAACAGCAGCTGGTGAAGTGGTAGTGTATAGGTGGGGTGGCAATCGAGCCTATGGTAGCGAGCAACCGGCAAACGAGAGGCAGCCAGGAGGTATCACGGATATTTCAGTTCGTGCAGAGCCATCTCTCAAGGAAGGTCTACAGCCATTCATCCTTTATGACATGGCACAAGGACCCATAAGTGCGATCCGTATGTCAGACGTGGGATTTGTGGGAGTTGGGTCTGAAGGTGGAATCTTCTCAATCATTGATCTCCGAGGGCCATCCGTCATCTTCACCACCGCAATGAGTGACTTCATCAAGCAAGATAAGAGAAGCAGTTTCATGAGAAAGGGAAGTAGCCAAACTACTGCCAAACCGGAGTGGCCCGTATGCATTGAATTCGGAGTCATGACACTAGATGATGATAAATACTCTAGCATTGCTTGTTTCGTGGGAACAAACAATGGTAAGGTCGCCACATTTAAGATCTTACCACAACAAAACGGTGGATATACAGCTCAGTTAGCAGGAGTAACTTCTTGCTCCGATAAGGTAATTTCGATTACACCCATTGTAGCTGAAACAGGAAAACTTGCATCAGCAACAGGTCCTATCGTAGCTGCACTTCGCAATGGACAGCAAACACACGGTGCCCTTGTAGTTGGTAAGTCCACTATAATTTTGATTGCTATTGATCTCCTTTCCTATGTGAGGAGTTCGGTAGCTTCTAACCCTTTCGGTCATTTCTTTCTTGGCTGAGTTCGTTACTTTATATGATATGATACTAATAATCCTATAGTCACTCAAACTGAAGCTCGCATATTCAAACCCTCCAGTGCCAAAGGTGCTCACAAAACTTTCGACGATGTCTTTTGTGATTCTGCTGCCGTCACCGAATTCGAACTTCATGGTTTCGCTCTTGTCGGAGTTTTTGGTGATGGAACAGCTCGCGCTTACTCGCTCCCAGCACTCAAAGAAATTGGCTCATCGAAATTGGACATGCTGGACAAAACCCGCTCGTCGAATAGTGTCGTCACACCCGCTGGGGATATTATTGGTTGGACTGGTCCTAGTGAGATAGCAATGGTCAATGTCTGGGGAACCGGACTTCCACTCGGAAGAAGTCAAGATAAATTGTTCAATCCTGAAGCATTAATTCCTCCTCGTCCTACGATCTCAAACCTCCAATGGATATCCGGAACTCAATACGTCTCTCCTACTGACCTTGATCTCTTGATCGGTGGTCCTGATCGTCCACCTAGCAAGCGTATGCTTGCCGCTTCGGCTGAAGAGGAACGATTAGCTCGGAGTGCTGGAGGTGGAGCTGGACCTAGTGGGAGTCAAGAGGGGTGGGGCGATTACATGACTAGACAACTCAATGAGAGGACTGAAAAACTTAACATCATGGGAGATAATTTAGATAAGGTACAAGAGAATAGTGCGGGTTGGGCCGATGACGTTAGTAAATATGTCAATAAACAGAAGAGGAGCATGCTGTTGGGCGGAATTACTGGGAAATGGTTTTAACGGACAATGAAATGTATGGTACGGGCAGATGGATATATTGAATGGGCGTTCTTGGGACTTAGTGGATACCTGGCCTGGAAATACTTGAAGGATACTGAAAAAGAATCCGAGGTTCTGAAGTATGGGAGCGTACGAAGGATGGGCGTTGGACTAGTGAGTTTAACTTCATGTCACATATGACATCTCATTTCAACGGAAAGGTATTGCGATTTGATGTTTGAATCCAATCTCTATGCTCTTGTCAATGTTGCGAATACTATTGATATTTAGTCTGGGTTAGAAGAGTGTTGGGTATAAACACCCCACTCAAGCTGTCTAGACCAGGTGAAGTCCGCTCATTATTGTTGTAGTCAAAAATCGATCAACTGTCTTCAGGTTCATGTACTTACCCAATGAATTATTTTTATCAGAGTTTCATAATGTGATAACGAGTGACCTTAAGTCTGGCTTGGTTTTGGCCAAAAAATGCGGTGGGCTAGTTAGCATAATCTAAGCGCCAACTGGCTGAAAAGTGGAGAAGGCAGAAAACCAAAGACCCCCAGCAGGATGGTTTCAGGGTTCATGTTGGAGCCGAGTCCGAGAAAGAGAGTTTGAATGATGGTCGGAGGATCTGATGAATGCCTAATGAAGGTCTGACAATGGCGTAATTCATTTCGGCTTCTACTAAGAAGGCCAGTAGGTCTGAGATCTTTTTAGATGTGGTATATTTTTGTGTGGATTTGAATTGGAGTGTTGTTTTTACTTGAGAGTTGAGTTGAAGCGCGATTTGGGCACATTTGAGAGCCAGGCACAGTATTTCAGTATTTAGGGGTGCGTAGATCGAGTAAAGCCTTAGAGGAAGTCGGAGAAAATTTGATTCAAGAATATCGATTGAAACAAAATTACATAATATTGTTCAAGATGTTTTTATCATCAAAATAAATGACATTCATTCAAACTACATGCTGCCTAGCAGGTCTCGCGGCGAGAAACCTCGTGACCTTCTTATTACATCCATGGCCAGGGCAATGTCTAGAGCTTTGTCATATTTTTAGCACAAAACGTTGTTGACGAACAGGTACGATGGTACGATAGCCTGTAAGTGTGGTTTGGTCAAAGGTTGGTGGTCGAGAAGTTCACCGACATGTAGTTGCGCAATGGAGTTAGACTTCTCATATTTATGTAGTCCTTTGCTCGCTCGTCTTAATTTCAATCATCTCATATCGAGCCTCATCAATTTCATTACATTCAAAAGATTCCATCTGCACAAGACTCCGGTGTCTTTCAAACGCCTCTCAAAATCATAAGAACAAGTCCCCCCTATACTGAATAATCAACATGGATAGCGAAAAGGTCGGAAAATCCAGCAAAGGCATCTCGTTTGACAGTAGCACCAAAGTAGAGAAAGAAGAAAAAAGAGAGCCAGTCAAAGCTGGAACTAAGAGAGGTGCACCGATTACCAAACATGTCGAGCGTGCACCGACTGCCAGATTTACCGACGATGCGCCGAAGGGGAAGAAGATCAAGCGCTGAAATTGAGAAAAGAGGGTTCGCTGCTTTATTTTAAGCACGGGGTTTGATGTTTGGAGGGTAGATACGATGTGAGATTTGATATCTTGCAAGTTAGGTGTTCAGGCGGTTGTGTGTTTTGTTGCTAGCCAGCTGGCTGGTTGGCTGGGGTTGACTCGGGAATACTCCAGATCAGATTGAATCATTGAATGATTAGTAGATACACAAGAAAACATCGAATCTTCTGAACCCATTCGCTGTTTTTATTCTCGTGATATTTCCCGTCTTTAGTGAAAATAACAATATAGGTTTGCTACGATATCTCGACACTCTTCTATGAGTAGGTACCATCATGAATTTTGGGTGTGCGGATAAGAGTCGAACGATTGCTCTTGTATCGAGAAAGGATTGACAAATGAATGTTCTCACTTAGCTCGGAATGTGAATAAGATTTTGGTTGAAGGTGTGGACTCAATGTTCAAAATGGGAACAAACAATGAGAGGTAACTGTGAATACTTCAATGTCAGATCCTTGAATAGTTCCCAGGCTACATAGGCACCTGTCGGTGGTTGAATATCCAAGAAGGGGCTGTGTCCTGGCAAAGATTTTCAATGTCCCAATTATTATTAACAATTGAAACAACAAATTGGGATTAGAAAAGCAAGAAGATATCGCTCTTCCCATAAGCGTTTGCTGCTATACTAAAAGCATTAAGCCTATCGATATTCCTATTTAGAGTATCTTTATTGACTCTTCGTATTCATCATGTAACTGTCTTAATATTTGCTTTCCTCCCAGTCATAACCTATCGTAACGCGCTCAATGAATTCTAAAATCAAAAACTATGTATGGGGTATGGGGTATTGAAATTAGGCGGCCATGACAACATCAACTTGATGTGTAACGCCACCAGTTTTTCCGGAGATTGGCTTCTCAACACCATCCATCTCCATATCATCATCTCCAGCACCTTCTTCTTCCTCAACTTCCTCATCGGATTCGCCACTGCTCTCAGCCTCAAGATCTTCACTCTCGTCACCGGTTTCTTCAGCGGCAGCTCCCTCAGCTTCTGCGCCAGCCATCTCTGAATCTTGCTCCATTGCATCTGGGTCGGCTGCACCACCTTCTTCTCCCTCAACTTCCTCGTCCTCGTCCTCTCCAGCTTCTTCGGCGCCATATTCCTCTCCATCGGCGACCAAATCTGCCTCAGGTTGTTCAGGAGGGAATTCAGCAGGAGCAGATGCATCGGAGTCCCTGTAAATCAACATTAGCGTGTGACTTGCCTAACGAGTGCATGGTGACTCACCACTTGATAGCAAATCTAGTGACACGGGGTTTCTCAGCAAGAACATTTCTCTTAACTCGGTCTAGGAGTGGCTTGGCGGGGGGATCGGCGTTCAATTCCTCAGAATCATATTCGTTGTTGACATAATAGCCAACTCGAACAAATTCTCTACCGTCGTAGGCGCAAGTAAGAAGAATGACAGTAACACCGAGGATTTCGGCATCTGGGATTCGCTTGGTATCTGGGGCATCTGCCTGGAAGAGGAATTTATTTGTGCCGACTGGAATAGGACCGACAAGGAGAGAATCGAGTTCTTGATCATGTTCATCGCTTTGTTATGTTAATTTTAGAGTTGAAGTAGGCAGAAACTCAAGAAGGTGAAGACGTACGACGTGGCAGAACCAACATAGGTCAATTTCCATTCGAGATCTGTGATGAATAGATAAATTAGTGATTGAAAAGATGCGAGCGAGCGCAATCCCGAGAGGGGCAGAACAGGAACTTACCCTTTTGCAATGCTTCAAGACACTCGAAAGTGATCTCAAACTCATAAGGATCCCCAAATTTGGCTGGATTGTTGAGGACATTGACACCGAGAAGTGAGACGACAGACATCTTGAAAGCGGTTGATTTTGCGGTTTCGTATAATGTTTAGATGAGTTCCAAATGTGGATTAAAAATTTGTACTCTTTCTAACCAAAAGATGCCAATCAAGTGAATTTTATGAAGTTGTGAGAAATACTACGGTAGTGATTGTATTGTGTATTGGAAGAGGAGAAGAAAGCACACGGGGGGTCGAGACGAATAAAGTCGATAAATTGGTTGATGGGGCAGCATTTAGTTCCAAATGCCACGGTGAGTAATGGCAATATTAACGCGTGTGGAAAATCCAAATCGCGTGTATTGAGGTGTTTGAACCGTGATTTCCACTTTACGAAATACGCTAATCATACTTGGTATTAGCGCACCTCTCTCATTTTCTTCGCCTTCTTTCCAAGGTTGTTACTTGGTACGTACCTAGTTAAGAGCTCTCTCAACTTTTGGCGATATCTACAAGAAAAGAAATCTTGTTTGTTTCTTTTTTTTAGAAGAGTGCCCCATCAACAACAATAACCAAGAACATCGACAGTTGATTAATTTAGATACTCTACCTACTTTCTTTGTTGCGCCGACGATCCTTTGGCTTTGCGCGCAAGTTTGTTGCACTCTATACAGGTTAGCCTTTCCTTCTTTAACTCGCCCTTCCCAGCATCTTTTCACTACAACGACGCATGCGCATTTGCTAACTGATCATCGATGTTCTTCTAGACACTTTTGACCATTAATATTTACAATACCTACCACGTTAATTCAAAGTCGACGCTCGCGCACTCAAACCCCAACTCAAAACGGTCTTTGTCTTCAAAATGGCGGAGGAAGATGCAGATATAGCTCTTTTACATCAGTTTCAGGCAGGTCAAGAAGCTGCGGCTTGGGAAGATGGAGATGATGGAATCGCAGAGGGTGATCTACCTTCCAATACAGAAGATAACAACGAACATGTCAAGCAAGATTCCGTTAAAGATGCCCAAGTTTCTCGTGCTTTGTCTCCTTCAGGCGCAGCTGCTTCGGCCGCTGGCGACGATTATGACCCTTCCTCTGTTACATCCCTTCCAGCTATGGTAACTGAACAAGATTCTACAAGACCCAGCTCTCAAACTTCTGTGCGCAAACCAAAAACTGTCGGGGGATTTATTGCAGATGATTCTGATGAGGAGAATGACGAATCTACACCAATTAATACTGGTCATTTGCAACTGCCAGCCTCTGATGACCCCAAACGATCTCCTTCTCCATTGCAAAATTCTATCACTCAACAGGAAGTATCCATCAAAATGGAGAATCAAGTTGATTCCAAGCCCGAGGCACTTTCTTCTGTTCCCAATTCCATGAACCCGAGTAACGTTGGAACACCTATAGAACAATCGGTGCAAGTGCCCATTCCTGTTGGTGCATCACAAAATACATCTGTTCCTAGAGCTCGCCTTCCCCATGATAAGATCGGTATGCTTGAAGATCGGGTCAAGGAGGATCCTCGAGGTGATATGGAGGCATGGCTTTCTTTGATCGGTGAACATCGCAAGCGTAACAAGTTGGATGATGCCAGAGCAGTCTATGAAAGATTCTTGAGGGTCTTTCCACACTCTGTATGTTATAGGCCAGGCAATCTTTTTTCTCGCGACACTTACTAACAGCAAATTAGGCGGAGATATGGGTTGCCTATACTGAGATGGAACTCGAATACGAAAATTTCAGTGCAGCGGAACAAATCTTTGGCAAGTCTTTATTGACAGTCCCGAACATCCAATTATGGTCGGTTTATTTGAACTACATACGCCGCATGAATGACCTCAATGTCGATCCCAGTGGTACAGCTCGTGCAACTGTGTCTCAAGCATACGATTTTGTGTTGGCAAACATTGGGATGGATAGGGATTCAGGTAAAATTTGGCAGGATTATATTCAATTCATTCGTAGTGCACCTGGTTCAATTGGTGGCAATAGTTGGCAAGATCAACAAAAGATGGATCAATTGCGAAAAGCCTATCAGCGTGCCATCTGTGTTCCCATGTCAAACGTGAATGAATTATGGAAACAGTATGATCAATTTGAGATGGGCCTGAACAAGATGACGGTGAGTTTTGGTTCTCAAATTTAGTTACGGTTCAGAACTGACAGATCATATTAGGGTCGCAAGTTTCTTCAAGAGAGATCTCCAAATTACATGACTGCAAGAAGTGCGAATACAGCGCTTGAAAATATCATTCGCGGACTTCAACGCACAACATTACCTCGACTTCCACCTGCTTTTGGATTTGAGGGTGATCAAGAGTATTTACATCAACTCGACCTATGGAAGAAGTGGATAGCTTGGGAGCAGGAAGACCCTTTGGTCCTTCAGGCGGATGAGCTGGATGCTTACAAACAGCGTATCTTATATGTCTATAAGCAAGCGGTCATGGCGTTACGCTTTTGGCCTGAGATCTGGGTAGATGCTGCTGAGTGGTGCTTCAACAACAACTTGGACAAGGAAGGCGATACCTTTCTCGCCGATGGAATTGCCGCAAACCCTGAGAGTTGTCTGATAGCTTTCAAAAAAGCCGATCGACTTGAGTCTACGCTCTCTACTGAGGAAGCTGGAAAAAGCGATGTTGAAAAAGGAGCAATTGTTCGGGCACCTTACGCCAAGCTTCTAGAATCTCTTTATGAGCTGATCGCGGACTTGAAAGTCAGGGAGACAAAAGAAAAGGCTAAACTTGAGGAAAACTCAGCCATCGACGCTTCTATCAGTGCAATTGTGAGAAAGGCAGAGGATGATGATGATGATGATAGTGATCCGGATAAAGATGCCCGAGAAAGTGCTAAAGCTGCCCAACTTAATGCTATCACACAGGGTTATGAGATGCAGAGAAAACTTTTGCAGAGAACCGTATCCTTCTCCTGGATTGCACTAATGAGGGCTATGCGACGCATTCAAGGAAACGGTGCAATTGACGCCAAAACCGGATCAAGATACGTGTTTGCTGAGGCCCGTCAACGGGGCATGATCACAAGTGAAGTATATGTTGCCAGCGCGTTGATTGAACACATGGTATACAAGGACAAATCTGGTACTAAGATCTTTGAAAGGGGCGCTAAACTTTTCCCAACCGATGAAGTATACCTTCTCGAGTATCTAAAGCATTTGATTTCCATTTCTGATATTACCAGTAAGCCTTTTACCTCGGTGTTTTTCTCGTCCATGCTAATCATGACACAGATGCCAGGGTAGCTTTCGAAACTGCAGTTAGTCGTCTAGCACAGAAACCCGAAACTGTTCACAAAACAAAGCCACTTTACGTTTATTTCCATAGTTACGAATCTCAATTTGGAACATTAGATCAAATCAAGAAGCTAGAAAAGCGTATGGCAGAACTCTTTCCGGATGATCCAAAGCTTCTCCGGTTCTCTTCGCGTTACAGTGTAGAGGGGTTCGATCCTACTGCTGTACGACCAATTGTTTCGCCTGCTTCACAAATGAGACCAAAATTGGTCATGCAATCTATTGAGCAAGCCCCATCCGTTCCAGATAGTCCACGTCCTCAGTACGTACAAGAACAAAGTCCTCGCCCACAGCAACCGCAACCATTCATGCAGAATCAAAACACAAACTCACCAAAGCGACCATTTCCAACTGAAGATTTTGAAAGCGAGCTCAACCCTCCACGAAAACTGGCTCGTGGTCAATCTCCTTTAAAGGGAGCTGCAGGACGCAGATTGGCGCAACAAAAGGGAATACAACAAACACAAGGCGCACCTGCATGGCAATCAAATGCCGCACCATACGTGATTCCACGAGATATCACATTTCTCCTTAGCATTATTCCTCGGTCTGATATCTATCTTCGTGACCCACAATTGAAGGGCGTCAAATTTATTCCAAGTGACTTGGTGCAGCTCCTTGCCCGTACGGAAGTGCCGGATTTCATGCAATGGAAAAGTGCGCGAGAACAACCTCAACAGTCCCAACAACCACAACAATCGCAGCAACGCTATGACGGTATGACACCCAGTTACCAAGCTCCCAATACTCGTGAATCTCATGGTTATGGTATACAAAATAATGGAAATAATGGATATTCTGGGGAGCCACAGCGCGTGTCGCAGCCTGGTTATCTTCCTGTAGATGATCGAGTTTCAAGCGTAATTCAGGGTCATGATTACACCAGGTCTCCGGTCACACCCCAGGATACTCAATGGGGTGGCGGATATAGCCAAGCAACTTCTCACTCGCGAAATGCGAGTTTTGAGAATAGAGGATGGCAAGGGCAGCAACAACAGCCTGGAGCATATACGCAACCTCAATGGCCCGGCAATGGAAATGCCAATGGTGGATATTATCATTGAAGCTAACTTTTGAATCTTTTACAGGATATTCTTATCGATAATGATACTTCTTTCGGCGAGCATGATTCTGTTGTCGCCCTCGCATCAAAATCTCTTTTTACTTCGTAAACTCAAACCCCAGCGCAATATGTATATTTAAACAACCTTTCTTCTTCACCCCACCCTACATATCTCCGAGCTTCTCCAATTTGACGTCGTTTCTGGTGGTTGATGAGGGAGGGGAGTGACGTGGACGAGGTATCTCTGGTTCACCAGATTCTTTTTCGCTGGAGGTTTTACGCCGTATCAATTATTCTTCGTTTGATGGAAAGGGGTTGATCGCAACGAAGGAGAAATCTATGCACAAGGTTATGCAAGTTCTCTCTTCATAGCATGGCGTTTGGGAGGGAGCTGCAAGTTTTATTACATTATGCCAGCCAGTCAGCTCTGCATGTATATTAAAGAAGTACGTGGCGTAATCGAGAAATACAAATGATGATTATCATACATAAATGAGTTCTTGTGGATGTTTTTCTGTTGGAGCTTTCTGTTTGATTCCTTGGCTTGGTGAGGGGTAGTGGGTGATTGATGTTACACTGCATGCAACTACGGTGTGCATTATAACAGTTCTCCGATGTACCAACAATGGAGCAAAAAGGCGTATGTGTGTTTCAACGTTTACTTTTATGTATATTTACTACAATCGATTCATGCTCGAAGGAAAAGGAAAAGGAAAAGAGGAGAGGGGTAATTATGGCAATCATTTCTCTCTCCTTCTATTCCTACCATTTTCCCCTTCTGTGTTTCTATTCCCTCGACCTCTAATCAAATTATCTGTTCGTCTTGCTTTCCTCGCGTGGATGGTAGATCGAAATTCGACATTGAGAATTGGGATCACAGTTTCATACGTATTAAACAGCAAATTGAGTCAAGAAATCATGTTTGAGTAAATCGTTCCATGGCATACCTAGGTACATGTATGTCTAGGGCATATAGGCAAGCATTTACTGTCTTGAATCTGCATCGCGCATAGGCGCACACAGCGAAGCAAACGCAAACGTGCCTTTATGAAGGAAGTCAACTAATTAGTGCCATGAAATGTAAATCTTGATGTGAGCAATATGCAAGTATCCAGATTGCTTCAAAGTGTTAACTTGACTCATTAATGACACTTAATTACTGGCTCATAACAACATCTGACATCCATTTCCGCCGTTTTTTTAACTCTTTCATCTTTCCTCACTCTAATCCAATCTAATCTAATGGGCAAGAAGAGTCTCGTCTCATATCTCACCTTAGTTTTGAGCTTTAATTCACTTGTAGAGTCTCCTTCCTCCAATCAAAAAAAGAGAAGGTACTCTCTCGGCTCTTTCCAAATTTCAATTGACTTCTACACTAGCGCCAAATTCAAATCTACGTTGACTTAGTCTCGCTGTCGCCTCTCTCTATCGTCCCTCAATTCTTTTCCCACAACAACCACAACCACAACAACAACCTTTCTATCTACAACATCAATTTCCTCTTCTACACCATAGTTTCTATTGATCTACACAGATAATCGCAAGTAAGTAATTATTTCCCTTCAAGAACCGAATTGGTTTGTCCTTCTGCTTGAAGTGGACATCAAAATCTATTTTCAGGTGAAGTCGCGTTTGTTTGCCCTCTTGACTGCTGTGGCTGCTTGCTTTTACTGGTAACCCAGTTTCTCAACTTCAAAGACCACTCTCACCCACCGCAATAATCTTTCCCTTCCCATCTGATAGCTATCCAATCGTCAATTCCATCTCAATTTTGTTGTTGATTAAATTCTACGTTTCGCACAAGCTAATTCCATTGCATAGCTTTACTGCCATAATCTCTGGTTGTTGCCTCATACAATAACAGCTAAACCAAAACAACAATCCTCAACGGCGATCAACTTTTGGTAAGTCAAACAAACTGATTATTTGCTGCCATCCTTGTCACTTGCTCCCGATCTTGTTCTCATCGTCGCTATTCTCATAACCTAACATCTTCCTCCCATTGTTACACCCGCGACGATCTATCAATTTCATATCACTTTCGCGATCTGATTTTTTACCATCATCTTTTTCAAGGCATCCATTCCCCTTCGGTCGAGATTTTCTTGCCATACATAGCAATTACTGACACACTGCTTCTCAAATTACAGACACCATTAAAATCGACATCATGGGTGCTGGTCAGAAGCAGCGTCGCGATCAGGGTCCACCTTCATCGGCTGGAAACTCTGGTCAGCAACAAACACTTCCTTCAGTATCACAATCAGTTGCTGACGGAGAACAAACCAAATCATCTGTCATTCTTCAAGTCGACGGACCAAATGAGCCACGCCAGACTCCATTTGGGCGTGGTCTTGGCTTTGATCCCGCGAGAGACCTCAAGCAAGATGAGACTAGAAAGATGCGTTGCGAGCTTCCCTCTTATCGTGAAAACGTAAGTAACATATTTGCTTTATCTATCTGTTTGGCCATGGTGTTTTTGCAATCTATGTGGAAGCAGTTGCTGCTTCAAGGAAGTATGCCAAGCTGCTTGGTGTTGTGATGCGAGTCATCTATGGTTAGATTCCTGCACTAAATTCATTTCTTAACTTGATGGTTTCAACCTCGCTGTTCCCACTTGCAGCTGAGGTCAACAGGCTGTTGTGCCTGTCCACCAACTTCCATTTCTCACTTTTGTACCCCTCCTTATCTCGTCACTCCCCGACATCTTGCCCACTCAAAAAAAGAAGCTAGTTGCTTGACTGAATTGCTACTATTCCTGGAAAGAGTGAGGGGAAATTCAAAGAGACAGTCATACCCCGCTCTATGATCAACCAAGTTTGGACAGTATTCACTTTGTCAGGGCATTAGCGCTCTTTCTCTTTCTTTCCCCCCTTCCATCAGCTCCAATTTACTGGCTACAAAAGGGCTCTCCTCTACCCTCATTTCCCATCTCTCTTACAACCAAAAACTCCAAGCCTTTCAACTCTTTACTCCCCCTTCGACCATCTTTAACCTTTACACATATCATTATCCCTTCCAACTACTTCAAGCCCAATCAAACCTACCATATTCACGAGTCTTTACTGCAAGTTGACTATTCAACCAGCGCTTCTGACTAGCTTTCCCGTCTCATATCTTTACCCTTCAAATATCCTCATCTCTATCCGCGCTTTCTCATCTCCTCTCACTCTTTTTACAAACTCGTCGAACTGCAAAAATGGAACAGAACCATTTCTTCAAACGTGAAACTAATTCCAAACAGTATGACATGGCCCCCGAGACGCTTCTTCCAGCTCGCCCAGGCTACAATTCTCAGGGAAAGGCAATCAGCATTCGCGTGAATCAATTTAAGGTCGTGGACGCCCCAAACAAGGACGTCTACCAATTTGATGTAAGTATTGAGATATTCACATGGCTCATCTTCAAAATACTAACAGATTTCAAGGTTTTGGTTGGTCTAGGTGGTGAAAAGATGGGACTCATTAAGAAGGTTTGGGAATCCAAGACCGTCCAGAGAGAGTTGGCAAAGCATGGCAAGTTTTGGCTCTGGGATGGTAATAAGATTGCATGGTAAGTACTTTGCTCACTTCAACTCACATTTTCACCCCTTGCTTATATGTCTTAGGTGCTCAAACCCATTGGCCCGTGGTGAATTCCGCATTCTCGTTGATCTTGATCTCGAGGCTGGCAAACCAGGTGGAGACCCCAAACGCATGATTTACTGCACGGTCAAGCAGACAACCACCATCAGAATGGCTTCTTTGCACGCTTATCTTAACAAGGAATGCGACTTTGACAACAATGTTCTTTGCGCTATCGGTAAGTCTTCTTGGTGCAGCCCTCATGAATGTAACTAACTCTCATGATAGACTTCCTTGATCATATGATCCGTCAATGGCCCAGTGAGAAATACGTTGTTCAGAAGCGTAGTTTTTTCGCTCGTGGCATTGACCGTTGTCCTTTGGACATCACAATAGAGGCGATGAAAGGTGTATATCAATCGATTCGCCTTTGCAATCACCTCACTGAGAAGGGTCCTACAATCCGTGGCTTGGCAGTCAATGTCGATGTTGCCAATGGCACATTCTGGACATCACAAGACTTCATGCAAGCTGCCCGTAACTTGTGCAGTGTTCCTCGGAACAAGGCACTAGACTACGATGTGTTCAGAAAGCATCTGAGACCTGAGCAGAGAGCCATGCCAAATGGTAGACTCGAGAAGTCTGCGGAATTCTTGACGCTTGAGAAGATGAAGAAATTGAAGTTCACTTTGAAGCATCACGGCAAGACAAATGGTACGTTGCTTCTCATCACTCGCAAATGAATATTACTAACATTTGATTTTAGACCAGAAGATCTATACCGTGAAGAGATTTACTTTCCGTCATGAGGCCGCATATGCTGCTGATGGTCTCAATTCTAAGAATCATTTCTTCACTCCCAAGGATACTGGAAAGGAGATATCCATCTACAATTACTTCAAGTCGAAGTATAATATTAATCTCAAGTACTGGTGGGCTCCTTTGATCGAGACTGAGAGAGCAGGTTTCTTCCCCATGGAAGTATGTACTTTGGCTCCAAGTCAAAAGTACCAGTATAAGCTGGACCCCAATCAGACCTCCTCCATGATCAAGTTTGCAGTCACCAGACCAAAGGTCCGCATTCAATCGATTGAGCATGGACTTGGCATGTTGAAATGGAACGAGGATCCTTATCTCGCTCATTATGGTTTCAAGATTGACCGAACCATGACCATGGTAAGTTACCCTCCCTTGTAATACACTGTACTATACAGTCACTCACATAACTTCAGACTCAAGCTCGTCTACTTCAAAATCCAGTAGTTCAATTCGATAAGGCTACTATTGATCCCAAGACATCCGGACGTTGGGACTTACGTGGCAAGAAGTTTCTCTATGCCAATCCAGAACCATTAGTCTCCTGGGGTGTTGCCATCGTTGACAACTGTATTCAGGAACCTGCTGTCAAGAATTTCCTCCAGGTGTTCATTCAGACTTACATTGGCCATGGTGGTAGAGTTACTAATAAGACTCCACCAATCATGAAGATTTCTGGTGCTCCAGACAAGATCGCCGAGGGTGTTCAAACCGTTCGTAACGCTGCTGGACAACAGGCCAAGCAAATTCCTCAAATTTTGTTCTTCATTTTACCTGATCGAAATTCTTTCATGTATGAACGCTTCAAGAAGAACAATGAGTGTCGCTTTGCGATGATGTCTCAGAGTAAGTGTGGCACTCCTACTCAAAGAGCATTGACTAACAGATCATAGTGATGAATGTTGCTCATGTTGCCAAGGCGCAACCTCAGTATTGCTCCAACGTTTGTATGAAGGTGAATGCAAAGCTTGGTGGTACGACATGCAAGGTTGCGGACATGAAGCCACCAAAGCCCTTCTTTCCCCGTGCAACAATGGTCATTGGTGCCGATGTCTCTCACGCTACACCAGGATCCCCACAGTCTTCCATGGCCTGTTTGACAATGTCAATGGACTCTACTGCGTGTAGATATGCTGCAGCAGTTCAGACCAACGGACAGCGTGTTGAAATGATTTCGCCTGATAATATTAACTCGATGCTAATTCCATTGTTCAAAGAATGGGTCATCAAAGTTGGCAAGGGATCTGGACCGATGCATATTTACTACTTTAGAGATGGTGTTTCCGAAGGTCAATTCGAACATGTTATTAACCAAGAGGTTAAGAACATGAAGATCGCCCTCGAGAAGGCATTTGGCCCCAAAGCCGCAGCTGTAAGTGTTTAAACTTCTCGATTCTTGATGGTCTCTTTCTAACAACCCTTAGATTCGCTGGACTGTGACGGTGTGCACCAAGAGACATCATTTACGATTCTTCCCCAAAGACAATGACATGGCCGCTGGTGACAAGAACGGAAACGCACTTCCAGGTACACTTGTCGAGAGAGACATCACTCATCCTTTCGAGTATGACTTTTACTTAAGTTCTCACTCGGCAATTCAAGGAACTGCTCGTCCAGTTCACTACCAGGTCATCATGGATGAAGCTCAAGTTCCAGTGAATGACTTTCAGAGAATGGTTTATCAGCATTGCTATCAATACATGCGTTCTACCACCCCTGTCTCCTTGTGTAAGTTTCTAAACTCTCGGGCATTTTAATTATACTAATTGCTTCTCAGATCCCGCTGTCTACTATGCACATTTGGCTTCTAACCGTGCTCGTGCTCATGAGGCCAAGGGCCATAGTGCGGGACCTCGTGGTGGAGAGAAATTCCTCGAGAAGCAGGCAAAGGAAGCCCAAGACAGAGTCGCTGGTAAGGCACCCTCTAGTCAAACTGGGTCAAGTCAGCTGGTGGTTGAAGATGTTCCACTTCTTCCTTTGGGACAAGTCAACCAAAATGATAAGGTTAATCCGGAAGTCATATCGAAGCTTCGCACTGGCATGTGGTACATTTAAGTACTTGCATTACTCCATCACCAACACGATCTTTGACCCTTGTCCTTGATCTCGAAACCATTTTACTTCTTCATTTTGTTTTATTACGACTTTTCGATCTTCGGATCTTTGGTCTTATGATTTCTCAATCTTTCTCTGCTCGCTGATTGCTATGGCAATTGGTTTATGAGGGATTTGGGAATAGGACTTATACTTTCACTTCTTAGGACTTTGATCTCACCTCGAATTACTTCTTTAAGGATTGAGTTTTCACAGTTTCCTCCTCTTTATTTATGCATATGGGTATCTGGAAGTCGGTATGGACTTGATGATGGGAAGGGTATTATTGATCACGCAAAGGTTTATTTCATTTAGCGGTGCGATAGTTGCAAGACGGGGTGCTTTCTCTCTTCATTTCTGTGTATGCTTTAGTTTGATGTTCTCGATTGAGAAATCCTCCTATCAAATTGCAGATATGAATGGGAATTGACGTTCTTTCGGTGGGTGCTTAGTTAGGTTTTAAGGAAATGAAAAAAATTCGATTCCAATTAAGATCAAGATTCGTGCTGGTGATTCGTGAATGAAAATTCTCCTTTAACAATGGTCGGTGGGCTAAGAAATGGACATACAAAAGTCTTGAGAAAAGGGATCACAAAAGAGCTTATTGAATATGGATCGATCCTGGAAACTACATAGGTAGGGATGGCTAGTTTAGCCATTTTCACTAGGATGATGAACTTTTGTTTATGCCGGACTCTAGAATATAAGCAACGGAAGGAAATGCATAGTAGATAGAATGTAACGTCGGTGAAGTATGTGAGATGACAAGTTGTGGAGTATGGTAAAGATATGAGATTGAAGAAGAACCCGGGCTTTTGAAGGCAACCTTACGCATCTCTTAAGCAAAACTCTTTTCCACAAGAGAAGTCGGCTTGAGCAAAGAATCAATGATTGAGCTTGTTTGGAAGATCCAACCCGAATGAAAGACTAAAACCATCCAAGGAACTAAATCTAAATCAATCTTTAGGCCCCCCTTAGACAAGCACAAGACTTACCACCACAAACACAATCGAAATCATAAGCATAACGGTATGCGCTCAATCTCAGAAGCATACTAATCTGGTGCTTTTCTACCTAGTCCTAGTTTGCCTATGAATTGAGAAAGTGATTTCCCTCTCCCCACAAGGCGACACTGACTCACATCTTCGTCTTTTGGCAACGGCGTTAGCACAACCACAACCACATTTATTTATATGCGTGGTATATGTGTATATCTGATACCTGAGAAATATTGATACATAACCGATCAAAACTTAATGCATTAGTCCCCTTTGTAATATGAAGATATATTCAATTATAAGAATATTTAAACATTCAATTGTCTGAATTGTAATGAAATAATTGGATTACTGAAGGGCTCTACCAGTAGTCGATTCCGGCCTGGTTTTTCTCCAACGAAGAGGACGGGACACTGCAAAAATGGACTTGTGGATATCTCTCGATATATCAAATTCTGTATCTTAAGAATCTTTACAATTGTCTATTAGAAATGAAATAATCAAAATGTAACGCTACATCAAATAATTGGAGAACGAATCTGTTAAAAATTTCGAAAATAGGGAAGTGTCCCGTCAATCCATACACCCACTGGTGGACATAAGCCCAGATACTACCGAGTACTCAAAACGCCAATATATAGTCTTTCTTTTAGTGAAGGAAACAATTAATTATGAATAAAAGTAGATTCCTCACACAAGACAGACTTGTCCGCAAGAATATCTTGAACAATACGATAAGCACATACGGATCATTTCTTAGAAACTAAAAAGAGTTCACGAAATACATACCAACAAATTAATATTCAAGGCCAGCAACCATGAATGCAACCACCTCATCCGCACAAAACATCTCCTCCTCTTACTCGAATTCGACTGACCTTCTGAAATACGGTTTGTCCATAGAAATAAAACGAAAGTTCCCAGCATTGGGTTTTGGATTAATCTGTGGCATTCCGACAACCTACTTTTTGTGTGCTTTCCTATGCTTTTGTTGGAAGACCTATCGTACAAAACCTAGTTCCTATGGAACAAGTCAGGGAGATGAAGAGAATGGGGGAGGGGAGAGTAGAAATGGAGGAAGAGGAGAAAGAGCAGGGAGGGGAAGCACTCGAGGACTTGGTGAGAAAGATGAAGTGATAGGGACGTTTGATGCACATGTGAGAGATGGTTATCGTAAGCAGGAGATGGTGACGATAGATGCGATTCTGGTAGATAAGGGACCCTCTAAGATGGAGATGAGTGAACTTAGGCCTTTTGAGGGGTGAGGGGTAAGGGAGATGGGAGATGGGAGAAGGAATATATCATTGTATTATACTTGATATACATATCAGTAGTTTCACTACCTAACTATCTGATAGTATAAGAACAAATGTTTCAAATGTTCATTTGATATAGCGGAACAATAAGAGGGAAAAAGATTCAAGCACCTCCCCAACCCAGGTCAGACCAGCCTCACTAATAATCACATGCCTGATGGTTTATTCGCAAAAGAAAGCACAACTCGATGAGACCGTATTCTATTCAAGGTGCAGCTTACAACCAGTTGAATACTTCCTCATTACTCGAGTACATTTCTTCAATTCAATGGGAGGGGATGGATGAATGAAGCAAGGACCGCATGAATTGATGAAGCAAGGAATTTGAGGAAAGATATGAAGGATAAGAATAGTCTGTACACAATACTTACTTATGTATTGATTAATTGATCAATTGCTTGCTTTATATCTCTCCTACCAAGTATCAAGAAAGAGAAAAGAAATCCAAAAAGAATAAATCACAATTAGACCATCTCGGCCGTCCGCTCGCCAAGCCTCCCACTCACCCACTGGTTCATCTCACAGACCAATTTTTCTATTGATCCATCCTGGCCATCTTGTCCATCTACAACACCATTCCAACAATCCCTACATACATCTACCTTTTCATACTTGAATTCTCATATTTCATTGGTTCACATCTCCCTGATATATCTCCGCACATTTACCTTTTATCATATCATTCCATTAAACCCAATCTCTCAAGTCTCCATTTCTTTTCCTTCCCCGGAGAGTTCAGTCTAGGATTTGATTCAGATTACCTTTTTTTTCTTCCACGTCTTCACAAGGTCTTATATTGACTCGGGACTTGGGGACGGATTACCCAATACAAACATTCGAGTCAAACGAAATGGGAAAAAGCATAGAGAGCTGGAGTAAAATGTCTTTCCAATAGGTAGGCCAGATAATTTACCAGGGGAACCTTCATCGCTCGACTTGCACAGCAGGGAGATGCTGCCCAGGTATATCGATATCAGACCAGTATTGAATGGTATGACTTAACTCAACATAATCGCACAACCGTTCACGTCCTACCCTTCCCTTGTCTGCTTGCTTGTCTCGGGCATCTGGAGAAGACTAATCGAGGGGCGTGGTTGTACAAATCAATTGTTGGGTGTGCCACACCTTTTCTTTTTCTTTTTTCACCGTTACATGTAGGTCCTCAAAGTTTACAAATGTATAGAAGATTCCATTCTTCAAGAGAATAGGAGAATATATACACGCCAAACCCAATTGAAGAGAACACATACTATTAAAAGAAAGGGGATAACGGTAAGATGGATTGGAATTAAAAAGAGACGCGGGATAGATTATATTTATATTACAGTCTGTGCGGAATTTCTTCTTTCGACTAGAAGACAATTGGGGTTTCGGAAGTTAGTTGAAAGAAGGGCATTCGAATTGGATCAAATTGTTTTAAATCAATTGGATCGAAGGTTTGGCGCAATTGGGAAAAGGAAAGAAAGGAGAAAGGATATAAGGGAATTCGTGAGTGAATGTGGAGGAAGGCAGGAAGGTTGGAGGAAAACATTCATACAATACCTACATACACGAACGAACAAACGATCGAGCGAACGAATGAATGAACGAATGAATGAACAGACATTAAACGGACATTGAACGCTCAGTTAAGAAAAGGTATCTGCGACAATCGATTTGGTTTCGAGCGACGGTTTCAATTCTACTTCTACCATACCTCAAACACCTTCTCAAACAACTTGTCTTTTCGCTCTCGCTCTTAAACAAATCCTACCAATCGATCACTCTTCGATATATTTCCCTCTTATCTCGTCTCCGTAAATACCTCACCATACCATATTACACGACCAAATCATGGCAGCAACTTCTTACGATCCCAATCGCATAACCATAACTATCCTCGGCGACGGTGGCGTTGGCAAATCCGCTTTAACTCTCCGCCTTGTAAAATCTCAATGGACATCTGATTACGACCCTACCATTGAAGATTCCTATACCCTCACCCGACGCATCGATGGGCAAACATATCATCTTTCCATAACAGACACCGCAGGCCAAGAAGAATATCGCGGGATGTGGCAAAGTGCCAATGGGAGTATGAGAAGTGATGCCTTCTTATTGGTATATGATATTACGCGACGAGAAAGTTTGGATGCGCTGGATTGGTTCGAAGAATTAGTTACTATGGAGGGAGAAGTTCGGGGCGAAGAATGGAGAAGAGCGCAGGCCGAATCTTCTCCTTCGAAATCTCGTTCAAGAACAAAAAAAATTCAGAGCTCAAATGCAAAGTCAATACAAGGGGGAGGATTCGATTATGGATATACGCCTCCGATTAAAATCATTGCGGGAAATAAATGCGATCTGCAAGAATCGCGCGAGGTGACGGCTTCGCAGGGTTTGGAATGGGCTAGGGCAAGAAATTGTGGGTTTATGGAAACAAGCGCGAGGAGTATTGTTAATATCGAGGAAACTTTCGCGTTGATTGTTAGACGGGTTGTAGAGGGTAGGAAGAGGGCTTTGATGGATAGAAGGGAAATTGGAGATGAGATATCGGGGGTGCATATGGATGGGGCGCAAGGCGATGAAATGAATGGGGAAAGGGAGAAGTTGGGGACTAGGAGAGCGATGACGAAACCATTGACGCCTTTACCGCCGGGAACTCCAAGCGGAGAATATGAAAAGAGAGGGAATAGAAATGGGAGAGGAATTAGCAAGGGAAAATTGAGGGAGATAGGAAGGAAGTTCGCATGCTGGAGATAGATCGATTTGATAGGTACAATGAGCTGGTTGGAGATAATGGTGAATGAGAGCAAGTGGTTGGAAAAGGAATAAGACGAGATGGACGACCCAAGACGAGAATTTACGACATATATTAATGACATCACAACTTATGAGTAGTGATTTTGCTTAGTTGATTTACTGGATATCCATTTGTGTTTTATATTTGGGAGCGAAAGGGAAGGGAAGGGAAGGGAATGGATATGGATATGGATAGCCTGGAGGGAAGGTTACGCTTGGACGGGATGGATACGGAATGGTTGGGTTTGTCATTTCAGGCAAGTAGAATGCCAATCAATGTCAAGGGGCTGGATGGGCTGAACGAAATGGGATGGAATAAAAATATACCGCCGCCTTGCTGTCTACCGTCTGTCGCGAAAAGAAAAGTCATAAAGGAAAACGGAGGAACAACATATACCATAGGATAGGAAAGCATATAGCGAGGAGCCGAGGAGCTTTTTATATTTTTCCCCGGCGATTAATGAAATCAAGTATAAAATACTCGAATGCTTTGGAAGAGTCTTGGAACGAAGTGTATGTGTACCTGTCTAGGTATGCATGTATGTATGTGTGTATGTATGAAACATGAGATACACGTGAACATACTAGCTACGAGGTAAGGTCAATCCACTCGCGATATCTCTAGTCTTACTAGAAAATAGTATCCAGCACACTACTCAAGATGTGAGGAATGGATTCATCAATATATACTGATTGATTGCGATTTATATGGATGTGGGGTGTACGACACAATGGTATTGGAGAGAGATTGAGGTTGAGGTAAGTCTATTGATAATTCGAGATTTAGACATACCAGAGGTTCAAATGGAGGGAAGCTGTAGTGTGTGTGGATGGATGGATGGATGGATCGATCGATAGAGGAAATCCTATAAACCTTTACCGTCTAATTTTATTCTTTGAGTTGAAACGGAGCAATTGGATTATTGGAGGGTTTTGCCAGTGAACAATTCCGGTCTGTTTATTCTGCCACGACTAGGTGGCCGGTGAGGAAGGTAGATGTGATGGTGTAAAAAGAGAGGGAGTGGAGTAGAATAAATAGAATGACATGAATTATATGAATCCCCCCCCGCCAAGTTAAATCTCTATCTGTTGTAATTTGTCATCAATCATTGTATGTTGTGTCTCATGCTCTCCCTGTTTTCATGTTCCCGCGCACTTTTCCCACCCGCTTAAATCGATGATAGTGAGATTCATTCCCATCCTGTTCCTATTTCCAGTATTGAGAAGATGTAATATCCATCCCCTCTAATTCCTCGTCTCAACATTTTTGCCCTGTTTCTCTACCCAAGTCCTCCACTCATTGTATTCCTTCCAGCTAACACTTTCTTTTCTTCCCTGATACCTGACAACACTCAACTGGCTCACTTCCCTCCACTTCTCCCTCTTTCCTCCCCAGCCCGCCTTCCTCATCGCACTAACAACCGTCTCTTCTTTTCCCCACTCCTGCTCCACCGCCACATCAGGTAAATAACACGCTCCAAACCTCTTATTCTTATGATAAAAACTGATCCTGATCCCATGAACTCCGATTTCCCAGTCGAGCGGATGAGCACACTCTTCGAAATCCGTTAGTAAAGTGACGGCAACCTCGAGAGTTGGGAGTTCCCGCAGTGTAATGGGATCGAAGCGGGAATCGTGCAGAGCGGAAATTATTGCGTATTCGGGTAGAGATGTGAGGAGGGGTTCGGAGGAGAAAGTACCGATGCAGCCGCGTAGAGAAGGAGATTGTTGATGGGGTTGTGAGGAGGAGGAGAGAGTATTCCAGGTTACGAAGAGGGGGGTGGACCATTCGCGGAGGTTGCGGGGAGGGGAGAGTTGGGTTGTTTGACGAGGAGTAGGGGAGATACCGATGGGGGTAAATGAGGTGGTTGAACTAGAGGGAGTAGTCGTAGATGTGGAATTGGAGGCTGATGTTCGTTCGGAGGAACTAGAAGATGGTGTACTGGTTCCGGAAGCAGATCGTGTAATTCGTTGGAGAATAGGATGACGTGCTGAATTTGTGGTTGAATTTGGATCTGGTCTTGGATTTGTTTTTGGTGGATGAGAACCAGTAATTTGAAGATCAACGTCTTCTTCTTCCTCTTCTTCGGTGTTTTGTAATTCGAGACCTTTAGGATAAGATGTCCATAATTCCTGAACCTTTTCCAAACCTAATGGTTGTCGTTTTTCGAGATGAGCAGTTAAAACTTCGAAACAATAGAGACAATGATCTGGAGTCGCCATAATTGTTGGTATTGCTGGTGAAGATGGATTGGTTGATGAATTTGGGGTTGTATTAAGGGTCGGATTTGAATAGAGTTGTAGCTGTCGACCTGACGGTAAGGGTAGGGGATACGAATATGGATCCGAGTGTTTGTATGAGTATTTGTAATCGTATTTGAATTTGAATTTGAATTTGAATTTGTGTGATATGTTAGCTCTATTGGACTTGACGAACTTTGTGATGAGCGTGAGTTGGTGAAATGAGGTTATTGATGTTGTGGAGATAAGGGATTTGAGTGGAAGTGAAGACTGATAGGAAGGTTGTTGTGATTGAATGTGAATGTGAATGTCAGCGAGGCCATTGCCATTACCGGTAGAAGGAGCTCGGGTGTTGTGGGACTTCATAGCGGGGGTTATCGATAAGCTTTTCGTCTTGATTTGTGGAAATCGATGATGAATGTTTCAGGTACCTATGATTTGCATAAATCTCAATTGGAGTGGATAATTATTCATTCCGGATTCAGACTTTTGAGATGATGGATCATTCTAGTCCGAGATCTCCGGCTCGCTTGGTTCATTCAATTCCGTTAGTCGGTTGGTCGGTCGGTAGAAATACCATACAGCATGAGATATGTGATTGCTCAGGTGAATATATGCTTGCTTTTTATTGCTTCATATCAATGATGATTATATTTCATTTCCAGTCGTGAAGGATGAAGCTGGAGTGGTTCGAATTAACCAACAAACTTTGATGTTGATACCATGGCGACGACGGTGATGAAGTTCCCGTTTCAACTTCTTTTGCAAGGTTATTGAAAGTGCAGCTGACGGTAAACCCCCTCTTTTCCATCATCATTCAAAGAGCTTCTGTTTTAAGCTTGAAAGACCATTTTCCTCATATGTCATCATCTCAAAGTACAAAGGACGAATATCTCGAGTCACTCAGGTATACCTAGTCAGTATTAACCTCTTCAAAGACACGTTTTCATTGCCAAGTAGGTACAATCCGAATCGCAAGTCAAATACTCAAAGGCTATTTACAGATCAAGAGCAATGGTCAATTTACTAGGTACTCCAGCTTACATATCATTATCAGGTATCTGTCTAAGAAGCTTGTCGTCAATCATTTCCCAAACCACCCAGCCTCAAACGAGACCTTTACCCCTTAAATCTATAAACAACAACAACAACAGGAAACCTTATTCCTCCACAACATCTACAGCCCCCAAAAGTTCATCCTTCCCCGTTCGGATCTCAAGATTCCCGTCTTCCTCAAACCTTCTACGCATGAAAAATCATTATTACAAGCTTAAATAATACTCTATACAACATAAGCCTTGTCCATACATTCGATGTATCATGACCATGTGAATATCATTCAATTTGTAATGCAGTGAACCCCGGTTTCTGCTCGAATCATGATGTCTGCGAATCAAGCAAAGCGATGGAGCTGAGTAGACATGGGATTGGCATGTTGATAGGTGCCCCTTTGAAATCATCCCTTCATAGGTATTGGATGAATTTTATGATGATGGCTTTGGGAAGCGAGAGGCGCAGGTTTGAGTCTGGATCCTCGTTTTGAATTTGTGGGATGTTGACGGTTCGATGAAGATATAAAGACGATGACCTCAAAGTATGGGGGATTTGCTTTATCATTATTTTCATCTCGTTCCTTATCTATCTCTCATCTATCTATCATTGATTGATTGATTTCTTGTTTATACGCAATCATTTGTTGCCGGTCGACCTTATTAAATCATCCCCATCATCAAACGGTCCTCTGCATTTTTTATCGCTCAATACCTCAATAAACATACCCACTAGCAATCATGCAGTCCACACTCGTAACTATTCTTTCTTTCGTCGCCATTGCGATTGCCACACGTATGTTATCCCAATTTTCCACACGCCGACCTACCTTTGTCATCCACAGTCCCCTTTCCGCTCCCTGTATCAACAGAGCCATATATTTTTCATCTGCTGACAAAAACACAGCTATTCAACTCGCAGCACGCGCAGTAGATGCATCGACTGCCTCAATGACAGATGCTCAGGGAAATGTCGTTAGCTTCGACTCTGCCACTGTTAATCAAGGTACGCTACAAAAATTGATCTTATCTTTTCCAGAACATATCATCGTCCTTCTTCCCGGTCTTTACCTTTTCATTTGCTAGATGAATTTCTTTGGTGTACTAACACTTTTGGAACTACTTAGCTGCCAAGAACTCTGGCATGTAAATCAGTTGCATGTCTGGGTTTCACAGCTTCCCATCTCAATCTATAGATAAACGGAGTTTGAACTCAATCAACTTTTGAAGGCGATGCGTAATGAATCGGAGATGGTCGAGATATCGTGGTGTATTGCTTAGCCGTTGTCAGCTTGGTCTTGGAGAAACTTATGAGGCTTAGATTGTATTGCATTGGTGTTTTTTTTGATGGCGCTTGTTCATTGAATCGGGTTGGATTGGTATCGTTGGAGTAGGATAGGATAGGAGTAGATCTTATTGATGGTCAAATGTGTACTTTATCACTGGTTTTAATTGCATATCTTTATCAAAAATCACTTTTCTTATAAGGGGCCATCAGTATCTCCCTTGTAAGAGGAATGACCAGTACATGCCTCATTCATCGAGGATTTTTCTGACTCGTAAGGCTACCTTCATCAGCTGTAGTTTGGCTGATATTGATTGTACCACATCGACAACATCTCAATCATTTCTTTCCAATTTCCAATCCAAGCTCAGATATCACCATAATCTTTGTCCGAAGATAAGCAAAACATGAATTATTTGTAATGTCCATCTGGTCGTCATCCAATCTGATAAGCTAAGCCTTCTATCACGGACAATCATCCGAACCTCAAATGTGGGGAAAGGTTCCACTAAAACTTCACGCCTTTAAATAGACATATGCTTACCAGACGTTCTTTCTTATCTTGTTCCTCTTCATATAAATTTGATTTGGATCCTTTATTGCTTTCCAAACTGCGTGCAAGACCACAACTCAGATAAAAGCAGACCTTTTCATTTAACCATCGATCCCGTCTCAATTTATCAAGAAAGTATGGTTGACTCAACTCCACAAACCCTTCGTCCAAATCTCCCCGAAACCCTCCGGATTCTCCGTCTTGATCCAATCCATACACCCTCACCAGATTTCTCATCTCTCCCAATCCCTTATACCGTCACCGAACTACCAAATCCTCCTCCAAAAGGTGACGAACTGATGACATATCTCAAACCTGCCCATGTCTTGATCTCCACCCGTTTCTTCCTCACCTCGACCATTCTATCCCAACTACCGAATTTAAAGCATATAGCTATCCTCGCCATCGGAACAGATCATGTCGATATTGCTTATTGTAAAGAACATGGAATTTCGGTATCAAATGTTCCAGCGGCAAGTAATGAAGCGGTGTCAGAGCACGGGTTAACGTTGTATATGGCGCTTAGAAGAAATGTGGTAGGGATGCATGAAAGAACTAGAGAGGGAAAAGAATGGAAGGAGAAGGGAAGTTTGAGTGAGCATTTCTATGGGGGTTTGATGACAGGGTTCAAGGGGGAAGTGGTGGGAATTGTAGGAGGTGGAGAGTTAGGTAAGGTTGCCGTTTTATTGTTTCTTGGGTTTACGTTTGAGGGGTGGAATCGAGGAAGTGATTGAAACGTAGTTCGCTTCAATTTTCTCATATAATCATCTATCATTGGGAGAAAGTGCCTAGGTGATGTCGTCAAAGTTGGTCAGATCATGTGACATGACAGTCTACAGAGCTCCCATCTCCTTTCAAAGCAAGGTAGTCAGTAATCTGAATAATCTATTCCGTACGGGAAACAGATTATCCAATGATCTTTCCTGCAGTCCAACAATATAAAGTTTGGAATCTCTAAAAGGAATGAGCTACCGGCATTAAAAGCTTCTGGTTGGGCCACTGGAGACTATGCCCCCAACCCACAACACACAAACCATAAAACTAACAAAGCTTAGGAAATCGAGTAGCAAACCTTTGTCGGGCTTTAGGAATGACCGTTCAATTATGCGAAAGAAAAGGTGTTCCTGAATCCGAAACCCGTCCAAATTATACCCCTTTCACCACCGTCATGAAAACTAGTACTGTCATCTTCCTTTCTCTCCCCTTGACATCCACTACCGAGAATATGATTGCCTCGGCAGAATTATCAATAATGAGACCGGATGCTCTCATCATCAATATCGCACGAGGTGGAATAGTCAACGAGGAAGATTTAGTAGATGCATTGAAGCAAGGCAAAATTGCAGGAGCCGCAACTGATGTTTATGTAGAAGAACCAGCCGGAGAAGATAACACATTAGTGAGAGCAGCGAGAGATAGCGAGTTGCGGGATAGTGGAAGATTGATTCTGAGTCCACATATTGCTTGGTATGGAATAAGTAGTGTGGTGAAATTGAGGAGGGTTGTGACTGAAAATATCAAAGGATGGTGTGAGGGTGTTGGCGGAAATGTTGTGGGTTGATTATTGAGGAGTGAAGTAAAGAGTACAGGAATAGATAGACTGACGCTACATGATGTGCGGCATTGGTGCCTCCCAGGTAGTCGCATATCAAAGACTTCAATCAAGTCAACACCATTTAAATCATTATCGATCTTCATTATTCCGAGCGCCGGAATCTCAATCGAATGGACATGCTGAGAGGTCTTTAGATTTTGGTCCCTCTTTTTTGTAGATTCACAATTGAAGCAACTAAGTAAATGATCAAGGGATGGCCTTCAATTTTATTATTAATAGATGGTGGTAGTTGGACTGGGTGAGGATCGGTATCGGGATGAAGAAGTTAAAGGTGTCAACGAACCAGACGGCATGTCCTCATCTTCATCCTCAGCATCATGCCCAAATGTGAATTCAGAGCGGGCCGCGTGAGTCGATGATAATGCAACAGGTGTCCATTCACCCGAAGAAGTTGAGGGAGTCAAGACACCTGATTCCATTCCCTCTTCATCTTGACTTTCATCTTAATTTCTATCACCGGCCTCAATATTGGCAGCAGTCATTTCCGCATTCACAAAAATATCCTTCAATTTTCTTTCCAACCCCTCCAATTGCTCAACCATTCGTGGTATGTTAGATTTTGACCTCGAGTACAATTTCTCTGTATATTGCTCGGTTTCTACAATCATTCGAACCGCTTTATGTCTCTTTACGGGTTGCAAATCTTGGGTAGCTGAATCAATCATTTCACGGATTCTTGATCTCACAGGGCTCGGAAGGGTAATGGTGATTCTTGACCGGAGTCTAGTAAAATGAAACGGAGAAAGAGAAAAAGTTGGGGATATCGATTCGTCGACAGTAGCATGCTTATCGAGATGGGTATGCCCTTCTTCCTTGGTGTCGAAATCCACCAGATTGAGGAAAAGATGATCTCTTGCTTGGGACGAGGGAGGTTGACTTTCTGAATGTTTGAGATCGGAAGAATTTTCTATTTCTCTCTTATTGTCTGCGTCGGTCTCCGTTTTGTGCATTCCCTTTAGTCTCCCTATTATTCTCTCGTATGAGAGTGTTTCGTCTGCCAACACTTCACCAATCTCGTAAACAGTCACAACCAAAAGCCAGTGTAGTTTTAGGGTGAGCATAAACGCGAGGAGCGTGAGTTTTCCACCCTGCTTCACATGTGAAAACGCATGTGATTTACTCGCAATGTAATAGATGCCATAGTAGAAGATGAAGTCCAGATCTAGAATCATCAGAATTGTGAGCGATACGAGACCTTTTACCGTGTTCTTCCAAAGATGAGGCTGAAATGTGGCAATTTTGTAGTTGGAAGTAGGGTAAGTTGAGAAAAAAATTGTAATTATCTTCGAAATGTAGAAGTATGGTGGGAAGATGATAAGTGTTATTAATAGAAATAACGAGTAGTAGGATAATGTTTGGAATAAAGATTCACATTGATGGACTTCGGGAGAAGTCATGTTGGCTGGATTTGTCATGGTTATCTCTGGTTTGTGTGTAAAGGCATGCGCGAACATATTTTTGAATGTTGATACAAAGAGGAAGACTGTGAAACTTCTCAAATGCGGTTGGGACAACCTTTATATAGAAAATTTATTTGCAAACCGGCCAAGTCCCAAGAACAGGTCTACCCGCTAAAGAAAACCGTTGAATCTAGTCCAGAAAATTCAGTATCTTGGTATTTAAAAGTCTTTGCAGTACTTAATGAGCTCTAAAATGAAATGAACCACTCTGGATAAGCATAAGTTGTACAATAAGATCGGTTTTCATGCGCTTAGCGGTGTGGTCTAGCACAATGGTAGTCCATGTCATCATCATAAATTTCAGTTTTCTTCTACCTTTGGGTTTTGAGTTGGTGCTAAGTATGAACTACTGATATCTAGTCTACGAGCTAAGAGATTTAACTCTCTTTCTGTGTGGGGGAGACGGATTTGTGAGTGTAATATCTTAGTTTTTATGCTAGGCGTGCGCTAAAATGAGGGGACAGGTGTGACATCTCGCTTAAACGAAGGTGCGAAGAAGTTTTGCGTGATGTCTGGCTTCTCATGATCGTGGTCCGTCATGGATAATTTAGATAATTTAGATAATTTATATGTGTTTAATCTTTGTAAGGATAAGGATCTATTATTTTCTCATTCAGGATTCATTTCACCTACAATTTCTCTTCTGTAATGATAAGATCATTCCAAATCATAAATTATATTGTGTGTTGAGATTTATGTCACACCTTTCACTTTATTCTGGTTGGAATATTTTTCCGAAAACAAAACATTATTGAAAACTTAAAGTTCCAGCGGTAGATAAAATATTAGATAAGTGCGTGTGAGCGGCTGTATAATTCTTTGGGATTGAATAGAATTTGGTGTAATGGTTTCACTACTTTAGCTTCAACGGTTCCTTTCTTATCTTTCAAGGTGAAAGTGAGGAATGAATGAGATTACAGGCCAACATATACTTTTACGCTTTAAGAGAGGCCTTGGATTGAAGAAGGTTTGACTTTTAGGACAAGATAGCCCAGAGCTCTGAATTCCAGTCTTCGTTTGATATGACATTCCGGCTTGTGCTTCTGCAGGTATTTTAAAGATACTACTATTTTTAGATCAAATATGTTTGTTAAAGGGGGCAGTGATAGTTCATGATGAGGATAAAATTGATAGATGAAAGGTATAAAATAAACTTTCAGGCGGCCGATCAAAGTCTGTGATGAAATTTCTAGGATAAACATATTAGTACTAGTGTCAATGATTTACTTTGGCTATCAATCTAGCTCAATTACCCTAAGATTTAATAATCACCAATTACAATGCCGAATCCCATGGGGAGTCGGAAAATTTTCAAGACTTTATCTGTCTATAGTTGGCATGACGGATGCTTAATACTCGCACAGCCTTTTCGAAGACGACATAAGACATCCACGTCATTTAATTCCTTTGACATTCGAACGCTAACAACCTCCGAAGTTTGGTGAACTTTCAACGCTCAATTATAAGTCACAGAATCACTTACCCAGCAGATGAAATATTCCAGCACGGCGTTGATCACAAGAGTTCCGGCCACAGCCAATCTCGATGAATGTTATTGTCCTAAGTAATAACGTTTCCTCATCTTTCCGGAGACATTGAAACCATTCAGAAAATCGTCTTCAGAAAAAAGAAATAATATTTGAATCATATGAAGATAGGGACAACGGCAATCTTTGAGGGGTCGATAAAATAATAGAGTATTCACGCAGAGATTATACAACATGATGAGTAATTTTTGAAGAGAAGTTCATGAGAATTCTTCATGAGAACCGTATTTAATTATTTAACATTTATCATACAAAATAGACCGTCATTAATTATCATACAAAATTTCCTTAATCGTTTATCGTAACCACGCTGGAGAAAATCACAGCCCATACTTTTACCATCCCTTATTCTTCTAACTCCTCGATCTCTTAGGTAGACTGCGTGTACTCATAGCTTGACAGGTTTCTTTGAAACTTGAGCTGCCTTTTCACTACAGGTCGTCCTTTCACTGTTGGTCGTCGTACCACTACCAGTTGTCTTCAAACTACCAACTGTCGTTCCACTACCAGTTGTCTTCAGACTACCAACTGCCGTTCCATTACCAATTTTCGTTCCACTACCAGTTGTCTTTAGAATCCCAGTTGGTATTCCACTACCAGTTTTATTTTCACTATCAGTCACCATCTCACTACCAGTGACCTGCTGAACAACCTTGGTCATTCTTCCTTCTTCAACTCGTCTCTGTTCATCCATAGACCTGTTGGAGGCAATGCGAGCGCGAAGATTTTGTATGGCGATAGCAAAAATGATGATGAAAAAGAATGCGATCGAGACACCTGCAATGTAGGCGGGCTTTTGCTCGTCACGTATGGATTTTGCATCATGTATTGGAATACATGATCTCACGGTTATAGCTCTGGCGCAAGTGCTGTTTTTGGAGGTGATTCCGACGTAAAAGTTATCGGTGCTGTTGGAACTCATGGTGTTGTTGGGATTCATGGTTGTAACTTGGTAGATGTTGAGTTAGATTTGATTGTTTGTGTATGAAGCGATTGTATACATGTATATTATGTAAATTGAGTAATCGCGAATGTTTGTAAAAGAGTGATTGGGTATGATCAGAACGTGAAGAAAAATTGGGGAAATATTTATATGCGTTCGTGAAGTTGTACGCTAATAAAAAAACGATCAATATAGGGGTTACTTAATCCTATCAGATAAAGCATATATTTAGTTATCATGTTTGAAGTCTAATTTAGGGATGATCTCGAGTAGTGAATGACGTTTCGCTGAGGCGCACACATAGAATTTACTATTCAGCCTGAAACTAGTTCTGTGGTATCAATTAGCTCATGGGCGATCTGCACTAATTGCGGTATTTGAACATAGATTGTCCCATGACCGCTCGGCAATGCTATGAGAGACATTAAAAAAATAAAAAAGTGTTTAGGTTTTATTCAAAGCCACAAATCATGGTTGGCAGTAAGATGATATTTTGAGCTTAAGTGATTTTCGAGTTTGACAAGCAGATACTTCATCGAGTGTAAGGTCTTTAGAGTGAAAGGAGTAGACCTCAATGCTATAATTGTTGACCCATTGATGACATTCAAATATCATGACAAAGCTGAAACTATCTGCCTTCTTAAGGTACAGTATAGCGCGAGTCGCTATAATGAAAGACATGCTGACATTCTCTCTCGAGTAATGGTGCGACGAAGATGAAGGAGGAGCCAAGGAAGCTATAGAGAGGGGACTAAAGATGACAAGACAACCCCTCCTAGGATACACACTGGTTATTTCCATTTTAGGTATATAACCCGTTTAGCTGAAGATCAAAATGTGTGAATTGAGATGATATGTCAGGTACTAGTGTAGAGTGGATTCTAGCGGCTCTTGGAAGAGCGACCCTATGAATGGCATTTACAAGTTTGTTAGGATGGATTTCTTCATCGTCATCTTAGTTTGTAACAGAAGTGTAAATGAAATGTGATTTGGTCATAGGGATGTGGGAATGACGGTACTCGAGTCTTAGTGACTTATAAAATTAGATTACCAAGGCTATCGAATACTAGTCGAACGCTTCTTATTAGAATGTGGCCTATAGAAAAAGGTCATAGATATGCAACAAAAACTTTGAAAGAGCTGTGATGAATTTTGATTGGATGATAGTAATGTTAATGAACACCATTAGAGTTTTGGATCGGCATTAGCTGACGAGAAAAACTGTAAGGAACAAAACCAATAGCTAATCAGAATGTCGAAAGAATATCAGAAGAAGAGGCTAGGACAAGAAAAAATGACCTCGGGACAGATCGTGGAGTACTTGCTTCTAAACTACAGAGGCAGATCAGGAACATGCATGATTTTGAAAATTCCAATCACATCTGGATTGGTAAGACAAGATACAATAATAACTTCAACAATGATGACATGTGGAATTTTACTTTCTGATATACTCATCACTTCCAAACATTATGGCAAGGGTGAAAGTTTCGAAAGCTCGGAGCGATACGGTCCACTCACCTTTTCCAGCCTCTGCACGTAACTTCCATCAAGTGAACCACGTTACAAAATTTCGTTGGCTGTACTTTAGGCTATCAGTCAATCCATCAATTTAAATCCCTATATTACCAAGAATTGGCAAGTTTCCCGGAGAAGCCCAAAAATCGATCTGCAGCAGTTGCCGCGTTCATTGCTTCTTTGTGTCATCCCATTTCATTCCCCACGAGGAGAATGTCATAAGGTGTACTTCGAAATTCATGCAACTCCACTTTATTACCTTCTACTTCCTTCATCTCCGCAGCAAACTTAATGAGTGGATTGCTAAGTGGCTCCCTCTGGCTTTCAGCCACCATCCATATTGGTACTGGCTGGGAAATGAATAGAGTAGTAACGAGAACCAAGAATCCGCGATTTCCATTGGGTCTTGGAAATAGAGATTGATCCCCCATTCTAATGTGAAGCCCGCTAGGTAATCTGTTATGTAATCCCGATGCGTATCGATATGGGCACAAGTTTGAGACGGGAGATCAATAGATGAACCCCACAATGTATAACTGACAGGATTGGGTAAGAAATAATCATCACCACCATCTGATTTCTGCTCCGAAACATGTCTTAACAACACAACCGCAATGTTTACTCCAGCAGAATCTCCCGAAATGACGATTTCAGATGGAGAGAGACCCAAATAAACAAGATGCTTTGTATGCATTAACTCCGTCCCGGAAAGCCATCGAAAATTACAAAGCGGAATCGCCGACAAGGCTGCATTAGACAAGCAGTGTATATTTAGCACTGTGCTTGATGAGAAGCTCAGCCGCATCTGACCATTCAAATATTTGACTAGATCCGGATATGAATGAGGCCCCGTCGAAGTGTGAAACGACGGTTTCTTACTTGTCGAATCAGAATAATTTTGGATGTCATGTGCCTCCAATCATAATTGGTATGACGGGAGCAATGGCAAGAATATCACCATAAATCGTCTTGATCATGCTTTGATTATTAGATATCGATCTCCTTCTGCCCCTGGATCGATTGAGAGAGGTAGTGTAAGTTTGACATATATGACAAGGCGGAGAGCAATCTGGTATATTCCTTGATCATGGCGTTGCGATTTGTCCATTCCGAATTTTGACGTGTAAATTTGGGATGTAGTAGAGACCTAGGAAAAGTATATGGGCTGTAAGATGAATTGCTGCGTTGGAGAACCATAAAACTTTCCTAGGCTGTCGGGCGTGGAACCCCCTTTCAGAGGCGGATATATTTCGAATGTAAGGGAAGAACAGGTTTCGGCAGGAGCATGATGTCGATCGCTTCCGAAAGTTGAGAATGGTGTATCAAATCTACTTCAGTAATCCAAACAAATGAATCAAATAATCGACTAGAATGCTACTTTTCATGTAACCGCAGTGTAAAAACCACGATTACTGGATGTAGACGGAAATAAAGCAGTGTGATGCCAGTAATTCAAAAATAATTCAAGTACCACTTGTCATCATCCTTTCTACACTTGTAGAAACTAGGATTTTGAGAGGTACATCAGCATCATGTTTGGTAACCAACATTTGTGTATGTTGGGGTTTGTGTATGGAGCGTAGCTCTACCGTACCCCATTGATAGCAAGAACCTATCAATTTGATCAGAATGTTGTATTCGGATCACTGCGTATTCATTTGTATACTTATTCATGCCTTTGGTGGAAAATGTATCACTTGTTCTATAGGGTATCATCTGAATCTCCAGAGCAAATCAATCCATTCCAGGAAGCCCTTCAGTTCCACCAATCTTTGCCCAAAAGGCTTCAAAGTCGACTCCTTGTGACTCGAACATTGCTTTGGCCTTCTCCATTGTGGCCTTCTGTTGCTCTGGACCAAACCCTTCCGGTTTCGATGATTCGAACTGAACCAATTCAATCCATTTGAAGAAAAGGTTTTCCTTCCCCATCAGTGTCAATTCATCCTTGAAAGCTGTTATTTTCTTCCTTCCCAACTCTTCCTTACTATTTGGGTCGATAGGAGCCTCTGTTTGAATCATCCATCCATAAGCTGCGTGCCATGCGAAAACAGTCGTCTTGAAATCTTGAAGATCCATAGTCTTCTTATCCACCATTTTTGTAGCCTGAATCATAGCTTTCCAATCCAAATCCCATTCGCTGTTCAACATCAAATATCCGGTCTTTTGTGACAACCATAATGGCTCAATCGCCTTTCTGACATTCGATGACATTAATTCTTTTCCCGTTTCATTGTCTTCCTTTAAGAAATCCCCAATTGTTTGATCCCATTTTCTACTACGGCGCACAATAATCTCTGTTTCGCGGAAACCCACTCCTAATCTCCATGACACCGGGTTACCAATCGTTCTTCCCAGAAAGAAATCTCTAGGCCATGGCCAAACGAAAATATATAGAAGTAGATCGATCATAAATATTGAAGCACGACGTAAAATCTCGTATCCTGTATCATTCAATGGTATCTTGTGAGTTTCAATGGTTGTCTCATTGTAATTCCCCATCATCGAAAAACAAATCTTCATGTAAAAGGGGAAGACAGTAGAAGCGCGCCATAGGAGCCCTACAACAATTGCAACATTCATAAGCACCGGAACCAAGAAGATCTTCTTTTTGAGATCTGCGGGATGTTTGTCGATATGCGCGATGTAAATGTGATACTTCGAGAGCTTCTCTAGGAATGGTTGAAGCTTTGGAGGAGGCCGTGTAAAGGGGGCAGGCGGTTCATCTGAAGTGGTTGGGGATGATCTTTTAGCAGAGGTAGTATTAAACGTCCTCTTGGACTTCGCTTTGGGAGGCATAATGATCCGTAGATACAAGAATGTATTGGAAATTATGTGGTTGTGAAGTTTAATTTGTATGGACTGTGAATGTGAAGGGCTGGAACAATGTCTCGGAATATAAAATTGCGTAGTTAGTGTGGTTCGGTATCCGTAAATTCCTTCAATCATTATGATGGCAACTTTATGAAAATTATTTAAACATTCATTGAAACGACAATGCAATCATGAGGAGGGGTCGCAATTTAACAAAGGTATGGAACTCAAATCATATAAGGTTTTATGATATTCTAATCAACATAGGAAACATCAGCTCCATCAGTATGCGCTTTTTGTTGGCATCGACTTGGAGGAATTGGCCCTACTTCACATACACAGCGTCGATTTTTACAATCCTCTGATTCGAGATCAAAACCACCAGCCGAAGGTACTGCGGTACGAGAATCCGAAGAGTATGAATCAACTCCGCCTGCGCAGCCCAAGGCTCCTGCAACATCATGGCGTCCTGGACCTGGGATGGGAAGTGCCTTCAGTAAACCGGCCTTTGGAGGTTCTAAAATTCCTGGAGTAGGACCTTCTGCTAGCTTCGGTCGCCCAGCTGCTGGAATTCCTATGAAGTCAAGAATACCAGATCCTCCCAAACCAGAGCGACCTGCACAGCTTTCTGCCGCAGAAGAGTTCCGTGTAAGTCAACAACGAAAAGTCGAGATTCATTCAGGGCCGGGACCAGAGATGAATAGAGCCTTTAGACCACTACCACGTTCACAAAAGGAGAAAATCGAGATAGCTAAGGTCGCCGCGAAAAGGAAGGAGACTATGGACCTACATGCGATGAACAAGCAGCACACTGTACAGGATGCGCCTTTACGATTTTTTGAGAAAGACGACTCTCGTATTCGTAGTCAAATTTCCAGCCAAATAATCAATGACTCAACGGAAGCCACTACACCACCTGAAAGCATTGGCGAACGCTCCGAAGATGTATCCAGATGGACTCAATTAAGAAAGAAAGTTGGAGAAAATCGACCGCCACCACCCGTCCAACAACCACAAGATTCTATCACTGAGGCTCAAGCCAGAAGAGAACAGGAAGCTAGTTCCGGGACTTATACACCACTGAGAAGTAGACTTCCATCGGAGAGAGGTCGCTTTACCAAAGTTCCCAGAGCGGACATGTGGAGTAGGCCAAATAGTTACAATAAAAGTAATGATATGACCCAAGCCTCTCAAACGGGTCCCACGAATGATCGTCAACCCTCGCAAAACACTGATCACAGCAGATCTATATTCAATTCACGCCCTGCCACAAATCCTGAACCCGTACGTCCAGCACAATCAGCACAATCAGCTCGCAGTATGTTAAAACCTCTTGGATCTTTTGGATCTTCACTTGGCTCAGGTTTTGGTAAGGCGGGTGGAAGTAGCTTCAAGATCCCCGGATTGACAAGCCCAAGCCCATTGGTTGAGTCGGTGGGACGTCAGGAAGTTGAAGATGCTGTTGAGACGCCTGCCGAAAAACAAGTTGCTTATCGTCCACTAGCGACAGAGCCGGAGGAGTCGAATGTGCGTGAAAAGGTGATCAACGAATTTTCATCTCCAGCGGAATTAGAAACGAGGCAAAGAAGATTATCGGGGCGTTGGGGAGCCGATGAAGATGTCGGGAATAACCCAAACCACAGAGACCACTCGTTACCAAAGAATGCCCACAGTAAGCAAGCCAAAAAGGCAGCCAGGAGACAGCGAGAGATAAAAACGGACCAAGAAGATGATGAGGTGAGCGATTTAGCTGCTGAGCGAGCAGAACTCAAAAGGCAAAGAAAGCGTGAAAAGGCAGCAAAGAAAGCAGCCGCACCAACCCCCATGATTTTGCCAGAATTTATTAGCGTCTCGAATTTAGCCGTCGCACTCAGAGTCAAGCTTGAGGATTTCCTCGACAAATTGGAAGAATTAGGTTTTGAAGGCGTCAATCATGATCACATTTTGAATGCTGAAAATGCTGGACTTATTGCTATGGAATACAATTTCGAGGCCATCATTGAAAGAGGCGAATCTGAAGATTTGAAAGCTAGACCTCCAGCCGAAGATCCATCAATACTACCTCAAAGAGCTCCGGTTGTTACTATTATGGGACACGTCGATCATGGTAAAACTACAATTCTTGATTATCTACGAAAATCTTCTGTTGCGGCATCAGAACATGGTGGTATTACACAACATATCGGAGCATTTTCTGTACTTATGCCTTCAGGGAAGACGATTACTTTCCTCGATACTCCTGGTCATGAAGCTTTCTTGAGTATGCGCCAAAGAGGTGCTAATGTTACTGATATTGTGATTTTGGTTGTTGCTGCAGATGATAGTGTTAAACCACAAACTATTGAAGCTATCAATCATGCCAAAGCAGCAAAGGTACCAATCATTGTCGCAATCAACAAAATCGATAAGCCTGAAATTGATGTTGAGCGAGTGAAACAAGATCTTGCTCGTCATGGTGTAGACGTCGAAGATTTTGGCGGTGATACTCAAGTCGTATATGTAAGTGGCAAAACTGGAAGAGGAATGGATGATTTGGAAGAAGCGGCTGTTACTTTATCCGAAATTCTTGATATGCGTGCCGAAAGAGATGGTCCAGCAGAAGGTTATGTCATTGAAGCAAGTATCAAGTCTATGGGTAAGGTTGCTACAATCTTGGTTAGAAGAGGTACCATGCGACCGGGAGATTTTATCGTCGCTGGTAAAACTTGGGCTAGAATCAGATGTCTACGCAATGAAGCCGGTATGGAGATTGAAGAAGCTGGTCCAGGTACACCAGTGGAAATCGATGGATGGAGAGAACAACCATCTGCTGGAGATGAAGTTCTTCAAGCTCCTGATGAAGCAAAGGCTAAGAGTGTTATTGAATTCCGACTTGAGAAAGAGGAAAGGGATAAATTGGCCGCGGATATGGAAGCTATCAATGAGAACCGCAAAATGGAACACGATAAACGCGAACGTGAAAAGGCAGAGAAGGAATCTGCTCTTCTTGGCGAAGAAGACGAGAAAAATGGTTCTTCTACTCCGAACAAAGCTCCCACCGGTCCTAAACCTGTCTACTTTGTCATCAAAGGAGACGTGAGTGGATCTGTCGAAGCAGTCGTCGATCAATTGAACGCAACTGGTACTAAAGAAGTAGAACCTATCGTTCTTCGATCTGGAGTCGGTAAACTCAGTGAATCTGATATCGAACATGCTGCCACTGCAAAAGGTTACGTTATCAACTTCAACACTGAGGTTGAACCGAACATTGCTCAATTTGCTGCGCAGAACAAAGTCAAGATCTTGGATCATAACATCATTTATAGATTGATGGATGATGTAAGAGCTGAGATGTCGAAATTCTTACCACCGTTGGTCACACAAAGAGTATTGGGTGAAGCTGTTGTGGCACAGATCTTCGATATCAATGTCAAAGGAAGGAAATATAGAAGTGTAGCAGGTTGTAAAGTTCGCAATGGTACCGTGTCTAAGGATGATAGATATAGGGTACTGAGAGATGGGGAGAAGGTATTTGATGGTATGTCATTGCTTATTATTTCTTTTCAACCTCATCATTACCTTGCCATTGCCCAGCTCCCGTTCCAAGGAGCAATTAGAATTCAACACACTAACTCGGTTAATAGGTAAACTCGAATCCCTCAAGAACGTAAAGAAAGACGTTTCGGAAATGAAAAAGGGTGGTGAGTGTGGTATGGGATTTTCAGGATGGACAGACTTCCAAATCGGAGATCAAATACAGGCATATGAGGAGAAGCAAGAGAAAAGATATTTGTAATTTCTTGTAGAAGTAGTTGTGAGGATTTAATATGTATAAATATAGATTTCCACTCGCATTTGCGGAAGTCGAAGATGAGAGATCGGAGATGGATGATTGAATGAATGGATGAGAAAAGTTTATGCCGCATGAATATATGAAAGGACAAGAGGTTTTTATGTATAGAAATTAGATTAGTAGATTCTGTCCTAATTCACTCACTGCTCTTGTACGAATCGAAGATTCTCTGATTTCATTTCATTTCATCGGAAGAGATGGATACATTTATCTCACCTCATCTATTGACTCGGGGGAAAAAAAGGTCAAAATATATCACCGCAGAAAATCGATAATAAATCAGCCACACATAAAATTATGGGGATTAATAATATCAAACAAACTTTGAGGAAGTCTTTACTTGCAACACTGTTCGGATCTTCAACTCTCTGACTCGAATTGGAACAATTGGATTGTTGAGGTAGGGGTTTCGCTAGTTGTCAATTCTGGTCTTCCTCAGGTGATTACTCGCTCGAATGAATCTCAAGGGAATGCGACGTATCATTTGTATATGAATTGCTCACTCAGAGAATCTGGAGTCTCCGGCTGCAAATGTTTATGTTTATGCAGATGTTGATGTTACAGACAAGTATGATATACCTGGGTAGTCTAGTCTAGTAAGTCAGTCAGTGCTCTGACATGAAACGAAACGAAACGGAATGGAACGAAAAAAAAAGAAACGAAACCCATTTTCTAACCATCATTCAATTGCGATTCTATATACTTCGCATGGAATCTAAACGTTGATTGTCGGGTTCATATTCGTCTGATGTTTGATATACGATGTTTGACATCTGACTTTTGAAACGGAGTGGGTGCGGCATTGATGGGTACCTAGGTATGGATGGATGGAGCTTTGATGGTTGTTTCAGGAGAGAGGTGCGAAGGGGGTGAAACTTTACTTTACTTTACTTTTCTTTTCGTGGGAATGAGAGGTGTTTTTTGTGAAGTGTTGATTGTACGGTTTCGATACTCGTTGCATAATGCATAGTGCATGATTGATCGACGGAGAATAAGGAGGGTAAGGTGAGGAAGGTAAGGTAAGTGAGATTTCGTTGCGAGGTTTGCGTGTGTGTGTTGCTGTGATGTTTTCGCATCGGATGGATGGACGGGGTAGGTGGGTGGTTAGGTAGGTAGGTATTGAACGATGGGAAAGGAGAGGTTATTCTAGGTTATCTATCCGAGTGTCGTATGTTATTGTAATTGGAGGTTTGATTTGGCTATTTAACTGAGTTTGTTTCTTTCCGGATTACCTGGATTTGGATTTGGATCTGGGTTTGGATCTATATTAAATATCACATCTTCAAGCCCTCGACCATATAATTACTCAGTACCTAGCGACACCTCAAACTTCTACGATACGATACGATACGATACGATACGATACGATACGAGACAATACGAGACAATACAAAACAAACCCTTATTACCATCTCAAGCTTGTGGATCTGCACATTCACACCGTGGACCTTCATAGTGATACTCATTCATCTGCGCTAGGAAGAGAGATACATATTACATCACCAAAAACACCCTATTAAACCACATCATATCCCACCATAAACCGCACCCCAAAAAGTATCTCTTAAAAAACACTCAAAAAACACTTCTTCGGGAAACAAACTATGAAATCAGCCTTCACCTACCTCTACAGCAGCACCAAAAACGCCGCGGAAGAACGGTCGCAAAATCGAGAATGGAGACGGACTTATGATGGGAATGGAGGGTATCGAGTTAGTAAATTGGGGTTTGGGGAGCAGAAGGAGAGGGAGAGGGAGAGAAGATTTACTATTGGGGGGTTGGGGAATGGGAGTGGGAAAGAGAGGGGGGATGTGAGTGAGAGGAGGAGGGAGAGGGAAAAGGAGAAGGAGAAAGAGAGGAGATTTACGATGGGGGGATTGGGGATGGGGATTGAATATGGGGTGGAAAGGAGGAGGTAGGAGAGGTTAGAAGAAAGGAAAAGAAGATGGGATGGGATGGGGAGGGGAAGGGAGATGATAATTGATTACAATTGAGGAATGGATGGGGTAAGATGACGAGAAGTAGGAATCTCGACTGAGAATGTGGGAGAAGAGAAAGGAACGCGACAATGCAGTGTGGAGAAAAAGTTTATTTCCAGTTTCAACCGGTTTTTGAAGAGGGAGATTTTTGCATGGGGTTTGAGAAAGAGGGAGGGAGTTTTGTGATGCATGTATGAAATGGTCGTCTTGTTCGTTTGTTGGCTATTACTTAATGGGGGTTTGCCTGGATTCTGATAGAAATAATTCGTTTGATGTTATCTCGTTGTGATTTGTGGAATTGGAAACAATAAAATTGATAAAAATTACTCGTTCCAATCATCTAGTTCTCGAAGAACAATGAAAACTTCTCATACCCGTCTTCCTTTCCAACTCCTTCTCTTACAAAATCTACACAGCGACACCCTCACCAATCTCCACAATAGCTTTGATCAACCCCTCCATTGTTTCCCGTCTCGTCTGAACATTCACCACCGCCCTGAAGAATTTCCCCTTTTCCCCACTCGCATAATCCACCATAAATCCTCTCGTCAACAATTTCTGCGCTACATCCTGTGTGATTTTTGTATTTTGTTCTTTATCCCCTAGTTTCCCCTCCTTCGCATAGTAGAAACAAATCTGCAAACAGGGCGGTGGGTTTTGCGAAACAAGTACTAGATCACTATGGTCCTCTACCACCTGGGCAAAATATTCCGCCACGGAAAAAGCATGATCGATTTGTTTCTGGAAACCCGATGTACCGTAGTAGATCCAAGAGAGGGCTAATTTGAGAGAATCTCCACGACGACCACATTGCAAAGTGAGATCTGCGAGGTCCCAGACTTCGGCTCCGTCTTCGATGGTGTGGAAGAGGTAGTCTGCGGGGAGGGTGTTTGCTTTGTGGAATTTTGAGATATCAGGTGCGAGGAGGAAGGAACAGGTGACGGGGACATTTAACATCTTATGCGGGTTCACGGCTAGAGAGTCGGCAAGGTGGGATCCTTTCAATTTGGAGGCGTGGGTGGGAGAGAAAATGGCGGGACCACCCCATGAAGCATCGATGTGGAACCAGAGGTTGTGGAATTTACAGATGGCGGAGATGTCGGTAAAGGGGTCGTAGGAACCATAGATGGTGGTTCCGGCGGTGGCGTTTACGTAAAAGGGGGTTTTGTTTTCGGAAATGCTCTTTTTGATGAGGGAGTCGAGTTCGGAGGGGATCATACGACCTTGAGGATCGACGGGGACGGGAATCACGTTGTTGGACCCCAGACCACACATTTGAGCGGCCTTCTCCAGGGAGTAGTGACCATGAGCCGAAGTGAAGAGGACGAATTGATGATTTCCATTTCCATTTTGTTTTGTGTCTGGAAAAAGAGTATTGCGGGCAATGATCATGGAGGTAGTGTTTGAAGCCGAACCACCCTGAGTTGAGATACCTCCTGCGTGAGGACCATTGAAACCGAAAAGATTGGCAAAGGCTTTTGCCGTGGTTTTTTCAATAATGGTCAAGGCTGGGGAAACTTGGTATACATGAACCTATTGATGAAATTAGTATAGGGCTGACATGATGGATGACATGCAAGGTTATCAGTCGTCAAGACATGACCCATGAAGGATTAATCTTACATTTGTATTTAAAACGGCCAATATCAATTCCGAAATAATTCCTACCTATCGATCAAGTTTTTAGCTGAGGTACTTGTTGAATGTGCAACATTCACCGCTTCAATTGTGGATGCAGCGAGATGCAGATGAATACGTACCGCATTGGTGCTTGCATACAGTTTATCTAAGAATCCTTGATCCCACGTATTGACACTGTATTTGAGCACTTGCTCAATGGATGATAATAAACCCTCTTTTCCTTTTCCGTTGATGGGAAGATTGAAATCTAGCAATTGGAGTAATTTCTCTGGTTTGTGATGTTCGAGAAGAGTGGTTCGCGGACCTCCACCGGGGATGGCTTTTCCATGACCGGTGTGTTTGGTCATGGCATCTTCATCGGCCGATTTGATGAATGGAATGATGAGCGATTGAACGGCATTGAGTAACTAGGATGATTGAATCTGTTAGATGAGGTGTACTTTTGATGGTTACTGTGGTTACTTTTTTGAATGCTATGATTGCAATGATTTGATGTGACATGGAGATGATAGGATGGAGATGGTGAAAGACATGGCCGGCTGGCTGGCTGGATTACGGTTTTTGATATTGAGATGAGGTATACGGTATGTGTAGGTATGTGTAGCTCGGATGTGTATGTAGCTTGGTATGTGTAGCTCGGATGTGTATGTAGCTTGGTATGTGTATAAGATTGAAGGGGTAATGATAATGATAACTTGGAATGAATGGATGAATGAATGCATGGACTTTTTCTCACATCTTCTACTTCATCGGCGCGGTTCAATGTGTTTGGAGCGTCTGGCCCAGTTGGAAGCGTGTTATCCCGGAGGGGTAAAGCGGGTGGTGATGTTACATTTGAAGACATTGTGAGGCAGGATTTGATAGAGGGAGAGGTGACAATGTAAGTAATAATTGAGTCGTAAATAGGGAGAAGAATCTCAATACCGGTAGTAGAGGATCAATAGAGCAAAGAGAATTCCGAACCTTTCCAAAAGAGAATTCAAATTACTAATACATGATGAAGAACTAGTCGATAGGTAATTGACTACCAGTTGTATGTAGATGTTTATATGTTTAGATATATAAGTCTAAATAGGTATGTATATATACCGGTACCGGCAACATGAAATTATAACCTCACTCACGCAGTCAATGATGAATGGATTAATATTATATCAAAACCGTAATCCACGACATATTACTGGCGATGACTAACTGATTATATTAGTAACAGATGAAAATATATTCGATTCCCATGACGCAAAGATTTCACCATCATCAGTCATTTGGGATTGTCAAAGCCATAAACTCATTATACCTAGTCGCTACCGGTTTACCTCGTACCTCGTACCTCCTACCTTCTACCTTCTACCCTACCTGAGCTGGGCCATAGCAGAACCCGAAGAGTAAGAAAAACGGCAGAATATCGGACCAAAGGAAACAGCGGTGATTTATATATACCTAGGCCTGGGTATCTGTGTGTGTGTATATCATCATCTATGTATGGAGTGAGGTGAAGTGAAGATATATATGGATCAAGCGAGTACTTCATAAAGGAGAAACGGAAACTTAAAGCAAAGCAAAGAAAGGAAAGAAAAGAAAAAAAAAAAGATTTTTTCTATTAAAAAAAAAAGGCTGAAGATCTCACCGCTTTGATAAACGCTGGGATTTTTCTTCTTATTTACCTTCCTAGGTATGTGACAACAAGGCACGACAAGGCTCACAGCCCACTTCGATCCAACACTTTGACTAGTTTCGCTGGTTCACTCGTTCATTCCCTCGTTATCCATCACTCGATCGTCTCCATTAAAAGGTCCATTCACTCCATTCACTCCATTCATTCATCATTTTGCCAAGAAAGTTCAAGAAAGTTCAGCTACGTTACAAGGTTATTTCACACTATCCAGTACCCAGTACTACCCAGTACTTCATAGGTAAAACGTACAAAAATAAACCGCTAGCGCCCGCAATTCACATTTCCAAAACTTTTGATTCGAATTCTTCAATTACATCAACTTCCTCCATCCTCCTCCCAATATCCCCGGATTCAAAGGAAAATACAAGACGAGAAAATAGACATTCAATCTTCCTTCTACATTATATTTTCATTCTTTCATTCTTTCATTTTGACATTACATTCAATTCTATCCTATTCGACTCAATCCAGTCCCACTCAATCCGACTCAATTCGATTCGACTGACCCCAATCCCCCCTCCAAAACCACACATCCTTCCAAAATGCCAAAGGAAAATAAGCATGCCAGAGGTAGAAGAGACACTTTAAAGAGAAAGAGGGAAGAAAATACCGATAGGGAAGAAGATCATGATAATGATTCTCAAGATCTGAAAAAGCGAAGATCCTCCCAAATCGAAGACGAGGTTTCTTTCATAGGTCTGGATAATGACAAAAGTCTATCGTCATTCCCAGCGGCTACAGGTACAAATGCAATTGAAGTTGCGGACCGTCCTTATTATGGATTACTTGAGGACGAAGAGCAAGAATACTTTCGAAGAGCAGACGAATTACTCGAATTGAACGATTTCCCCTCCGATGAAGAGCGAAGTCTTTTTCTCGCAAATGTATATCGGGAAGCAAAGGGAAAGGAGCTGAAGATTGCGTGTAGTCAATCATGTTCGAGATTAATGGAAAGATTGATTTTGTTGAGTACACCTCAGCAAAAAAAGAAATTGTTCTCTCAATTTGCCGGAAATTTTCCTCATTTGGTGTCACATCGTTTCGCAAGCCATTGTTGTGAAACGTTATTCATTCAATCCGCTTCAATTGTTACCGAGGAACTTACGGGAGAAGAAAAGAAGGAAGAGAAGAAAGTGGCAGAGGCAAAGGCAGATGCAGAGGATGGAGAAGAGGCAAAAGAAGATGAGATTACTGAGTCGATGGAAAGTTTGTTTCTAGCCACGTTGGACGAACTCGAAGGACAATTATCCTCTCTTCTCACCGATCGATTCGCTTCTCACACGCTTCGAGTTTTACTCATCATCCTTTCCGGGCGACCTTTGGAGAAATCTTCGACAAAATCATTACTACAAAGCAAGAAGAAGGAAAAGGTTGGCATAAATGGATTGGATACCGCTCCTACAGAATTTTCTCTCAACAAGCGTACCGTGCCAGAATCTTTCTTATGGGCAATTGAGAAGATCATTTCGGATACCATTGCTTCTATGGATAGAGCTTTTATTCAGGTTTTGGTTGGACACCCCACTGGAAATCCTTGTTTACAATTGCTACTCGAATTAGAGCTCACAAATCCAAGCTCCAAAAAGGGTGGTAATTCCGAACAGAAGACTCTCATTTCGACACTTTTACCGGATGACATTACCGTCGAAGGTAGTCAATCTGCCATCTTCGTTAATGGTATTGTCTACGATCAAATTGGATCCAGAGTTTTGGAAACAATCATGACACATAGTCCAGGAAAGTTATTTAAACAAATTTATCGAGCAATCTTCAAGGATCGAATCGCAGGATTGGCACGAAACGAGATCGCATCTTACGTTGTCATTCGAGTTTTGAATCGTCTCAGCAAAGAAGACCTCGAGGAAGCGATAACGGAAATTTCCCCTCAAATTGAAGGTTTAGTTGGCAGACAACGTACAAACATTATCAAGGTTTTATTGGAACGTTGTCAAGTACGACGTGCAAGTACTGAGGCTCTCACAAAGAGTATTGCTGATGCATATGGATCCGATAAAAATGAGTTGATATTGAAGATGGCCGACATTTCTCTCGAAACTCTTACATTGGCTACAGCACCACCTCCAGCAGCTGATGATGATAAACCAGCTCCGGTTCCTGTCTTGCCAAAACCTAGCCCATCTCAACTTCACGGATCATTACTTGCTCAGGCTATGCTTAAGATTCCTGGACCACCTGCGCAACTCATTCAGAATTCTTTATTGGCTCTTCCCACCTCTACGATCCTTGCGCTCTCTTTATACCCAACTACAACTCACATTATTCAAGCATCATTGCTTCCATCTCCACCTAATACCCCTTCAAACCTTTTGTTCCGTCGCAAACTCATCAATTCTATTATATCACCTTCAGCCGGAGCTACTCCAACACCTCAACCTCCGATCATCACATTATCCTTGTCGTCTGCAGGAACACACATCTTGGATTCCCTTTTACATACTACGACTACTCCAACTTCTACCTCGTCAGCATCCCTATTCTCTCTCTGCGAACGTATCGCCATGTCACTCATGCCTTACGAACCTTTACTTAGAGATAGCTGGACTGGAAGAATTGTTTGGAGAAATTGGTCAATGGATTTATTCAAGAGAAGAAGAGCGGATTGGGTAAAGAGAGTTAAGAGTGGTGATACACAAGGAAAATCGAACATTCAAAGTCAGATGGTATTGAAGAGTCAAGATGGTAATGCAAATGCTGTGGTTGGAAAGGAAATTCTTGGAGATGGAATTGGCAAGCCACACGGAAAGGGTAAAGGTGGTGAGAAGGAATTTGGAGGAGAGAGACAAAAGAGTGCTATCGAGTTGGCAAGAGAAAAGTTTGCCGCCCAAAAACTTGCGAGTGGAAAGATGAAGACTATGCCACCAAAGGGATTCAAAGCAACTGGTGCAAACGCTATTTGAGGGGACAGAATTGCAATTTGAAGAGGGGGGGGATTGGATTAAACGAACATGGAATCTTGAACGAGTCTTCACGATAATGACATAATGGAATTGGATGGATGGATCAAAATACTCATGACACGACTCGCTTTTCTGGAAAACGAACGTACGACCATAGGGGTATTAGCCTACGATAATCAGGATGGATGAGGACCGGATATCAAAAGTCAAGGCAAAATAACGAACGAGAAACAGGCACATGAAGGAACAAAAAAAAAGGTGTATGATATGAGAATGCAAAAGACCATGAATGTGATAGCTAGGAGCGATGAGAAAGAGTTTTTACTTTACTTTACTTTCTTTTTTCGTTTGTTTGTCTGTCGACTCTGGTCCGCAATAAGATGTTTCTTGATTGCTTGAATGGCTTTCAAATAATGATTTTCGTTGTTTGTTATTTCTCGTTTTTTGATTGATCAAACATGTTAGCGTGCATAGCATTGGACAATGGGGATGGGGTCGACGAATGGAAGGATGGGTGATGAGAAAGGGGGAGGGGGTTGATGAGATCAGATTAGTAGGGGATGAAAATGATAATTCGGACTTTGATATCAGAGAATTCATTTTTTTGATCTTTGTTTTGGTGACTGAAGTGTGATGTTGATGTTATTTTATTTTTTAATCTTCTTTGCACTAGCGAGTGAGCGAGCTAAATATTAAGGTAGATTGTGGGATTCATGAGGCGATGTGTAAGTGCATGGGTATAGGTATGGGTATAGGCAGGCATGTGTGCGTTAAATTCATAAATCATATTTGAGCTTTGAGTTTGAGTCTTATGTCACTCATATAATATGGTGGGGATGAGGAGGAAGGAGGGCAAGGGAAGATGAACGTCAAGCACACCTTCAAGCAGGACATTACAAAAGACAAGAGAAGAAAGAGATCCAGGAAGCCAAAATGAGAGCAGAAGAAGATCGAATCAAAATGGCAAAAACAGAAGAAACTTTAACGGGAATTCCTTGTCCAGTTGAAAGGTATGGAGATTGGAGAAGTAGACCATTTTGGGTGGGTGTACCGGACGTGGAATCTTCGAATTATGTGGATGTGAGGTTTTTGACGGAGGACTAGATGTGGGCTGTGAAGGAGAGAGATAGGGCGGTGATAATTAAGAGGTTGATGGAGACGAAATGTGCGATGCAGAGGAGTTTGGGATTGTGGGAGTGGCGGGGCGAGTCTGATGAAAGTCATAGAAAGGATGGCTGGGGTTCTGTTCGCGGATCCGCTGAAAGCTACCAGCAAATCCATGATCGAGAGCTTTGATGTCAGTTTTGGGCGGTGGAATTCGGAGAAGATAAATTTTGTGGTCACTTACTTGGGTGTATTTAATTTTTGGGAAAGAACAGGAAGAATTTGGACCAAACAGATGTTCGGGGAATCTTTGGCCAAAGAACATTGAAAGATGTTTAGAGGGGATGATAGTACACGAACGTATCCAATCATCAGATGGATATTCGAGTTTTGAATAACTCTTTTCAAATCTAGAACAAACTTCTCGTTATTAAATATAAATCTCATCATGACATTGAAATGTGAAAAGATAGCCCGAAATAGAGGTTGCCAGAAATTAGGATCAACTCGTTTAGTCTACGGTTAGTCAGCACTCTTTGTAGCACATCTCCCTTGTGGAATCTTAACCATACGCGGATTTTACATCTTGCATATCGACGGATTGTCACAATCTGATAAGTTTTACTCAGAGCTTATGACTCAAAAACAAATCGGACATTGGCCGAAAGTTTATTGTCCAGTCAAAGTTCAAGAAATAAGTCGGAAAATCAAGGGGAGGTTTTGACGGAGTTCGCTTAGTACATCGATCAGCGCCCATCTAGCTCGAAGCTAGGCATTTTAGTCACATATTCTCGAGCTTGGAAAAGAGTCAGTTTAAACTTCGTGATATTATAATTTTTCCTAGAAACGCTGCGCATATGTGTCAATGATATCGAAACTGAATGTTCAGATCTGACGTGGATATTCGCACCCTCAATAATATCCAAAACTCCAGCGATACATTATCTTGCCCGCTTCGGCGCCTCGCCAAAATGATGAATTTCCAAGTCCCCTCCATATATATAAGAATGACGTCGTGATTTGAATATTACACATCTACATATGTCCTCGTTAAAATATGTTTAGCCTTCCAATATCTCGTAGGACTCATTGGATACATGCGGCGACAAATCTCTGTATCGACACGCGTAACCACAAAACGCTCTTCATACACCATTATTTTTCCATTTTTCGGCGAACCTCTCTCCGCCCGCTCCCAAGACTTGACAAGATCTTGTTGAGTTTCCACTACCTTCTCCTGGAAATCCAAATTCCGTCTTTCCGGTCTCCCCCAATCGAAACAAAGATATTCATGCACGTGTTCATTTTCCGAGACGGCGAGATGGAGAGTTATAGGTCCCATGTAGGAACCGAAAAATCTTCGTTGGAAAAATCGGGGATCCTCGCGGATGATTGAGGTTAAGTGTTCGTCGACGATTGATCGGAAGGAGATGGTTTCTTTAGGGGTCTTTTTGGGGAGTTTACGGTTGTATATGCCAGTTCGACAGATGTGGCAATGAGGAGGATGCCAACAGCGGTGGCCGAAAAGCTTTTCGATGGATGAGCTGATTGAGAAAGGCATTTGGGGATTTAGATGGGGTAAATGTGGAATGAGATGGTGGAAATAGTGTGTAAATGAGATATGAATTAGAATTATATTTGTACTTCAAGATATTCCGATGAGGATTTGTGGGATAAAGTAGTGATCTGATGTGAGGTGCGAATTATGGGTTACAAAAATTTCAAAGGAAGAGAGCTCAATAAATACTTCCATCTAGGGATAATATGTCACTTTTGTCACTGCACTAGTACTTTGAAGCGTGGAACTTTATTTCATTACCAACTAACTAAATCCAACCATGGTATCGATGATGCTTCAGTACCGACGTGCTGTCGGAGATGTCTAGATACCCCCAGAAACCAGTGTATACATCTGTCGCTCTTTTTCACGCTGGTGTAATGACACCTTGCCATTTGATGCGCGTTTCCGTCCCATCCATATCTATGGCTACCATTTCTAAACTTTCCGTGGCGCTCAATTTCTTGGTGATAGCTGTGTGCGTTTCTTCTACCATCTGTAGACTTTTTCTATCACCCAATTCCTTGCTTACAGCCATGCGACCATCTTCAACCGCCTTTACCATTTCTTGAGATCCACTACTGAGCTCTTTCCCCGTCGTTTCGATTCTCTCTGGGTTTGCAACTTCATTTGAGGGGATTGAAGGATTGAAATTGATGACTTCCTGAATATGCGTAACTCCATGGACATCATTGACGGTAATGGTGATTGGTTCGTGCTCTCTATAGTTAATGACTCCTCTGTCGTATTCCTCCTTGGTAATCTCTCTCATCAAGGGTCCCGATTCGGTACAAGCTTCAATTCGAGCATTCATTCCGGTGTTGAGCTTAGTTTCTTCCTCGACTTTGATTTGAGCATCTTTTTCAGCCTGTCTCTGAATAGATTTTTGATGTCGCTTGTGGAATAACTTCGAAAAGAAGGCTCCGATACAGAAACAGACCATGTCGATAACTTGGATGTGATGTTATGTGTAGATAAATTGTTTGAGTGGTTTGGGATAACTGTTTGGGTGATTAGGTGTAGACTTGTCGAACTTTTGAGGCAAGAATCTCTGAAATCCTGAGGGGTCTATCTAGATGATCTATTTATATGGGTAAATCCATCAGAGTTAGATACGTTACTTGGCTTGATACACGTTCAGAATTAGTGGTTAAAATTTGACCGTACTAGAGAGGATTAGCGACGTACCGGATCTTGACAATCTCACCTTCGAATCTACGGCTTCGCATCTCCAAAATCATGTGATCATGAATCGATGTCAAAGTTGGTATGGGTTTGATTCCGTCTCTGACAGGGGCGGGGTCAGTAGGAAAGTTATGATTATCTGCATCTTCTCATGCTGGATATTCCGTCATCGCATCACCAGGATTTGACATTCAGTCGTTCGATAATAATTAAATACATCACATCTTCAAGTCGAATTGTTCCTGATGATTACTCTAGGAGGGATTGTCTAGATAAAATTATTTCATTCTCGCAAAAGAGGCTATCATATATTTCTCCAACAGGTACATTATGAATATGAGACTATTATATCTCAGTATGCGCAATTCAAATAAACCCCATAACTCCATCTCACACTAGACTTCTAATTTTTAGAATCGTCGGACCTTTGGAATCGTTGAGCCCAATACTAAATCCAATCCCAATCGCAGCGATATAACTTCAAGCGCCTTTAATGCCCACAAAAGATGGTTTAATCTGCGGCATGAGAAGTTAGCGAAAACCTATGCATAGATATCAGGAGACAAGTACAACCAACCCACGAACTTTTTCCAATCAATCCATCGTCATTCATTCAGGGAGAGTCCCATTAGTCAAGAAAAGCAGAATTCTTTCTACGAATACATTCATTCTCTGTTTCGTACTCATGATACGACGGCGGCTTTCAATGACATCTTTTCTATAGCGTTCTTTAATCTGATTCACAATTATTTCTGTGGAATTTTGATGCTTAGGCTTAGATGTAGCAAATAAAGCCCAAAACCAGTAAATGACTTTCGAAATTGAATTTTGCGAATTCATGATTGTGAGTGAGAAAAGTGCGACTTAAATGTTATAAAGAATTGAGATTTTAGATTTTGGAGCGCGATAGTAATTGAGATAGCGAGGATGTCGTTATACTAATTTTGAGAAGTGAAATTAATTCGAATTTGTGGTTAAGATTGGAAGAGAATGAGGAATATATTGTCTGGTAAGAGTTTGAACAATTACGTATTTGGGGGACGTTTAAGGCTGTAAAGTTAGTGATAGACTAGATATTTTGGGTCGGTACATGATGCTATGGTTTTGAATCCGGTTGAAATAGGAGAACTCGTTTAAATGAGGCTAAACCATTTTAGGTCTACTGTCTCTTCCGGCGTACCATTAGATCGTTCTAAAGTATTTTTGATTACAACTTTGGGGATTATCTTCTTGCTGGTTACAGAATGGAGTAATCCCAGCTGTATCATTCTCATCTGGAACACTCTTGTTAGGGGAAATCGTATTAATGTTGAATTTATGTATGGCTGGCTGTAATATGTTTACTGTATATTCAATCCAGATTTTATGTTCAGATAATTCAGACCGTATTGTATTGCTCCAAGGCTGATTCATTTGCAGATTTAAGCTGACTACAAAAATTGTGAGCGGAATTAAATATATTTTAAAATTCCGGCCGGTAAAGCGAACTCTTAGCTTTGGAATAGACATCGAGCCACCAGAACAGCAGGTACTAGACTTTGAAAAGGAAGAGAACTTTGGATCTATTTGAATTTGTGATAAAGCTACCTACCAGTTCTTAGTTACCACTTCTTTGGTGCCCCAACGACCATCCTTGAAAATGTAGCACTGGCAATGGTTGGAGATACGGTCTTGGCTTTCTCTTTTGCTAATATACCTGTCCTATCGGTGACAGGAGTAGCATCAATGATGTTGTCAAATTCATCATCTTCTCCATTATCCGAATCCGCTTCAACTTCAGAATCTTCTTTCAATGGTACTGGTCTTGAAATCTTTTCTGGTGCGACCTTTTGACTGGAATTTTGTGGATTGGCAAATGGTTTGGAGGCTAGGACCCTTCGTCTGAGTTCTGCCATTTCCTCTTCATCATCCTCATCATCTGAGATGGCAAAAGGATCCTTGTCTTCATCCTCCTCCTTCTCCTCATCATCTTCAGGTATGGGTTTCTTTTTTGGTTGTTCTTTACCGAGATAAATTCCATCCACTTCGTCGTCACTGTCTTTTCCCTCTTCATCTTCATCATCTTCATCGTCATCCTCATCCTCCGAACTTTCAGGTAATCTATGATTCGTGTTTCCACTTTTCCAAATATCATCTTCACCATCAGCTCCACCCTCTCTACTCTCTTTATATTCTCTCTCTAATTTCTCCATCCAAACTTCCTGAGCCTTCTTGATCTCTGCTTCGTCTTTGCATGCTGCATAACGCTTTAATAAACTCGAATTAATATCCAGGAATGATCTGCCGTAGTTGAATGGTTCTAATATTTGTTCTGCCCAATCCTCGAATCCACATATGTAAAACGCAGCTCCCAAAGCCTCTACACAATTTAGCCTCCAAGGTTTACCATAATTGACCGAGTTTGCGGCGACGAGATATGGCAATAGTCTCTCACATTTTCCACCTATCTTAGCCCAAGGAACTTCTGCTGTACGAGCCCATGAACATTCCACAACTGCCGCACCGTACTGTTGCATAATTTCACGATCTGCCGGGGATATTGTAGCTTTCGCATTTGGAGATATAATAACACCTTGATGTTTCTGACCAACATGTAATTCTCGCATAAGATTAAGCTTCATGAGTTTCTTTCCGGAACATCGTTTTGGATCGCAGTGACCAAGATCCCAACATGCGGCTTTGAATGGAGGGCGAGAAGAGCGGGGTTGTGATTCATCGTCGGAGTTATTGCGAGGGCCTCGAGTTCGTGGAGGATTGCTATACTTCTTGCCTCGAGAAGAGAAGTTATCTTTCTTGTGTCGAACCATAATGTGATTATTCAAATGAACGTTAATAAGTGGCGACTTGTTTACAAAGAGAAAGTAAATGTATGATGTGATATAAAAATCGAGGTGGGGAGCCAAGAAATGTTCCAGCCTTGCGAATAGTGATGACTAAGCACCCTCTCATCATTCCAAAGTCCAATCGTGTCCACCCCACTGAGCTCATTACAACTCTCTCTATCGCGCCGCATCAGCTCATCGACGGAGTTCTTACAATCAACACTTTTTTTACAGTCTATAACCATTCTGCTTGGTAATATAGGAGAATATACCTCCTAATGGAGGCAGCTTCCGCAAGAATGGCGGCACGAGACAGGTTCTCTATGATGGGAGATCCAGGACCCTCCCCTCTCCAACGATATATCCAGCAAGCTTGTTCCCCTGAAAATTACGAGCCAAATCTTGCTATGAACCTCGAAATTTCCGACCTTATCAACTCGAAAAAGGGAAATGCGCCACGGGAAGCAGCTATTGCAATTGTCAATTATATTAATCATCGCAATCCAAATGTTGCGATATTAGCACTTGTCTTGTTGGACATTTGTGTCAAGAATTGCGGTTATCCATTTCATTTGCAGATCAGCACAAAAGAGTTTTTGAATGAATTGGTGAGGAGGTTCCCGGAACGACCACCTGTCAGACCGAGTAAAGTCCAGATGAAGATCTTGGAAGCTATCGAGGAATGGAGGGGAACGATATGTCAGACTTCGAGATACAAAGAGGATTTAGGTTTCATAAGGGATATGCATAGGTTATTAAGTTACAAAGGATATGTATTTCCGGAAGTTAGAGTAGAGGATGCTGCGGTGCTCAATCCAAGCGATGTAAGTTTAGTGATGGATATATGTATGGAGTACTTCGATGGGATACTGATTATATCATAGAATTTAAAATCCGCCGAAGAGATGGAGGAAGAAGAAAAGGCGGCACAATCTGCGAAATTGCAAGAATTAATTCGTCGTGGTGGTCCCGAGGATTTGCAAGAAGCCAACAGGTTAATGAAAATTATGGCTGGATACGATACCAGGTCGAAAACGGATTACCGAGCCAAGGCAGCAGAAGAAGTTGGAAAAGTACAACAGAAAGCGAGATTGCTGGAAGAACGTCTGGAAGAATTCAAGCCTGGAGATGTTATGACGGAGGGTGATGTCTACGAAGAACTTGCATCAGCTCTTCAAAGTGCTCACCCCAAAATACAAAAGATGTGCGAAGAGGAATCGGATGATCATGAAGCTGTCGCAAAGCTTCTTGAAATTAATGATAGTATCCATCGTACTGTGGAGCGGTACAAGTTGATGAAGAAGGGCGATGTGGATGCAGCTTCGAAGATTGCCAAGGGCACCCTTGGTACCAGTACAGGGGTTAGCAAGAATTCCGCAAATGAACTTTCCTTGATCGATTTTGATGGAGAGCCGGAGACCAATGGAAGTTCGTCTATGAATAATGTTCCGGCGAGCACATCCCAACCAGGTGATTTAGAAAATGACTTATTGGGGCTGTCTATGGGAGATTCCTCATACAGTCAAGAGGGTGGCATCTCCCTTGGGTTTGGTAACAATACTAGTGAGTTGTCTACATATGGTTGAAATTCAACATCCTAACAAGCTCTAGATATTCCTGGTCCTGCTTTAATGTCTTCAACAACTGAAAATAGTACAGCCAGAGGACCAACGCCAACAAGATCTCCGGTACCTTCAAATCTACCCGTGAAACCTGATTATTCAGCGTTCTCTGCATTTGGATCACAACCCCCTTCCAAATCCGTTACTCCACAACCATCCCTCTTTCAACAACAACAACAACAGCAACAAGCTGCAGCCGCGAGACCTCCCCCATCAAATATTGATCCATTCGCTGCTCTTACATCCCCGTCAAGGCAATCTACCCCTCAACAATCTGGCTCCATTTTCGATTTTGCGAATCCTAAACCCCCAGTATCACATCCAGCGAATGCCCCAGCACCTGCAGTGGATGACGATGAATGGGCATTTTCCTCTGCCTTACCCGAAGGTCTTCCATCTACCAACGATTTAACCATTAGTAATACCAACGTCAAAATATCCTTAAATGCTACTCGCGAACCTACTACACCTGATGTCATTACTTTATCAATTGCATTCTCAAATAATTCAAACGAACCAATATCTGACTTAACATTTCAAGCCGCAGTCACAAAGGTATTGTTCTTCTATCTATCTTCAGTATAATGCAAGAATGCTAACACTATAAAAGGGCTATACACTCCGACTACAACCTCAAAGTGGACGAAGGCTTAATCCCCATCAAAATTCGGGCATCACTCAGAAAATTTACCTTCAGGGTGTGGAGCACGGGAAGGGTGATCAGGTGAAGATGAGGTGGAAGTGCTCATACAAACTTGGTGCACAAAATTCTAATGAGCAAGGTGAAATTGCGAGCTTGGGCATTTCTTGATGTTGACGAGAATGAGAATTGAGATGAAAGCTGATCCAGGGAGTTGAACTAGGACAGGATGTTGGGGGAATTATAGGTTATGGGTGTCGAAACGTGTGTTTAGAGGTACGAAAGTTCAAACGATTTAGTTCAACTGAAGGAGCGCGTTATAATACATGAAGGTAACAGGTATCTGGCTTAGCCAATATCAACTAATTTCAAATTCAAATTATAAAATCCTGCTTGGCTACTCATATACTGCCTAAAAGTTGATTGGTGATTTGTTCTAGGTGATTTTTTGTGCAGAGAGGAGCTCCGAATCCTACATACCCTTCAACATGGTGAATTCGAAGAAAAGAAAATTTCAAGCATAATTGAATCCTTCTCCGAGATTTCTTTCTCTGTCTGCTTCTTTTGATGTCTTTTGACTCATTTAGAGGGTATAAAGCTCTCGAGCGACCGAGTCAGTTGGGTACCAATCCCGATTCCCGTAGTCTATTAGTAGGGAAACGTCGAGGTATGGATTTATGAATTTGGAAATCTGTGATCTCTCAGTGGGACATTACATTAATTTCTCAAGACGAAGAATCGCGTCAGATACTTGCCGTGGGATACCATTTATTTTCCATCTGAATATTATTAGATAATTGGTGGAATTACGGCATGATGTATTCCAGTAGAAATTATGGTGTGACCATATGGTCAATCAATAGAGGAATCGCCCAAAGCCGGAATCAATATCTAGTTCTATTCCTCACCAAACCTCCAGAATCGGTCTTCGGTAAGTATCACTCTATATTCATATACTCTACTCTTTACTTGAGTCCCATGTAGTTTGGTCGTTGGCATAGATCACAGGCTATATCGTGATACCGAATCCAAATTCAAACTTTGAAAGAGGCATGATGTATAAAAGCATCAAACCCATTTGGACACTACACCTAGACAGCTTCCTCGAAATTCCGGACTGTAGTCTATTTTAACATTTTAGATTTGAGATTTTGCAGATACGATTATCGAGTTCATGAATTCATTGACTTAAATTGACTTAATACTTGAGGGAGACTGAGAATTTTAAAGGTTTTAATTGTTAAACGGTAGTTCCCACTACTGAATTCCCTGGATCTGTAACAGACCGCCATCTATTAGAGAGCTCGGGGGTGATGGATTTACTGAATTATGATTACATTATATAAGCTTCTACTACTTTCAAATAGATACCGTTTCTTTGAATCGCTATATTTGGTATACAAAATCCGAATTTCCTCTTATGCCTGAAACAAGATTCGGATGACAATATGGTCTGTAGCGTTGGGAAAAGCCGGCAAAAGGAACAGGACTCTACCAAACCACCGTATTCGTAAAAGATCTCCCGCGTAACCTCCTTTTTATATATGACTATCGTTTATAATTTCTCAGATCGTAAATCATAATAGAATATTCAAATGACCAAAAATACCAAAGAGACCTCGAATCTTGAATTGTTTCCGAGTATCGAAAACTTCGAAATGATGTAATGCAATCCGGAACTTCGAGGGCCTGAATATAAATCCCATGTCTCTTCTATCATTCTCGCACAGCTTGATCCCCACGCCTCACTTGGACTCTCTTGACCCGAAAAATGACATATTGATCTACCCCATCATAATCTTATGATTCGCCACCCTGTCGACTAGATATCCGAATCATCAAGTGGTTTCTTTTACATGAGATCCGATGCATGGTGGAACTCTTCGCCGTCAGTCGGAAATGTTCTTTTTCGCATTTCACAGCTCTTTTTATGTCTGAACGAATAGTGCGAAATAGAGATATCAACTGGATAGAATGCAATATATATGTGAGACTCGCTACCATTGAAATCTCCGAATGACTTCCACTTTTCAGCATCAATTGCCGCGGTCCCATCCACAAAGGCATTTCCACCAACCATCATAACTTCTCAGTGGACATATCATCTGCATATAAATCCTTCTCTGCGGCTTTATCATTGCGAGAGAATACATCTTATTCACATTCCTCTACTTTCATCTCCGCAAGACTCTTCGATTTCTCCTCCTACTTCTCCCACCATATACAGAAGCATAGCAGAGAAAAAGCATCGTGAAAACTCCAATAGCGGTGGCGCATATCACAAAATAAAAACATCACATATACATTAACCAAGGTGTGGGGTTGACTTTGTACTGGATTTTGAAGTTGTTAGAGATTGCAAATCCTAGGGCGTCGGCTTCCCAGGTGGCTTCCCAGATCGTTGCATTTGATTTGGGAGGAAAAGTAGGGGTATTCATGGTTTCGTGTAGCGGTTTGTCTTTGTACGGAGTTGGAAGATTCGTGGTTGGATGGTGGGATTTTTTTTTTCTCAAAATGGGAAATGTGAAGATAATTTTGGGGAGGTGGAGTTGTTTTATATACCTGTCAAATCTAAGCTTCGGGACTAAAACATCAGTATTCTACTTAGAATAGTACGAGGTATTCATTCCACCAAAGAAGCTTTTTCTGTACGAAATGATTCCATGCTCAACCTAGGAATATCATGGTAGGGAGGTTGATCGTTCCAAAAAGTATCATTTGGTTGGTCACCAAAAAGAATAGCATACAAAGTAGATCGAATCTCCAGCTAGGCTCATCACTAGCGAGGCTAGACGAGACTAAATATTTACCACTCGTCATCACGGAGTCACTTTACTGCGCGATTGCCAAAGGTTATGAAGATTTATGAGTAATGCATTTCATACATCTATATCAAAGTGTCCTGTACATATAGTACCGTACAATTTTAATCTGATGATATGTCGACGAAGAATAAAGGAGATTCATCTCACTAAATGTTAGGGATATCTGGAAGGTGCGGGTGGATTAATATCTGTAAGTTAGATCCATAGCATCATTGATTCTACACCCTTTCCACACCCATAAAATAGATTCCTTCATATACAATCACAATACACAAACTCGAGCTTTATTATTCTCTTTCCTTGGTCTTTCATCCAGTCTAGAATATCATACAAATTCATTTACTAATTCCGACGGTGACCTCCACACATCCCACAAATCTAAAACGGTTAATCAATACTCTAGATTAGAGGAGTTTATTATCCCGTCCCATCCCATCCCAATCACTGCTATGATATGACTCTGTTCATTCCATCCATTCATTTCACATTATCCAAAAGTTTACCTACACACCGAAACTAACCCAACATATCCTCCCGACTATTCTCACCATTCATTCCCATCCACACAACAAATCAACCACCCATCTAATCTGATCAAATCTAATCAACTCATCATTCAATAACCCCCAACCTCATCTCTTAAATCTTATATAAACCACATCTATCAATTTATTCTCCTTCTCCTCTCCTTCCCCTTTCTCCCCCCTTTCCCTCTCACTCTCTTATCCTATAATCGAATCATATCGAATTACATCTTTCCTAACTCTAATAGGGAATACAAAAATGAATCCCAATCCCAACTTCAACTCTCGCATGAAATGTGAATCTAAATCTGAATCTCAATTCCAGTAAAGACTCTCAATCTCAATCCCAATCTCAATAAACAGCCCCCCCTAAAAAAAATCACTAAAAAACATTGAAAACACCCAAATGATATCTACCTACATACATACCTACATACCTACATACCTGCACACATACCTACATACATACTTCACCCCCCACTCCATCCCCCCACTCCATCCCCCCACTCCATGCACCTACTCCCATTCCCTCCTCCGCCTACTCCCCTCACCGTTTCAACATCTATAATTACACATACCTCATCACCTCTCTCTCTCTCTCTCTCTCTCTCTCTCTCTCTCTCTCTCTCTCTCTCTCTCTCTCTCTCTCTCTCCCCTCTTCCCCCCATCTATTACCCATCCACAACCCATACAAAAAATAAAATCTACACCCATATCCATATTCGCATCCACATACCCTTCCACATCCCAGGGTATCATCTAATATCATACAGAATCCTCACAAACAAAGACATAAACATCAACATAACATACATATACACCATCAGCCAACCAGCCGTCCCCCTTCCCACTTTCCCTACTAACATTTATTCTTCTTTCATTTTCTTCATCTTCATTCCGTCGTATCAAGCTATACTATTCTATGCTAAAAAAACCCCCAGCAGCCCATTCCTTCTTTTTAATGCCATTATCGTGCAATCATCATGCATCTATGTTCTCCGATATGTGTACATCTCCGTACATGTAAACCCATAAACCTCGTTCCTGAGTTCTCTCCGTGGTATATCTACGGTATATGGTATATCCTGCGCCCAACGCTATGCGATGCCGTACCGTGCCGTGTTGTGCCGTGCCGTGCGTTGCCCAAAACTCCATGATAATATCCATGCAATCGATAAAATATAAGAAGAAAAAGAAGAAGAATACATGATCCCCAATCCCAACCTCCAATCAAATTCCTCAACGACTCCTACTCCTCCTTTCCCCATACCAACCCCTCCCATCCCCCCTCACTCCCCCCTCCCCACCCGTCCGAATCCCCAATCCCGTCTCCCCGAATTCAATCATGCCCCCTCTTTCCGCACTCCAATTCCTCTGCGCCTGAAATCTCTGCGATGTTCCCAAATCTCCAAACTCGACGACTCTCCCCCCACCAACCACTAAACCTCCACTCCCACTACTCCCACCTCTTTTCATGAGCGGGGCTTGGAGTTCTGTCTCCGCTATCCCCCTTGAATTCCCATTCGCAGTCGCACTTCCAAATCCCTCACTACCCATCTCTGGACTCGGATAAACAAAACTCAAATCCCTCACTCCAGCCCCGACCCCTGCTCTCCTCTCCTCACTCTGCCCAAAATATCCCATCTGACTTTGATTCCCTGCAGCGCTCATCCTCGGACTAAAATTCGGCGCTAAAGGATTAAACGTCCTCGGAATCCTGGCTTGCAACGAAACATATTGATTCTGATTTTGTCCCTGTCCCTGTACCAATCTCTGCATATCTCTCTCCCTCTCCTGATTTTCGTACAAAATTCTCGCTGCATCATCACCCACGACCGCCCGCGCGAATGCTAATCTCGGACTTTTCCTTACCATTCCCCTTTCGCGATCTTGGGGTGCGTGATTGAGATAGTGAGCTGAGGAGATTTGATAGCTTATCTGTGGACTCATGGCCTGCGGACCTACTCGAGGAGAAAAGGGAAGTTGGGGGATAGGTTCAGTTTCGGCGAGAGATGTACGGCGTTGTTTGGATGCGGAGGTGGAGTTTGAGCTGGGATGAGCGGAAGGTCGGGAGAGAGAAATAGTGGAGTGCGTTGATTGACCAGAGGGGTTGCGGGAAAGGGGTTGAGATGTGTAGCCTGATTCTTGGGGGGAGGTGCGCGAGGTTGTTATACTTGTTGTATCGGAGTGGGAGAATTCGGGACGGCCGGGGTAGTATGTTGAAGGGGTGGGGCGATACTGAGAAGGAAGAAGGTTTGGTGAGGATATTGATTGGAATTGAGTTGGTCGAAGTAGATGATGGGGATTTTGGGGATTGCCTTGATGTGGGATTGGATTGTGCATCGAGTTATGTAATGAATTGGGATAAGATTGTGAATCCCAACTCGGATAATCGTGGGGTAGGTCCCTCTTTAGTGATGGTGACAATGATGTGTATGGTATTGAAGATCTTGTCAAAGGAGGTGGACCTGGCATGATCGGATAGATATTCTCAAAGGGATCTGGTATCGGTTTGAAACCATCTTGACTGTTGTTCGTGTTTGGCGTATTATACATGTTGCTACTCGTAGTAGAATATGGTTGTCGATAATACAGATCCGGTGTATGAGGATATGGTGGCATACGAGTATAAGGTACGTGTGGTTGTGGTGGTTGAGACTCTGTATCATGAGGAATAAGCTGTAAGGCGGCAACAGCTGTTGTTGGTTCTGGGTATCCGAGGTTTGATGTCGTATCACTAAAGTTTTCTTCCGTGCCATGTCTCGAAGCTGTATCTCTCGTTGGGCCAGAAACAGCCGATGCATAAGTTGGTGTCCTAGTGATAAGATTGGTTTCCGTCAACTTATGCGTGGGGGCTCTTCGATTTTGAATAGGACCACCTCCTCGAACTGGAGGTGGACTCGATTTACTGATATGAGCGAGTGCTACTCTGGCACTAGATTGACCAGACAAACTACCACGAGATTGTGGTCGAATAGCAGGTTGCTGTAATTCACCATGTGCTGTAACACTAGTCACACGTGGGTCGGAAAACCCTCCGGGGGTCATTGAACGAAAATAACCCGCACGATTTCGATATCTTCTTGATTCCTGAGCACGAATGGTTCTATGAAGATCGAGCTTCGGAGCCGTAACCCTTGAACGCCGAGGTTTGACTACTTCCCATGGACCCCCAGGACTTTCAGGAGAACCAGCCGAAGGGGCCAAAGACTTTGGTGGCTGTAGTGTCATGGTAGAGCCTTCTAACTCACTATCATATCCCGTGTCTTCCTTGGGAAGTTGAGGTGGGAATCGAATTTGTTTGATATTCTCCACCTGTTGAAGGAAATCCGGATCATGAACAAGACTCTTGGGGGATTCAATGTGAGGCCCAAGGACCCAAGGAGAACCATCACAGAATTTGTCTGCAGGTGTTTCAGCATCGGCGCCAGTATCAGATGAGCTACCCGTCCGATCGAATATCGATGTTTGGAATGCTTCCGGTTGACCTCCAGCAATGACGTGAGAAGATTCCGGAGTACGTCGTTGAATTTCACTTCTAATTGCAGTTAATACATCATCTAACATGATACAAGTCGCATCCGGATCTAAAGTCTCTTTCTTGTGATGCTTGATGTATTCCTTTTTGTGTCTCTCGAGATGACTTTGAAGTCTCATGCCATGGATTTCGTAAAGTCGATAGTCTTCCACGAGACCAGTGCGTGTTTTTTGTGTGATGCGATCATTTGCTTGTTCAAATGAGTAGCAGAAAACTGAGATAGCTCGATCAAGCCACATTGGCAATTCTTTTTTTGCATGCAAAGTATCCACGAAGAATCCTTGAACGACACTATGTAGCCTGATAACATCGATATCATCTGACAACAAATCTCTGCTACCTTTTGAAGTTTGGGAAGAGCCGAGTGAGGCTTCGTGTTCGTTCCGGTCAATTAAGGCGAATTTGTTCAATACTTTAAAGGTGTTATTTAATGATCTACCAGTAATAGGTTCGCTGGCTCTAATAGGAACATCGAGTGCATCCAGGCCTAATGATGGTGTTAGTATAGATAGATACCCATTGAGGAAATAGATATGCGTATGATGCACTTACCTAGTGCAATCATCTCAACCGGAAGATGTTGACTGAAGAAGCACAAGATATGTATTAGATTGAGAGTTTCATAAGCACCCAACTTTTCCAATTGTTCAACCACTGATGTGAAAGCCTGAAGTTCCCTTAAACCCTTTGGTGCCGATGCATAAGATCTAGCATATCTTGCAAGTGGTTCATCTGTGGCTTTTAATCGTTGAGCGACGACGTGAATAACTACCGGTAAGAATTGCATTGCTTGAACTAGTTCCATGGAGTGTCTGAGGTCATCTTGAACATACGGCTCCTTCTTGTCTAGTTCTCGTAATAAAAGATGCTGAGCTTCTCTTGCGGAAAGTGCTGGTAATTTCAAAACCTGGGGGTTCATAAAATGATGATCGCCACTGACAGACTTTTCCGTTGATGTATAGATAATACTAGTGTTGACACTATCGGGAATGAATCTTCGTAAGCTATCATCAAAGTGCATACCGTCCAGGATTAAAAGCCAGTGATGTCGATGATTTAACCACTTCTTGACCAATTTAATAAATTGATCCGGATTGTCGAGAACTTTTGGATCTTCATTAACCATTGAAGGTTTCAACGCTGCCTTTTTCGCGATTTGCCAAAAGCCTGCTGTGATTTCCTGCTTACTTTTCGCTCGAATCCAGAAAACGCCACCGGGAAATTCGTGTCGGTATTCAAATGCATACTGTCGAGCCAAATGAGTCTTACCACCACCAGGCATACTTTGAATCAAAACAGCACATGAACCTTGAGATCTTCGCTGTTCATCAAAAAGCATTCTATGCATTTCAGCCAACTCTTCTCGTCGGCCAACAAATATGGAATTGGGACGAAATCCGGGTGGTTTGATAAAATATTCTGCACTATCGTCTGTCATATCGGGCTCAAAACTTGCAATAGTTTGTACTGAATTCGATAAATCTACGGAAACCAAACAAATCAGCTTCCCGCCAACAATATAAAAAAGCACAACGCAAAGCTCCCATGACCAAAGAAAATATTATAAGAAAATATCAATCTCAACGCCCGAGGTACAGATGAAAGAGAACCGTGGCGATCAACTCCAACGATCCGCCATCTCAAAATCTTCCTCCTCAACTTCCGACACCTCATAATCAAAAATAGGTCTTGCTCGTGGAGATTCAGTCAACACAGGTTGATGATGACTCGGCGAGCTACCATGGTACATACCCTGTGGTTGTTTTGGAGTTCCAGGCGCTAAAGTTGGCTACGAATTTGTTAGTGAATTTCCTGGGCCAAGATCATAGAGGGCGTACATCTTCGAATTGACCTCTAAGCTCTCTGATTTGCGCTTCTGTTTCCTCGGCTCGTTTCTTGATCTCATGTCTCCATCGAGCACGAATTACCGGGGAAGCTTCCAAAGCCCATGTCTTAATCTTGGTAGAGACATTCATGTAACCTGGTGCTCTCTTGCTTTCATATTTGCACATGCCGCTGTGTGTAGCCTCAATACCAAAGTAGGAAACATCTGGAAGTAGAGGACTGGCGGAAGTTTGATCAACGATAAAAGCTTTTGTTCCTTTAAAATCCGTCTTCAAACTTTCATGTGCCATACAAATCTTAAAGCGTTGATAAATGTCGAGAAAATGAAGATTGATATTGGCAAGCGTTTCATTATTTGTCGTCAACGTTTTGATGAGAATCGATTCCGAGTCCATAGCTTTCTTCGGCATTAAAGCCGATACCATCCCTTGGAAAATCAATCCCCATTTCGCTGGATCAGCACCCGTATGAGGAGTACCGAGGAATATGATACCGAAGGTCGAGACAGCGATGGAACGAATCTCGTCATTGCTCTTTCCTTGATAATCGTGGGAAATCTCTAGTGCCTGGGAGATGCGTAAGTATTAATAAACTTGTGGGGACAACCAGTGGATGGTGCTACTTACTCGTTTTACCAAGATACCACCCAAACTATGCGCAACCCAAATGATTGGGTTTTCTTCGGCCTCTTCACTCTTCCTCTCTAGCGCCAAACTAGAAACCAAACTTTGTGCGTGTTCGTGTATCCTGTCGTGCGAGGCTGATTTCTCTGCAAAAGCTACCACATCCGCATTGTATCCGTAGACGAGTATTCGAACCTTTGCCGATTTGTTTGGATCTTTGGAGCTGAAGGTCACTGGGAGAAGAGCCGTGGGCCAGAATATACCATTCTTAGCCGTCCACGTATGCTGTGGGTGACCGTTCAATCCGTGAACCAGTACGATGTCTACTTCAGCTTGGGGATGTGCATAGACTTCTGTGACTTCGAAGCGATTGATTTCATTGGGGTTTATAGCGGATCCATCCTGCCAAAGCACCAAATCAGCCGAAGAATTCCGAGATCCCTGCTGGACCCTTACCGACGGGAAGAGCGCTGGAATCTGGGGAAAGGAATGTTCACTTACCATGTCGAGATCTTCGTTGGTCCGCGATGAAGCTCGAGTTCAATCGTATGGTTGCATATATAAATAAGCATGAAAGAGTGAAGACTTATATAGACGAATGAAGGATGGAATCGCAAAGCTAAGTAAAGTGTCATGAAGACTGGGGAAAGTAAGCCTGCGGACGCAAAGTATCGGAGACGTCTGCCTGACTCGATTGACGTACCCAGGGCATATAAGATCTCGGTGTATCTGAATATAAAATGTACCCGTGAAGATTGTGGCACGCGCTAATGGAGGTTGGGGTGTTAGTCACACGGGGGCCGAAAAGTATATACGACGCCACAAGAACAATATTTATAGAGTTCAAGACATGATTGAAGCAAAGTGAAGCAAAGTGAAGCAAAGTGAAGCAAAGTGAAGCAATGTCGTAATAGATAGATAGTTAAGTCGTGGTGAGCGATTTGAAAGAGGGCAAGAAGTTGAATGATGGTGGGATGGTGGGATGGAAGTGAAAACATTTTGGAGGAATATTGAAGTCAGCTGGTGACATGGGGATGAAGGACTAGAAAGACCAGGGAGAGTGATTTATTACTAGGGTCAAACAAAGATGGAATGGGTATAAGTTTTGGGGGACATCAGATTCATCAAATAGGGCTACCGGTGGCTATGAAATCAATTTGAGGTGTCATCATAGGGTGGAAAAGGGTTAAAAGGGGTTAAAAGGGCTAAAAGGGTTAATAGAGTTATTATTAAGAGAATCTTGAAAGGCTTAAGTTAGCATTTTTACTAAAACCATTGAGGAACTTCCACTCCACATATACCCAGGTATATTACCTAGTAGATATAGTTATGTTATATATTATATTTCCACCTACGAAACGCCCTTCCCCAGTCATTTCGCCCTATTATCCCCATTCTCAAACCATCCATCGAGCCATCCTCGCTGTCTCACAACTTCAACTCTAAAAATGGCGAATGTGGTGGAGGGGATGAACGACGCTTGTAGGGTTTATTACGGGTACGGCTAGGTACTGTGTACATCCCATCCATCCTAGAGGGTGATTCTTTGCCTGCGGGATGGCGCCGTAATTGCATCCGCATTAGCATATCGGTGTCAGCGTCGGCGTCAGCAGCAGCATCATTGTCAGTACCTATCTGTATTAGTATCAGGGGAGCTTTGTGGTACTTTGTATGATTGTATCAGGGGAAACATGAATGATGAGAATTCGAGATGATATATTCCGACTCTCGTTGTCACATTGATTCATATAGAAATATAAAAATATAAAATCGTATCAATACATATAACCATTCAATTTTAAATATATCTATAAAATATGTGCCCTACCTACGATAGAACTCAAATACAATTTAGAGAACCATTTACCAGGTGGAGATGCCATCCATCCGAAGCATTCATACATGTTCGTAGCACTCACTGCACTCACAGCACGACGAGTAGAGACGCCGGCAGATATTAAAAACCATTCTGACGTCAATTTAGTAATATATAGAACAGTTGATGCAATCTTGATCATGTGGATACAGAGGAAGAAGGTCTTTCTTCCCCTTCAGATAATTCTCACTCATCGACGGGACGCGTTTGCGTATGGCTTGCATGGCTCATGAAGATGATCAAAACGTCAGTCATACAATTCGTCCGATATATGCGCGTTTGTAATGCTGCGCTTCAAGACGAGTACAGAGTACGAGGGAGGTAGGTACGCCCCAATACTCGATACGTGGTTCTACGAGTTAGCTAGGTAGCTAGATATCTCCGGATCGCAGATTAGTAGCGGATAGATGTCGTACGGTTATGGATGCTCATATTCTAAGTAGCTACTCTGTTATTAGAACAACGGCAGATGCTTCGAATTTTATATTCAATCTATAAATCATTTCAGTAAGTACTCGCTGGTGGTATTCAGTATTTAGTATATAGATTCTGTTAGAGGTAGGTACCTAGGTAAGCTGAGTGAGCTTGTAACACAAGAGAGTATTTTGTGGAATTTCTCGAATGGCTACCTGGTCTATCTATGACACGACGAATCCTCCTACCACGACATTTTGAGCCCCAAATATCTTCATCGAGGCGCATGCTTTGAAGATCTCGAGAGATACTAGGTAGACTAGGTAGGTAGAGCCAATACGTAGAGGAAACAAATCACGTGAAAGGGGCTTATAAAGTTCTACCGGAAGGAATGTGACCTGCCTAGGTAATCAAGGCACACAGCAGTCTGGGGCTCCATCATCTAAATCTGCCCTACAGTCTTCACATTAATTACCTACCTATGCATTTCCAAGGTTGTTCACAAGTGATAAGTGACAATTATAAATTATATACGAGTATGAGGCTCAACATTTCAATACGCTTGATTTGTCACGAAGGATCTATTTTAGCACCGGCACTCTTGCTTTCTACCTAACTGCCCTAAATCATTCAAGCTTTTAAACTCTATCTGCGTTTCTCGGCGAAATTACCGCGGTGACCTTGATAGGTGGTACTGGCGCCAAAGTCAAGTGAGACATTGAGAATTAGTGAGGATTGTGAAGATTTAACTTTTGAACACATGCATATTCTTTGCCCTTCAAAGATCTTCATACCTCCGCACGGTTTGAATATCTGCTGACGAGTTGCAGCTGACTTCTGCTTCTCTGATATGGTACAAATCGTATAGCATGATAAGTATTAAAGGAACTTCCGAAAGCATGTTACCATAGATGACAACCACCTTTTTCAAGAATTTCCTTTTGATTAAGTTCTCGGTGCCAACATTAGGACGTACTCTCTTGTACTGTGACCAAACTGTATCATGTCCTTATCCATTAACTCAACATATCGACTCGCGTCGATCGAATCTTTGTTCATCATCGTACCATTCGCAGATTCAAGATCGATCAAGTATGGCTTGACTTTGCGAATCTTATCTCCAAATTCATTCATCTTCTCGGTGGCTTTGAACTGTATGACGGCATGTTGTTTGCTGATACTTGGATGTTCCGCAACTAAATCCACCACGGCACGTTCTCGTCCAACAAGCCAGCAACTCTTCGCACTCAAATCAATTGTTTCAATAATGTCGGCGCCTTTAAACACAAAAAGTTTCCAGTCGTCTTTAGATGGTGGCTTGCATGCTTCAGGTGGTTCGTGATATTTTAGAACAATAGAATTTCCATCTGCCTGTGTAATTGTATTGGAAGCTGCTGCTAAGACTCCCGTGTGCCCCAAATTCGGTTTCTCTTTTTCTGGTACCGGCTCGTCTCCGGTGGTTACGAGAGCCGTTGAGGATGGATCTTTCTTCGACTGAAACGATGCAGCTTGGGATGGTAGCGGACCGTTTTGTTTTCGAGATGCTACCGACTTCGTGGGTGGTTCCAGCGACCTGGTATTGTCGTTATCATTTTCATCCTTAATTCGTCTTTGGTCGCGAGATCTATCTCTTCTTCTGCGATGTGAATCTCGATCATCCTTTCGTCGAGGACTGCGCGATCTTCTGCGATGTGAATCTCGATTGTCTTTTTGTCGAGAAGAATCCGAATCAACTGGACTACGCGACCTTCTGCGATATCTCACTTTATCTTCATGTTTATCTCTCGTGCCTCTGGAACGATCATCATGCCTGTCGGAACGAGTTGATCCACGGTCAGCCTCTCGCTCTCTCCTGCGCCTCCTCCGCCTTCTTTCTTCTTCGGAATCTGTCGAGGGGGACCTAGAATGTCGCCGTGAAGAATAATCCTTCTGACGATTCGAGGTTTCAGGTGAGCCCATATTATTTGATTATTGGAGTGATTGATCGTTGGAGAGAAAAACGAAAGACAAAATTAATTGATAGATAATGAAGATAGCGATAAGTACTTGATAAATGCGAGTGACTGTGAATGTACCTCTGTACCCAGTAAATCAAGCTTACCACCATTATTTGCACCTATCGGCTACCGTATCTTCGATTGGTGGGAGCGTCCATGGCTGAACTTCAACCTTTCTGCTTGATACCTAATTCAGACTAGCTGATATATTCTGACCATGAATCCTTCAGACCTTCAAAATGACAATTCTCCTGAACACCACCTTGACCACCTAGGCAGGTACTTACCCAGATGCCGCATCTTGGTTTTCTTCATATCAAGTTGTGCCGGGTACTGTTGACTCACGTCACGCACTTCGTGATATGATACGATACGATGGGTTGTGATGTGATGTGTTTGTTTGTTTGTCTGTGTTCTCTTGTGCTCTACAATGTTTGTTTGCTTCTCTTCCTTCACCAAAAGCAATGATATATGATTCAAGGAAACCCGGTTGATGCAAAATCCAACAGTTATACATATACATATGCAGCGAATAGGATCATGTGGACGCCATCATCCAACTCCAAGGCTTCCTGATCCATCCGGTTCTATTTTCGAAACTCGCGATACATTCATCATTGGTGTAAGAACCGTCATTGATACTTGATTATTCCATGCTCAGACGAAGAATACACTTATGATGTGAGTTAGGGTGCATTGCAGGACCTGAAACTCCCCTCGAAAATCGATTACGAGGTATCTTTTCTCCGTATTCACATTCTCTTACTTGATCTCTTCGCTGTTATCATTCGCTTCCAATCGCGTCCTTTTCTCTTCTCTAGTATTACTTGTTCTTGCTTTACTTCCGAGTCTTTCCACTGCGCCGTAAGCGTTGGTTCTCGCGTTTGGTTGGATGTAGTGATGACCAGATAAGCGACCGCCCCCATGGCGGTTACGAAAGTTTTAATGTCTTTTATGATTCGTCTGCATAATTTGAATCGACGCTTTTTTATCTGTTCCAGGTTACTGTGTTAAATCGAGTGGTTCATAGTGACTCTTACCATTGAGACACCAGGCCGCAGCGTCGTTGCCGCATACTCGCACACTTCAAATGATTGATCGAGGCTTCCAGCTCGAGTCGAAAAAATAATGTGAGATGGGGTCCAATCCTACAATATTTATATATCTCTTTGACCATGGCCCAGCCTCAGCCCTCGGATCTGAGCCTGCCTTGATTACAATTCAATATTTTCGAGGCCAGTTTTCAACGTGAAAACTCAACTGTCGTTTAAATTTTACGTCGTATGGGAATAATTTCTTTGAAAATTACCCAACTGTATATTTCCTCGGGTTTCTGGGTTTCTCGGGTGAATTACTTGTACCAGAATTTCTGTCGTCAAGCTCTTTCTAAACCTTTGGCATCAAGGTCTATCACTTCCTTGGGACAGCACTTTTTTTAGTTACTTGTGAATACCCCTAAGAAAGGCGTGGAATCATGCCTCATGTTGTCTCTCAAATGCAGCCAAGGGAGAGGCCCCAACCAACGTCTAACTCGAAACGAACAATAATTAAGAATGCAATTTCTCAAGATAACCTTCGACCATCTCCTACTCCTGGTCGTCGAAATGCAAATGGCCCAACTCCCACCTTGAGTTTGCTCGTTACCCCACAAGGTGCATGTAACTTTACACCAGGTCGACAGCATTCAAAACAATTTTCTCCTGATAGAATGACACCTATATCTGCAGTCGATTCCGTTTTTGAATTATCTTCGGCAGCTACAAATGCTTCCCCAAACTCAGCCACATCATCATTTATTGCCGAGCTGGAAGATACTTCTCCTGGGGCAGCCAAACCCCAAAAGATCAATATGGATTCAAAGTCTCCACTCAGTCCTACACGTTCCGTAAGTTGTCTATGAAATGCTATTTTATTATCATACTCATTCATACCTTTAGTTACATGCAGCTACTGCCATTGATGCTATCAATGACTTCGAGGCAGAGAACAAGCGTCTTCTTGAGCGGGCTATTGCGGCCGAAAGTGCAGCAAAGTTATTGGAGGAGCAAAATATCGATCTCCGAAGAAAAGTCAACTATTGTATGGAACAACATAGACCGAAGACTGCACCGGCTCAGAGAACCTCACAAGACTTACGCAAGCGCAATACTGCATACAGCACAACACCTTTATCCGCTTTCAACACTATGATGGATCATGTGGAGGCTAAGTATTTACCACCTCCTATTAATGACACACCCACACCATTGCCTCGAAGGAAATCTTCATTCCCATCAGAATCACTAGTTTCACATCAAGGTGAACTTACGCCAAACAGATTCGGTCCCAGTGGATTTATTCCCTCGCGGCGACCTCCCCCAATTCCAGAGAGCAAAAAGGTTCCTTCATCAAAAGACCAAACCCGTCGTCGTGATACATTAAAAAATAACGTCGTGAGCACTACAAAAACAACACGTTCTAATAGTCGAATGACCAAAATCTCCTTGTCGGATGCCACTCTTAGATCTAAACCATTACCATGGGCTCCATCAGCAATTCCAGGTATGGTTGAAATCGGCAGTACATATGAAGATGCTGCCCCTACGTCCCAATTGAGACCGAAGAAGAGTTTCGCGAAATTCTTCAGAAAAGCAAAGAAGGAATAATCCGTAGCGCTTTGGTCCACAAATTTTCCCTTTGTCTATAATACCAATGCGGAATGTATTCGGATGTCATATCATACATCCCAGGCGTTTCGGAACTTTATTGTGTATATATGTTATGAATAACGAAAGTGGTACATATGGAGTAATTGGGTATTTGGCCGCGGAAAGGACTTTGTACGGGCTTTCCGGAATGAGGAATAGTAGTCGAGTAATAGTATACTGTTCCTTTCATATTTATTATTTGTTTGCGATGAACTGTGCTTGATCTTTTATCTCTGAGTTGTTCTTTCTTTTTCTTTCTCTCCCCAAGGAGGGGAGATACAACAACAATGTTGCCTGCGGCGAAGCAGATTGCATAATGCGGGATAGCATCGCGACCCTGCAGATTATGAGGCTCTGCTTTTCGGAAATATACGATATTTTGTTTTTTGTTCGATAAGTCAGGAGACATATATATATGTACTCACAAAGATGAAGGGTTTATAGAATTCATCAGACATAAACGCACTCCACTGCGCGAGGACTTGCAAAGTTCAGTTGTCAGGAAATTAATTATTTTTACGATCTATATATAACAATCTTTTGATATATTTGATGATTTTCCATATCATCAAATCTATCAAACTTTTGTGATCGCTGCCTGTTTTCTCTCATAAATATCGCCATATTTCTTCTCCCATCCAAAACAATTATGAACGTCAACTTTTGATCCTATTGTCTATATTTCCATGCTTTTGCTATTAAATCCTCCATTCAGTAACTCCAACCTTCTTTTCAACCCGCTAAGAAGCCCAAAAGCTTTCCGAACCAGTCGAAAGTTTACTGCGTTCCTCTCAAGATTGGACGAATCCACTCTCCCTTTCCCTCTCCATATCTCTCCTCCTCGCCTCATCCAAAACCTTCTTATCATCCGCATACCAATCCCGCTCCTTCCCAATAATCCTATCAATCTCTCCCCACCCCTCATCCTCCGCATCCCGCTCCCTATCCTTCTTCCCCTCATCCCCAATATGCGCCTGATCTGTCGTCGTTACCCACGGTATCCCGACTGTCCACGAGGAGGCCTCCTGCCCTGGTATTGCCATCGGTGCAGTGGTTGCGTTGGTGATGGTCAGGAAATCGGGGGGGAGAGGGGGGCTGTGGAGTCTTTTGGGCGGGTTTGCATGCCTGGCCTGGTTTGCGCGAGGGGGTCGAGGGGGGGGTGCTGCGAATTTTATGCCGCCTGCTGCCGGTTGTTTGGATGTGGGTAGACGACGATTGGGTCGTGGGAGGTCAGCCCATACTACTCCGCGACGGTTGGGTGTGGTTAGGTGGGAGGAGTGGGCGCTTTCCCATTCGGGCTCGCTGGGATGGCCATCGGTCGTTTTGGCAGTTTGGATAGCCTTACCTGCTTTGGCTGCTTTGACAGCCTTGGTAGCTTCGGCAACTTTCGCAGCCTTGATCGCATTGATCGCGCTGACAGCTTTAGTAGTATTGACAGCATTAATAGCTTTGGTCACCCTGGTATCATTGACCGGATTAGTAGCTTCCCAATTCTCGGTACTCCTAGTTGACGAAACCGGACGACCATTTTCCTCCGCATCAAACGTGCGATAACGAAAGAAAATTCTTCGCGTTATCAAGCCTTCAAATTCGCCGTATGCTTCGTAGTTATATCGCTGTTGAAGCTTGGTTATGTGCAGTTTGCAAATATGGTTGAGGAAGTAGCAGAGCGAGAAGAGCGCGCAGCTTGATATGATGAAAAATAGGGTGTACAACGTGATTCTGGTTGTTGTGTCTAGAGTCTCTTGGGGTGCGGTGACTGTGCTCGAAGTTTGGTTTGGGAAAAAAGATCGGGTGTGGATTCTGCGGAGTTGGGTGGATAGTGTGGATGCGGGATGGTAGAGTGGTTGGGTTAGTTGAGTCGCATATGCAGGTGAAAATGGTGGAGAGATGAAGATAGCATCCAATGAGGTGGTTCCTGGCGGCAGGGTACTATCGGTGAATTTGCCATTGATAATCATCTTTGTGATCATTTTAATGATGTTGAAGTGGTGTTTAGATGGTATTTCTTTGATGAAGATTTGGTGATGTCGGGATAGATGATCTTAAGCTGTTCAGAAAATATGAGAGATAGTTATATGACAATAAGTAAGTATATAATGTGCGGTGAGATGAATATGATGTTGTGAAATGCTCAGGATACTCTGACGAAATTTTCTGTGCGATGCTTTTTCGTGCGATGTGTAGGAAAATATTCTTGGGAGCAGGAATTGTTAAAATACATGTTCATCAAATTATTTTAATTAAAGCTTCGATGTGCGAATATGGGGGAACCAATTTTGGAATTCTCACTCTAGACATGCGCCGGTATCTGTCAAGCACGATACTAATGACGAGATTCATTGCAAGTCTACTATTAGTAGTCATAATTGAGGTCCATATCAGAATATCAGTCATTGCAATGATGAAATTTAGAAGCTTGTCAGGTTTAGTACATTGTTTCAATCTTTTTGATCGGTAAACTGGGGAAGAATTGTGGGGTAAAAGTCAGACTACCTTCGCTTAGCCCCCCTTTAGTCTTTGAATGAGTGCTGCTGAAGCCACGCTAGATCGAACTATATCACGTGATCTGTTCCTAGAACGTCGGGCTAGATATCATCATTGGGAACTAGGTTTTATTTATGTGGTCTTTGAAAATTTCGATCGAAATTCCATTGCCGGATTATGGCTGGCAAAGTCTAATTTTGCGCACGTTTGAATGCTAAACTTTTATGATTGTGAGTCCCCAATACAACTCCCCCTACAGATCTAACACGCCTGATATCCGACACCTTCCTGGTGACGCTTCAATTCGGTCACCCAGATATACTGATAAAAAACCGAATTGTTGAGAAGAGACTTCTGCCGATCTAAACCTCGACTTTCTCTCCATGTACCATGATAACCACTGCCAAACTTCTCTGATTCCAAAAAATTTCCAGCCCAAAGATTCCAAGAAAAAAAATCGAGAAACTCAAATCTCATGTCTACAAGCCCAACCTCAAAACCCCAATTTCCGATCTTCGATGTTCTTGAAACTGAAAGGACGCACATATATTTCGAGAATATATTTGATACATTGGTAATGATGTTTAATGGAAATCAGAACTGCGCGCTTGTGTTCTGATAGCCAAGGGAAAAATTGTAGAGATCAATTCAACACTCTGCTTATTTTTGGTAAGGAAAGTCTTTCATAATACCAGATTCATTCTGTTGAATCAAGTGAGGGGTCTCAACATACCTTGAAAAATTCTAGATCCAACAATCAACCCATTGGGCACATATGATCGTAAGCAAAATCCTATGCTTGAGGATATTTGGTCCAACAAATTTTTTTTTTTAAATTCGCAGAAATCGCTTGATGACTCTACATCCATAAAATAGTCTAATGGATGTCAGTGATATATTACGATAGAGATATGAAAGTATCTGACCTTTAAATAGATTCCTACCATCATTTCAAGGTATAATCATAGTGTGTAAAAGCTTTTCGGCACTGTCAAAGTACCGTTCTCCGGAAATTCAGTAGCTCATTCCACGATCATTCCATAATTTTCGAGATTCTCGAGTGCAGTCAAACGAAGATCTCGAAGTCTTAAAGCATCACCATATGTCCCCAATACCATATTTTCAATATAGTCGGCAACGGAAATATTCAATCCAGCATGGACTTTCCTCAGATATATGTTTTCGATGACTTCAAAATCCCGGGCTATCCAAGCTTCGATAAATTCAGAGTCCATTTTACCACCCAATCTGGCACAGACTCTCGCTAGTCTTTTCTCAAACTCTCGGAATCTCAACTCTTCTTCGAGCTCGCGAGCCAGACGTAGCTGAACGCTGGCATGCTCATAGCCAGGCACAAATCGAGGGGGCCATTCGGAAAATTCCACTGAAATATACAAGCTTTGTTCGTAGACCTCTTCCAACAATTTGAAAGGAATAAGACATTCGAAAATGAATACCGTGATTAAAGTGGTACTGAGGGCTACGTCGAAGCATTCTCTATAAAATCCCCAAATGAAAATTGAGTGGACGCTCTGTAAAAACATACCCAAGCAATATAAGACTATCAAATATAATCGATATTGATGACGGCCTTTCCAACCTTTCAATCGGTAATAGATGTACTGGACGAATTCATAAAGTAACCACCAAAATACAAAGTATGACATGTAATAAAAATGACTAATTAATAGAAGTATTGCTCTGTAGAGGATTTCATCAAAACTCTGATTCTCTTGTTGGGACATGGCTGTTAAATTGTTTGAAGATGAGATGGATACCTTGAGATTCTGCAAGAGTGAAGAATGATTTGACTTTTCAATGTACAGTAACCATGAGCAAGACTAAGTTTCCTCATGTGATTAATTGGTCTAAATCTGCACTAGCCTTTTATTGGGTAGGCGACAGATTATCTTCTAAAGTAGTTATTTTGGAATTTTTGATGCCAGGTGTCATACTCTATTTCATACTACTGTCTTTAAGCTAATCTGTGGTAAAAAACAGATCTTGTAATCATTTCCATCGGTCTCGTATCTACCACTAGAATTAATCACAGTTTCAATGCTATAGGCCATGTGTGATGAGGACTCTTGGAAAATCGCGTCATTTTCGATGATTGATATTGAACTAATTAGCCTGAGGTCTCAAAAATCCCAAGCGTCCTATGATTGACTTGCACATTGAGAAATGTAGTTTCCGCAATTCTCACTCCGTTGAGTAACAACAACATCCCCTAAGATTCCCCCGTCCTTGAATATCGTACAAACTTTTTAACAATTGAGAGTCTTTGAGAGGTGAGGTGGAAATTCGAGATTACTGCCAAAATTACACAAGTCCTCGGCTAGAAAGCCCAGTTTGACTTCATTATGATTACACGTCATTATTCATATCACACACGAGTGCAAAAAAAACTATACTTGGCCAATGGTGCCCTAAACTAGAAGTTAGCACCAGTGAAAATTCTTTCTCTTTGGATGATGACTTTTTTGATCCCCATCAGAATCGTAATTTCGAATCACTTCATCTTCAAGGCAATTAACTAATCCTCAATCATCCAACTTCGTAAGTGTTTCCCCTATCCAAATCATGAAGAGGTCTAATCATTGAAAAGCTCGAGTTTCAGAATGTCACCAATACCAAATATTATCGGGATTACAGGGCATATCAAAGATGTCGCTGATATGACACAAGTTGAGCTCACAGTTATGGAAACGATCATATATGGCTTCTTCGCACCATTAGGAATCATATGTATGATTTTTATCATTACCACGTGGACTGCGATACTTATGGCCTCCATCCATGAAGCAATACAGGATTGGACATATGGCTGGTTGGCAGTAAGCGAGAAGAGACCGACGTCGAAACCGACTAGCATATATCTCGTTCTAGATGATGAGGCAGCGAGAAGCCCACTTTTGGATGTCAAAAAATGGTCGGAAGATGAGAGAGGGGGAGAGGACTTCTCCAGCAGCGATGGATTACCGAATTACGGAACGATATCACAGGTGCCGAGACATGAGACTGATGATGTTTGGGAAAGTACAGCAGCGTCTAAAGAGATGACAAAGGTGTCGTCAAATCCTTATCAAATATAGAGAATTGGGTCTTTGGAGGATAACAAAGGGATTGGATGAAGTTTTTGTGGTCCTGAAGCAACACTATGTGAAGAAAAAGGACTTTGACAGAAGTTCATGGGAGGAAAAAGTTTGGTGTCATTAAATTTTGGAAAAATGTCTTTCGGCTTTAATATCTGATATGCTAGAGAATATCATTTTCAGAATTAAACAGAGTTCAATGTTTGCACCATTTCACTGACCCCAATCTTGGGGTTTTGCGTCTAGATCGTCCTCTATTATGAAGGATGGGAATATATATTGTTGTTGGAGACATTACATGGTTTCCTGACTACTATTTGGATAGGAGTCTCAAAATTGTTAGAATTGATCTACCGAAATAATTTATTGTATCATTCTACATCTATGCTCACTTTCATCAAGTCTGGTAATTCCTTCATCTTCCGCCAAATAGAATTCCATAACTTTCAAAGATTTAAATGACTGAAATTGTAAATTTCTGTTACCTAAATATCATCGTTTCTTTTCAGATAATAGTTCCAGACTTTAAATTGATCAATATGATACCAATGAATTCGAAACCAAGTCTGGCAATTATTGGATTACGTTCGGGTAATTTGGCTTTGCAGATCTCATCAAATTTACCAGAAAGAGTCAAATTTGTGACGTCCATTTAGCACTAATGTCAGAATTTTCGGCGTCAAGAATTTTAGAAGTGTCATTAATAGTGCGGCCTTGTTCTTGAATTTCTCAATCGGGCATATTCTGCTTCCAATGAAAACATTTCTTCATGACTACCATCCGCTTGTGGGAAGACTCTGGTGCTAAATGTCATTCTCAACGATATTTAAAGTAGATTTACTTCGTCGATCTATATAGACCAATTCCCAAGCTCTGAACTAGGATTTTTGTCATAGATAATGAATCATAGATAGTTTTCACTAAATAACACGTATAAATTGCGCCATGTTTGCACCTAAACTTCTCGACTTCCCAAAAAATCCATCATTCTATTCTAATGAACGAAGAATAATAAGTCCAAAAAATCATAACAATGCCTGCGCTATTCAATCATCCCCAAATACAATTTGGTCCTCTTAACGAGCCTACTTTCGATATCTCAAACGTATTCAGAGATGGAGACGGAGAGATACCGAGTACATTTCCGATTGCTATATTCATGTATGGACTCGCAAGTGGGTTGATCATCTTCGTATCAATTTTTGGTCTTTTCTGTGTATTGTTCAATCGATTTATCCGTAGGGAAAACTTGAAGCTCGTAAGATTTGGTCGCCGTTTCCCTGATCTACAAGAAGGAGACAATTTCATCCTTGAGCAGGAAGATGATGTGATCTACGAGGGTGTTGTGACTTGGAATGAGTCAGGTTATTATGAGTTCAAAAGTAACGAGAAGATGGAAGCAGAGCCAATCATCATTCCTTTCTATAAGTCAAAGCAGGCGGAGATAGAGGACGATCGAAATAAAGCAAGGAGGGAAATGAGAAAGGCGGAGGAGGAGCACGAGTACCAAGCTTTTATGGGTAGAATTTCCATTGAAAACTTTGCTTCTTTTATGGATGCTGTCGATGATGATGCTGATGATGAAGAAGATGAGGATGAGGATGAGGAGGAAGATGAGGAGGAAAATGAGGATGAGGAGGAGGAGGAGGATAGGAGTTCCACAACATAGATGGTACTCGATCGGAACCCTTGAGATTTCTTCGGGGATATCAAATTGGATGGTGGAATGTTCTGTGATAGCCTGCACAAGCTCTGATTGTTGTTTTTGGGCATAAGCTTCGCATGTTCCAGGTAATTGTCAAGATTTGGGGACGAGGTGAAATAACATAATGGCCAGAGCATTGTTTCGATTGATAAGGATTATTGAAAGATGGAGTCGAACGGATTCCGAATGGTGGAGCTTTATTGCTAGGTGCGCCGAGACAGCCAGTATTATATGATAGGGAATTGAGTAGTGGAAGTTTAATGGAAAGCAGAGATTCACAGGAACTCCCTATTATCTTAAGGAATTTAATTATTGGAGAGAATCACAATGTATAATCATAAATTACTATGCGACAGTTCTGGAACCACGTGGTATTTTTGCTACCCAATACCGATCCTAATGCTTGAATATATGTAACAGATATCGAGTAGTCTGCATCAGGTAACCATCTTAATATCGACATCAGCAGAATTTATAGCTACCAACAGTGATCCTCCAAGTTTTTAATAGTGACCGATACTACGAAGACCGAAGATGATGTCGTAGGGAAACAGGAGAAATGAAAACAGAAAACTGGGGCTAGAAAAGGAATCTTTTCAATGCTGTAATTGACACGATATTGGGAAGCGGCAAGTAGATGATAAGGATTGAGGTGAGGTACGCGTCTAGAACGTAGTAGAAGACCAGGGATTGAAGGTTTGAGGCCATCGGCCACAAAACTATCGGAAGGATAGAGGCCTTGAACTGCTGCGGAGATGTGAGCTACCGATGATTAGTGAGGTGTTATATGAACGATAGAGATAGGAGAAAATAAGCTGGCAGGAGAAATTTTAGCTACTAAACGCAGAATTTCTGAAATAATTTGCAGCCGAAGCTTTCCAGATCAGTACCATGAACTTATGGCTTCCCCTTCTCTAAAAAGATCACTCATCGCAAGATAGTGCCACTAATTCTCGCTCCGTACAGACGCTCGAATCTGAAAAAGCAGAATAAAACACAAGATAAATCCTTTCTAGGCTGGATGATACAGACAACCTAGATCTATTATCTACATCTCCCCATCTCGAATATCGAATAAGCGAGTCTGTTGATGTGCGGTTTCTTGTACCACGATTAAGTCCCAAATCACAAAATGTCCACCTCACCTCTTCAGATAAAACGATTCATTCACCACATGCAGGAGAAAGATTTGGCGGAAAAGTAAAGTCAGAAATCTGGGTCTATCCATTATGTATGAAAAACATAGAATGATACCTGGCTACAGGGTGGCTAATTTTCTCAATGCCAAAGTCCAAGCACCTCCAAACTGCTTGACGTACGTTAGCATTTCGATTGCTCAGGTCTTGTCTTGTTCTTTGTCGATCCAGAATTGAACGGGGCCTGGAGCTTTATTGAAGGTGAGATAAAGAGACGCGCTGATAGCACTTAAATTGAAATGTCCAGCTACTCGCAATTTTGTTTTGGCAGGCACAGATTATGTTTGAGAAAGGCTTAGAATTTCTGTCCTTTGCTCTTCAAACATCTTCAAAGTTCACTTGTTTATTCTCTTGATTAACCACATAAAACAAGCATACAAATCACGTTCGTGACTTCCCGAAATGATGGCTATAACTTTCTGTCTTCCTAATCGTCGCTACTCTCTGCTTCCTCCAAAATTCCCTGGAAGTCGTACCTTCTCCATGTCCAGCGCTCAACTTACCCTCATTATTAAAAAAAAAATCTTTATCTTTCCATTAACATCACATCATATCATATCATCGATCTCATTGCACGTATCTAAATATCCCAGTTTTTGGTTATTATCACATACAATATATATATATATATATGCAAAATACATGAGTATGCCTCCTCCATTTCAAGGAAACTCTGGACAGGGTCTTGCCAACAAAAACCCAATGTTAAACTACCACACAGATCTCAGTTTCCAGAGCCCACAGCACAACACAAACACTGAACCAAACTCCCCGCAGGCTATAGGAATTAATCCCATATCAGAATGTGTCTCGAATCAGGTTCATCCTATCATAGAAAATGGTTGGAATCGACCTTCACCTATGACAGCTAATGGACCGCATGGAGGAGGTCAACCGATGGAATTTAACCACTCAGAGCCACACTATCCAAGACAAGAAACCTACAATCAAAACGCAAATACACCTTTTCCCCTCGAAGAAAATGAACAGAATTCTCAGCAGTGGCCTGAAGCTCTCCAACAACAATCAAATTTCAATGCTCGGTTCCAACAACCTAACATGAATGCTAGTCAAATCCCGCCTCAAGCTACAATAGCCAATGCTCCGACACCACACCAACTACACCAATGGGTCAATGGAAGTTCAAGAACATTGGCCCCCATTGCAGCATATAGCCCGAATCCTCGGCTGGTGCAGGGTGAGTCCGATAATGGACTGGGCTTCGGGCGTCTAAACTCTAACGGTGGCTATACTCCGCAACGCAGGATACCAGTATCTAAGCTGCGCACTCAGTTGATTTCGGTAGCTCGTGAGATCAAGCTAAGAACTGTGGAGAGTATAAATGCACCTTCAGAACATGTGCAACCTCAAGGAGACGAAGAACTCTTTATGCTCTACCTTGTGTGTAAAATTTCTTATCCCCCAGACTTGTGCTTCTTATACTAATCTGCAAAAGGTTGTTTTAGGGCAATATATCCTACAAGGAGGATGCGCTTGGTATACCAACCTTCCTCCTCCAGCCTCCAATATTCTCACCTCACCTCGGGCCACAAATTCGTTTTCTTCGAGCCCTATCCCGTTTAAGCTAGACAAAATCAAGAGAGAGAGTCAAACAAATGATGGAATTGATGGAAACCAGTGTGTCTATAAGGAAGTAAGTCCAATCGATACTACAGACTTGGACACTGTTCTTCAGGATCCGAACCTTTTCGAGCTCGATGACATAGAGCATCCTGCTCCTCTGGACTCTGGAGGTGCTCTCGTCGATCCAGATTATTTTAATATTTGTTCGGAGGAATCTCCTAGTATTTCAATAAATGATGGAGGTTCCCATTCTTCATCTTCTCCTCAGGTGCCTGGAAACCCTAATGCTAGTCTTTCAACACCCTCCACACGAGTCCGTTCTCTTTCACCTTGTGCGCCGGTGTTTGTCCCCGCGAGCGAAGGTCATCAAACAATTTCATGTGTTGATGACGATCACGGGCCTCTGGTATCTACAGACAACAAAATATTATCAAAGAGTCATTCTGAACCGGCAAAAGCTCTAATTTACTGTCCACGTATGAACTCTGTATCTTTTGTGAATGAGAAGATACTTACAGACCCTTTTGTCACCAAAAACTCGTCAAATACATCCACTCCGTCCATGGGATCCATTCAGCGAAATCGATCCTACTTGTCGACTCCACTGACTCCTATTAGTCCTTCCCTTCACGCTAGCCCATCCACTCTAGGCAGTCCATCCCCTAGAGAACGATTTGTTGCTCAGGGACCAATGGAAATCCCTAGTAACATCTGTTTCATCCGTACAAAGTCCGGCTCAGGAATAAGGATCTGTATCCTTCCAGGTAATACCTGGGTTGATCTTCCCCAGATAGAGATTCACCACTATGACAAAGATTTACCAGAAATGCAAGTACACGTTGCCCCTAGGATGAGAAGACTAGCAACTAACTTTCATGCAGACATTATGTGATGGGTTCTGCAAGCTGGTTCTACTCACAACTCTGGGTTCCGAGACCTTATCACGAGATTCTTACTCGTAAATCATTTAAAAGGCTTGAGGAACTCAAACAAGCGTCAACACAGTCAGCCCCCGAGCTATCGACTATACCAACTGGATACGTAGACTTTTACGGAAAACCTATATTCTTTCAAGCAGGTAATTCTAGGCCTGAGCCTAAACCCGTATTGTGTCCCAGTAGCGACGACTTGGATGTCAACTGGAATGCGACACCAGCCGAAAGAAGGAGGATCAGATTAACCAAGAAGAGACAAATGTGGGTAGAGTGGCAAGAACGAGCGCGGGATGTAAGATTCTTTTGGTATCTTCGGGAGCAATGGGGCCAAATAAAGGGCTGGACAGAGACAAACAACGGATGCGGAAATAATGCAAAGGCAGAAGAGATGGATATGTCTGATCATTATAAATTGATGATAATAGTACAATTCACGTCTAAACAAGGGTTTGGCACAATACAGATTAGTTCTGAGGACAAGAAGAAAATTTTGAATGGAAGATCAATTAAGCAATTTAACAGGGACTGGGAAGAGACACAGAGAAAATTCGGTAATTCGAATTGGTCGAATGAGAAAACATGGAGGTATTGAAGTAAGCAATGATTACAGAGCGATAATGTAATGTAATCTCAGCGAAATGATTGATTAGAAATTAGCGTATGGATTAATAACCCAATCTTGCTGGATTATATGATGCACATTGTGCCTTATACTCTCCAGATTCGACGTGATTCACCTCGCGACTACTATGTTGTCCTAGGACATTGAGACTTGCTGTTGGACCTGATTACCACCAAAATATGTGACAATAAATCAGACCCTAAATTATGTGGTCAAGTGCGATTTGAAGCAAAGAAAGCAGGTCGACTCACCACTTCCCACACCCTCATACCTCCTCCACCCCAATTTTTCAAGTCCGCAAAAAGGATCCTTTGCGAACGCAATCAAACTTCTCATCATCTCCTTAATCAACCTTCCTTTACCTATCGTATTCGAAATACCACTTACATCCGTGCCCACACCGTGCCACATATACAAGTCACTCAAATGATACACACCACTTGTTGAATAAAGGCGCGTGTTATCGAAATCTCCAGAATATCTATACAAATAAACAGTGACGTTATGCTTCAAGCGTAAGAGGGCAGATTGGATCGCAGAGCAAGTAAATGTTTTGAAGTTGAAGAGATCCCACTGAGCGCGACTGAAAATGATGTTTTGGGGCAAAGGCGGAGATGGCGTAGAAGCCTGACTCGTAATGCGCGTTGCCTACTAGGTATGGAAGTTTGGCGAATCTCTCAGCGTCGGCTCTGGTAGCATAATATGAAAACACGATCCTCTCACTGACTGACTGTTGGTACGAATTGTGTTCGTGATAGAAATTCGGTGGGTGTCAGGGATAACTTTTTGATAGCGGCCAAGATGGTTTGGTATGATATCTCCTGCATACAGCCCACAACGTTTTTTTTGACGCCACTTTTGCATCCGCCTAGAACAGAAAGCTGATCCCAATATGATTTGCTCAATTCTGGGCTTTTCGGTTCGTCATTGATTGTTCCGGATATGGACATGAATGAAGAAGCAATTGGATCGTCCGGCCAGGCAAATGCATGGTAATGATAGATAGTCCACCGACTGATGGTCCGTACATAAGAATTCTGGTTGGGTCTCCTGCAAATGGTGCAATGTTCACTCTAACCCATTCGAGGGCAAGTCGTTGATCTAATCTTGATAGGTTGGCGCTGGGTAATAATGGTGAGCCTGGGAATCCAAACACAAGCAGTCGGTAACTGTAATACTTTAGTTCGTCATTTGAATGGGTTGGAAGAAAAGAGTATATACTCAATAGTCACAACGACGACATCGCCAGTGGCAGCAAGATATTTTCCTTCATAAAATGCGTTGTTGGTACTGCCGGATACGAATCTCCCGCCGTGGATGAAAAATAGAACTGGCTTAAGTTCTTTTGGTGATATGAATGACGTCCATAAATTGAGTGCCAGACAGTCTTCACTGAATTCAAGACCCGTCCCACCAGTAGCTGTGGCATATATGCGGTCGAACGTGGAAGATTCTTTTAGGGAAGGTGGGAAGAGGTGGAGCGGGGTTAGAGGGACAAGCTCTTGGGAATGATGTTAGGTGGGGACTCGATTGCATGAAGCTATCTAGCGCAGTGGAGGATGATCCATCATGTATACCCTAAAGGATCCGCTCGCCGATTTAGTGTTCCTGACACAGACACAAAGTCCAAAGAGAGCAAAACCTACGGCGAATAGTGTGAAGCCTTGTATGTATCAGAGGAAATGAATGGAACCGGAGGCTGAAATCTCAAAGAGCTGTTGGTTGCCTCAGCATATCAAATGCCTAAGAATTCAACAACATCGCTTTTGTTTCTTGCAGGATGTCCAATGACTGTTCCACTTGTCATTCGCACACGAGAGATGGCATTTTCCCCAAATTCGACGGTTGACGAGACAAGAGATACGAAGAGACGGATCCAATTAGGGGCAATGATCTTCATATCGGCGAGCTCATATGTGATATCATATGCAATACGTCGTCGACGCTGTATGACATTTCGTGAAGTCTACAGGATGGCGGTGTAGTGAAGATATTTTGATAGTAGGATTCGTAACACAGAAGCTCTGCAGACGATGCGGGGTTGATATTGATATCTGGTCTGGATGATCCGGATAAATCCCGAAGAAGATCAGATAAGATAACAGGGGTTTGGTAAGGCCCACTCACCCTGATCGGTTCAAGCATACTCTTTATAGATATCCTGAATCCTGAATCCTGAATCCTGATATCCTGATATCCTGATATCCTGATTTTCATGAGACAAACGTTTTTTCGATAATTGTCTAGTATGTCTTCGACTGTGCCTCCTTTCGGCAGACTCTCAGCGGCTACTCTACATTGAGGAAATAAAATGGCAAAGTATCAAAGAAATCCCAGCCCCCGTTTATCGCGATCGCCCCCCTGCTCGAAACCTTACCAACCAATAAAAGCATCATTTTTCCCCGATTCGGAAATTAGCCCTGTATTCAGCGCGCCACTTAAGGGTAGTATTTTTGCTAGTTGATGATCTACGGTGAAAATATGCACCATAAATGATAAAACTGGCACTTTTGAAAATCACGAAGAGTCCCCGACCGTTTTGCTTCATATTGTTTATTGTTTATTGTTAATTGTTATCCGTCATATATTCCTTGGCATGAACGGTTGGATTGGATCGATGCAGACGTCGTTCATGAGTAGATGAATGGAGCGTGTTGCAATTGAGAAGTGCTCGAGAGAAATTGGAGAGAGATGGCGATTTTGAGTGTGATTGCTGAAGGGCTGAGGTTAGAATTCAGGAGGGAATTGGTAAGGTCTCATCAAATCTCCAAATTGTCCGCTCCGGCAGCAATCTTTACTGATATCTGATTGTTCTTTTGGTTTTCTAGAATCAGAGTTCTGATCCAAGAGTTGGTTCTTCAAGAGATAATTCCACAAGTTCGACCTTAGCAGCTGCAGCATCGGGGTCCAATTCCTCGTCATTCTCTGCACTATTTTCCACTTCAATCCCCGTGGGCGTATTCGCTGCTGTCTGTATCATCTCATTTCTGGTGTTACGGAGTAAATATCCGAGAGTATATTCACCACGGACGTTTTTGAGTAGTCTAGATTCTCAGTGAGTTAGATGCGCTTCATGACAAAAGCCTAAACTGACCTCAGAATAGTGAAAGAGGTAAGGAATTACCATCTGGATATTTCAATTGGATCAGACCCTTTTTCAATACTCCAGATGAAGCGGTTCTCAATCAGTCGTCGCTAGATGGGTACTTGTTCCTCCGCTTCCTCAAGATTATGTGTGTAATATGTCTTGTAGGATGCGGCCTTGTATTTCCCGTCTTGATACCTTTGCATGTACTTGGAGGTGCTGGTAATGAACAACTTGATCAATTAACATTTGGAAATGTTGATAACCCAAGAATCTACTATGTACACGCGTTCCTGGCATGGCTCTTCTTCGGTGGGTATAATTTTCTAAGTACATGAACTTTGCTAATGAATAGTTAGGATTTATCATGTATACTGTCTCACGAGAGTGCGTTTACTATATTAATCTCCGTCAAGCTTATCTTCTTCATCCGTATTATGCTAAGCGCCTGTCATCGAGGACTGTTCTATTCACGTGCGTTCCACAACAGAATTTGGAAGAAGCTAAATTACGAAAGGTATTTGGCGATTCCGTCAAACATGTTTGGATCCCAAGAGAAACCCGAGAACTACAGGACTTGGTGGATGAAAGAAATCAAACTGCTTATCGATTGGAGAGGGCCGAGACAGCATTAATAAAGCTTGCGAATAAAGAAAGAAACCGAGCACTCAAACATGGCCATCCAGATCTTGAATCGAGCATTGGTATCAATTCTGTTCAAGAAATAAAGCGTGGATCTTCAGCAACCGAAAATCGTAGACCGAGTTTAATCAGAAGTCCAGCTGATGTAAATTCTAGGGACATCGAGATTTCGGAAGATCCCATGTCACCTACAGACACACTGGTAGGGTCAACTTCCAGTCCAATCAGTGGAAGGGAAAAAGAAGCCAGGGTGACCGAGAAAGCAATTTCCCATGCGAATTCTCAAGCAACCACGGACGAGAACCCCACAACCCCGACTTTGAAATGGGGAGATAATGGATACGGGATGTCTGGACCTCCTCCTGGAGTAAGTGGATCAATTGCAGCACAGTGGATTCCCCACAGCTGGAGACCAACGCATCGACCCTTATCAAATTATGGAAGAAGCGTAGATACCATCAAATGGACACGAGCTCGACTGAAGGAGATCGCGCCACAAATCAACAAATTGAGAAGAATGCATCGACAGGGGAAAGTGAAGCCATTACCCGCCGCGTTTGTTGAATTCGATACCCAAGTCAACGCTCAATCTGCCTATCAAACATTATCTCACCATCGAGCATTCCACATGACACCACATATCAATGGAATTCGACCACATGAAATTGTATGGGAATCGCTTCGCATGAGATGGTGGGAACGGATTATGCGTAATTTTGCGATCCAAGGTTTCGTGGCCTGTATGGTCATATTTTGGTCCATTCCTTGTGCATTGATAGGGATAATATCCAACATCAATTTTTTAACCACAAAAATCCCCTTCTTGGGTTGGATCAATAAACTTCCATCTTCAATTCTGGGTTTGATTACGGGCTTATTGCCAGCTCTAGCTTTGTCATTTCTTATGGCATTAGTTCCTGTCATTCTACGACATTGTGCGCGTCAAGCTGGAATCCCGTCTTATTCGATGATTGAGCTCTACACACAATCTACTTACTTCATATTCCAAGTTGTGCAAGTGTTCCTTGTAACAACCATCACTTCTGCCGCATCCGCAGCATTCGAAAAAATCATTCAAGATCCCACTTCTGTGCGCTCATTACTTTCGCAGAATTTACCTAAATCATCAAACTTCTACGTCTCGTATTTTATCCTCCAGGGTCTCGCCATGTCCGCCACGAGATTATTACAACTACCTGCTTTGATCCGTCACTTAATGTTTCAGAATGAGCAAAATCCGAGATTAATGATCAACAAATGGCACCGAATTCGAACCGTTCATTGGGGAGCTGTTTACCCTGTGTTCACAAATATGGGCGTAATAGCCATCACGTATTCACTAATAAGCCCGTTGACAATCGTATTTGCTCTTATGGGTTTATATCTCATATATCTCGTATCAAAATACAATCTCCTTTACACCTATTCCTCTGAAATATCGACTCGAGGACTGCTGTATCCACATGCTCTCAAGCAACTCCTTACGGGCGTATATCTTGCGGAAATCTGTCTCATCGGCCTTTTCGGATTACGAAGCGCATTCGGGCCATTGGTGATCATGTTCGGATTGACAATCTTCACAGCATTGATCCATATAAGTCTCAACGAAGCACTCGGTCCACTTCTCTGGAATCTCCCTCGAACTCTCGCTGTCGAAGAACTATATCGCGGACTTGCATTTAATTCAGATTTGCAAACACCCATGCCGACCATGAATCGAGGCAACGCCCCAGACGGAGATGAAAATGAGAATTCATTTTTCCCCATGCAGACACCTGAACAATCTCAATCCCAACCAGTAGTATCAACATACATCAGCCACCGCACATCCACAACACCCAATCCACACCCCACCATCTCCGAAGAAAACGAGCCCGGCTTTGAAACCCACAAAAACTCCTCTAACACATCACCCCACGACGACTCCGACTCCGACTCCGAGCAAGAAGACGAAGACGAAACCAATATCCACGATCCCAACCCCCAATCCCGCTCCGCAGCGAAACGAATCGAAGGGCTCCCGCACCTCTCAAAACTAACCCTCACCTTCCTCCTACACGCTCTCAAATCCAAAATCCAACCGCACCTGCACCATCTAACCCCCTACCTAACCTACCTCACTCCGCTCATCTCCCCCATCTACGATCCCTCCTCCCCTCCAAACTTCTTCATCAAATTCCTCCACCCAGAAATATTCTCTGACTACCATATTCTGCGCTCCCTCACTGCTTCTCTACCGCTTATGCCCTCAGGCTTCGAGTATACGCAGAAACAACACGAGGATGCTTATTTTCCGCCCTGTGTGGCGAGGGGCCGAGATCCAAAATTGTGGATTCCGAGGGATGACGCCGGGGTGAGTAGACAGGAGTGTGAGCATGTGAGGAAGTTTGCGGGGATGGAGTGTAGTGATGAGGGGGTGGAGTTGAAGTTTGAGAATGAGGAAGAGGGGAAGGGGAAGGAGAAGAGGAAAGGGAGGTGGGGGAAGAGAAAGGATGGGATGGTCGTGGTGAAGGATTTGCAGGCGGAGAATTGTATTTGGGTGAGGGAGACAAAGTTTTAGATTTGAGAGGTTGAGAGGGGTAACTGGGATTGAAAAAGATGATTCCATGAACGTGATGATCATGATTGGGAGTTTTGGTTGGCATGGCGTAGTTTTGGATGGATGATGGAATCACGAGGCGTTATATTGGGTATATAGAGAAACATATTTTAATTCAATGTTAAATGAAGATAATGATAACTTGTTTAAATAGTCTAAATATTGCACTGGCAAGCTTCTCCAGTTTCTCTACGCCGACTATTGGATCATAGTGACCTTCCTACCTCTTTAATCTACCCACGTGCTTATGTCTCACCGCAAGCCACTGGTGTATGGATTGACGGGATACTTCCCAACTATCGAAATCTAAAACAAATTCATTCTTCGATTTTTTGATATTGGAAGTTATGATTTAATTGTCTCGCCTCAAATAAACAATTATAACGATTCCTAAAATCTACGTGCGAGTTGATATATCAAGAGATATCCATAAGTCCTTTTTTGTAGTGTCCTGTTAGTCCGTACACCCACTAGTGGCTCTGAAAATGCAATGACGTCCTTTGAAGATATCTCTTCTGATTAATTTTCGGGATTTGGTATACAGTTGATCATTCGAGTTTCTTCGCTATATGCGGTTCGCTGCCGCCCACTGAATTGTCGACCAAAGACTGCGCAGAAAACTCAGACTCAAATCACGCATCGTAGCCCAAGAACTGAAATCGCCCCGCACTCCAACTACCCTAAGCTTAATGGAAATAAGCGCCAGCGACCGCCTTAGTTTTAGCCCACGCCTTATCCAACGCTTCAAGAATCTCCTTCGATAATGGTCCCTTCTCCAAATCCACCAAATTTTCTACTAAATGTTTCTCACTGCTTGCTCCAATAATAATCTTGTCCCCTCTCTCCGCTTCAAGTCCACTATGATGTACCAACCATCTCAATGCACATTCGCTCTCGGTTAACCCCTCTTTCTTCGCTGCTTCTCTGATGATGTCCAAGGCGTCAAACATGGTATCATTCCAGTATCTCTTCCTGTACATCTGACCTTGCAGATGCGAATCATCGAAACGAGAAGTTGCTTCGACGGATTCCTGGTTGCGATGGTAGCGCGAAGTGAGGTAGCCGCCGGCGATAGGGTTGAAAGCATAGAAAGACATGTTGTATTTGTGAAGACAGGGGAGGAGCTCTGGTTCGATGGAGCGCTGAATGGCATTGTATACACCTTGGTATACTGAGGGACGGATCCACTTTTTCGTTGTCAGTTTTGCGTTATTCGACAATTGAATGACGGTCGAAGCGACTTACGTTATTTTTGATGCAGATTTCTTGGATTTGTGCAACCTCCCATGACATGTAATTACTAACACCCAACCTGTCGAACTTTCCTTCCTTGTACAAAACATCGCACATGCCAAACGTTTCCTCGTAAGAAACACTTCTATCTGGTCCATGCAGATAAAAGAGATCCACTTTTTCAACTCCTAAAGCTTTCAAACTTCTGTCCAAGTGAAGTCTAAGATCATCCGCTGAATGAGTGATCTTGAGCCCGGTCATATTGTTAGGATACAGCTTGGTAGCCATAACGATACCACGATCGGTGTACGAGGGTCGGAGTTGCCCCAGATATTCTTCCGATGAACCCATTCCGTACACACGGGCAGTGTCTATTTCATTGTGGCCATGTGACTGAAAGAGTTCGATCATTGAAGAGACATCTTTAATGTCGTGAACTCGAGCTTGCATGACACCTTGATAAGTGTTAGTTCCGGATCATTGCAATTTCGAAACAAAGCGACTCACCGGGTTTCCCGAAAGTCATTGCACCCAAGACAATGGGTATCTTAGTCTTTGCTTGCGTTTCTGCTCCCATGTTTGCTGATGGTACCGGTAGTTTTGTTTCAATAGAATTGTTTCGAAGATGGAGAATAAAACCTCGCCTGAATGTGTTGAGTCGTGTCTAGGGATTTAGAAATTGATACCTCTATAGGTATTATTAAATGTGGGATAAGAGAATGGTCAACAGGATCAAGAACAGGTATTCAATAACTATTTATATGTATTTCCTCAATATTAGCCAACGAATGGCAGTGTTATTATTTGTATGCTGTCCCCCTCTGGCGATAACGGATTTTACGTGCAACTTTGGTGGAGTTAATATTTTCGGCCGCTTTATTACCGAAAACAGTCGAGATGTAACTCGAAAAATGACATTTCGATAATGTAAGCTAGCATCCATCAAACGTTTCTCCTGCATCTAGAGCTAAAGCATATATTGAAAATATGGATTCTCCCTGTCGGTTAAATCCTGAAATGCCATTTTGTCCCTACTCACTTGATCCAATCTGCAAGATCTCAATCAGCACGATTTCATATGAATTGAAATGAGATGACGAGATATATGGAGTAGAAATTACAAATTGTTTTGCAAATTCAATGAGGCGAACATGAAAGTATCCTGATATTGTCTAGTTAGATGAAAGTGGTATAGACTTACTCCATTAATGCTCTCTTGCGATTTTCTCTAGTCAGCACAGCATACAACACCACTGCTGCTATAATTGTAATGCAATAACTATCTCACATCAGTAATCTCATCGTATATACTCGTTTAACCTACCAAATGATTAATCCTAGCCAGAGCTCTGGATAATGTCTCGACTTCGTTTGTGATATGATCAATTGAGGTCCTACGATGTTACCAACACAGTATGCCACAAAAATAGTCGCTGCCATGAAACACTTTTTTGTTTGGCCTGCAACATTGGCCATACCAATTGTGATAATCAAGCTCACTACAGGACCAAAAAATCCAACTATAGTATACCCGACAACTGGAGTAGCTGCATGATGATGCCAAGAACTTTTCCATATCATTGCACATCCAGCAATGACTGGCAGACAACAAATGACGAGGAGGATGATTCGTATATTTGGAATATGCGATGAAAGATAACCAGTGAGTAAGATGAAGATCAAACATATTGCCCCAAGAGGGAATTGGAACAGAATAGAATCCAGAGTCGAATACCCAAAGGTAGAAACGATAAGAGGGCCAAAACCACTGACTGCTCCGTTGACAGTGTACGCGGAAGCCATCATGATAGCGACGAGCCATACTTTAATATCAAGGAAGGATTCCTTGATCTGATACCACTTGAACTTCGTACAACGAACTCCGGTTTGACCATATCTTAGACGTTCCGTAGCAACCATACGCTCATCTGTCGTAAGAAACCAAGCTGAGACTGGGGAATCTGGTACGAAGAAACAACAAATTCCGAAAAGGAAAGTAAGAGACCCGGCAAGCAAATAAATGTACTGCCATCTCTTAAGGTCTCCACCATCGATTTGTCCGAATCCATAATTAAGTGCACCTCCAATAATGGTGAAAGCCCCAGTTGAGGAAAACCACCAACTCTGCCTCAAAGATTGTTCGGATTGTGTGTAAAAGGAACTGATTATACACATGAATCCAGTTGGGATGATACTTTCGACAAAACCAAGGAAGAACCTTTGTGCATATAGACCGCGCCAATTTGTTACAGCAGCTGTGCACATGCAGATCAAGGCCCACAAGCATACCACGATTCCTATGATTCTACCCATATTAAATCTTTGCAACGCAAATGTCATTGGATATAAACCCGACAACATGCCAAAGTAAAAAAGGGATGTTGCCCAACTAAGACGGGAGGTATCTGTAGCATGAGGGGTCACATTGGTATTGGTGATGGAGAGAGATAAATCAGTCGTCATGCCAAAGAGGACTGCGGATCCTAAGATTGCCTGAAAATTGTTAAGTATGGAATCAATATAAACAATGAGAAATCTGTATCCTACCTTGTCATAATAAACAAGTCCATATCCAATGAACATAGCAGGGACCAGATATCGATCTATCTTCCGAACGACTCGAGCTTCTACCGCGGGGTCAATTTCATGACGATGCTCTCCCACCACAGCGATGGCGATATCTTTATCTTGGTCGGCAGATGGTAGACTAGGGACATCTTGAATTCTTGTAGGACCTGACGGTACCTGCTTCTCCTCCGCAGCTCCAGCTTCAATGGGAGAATTCATTGCGTGTATATTGAATGACACGTAGATGAATCTTGAGAATATTTCGATACCTGGTTGAATAGAGCCGAGTCTAACCTTAATTAACCTGAACCCTACATGACGGGAATGTTGAGGGATGGCCCGCAGCTGGGGTTCTGGACTGGAATCATCATGGCTTGAAAGGAAGACCTTTGGTACGATATCGTATAATCTAGTATCAACAGATTAATCGTTTTGAGCTTGTATGGTCGAGGGCGACGAGTAATTAGTCGTTGAATAATCAACCCACGATATCGTATTGGTGTTGTATCAAAGTAACTTCACCCAAGTACTGCATTTCGAATTACCTTGTGGGAATGATCATGAACGCCGGTTCACAGCCAACTCATCGATTGGACCATCAAGATCAATGATAAATGAGGATATATGACTGCCATTCGCTGAGATCCTTAGATACGTATCATGATAACAGCTTCAGATATCGACGCTGGTGTAGTAAGTTTTATGTTCTATACACCAAAATAAGTTGATGTCGTCGTGATTGAGTTCTATCATAGCTTCAGGTACTTTCCGTCCCACTGTAGGTCTAGGCCTGACTACCCAGCCTTGCGGTATCGAGAAAAAAGAATTGTGTAACATTGGAATGGATGTCTTTGTGAAACATCAGCCACACCAATTGAAAGACATGATTTCAATACGGCGAGCAGTTAACAAGACTGCGCCATCAATAAGAACTTCAACATTTCCCATAAGAAAGAATATTGTCATCCGATCATTAACGGCGACAACCCCTCCAAATCCTTGCAGGCAATGGCGTGAAGAGACAAACCAACCTCGAACGAGAGTGAATACCCGATACTTTTCCAATTCAACCAATACCTCCCCAGCCCTCACTCTACACAACCAAACGGTCGAGAAAATATCCGCGAATGTACGACAATTCTACGATCGCAAAGAGAAATTCCGTATCAATCATGGTTCTACGAATAGTACACGAAACAATGCCAAAGGCAAAAACATAATCAATATTGGCGGGTTATCGCATGTATTGGAAGTCAATCCTACAACGCAGACAGCATGGGTGGAACCAAATGTGCCAATGGATAGATTGGTAGAGGAGACATTAAAATATGGACTTGTGCCGCCAGTGGTCATGGAATTTCCAGGAATTACTGCTGGAGGAGGATATGCGGGGACATCGGGTGAGAGCAGTTCTTTTCGACATGGTTTCTTCAATGAGACGATCAATCGGGTTGAGATGATTTTGGCAGATGGTCAGATTATCCAATGTTCGAATACCGAAAGGCCTGATTTATTTCATGGTGCGGCGGGAGCAGTCGGAAGTATGGGGGTTACGACGTTGGTAGAGTTGCAGTTACAAAAGGCGAAGAAATATGTCGAGACTACATATCATCCGGTGTCTGATATGCCAGACGCAATCAAGAAGATCGAAGAGATGACTGCAGATCCAACCATTGATTATGTGGACGGAATTATGTTTTCGAAAAAGAAGGGTGCTATTGTTACTGGTCGTTTGACAGATACCCCGACGGAGAATACTCCAGTACAACGATTTAGTAGTGCTTCGGATCCTTGGTTCTACATGCATGTAGAGTCTAGTATAGACAGCAGCCAATTCTCCCCCAGGTTCGCCATACCTCTCGCAGAATACTTCTTTCGATATGATCGTGGAGCATTCTGGGTAGGTGCTTCAGCCTTCAAATACTTCTCATTCCCATTCAACAAATTCACCCGTTGGTTCTTGGACGACTTTTTACATACACGCATGCTTTATACTGCACTTCATACCGCCGGAATGCCACCCGGGTATATTGTCCAAGATCTCGCACTACCATATTCTACCGCCACGGAATTTGTAGACTACACCGACGAATATTTCGGTATTTACCCCTTATGGCTCTGCCCCCTAAAGCAAAGCCCAATGCCAACCATGCATCCTCACTCCGCCTCCTACGAAGCCGACGGTAAAACTCTCAAGCCACTTATGAACATTGGTCTCTGGGGCTATGGAAAAGAAAAAGATTTAGTAAAAGCCAACATCAGTCTCGAGAAAAAACTCAAAGAGCTCGGGGGTATGAAATGGTTATACGCACAAACCTACTACAACGAAGAACAATTTTGGGAAATGTATGATCGCAAATGGTACGATGGACTGAGGGAGAAATATGGAGCTACCACCTTACCAAGTGTTTATGAGAAAGTCAAAGCGGCGCCAAAAACAGATGTGGCGAAGACGCTGAGCATTTCGGAAAAGATCCTGAAAGCATGGCCTATTAGTGGATTCCATGGTATTTATAAGGCGATTCAAAGTAAAACCTATTTAGCAGCGAGGGCTTCGGCGTGGAAGACTCTTGATATAGTGGCGAATAAGGAGAAGGAATCTCGTTGATTGTGATTTGAGTCTCCGGCTCGCTGCCAATGTTTCTCATCGCGGCAGAAGATTATTTACCCTCGGGACCCAACGGAAACTGTATATACACACCACACTTCGGCAGAATAGACGATGTACAATATAGCATGTATAGAATTACATAGGTAAAATGTTGGAAGGCCTTTGGATTAGAGAAGAGCTGCAATGTATCATCGCATGTGCAGCGGATTGTATACTTAAAGATCTCCAATTCAGTACGCAGTCAACCGGGATGAAAACATCACAATAACAAAGACCAGATTGGCATTATCTCAATCATCGATCGGAGCATGTTCTTTACAAACTTTTCGCGTTGCTTTGCTTTCTCACAACCACATCCATCCCGCAAAACCAATCACAACACAACACAACACATCACCCCTCACCCCCCACCTCCCTTAAAAATCACCACCGGCTCTCCTAATTTCTTCCAAAGAACCCTACAAGCATCCATACTCGTAATAATATAGATCGATGCGTTCCAAAACCCCTGCAGCGGTAACACAAACACAGAAATATACTGAAGCGACATATTAACCGTGCCCGGGTACAAAATGGAATAGATGCGATTAGCAGTTGATGGAATCCACGTGATCATCATAGCGAGGAAGAACAGTAGCGAGACTTTCGCATAGGCCCACATAGCCGCGTTGGCTTGTTTATGCGGATGCACACTTGTATATGATGGTTGAGCTGGGGGTAATCCCGGTCTCGAGGGTTTATCGGAGGGGGCTTCTTCGACGGAGTTGGTGGTTGGGAGAAGTTCGGTTTGAGAGCTTCTAGACTTTTCTCTACGTGCTTTGGGCAGGTTGTCAGGTGATATACGTTCATTTGCTCTCATGAGTTCTCGTCGCTTGTCAAAGATTTTCTTTCCCGCGAAGGTGTAGATCATTATTGTGATTAATATGGTAATCCTTGAGTTAGTCAACCAAGAGTCCACAGTGGTGAAAAGTGTAAACATACCAAACCGGTACGTAGAAGCTCCAGAGTCTCCACAAACCCCATTTGGTCTTGATCCAGCACCATGATACGGCACTCCCATACATGTAACCGCGATTTTTTGTATGTACAAAGAAAAATACGAAGGCGGGAATGAATGGTAGTCCATAACATAGTAGTATGTACCACTTCTCTAATTGGCGGAGTTCTACCACGTCGAAGTGGAAGAAAAATGCACACATGACGTTACATGCCATGGCCAATGTCCAATATGCATCGGCCGGGAGGAACCTTTTATTCGTTAGAAATGAATTCTGGGAATTGCATTGTGAAGAATGAAAAACAGTACATCTGAATGAGAAAAGCCTGGAATTGACAAAACCGACCATCTGGAGCCGCAAGTGCCGAGCGAGAAATAAGCGTAGCGAGATTCGTGAAAATATTACCCAGAGACGCATAGAAAACTAATCGATTAATAGGTTTACGAAATGCGGTGGTGGTAAGAAAGGTTATGATAATGAAGAAACAACCGAGCAGGGAAATTCCAGAACATGTTCGTTCTATGGTGACGATGTTGGCATATTCGTGGCTGGTGATGTTTTCGACTGCTTTCATTTTATGGATGTTTCAATGGGAGAGGTGCAGGTTCGGCAGCGAATTGATATGTTGTGTAGATGAAGTAACAATAGCGGATGAGGAGGATGGTGATGCTTAGGTATACAGCGAATTTGCAATCTATGGAAAGGAGAAGAAGAGGGTTTGGAGGATTCATAGGTAAGGAATAATTATATATTCTTAAATAATCTGAGAGCTGAAAATGCAATCATAGATATGCAAATGTCGTAAGTAGATGTGTTCATATTAATATTCTCGCTATTCATGAACTTGGAAAGCACTTTACAAAGAACTTATCAGATATACTCCATAGCAGTTTCCTCGCAATATGAAATGTGTTGATTTACATTGAAAAATCGTACGACATGGCTATGTGACGATAGTCAGAACCAGATCATGATGTTGCAAGCAATCGACACCAAGATCGCAAGGTCTGAATGACGATGAAGATGGCTCCAATTATTTCGGAAGGAAATCAGGAGAAAAGAGATGAATCTGTGGAAATGAAAAGAGAGCTCATCGTCATCTCCCCGCTGTTTGACAATTACGATTGCTAGAAAGGGAAGGAACGTTGAGCTCTGCGATCTGTGAGAATCGAGACGAATACACTTTGTGACTTCACAATTTTTGCGACTCTCGCGATTCTCATTATTAATCCAACGGTATCTTGCGATTTCGTAGATTTGTTCTTTGAGAGCCCAGGTAATTTTCTGATAACTGGTTATATGCCTGGAAATTAGTTAACGGTAGTCAAATACCCCGAAAGAGTGTTCTGGATTTCATTTCATAACCATTCTATTTCATATTCTGGGAGCCTGAAAGGGTTTCCAACAATATGACCATAGAAAATCGCTTGATATTGGAAGGATCAAAATGATGGCGCTAGATTAACCTTGTTTACAATCTTTCACCCAACCGACTTTCGCTAATCTGGGGTGACTAGTACTCATTCGGGCTGAGGGCATTTTGAAGACCTGACTCTGATCTTTGGAGACCTCGAGTATACCTAGAGTGTGTTTTTCACGAGCTACAAATTAGGTAGAAGACATTCCTCACATTACAAGAGTAATGGGAATATCTGAATATGGCGACATTTCTTTTCATCTCATCCACTCATCATTCCATCATCGACCATATTTGCGTCACGGAAGCTTGCAATCACCTCGTCACACCAAATTCGAAATCTTTATTTTCCTCAATTACTAATTACTAAGAATGTCACATCGCGAAAACGAAGTTCCGCCACCTGTAATTGGTTGTTGTGTGGGACCAAATCACATATTGAATGACATCTTAGGAACATGGATTTCTCGAACTAAATGGGCAAAGCGCTTTAAGCGTGATGAAACCTCCAAAGTATGTTTAATACTGATTGAGACTGACGACAAACACGAATTCAACGCAATCTGGGAACCTTTTATATCTGCTATGACGAAGGTCGGTTACTTCGCTACCGCACTTGTTTTCAAGCATGAGGGTCCACCAAAAGTCAGTAGCCAGACATATGGACTTGAGAATTGTTTAACAAATTGTTGTTCCCAAGTCAAAAATATTTTGATTCAAAAGGAAGAGGCTATTAGGAATTTCAATGAAGAGATAAATTTTCATTCAATATATGTAGGAGCTATCGGAAGTTATCTCCAGCTTGGTGTTAAGGTTGACGGTGAGGAAAGAGAGGTCGAGTTCAATGTCGCCCTATATGTCAACCCCTTTGCCGAAACCTTTGGCCAGCAGGGTGGATTCTGGCACATCTCAAAAGGAGCTACACTTCCTGATCGTTTTGATTTTGGAAGACACACTGTCGAAGAATTCAGGCATCATGATTCTCGCGGTTCAGACTGGCATGCGACTATGCTTAAGACAGGGAGATCGAGACACGAAATCTTATTGGAATGTACTACAAAGATAATCAGAGACCATTCGAAGCAGTTATTTAAGTCTGAGTATGAAGAGGCTTCCAGAAATCCTTTTGAGATCGGAAGAGGTGCCATTTATGTAACCGGCGCAAAGCCAAACAAGGCCTCTAGACTCCAGCCCAGGGCTTTTGAATCTGGATCATTCGAGTCAGGAATATTCACGGCAGATATATGGCTTGTAGGTAAAGATAATTCCGAAAGATCTGGACGAAGGGAATTAGCATATATACCTAAAACAACTACATCCAAACCAATTACAACCAAGACAGAAATATCCAAGGAACCTACACCAGGCAGAAAGGAACTCACAAGAGGTAGATCCAATTCAACCACACCCAGCTCGGCTATATCAAACTCAAGCAAACCCACACGAGATAGATCCAATTCAGCTACACCCAAAACAACTACATCCAGATCAGATAGACACAGAGCAATCTCGCCAGATTCAAAGAAACCCACAACAAATGGATCCAAGGTAGCTACATCCAACTTGACTACAACCAGATCAGAAATATCCAAAGCGACCGCGCCAAACCCACAGAAATCCACATCAAAGATATTTGATTCAGCTATATCCACACCAGTCAGACCCAAATTAGTTACGCGTAGATCGGATAGATCGGATAGATCGGATAGATCCAAGGCAGCACCATCAGAAGCATATGAATCCACGCCAGATAAAACCCCTTTACTCAAACTTAGATCAGATAAACCTAAAGCAGCTAAATCTAATGGAGCTCCATCAAATCCCGCTAGATCCGGGAAAGAAACAATCAAAGCAGCTACAAAAAAGATTGATGAATCTTTGCAAAAATTAAATCCACGCAAACCTAACCCCAGACAGCATAGAGGCTACAACCAACTCGAAGAAAGCTAATCCCAGAAGATACAAAGCGGCTAGATCCAATACAGCCAAAGCCAAGCCAAAAAGTTCTGTACAAAGAAATCAAAGAAACGACTGCTCAAGGGAACAAAAGTGGAGGGAGAGAAGCATTAATGCCAGGCCTCTATGGTAAGAAGGTTTCCCTTTTAATAGTAAAGTTGGTCCGCTCCATTTATACGGAATGGCATAGAATATATAGATATCTTGAGCAAGATAATGCAGCCAAACAAATCACAATATTGATTCTACATCGATATTTATTCTCCTCAATTCTCGGGTAAAGTGAGTTCATGTGAAAGTGACCAAAAATTATTTAAATTTTTGACCGAAAGATCTATAATTTCCGATCTGATTTATACTTACCATAGGGGACATAAAAAAGCTTGCTGTGATAGGCGACGGATTGCTATATGTAAAGAGTTCATTTTCTCAACTTTATGAACGATTTGATTGTCATAGGCAAGATGTGTTTGCATTCTGCCGAACGATAAATGACTAAGATTGTTACTCGTTTGTACGATGAGTCGAGAAGTATATCTGAACATGGTCATAGAAACATCCCAAGATTTTGATTCCAGTCATTATGATTGATGACTACTCAACATCGTGTCAAGAGTGCAATCTTCTTGGTCGGAGTATATACTCTTGATATAAGACATCGAATGCACCGGGCAATATCTATCACGTAGCTTTGGAGGGGGCTTGACTCACCATTGTGTACCACCATTGATAGCAAAATTAGGGGCGGCCGCTTCTTACTCAAAAAAACCAGCATTATGGTACGGAGTCTTTGTTCTTCTCCTTATGGTAGTTCCGGATTTAAATCGGTTGTGCTCGACTGTACTCAAAGGCAAAGGCCAAAAGGTTGCGAGGACTGGCTGGGAATTGAAAAAGACTGTCAGGTCTTCTCAAAAAGAGTGAGGACGACCATTTATTTTCTCAAATAGTGTTACTCGATTTTACACTGGATTGAAGGACGGTTGAACTGCTCTCACTGCGCGGTAAGACGGAATGATAAAATTTCAAAGAACTGAAGCAGGAGTGCTAACACAAATATAGACATCCACACCAAGAGTTTGTGAAAATCGATGGCTTGGATAAAAGTGATGAAAATGAGACGCCTGAAAGACCATTTTTATCCCGTTCATTCGAGCTCCACCATACCGCGAAGTTATATTTCGGCAAATTCGTAGAATGGATTTTATATATATACAAGCTTTATCATACATACGGGACTGAGCATGATCGTTTGGTCGAGGGAACCTGATTCTGTTGATCTAAGTATAGTAGACTTCTAAAGAGCTTGGGGATGACCGTGGAGTGTCTAATAGATCTTTGGATATTTGCAGCTTATATCCAGATTATTGGACTTCGAAGTCTCGCGAGTGATGCTCTGGAATATCGCAGGAACCTGCTGCAGCGACTGGTTTTAACCAGCTCCACGGAATGACTACTCTGGTTTATCAATTCATGAATGATGATGGCAATCCTCGCAGATGGCCTCTCAGCTCTTCAGTCGCTGCTATCGAAATGAGCAATCAAGTAGTGATGATGTCAATTGATAAAGATCCGGGAATGCCACAGCTGGTAGTGGAGAGCGAACAGTAGTACCACGGGGAAAGCTTTGGAGATCCGCTGAAAAGGGGGCTATAAAGGAGGAACTTCGCTTGTTTCCTACTTGAAGCATTCTAGTAGTCAGCAAAGGGAAGCATTGTGAATCTTCGATTGAACTTGACTTACTGTCATGTTTTTGTTGCAAAAATGAACAACCATCTACCAAAGAACAACTGTTGGTATCAACTTGGTTGATAAGTGTAAAGTACTTTAGTCTATTATGGTTGTATTCGTTCTTGATCATTATTATCTATGGGAAGCTAGTACTTAATATAGGGTAGCGCTAGCGCGACGCTAGTTAATACAGTGCCCTCTTTGATCACATGATCGATATCCCGACAACAACTTTATCAGCCTCGAGACATGCTACAGGATGAGAGATCAGATGAGAGACGTATAGGAGTCAATGCAACTCGGATCAAATGTTTTAAAATCTCCGCTGCTCATTAAACTTTGTTCAAGAATTCACCAGGTGCACAGCCTTCTATATATGCCATTTCTTCAAGCTATTTAAATTTTCAACCTTTGAAAGATTTCCCTTTCCTCCAACCTTTATACAACTCTTTTATATCACCACTTTGTGAAATAAATTGATCAACACCTTCTTTAACACCAAAACATCAATCTATAAGGCCATTTCTTGAGATTTGAAATATCAATCGCTCTTAGTAGCTGGAAAGTGAGGTCGTTTTTGTGTTCTTAGATCTTATTTCTTGCTGAGACGCGATTTGCAACGCATCAACTTCAAACTTCCAAACCATTTTAACCTTCTTTTCTGCATCGCAACATATTTTGATCCGAGTGCATAGTATTCGGCTCTTGTTTGTTTGGTAAGCACAGGAATCATCTTTGACGTCCCTTTCATCATCTCATCGGCGTCTTTAACTTGTCCTCTTTTAGACTGAAACCACACGCTTCTCTGGCAACCACGTCGATTAAACGGTCAAGCAGCACGCCAACACTCAATTGTGCCTTGTCTGCGGTCTATTAGTATGTCTCTTCCAGGTCTACTCCTTGTTAACCTTGCACCTCGCTGGCGTCGCTAACTCATATCTTCCTCCTCTAGATCGGTTTGAAGAACTTTCTTCTCAATTTGCTACGACGCAAGCGCTAAATCACCTCTTGCAAACCCACAGACCCATAAGATACTTCAATTATTCTGTAAGTACTTCTTATTTATCAATTAGTTCCAGTCAACTTAACTAACCTGGTTTTAGAAAGACGTGCCAGGCCCTTACAACCTCTCGACAATTGAAACTCCCCGTCGTACAACAACTTCCTCACATTCACACCTCTATACAAAAACTTTTTCAAATATGAACAGCAACGTCAATAACTGGCAATGGGGGCAGCACGCTGCTGCTGTCCCCGTTGGCGCCTTCTCTACTAGTCCAAGTCGTGGTCAGCATGGTGCTAACTTCGACCGAAGCGCTGTAATTGGGCCTTATCGCTCGTATAACCTCGTTATTCGAGATTACCTCGCTGGCAACTTGTCCACATCACACTCACCTCCTGCTTACAGGGGAACCCTATATGAGCATAGGGCTACCTCTTTCAGCTTGATCGGGGTAGCTAGCCGTACAACCGCCTCTCCTGCTATTGGTACAGTTTCTGCTAACCCCACCGATACCAATGAAGCTATGCGAGGATTAAGCCGTCTAGATCTTGATGCGACTAACCGTGGTCAAGGTCCTACTTGGGAGTAAGCATCACTTTTCTCTCCACTATATCTACCCATCCCATTTATAAAATCGATCCTAACTAATGTAAACAGAGACGCACCGATGGACATGGTAACTATCTATGTCAAGGGAGATGACGGTTCAATAGACGGTCCTCCTTTCAACCTTCACAAATCTTTCTTCACACACCTCTCCCCATACTTCGACGCTGTCTTCAACTCTAGTTTTGCCGAATCTGCCACACAAACTCTCCACTTCGCTGAGTCTAATCGAGAGATATTTGCTATGCTTATCGACTGGGTATACAAGAAGCAGCTCAACACTCTTGCCACCTTTGAGCTAGATGACCGCAAGAATCTTCCCGTCGGAATTGGCCTAAGCACACTTCAGGGTAGCGACCTTGACAAATATATCAGCAAGTCACAAAAAACTGCTTTCGAACATACCACCAAGTTTATCGATCTCTGGTTCCTTGCCGACAAGGTCTTGATGCCGGAGCTACAAAATGCCGCTATCCAGGCTATTGAGCTTCTTCGCTTCTTCACTCCGCTACAAGGAGTTCCAGCAGAGATCTCCCGTGCCGTCTACGATAAGACACCAAAGGACTCTCCGATTCGAAAATATCTTGCGTATACTACACTTCGTCGACTACATCCTCAGTCTGAAGATAAGGGCAAGGACTTCCATCATGATATGCTTGTCAATATCTTTGATATCGTCAAAGTAGCTGGAGCTGATGCGAAGCTACGTCATTACGGCTTATCCGAGAAGGCTATGGAGTCGTTCTTGGTCGAGGTTAAGGGTGGAAGCCATCTGAAGGCTAATCCCAACACGGTTGCGCCTCTTGCTGATGACATTTGGGTTAGTTTGTGGGAGGTCAGAAGAAATGCTTTAAAGTTCTAAACACATTCCAAGCAAATTGGGATAATTTGGGTAGAAATTTTGGTACATTTGGATTCTTTAGAGATACCTTCATTCGAAGAGAGATAGACAGATTAGATAATAGATTGTCTAACACTAATATACACCTTTTGGCCATTACAACTAGTACTCTAATGCATTGAAATGGACGATAAGCTATTATTTGAAAATAATCTACGGAACCAGATTATGGTAATGATGTGTAGGAAATGGACTTGAGTTTATCTACAATTATCTAACCAAGTCTTACTGTGAAATGCTCATTTCTCTGGAACGAAGACATTACCTAACAGCAATTAGATAGAAATAGGTCGAATTCAGGGCAAAATTAGGTGACTTGAAGCAATCAACCACAATTTAACCCTAAAGTATTCGTTAAATGAATGTAAAAGTATCGAACTTGGAGAAATCAGTCTCAAAATGACTCCAATTACACACCGAATACAGTTAAAATGATGAATTTTCAGGCTGAACTTGGGCTCCGTTGAAGTCACTTATTTCTAAGTTTGTCATTTTACGACGGAATGACCTGCATATTTCATCAGAATGAAGATAATTTCGCGGGGAATTTTAGCGAGATGGCCCACATTTATAGTGTACCAGCCTGCAAATATAGGGCCTGAAGCCTGTAGTCTAAGCGCTACGTGCTATGTCTTGGAGTATAAGACCTATATTTACAGGCCTTCAACTGAGCTTTCATCGATCATTTTGACATCTTTCATCGATCGGAAATATGGGACGAGAGTCTTTTGAATATTCACAGTTAAACCCAAGTTCTCGTTACTAACGTCTAATCTACTCAATTTGAATGAGTCTAATGTCTATAATTAAGATTAACGCTTATAGATAACAATACGATCCTTTCACGATATAAGATATAATTCGCCTAATGCTTGTTATATAGGATTACACTAGAGAATTATCATCTAATGCTTCCAATAATTCTTCTTAAGTCTTTAAATGATAATCAATACTTTGAGTATACTATTATACAATCTAATTGATATAAAACCAATTTTTTTATTATTCCCTATCGACTTGTTGATTATAAAACTATTATCAAATCTTTAAGAGATAATATTGTAGTCCGTCAATTTAGAATAAACTTTCAAATTGATCGGGAGTAATAAGTTTATTTTCTTGTAAAAGAAAAGTTCAATTATTTAATATCAAAACAAACAACAAGTGATATAAATCATTTATGAAATTTATTAGTTATTCTATATACCTCGATTGCTTTGGAATTTCCGAGTCTAAATCTCGAGCTAATTAGACTGAAAAGTACTTAATTAAAGAAATATAGAGTCTATTTGGCTATATACCATAGAATACTAGAGGATTTATGATTGATATCGAGATAGACTCCATATGATTAACAAAGTAGTAGTGGAAATACCAATCTTGAGTCGCTTAGATAATTGCGATTCGCGTATGTTTAGTTTAGTATACTTTAACCTCGTCTTCAACGCGAAAATAGTTTCTTGATTAAATGATATTATACCATCTAGTCTGATTGCTTAATTTTTTGGAAAGAAATCTAATATTTAAGATCGCTATCGACTACTAGTTACAATAAATATGTTTTGGAAGTTTCTAGCGAGGTCGAAGACTTACAAATGCGCACTTTCATAATGCCAGCAATGTACGACGAGGGTTTCTTTGATATAGATTTTGTTGACACACAATGAACTACCATCATCAGATAAGTGAGATAATAATATAAATATACAACCGTTAATTGTACATTCTACGTTCTTTTCTCGTCATTTTGAAAACATTTTATATAGTAGACCTATTTATTGAAATATTACAGTATAATCATATGTCCGCGCTTGATTCATCGAGGCAAGTAAAGTTAGATTTCCAAATTGAAGTCACACAATTCGAAGTTTTTGCTCTGTCATCATGAGTGATTCGAAGGGTAGTAAAGCCGGAAATTAGGACTCGAAATATTTTCAAGAAAATACTAGATGACATACCAAAGAAGAACGAGTATGAAGTAGAAAGCAGGATCAAATGTACTCCTGTATGGTCGCCGTTTTTATGAGGATAAAAATACCAATATTCAAATATTATTCACGGCTAGAATACTCTTATCTACGATTTCGAGCCCAAAGCATTCGAAATTTAAGTTAACATAGTCACTCGGAGGCCAAATTTGTGGGTTCTAAGCTAAGAGCAAATTAATTGCCTGAAAATTGAATTCTATCGATGTAACTACCATCGGAAGATAGAGAAGATAAAAACCACACATCAAGGCCTTAGTTGAACATAACACAATGCCATGTACATAATTCCTCTTTGACTCAATAATTCACTATATGTAAGTGAAGGTCAAAGATAATTAGAGATGACAATCAAAATAACAGTGGTATTCAGAAATCTAGAAGTAGTCGTGTTCGGAAATGAAGATGAAATGAAAATGACCATTTGTCGTGTAAATTTTGACGCCAGTACCCTCACGGTGTTTGCTTATCAATTGAACAGAAACATTCATATTGCTCCAAGGATTCATGAAACAGAAGTCTTTCGAAATTTCTTGTGAGAAATAGGAAGAATCTAACCTCACATCCACGCCAAGATTTTCTTTTTTTTTCAAGAAAGCAGGCGGAATTTCACTTGGAGCCTGCTTTGTCTGTGAGCGAAGGATTTTGGTTTCAGTACATGCAAATCTCGTAGAAATGGAAATTCACGACATGGAGTGAGTTGGCTCATGTGTTGAACGCGACAATGAACCGCGCATAGTTTCAAGCAGTGAGACCTAGGAATTATTTACCTAGCAAAGGCAGCAGTATCACAAAGAAAGTAAACTTTCACGTTGCAGACTTCTGCTCTCTTCTAGAAGAACAATAATTGTATATTAACGCCAGTTTCCTATTTCGGATGTCAATTAAGTCTACTAGATATTTTCATTGATTGCCACTACACGAAGCAAAATGAAATCTACCGTGGTTCTTGCCTGGGTCGATTCATATCATGGTCTTCCTAGCCTACCTAAGAATGCACAAATGTGGACGATCGTCATAAATTCCCTGAACGATGGATACGCTTACAACTTTACCGTCACTCGCCCCAAAGAGATCATCTATTCCAGATCTGAACATGCGGAATTAAGAGCAGCTTTCGCGTTGACAATGCTTGGTTCATACACGAACTCAATAGCGGTCGATGGACATGTCACATTCATTGCCAATTCACTTTGAGTGGCGCTTCGAAGATTCATGCTTGGCGAAAGCCGTAGGATGCAGGGTGCAAACATACCCGTTCATATTGCAATCAAGTTCGGCGATGGTCCATTCTTCGATATGAGTACCGCTTTCAAAGTGGAGGACGAGAACTTCCCTTTGTTTTTGCACCCAGGACCTTCCACAACTCAGCCGTCACATGACTTTATTGATATGGCGGCATCTTCCTTGAAGATTGAATTACCCTCCCCCAAGTCATCTCCTAGAACGAAGCCCATTGATGGAGACTCCGACCTCTCCAATGATAGGGTTGGACCGAGATCTCTTTCTACTATTCCCCTTGATAAGGAAGCATACTATTCGGTATCCTCTGATTCCCCACTTTTTGACGCCTGTGCTACGGCTAATTCACGTTGCGATGTAAGATCTTGTTTTGGAAAAGATGATTCAATTGTCCAAGCACTCTAACATGGGGGCAGAGGAGGAAGTGCGGTTTCAACAGCACTCGTAATTGCTCACAATGCGTCGAAAGAGATCGGTACATCTTTGCGGGAGAAAGGGATCCACGTGACATTGCTTAGACATCGTGATACAGACAACGACCCTCAGATGGAACTTGGAGGGTTCAGGTATTCCGGCACCGGAGAATACGAATTCGACGAGCATTATGATGTGGCCTATATTGATATGCCTAGCTCGAAGAAGTTGACGATAGACACGTATCAGAAGTGCAAGTTAGCCGCCCATTTGCGCGATTCTGGCACGGTCAAAGGATCAATCATGATATTAGTGGGTTCCATGCTCATCGAGAAGGGCAAGTATGACATCCTAGATATTCCTGGTCATACCGGAACTAGTAAAGATACTATAGTTCATCTTCGGAGTAGCTTTAATGACTCTCTCTATAGTGAGGAGCCTCTCAAATGTTTGATAATTGGCACTATCAGCGTTGCGAAGGGTGAAAATTTAAGACGAGTTACTTTGGCTCGCCATCCTATCTTTGCAAGCTTTCTAGACGAGCTCGCTCTTGGGTTGTTCCTATGCGACGATAATCAATGGAATCATGTGTTACTGGGTCAATCATACCTTCTCGCCAATGTCCTTCGGTCTTCATTTGAGCATGTTTTACTTGCAGAAAACCCCTTACAGTGTTATGCTGCTCTCAAAGTCGGTGCTCCATCTCAATTCTCCACTAGCTTTCAACGAAAGTTCATGTCTGACTCGGTAGATCATATCGATGTTTTACCATCAGCATTCTTTTTCCACAATCCCCGCTTCATTGAAATGGTCAGTGCACGATACGATGAATTGAAGGCGTTTTGTCACGATACTACTGCTGATGTGCCCGAAAAGATAACCTCTCTATTCTTCAGCCCTCCGGCAACCGTCCTACTGCAAAGCCTCATGGGTTTTCGGAATTCTTTGAACGAATTTGATCCTTACGATGAAGAGAGAGGTTATCATAGAGTGGTGCCCTTTGAGGCAATGGCAATACTTTGCTCTGTTCCATTTTTTTTTTCATCATTCGCATGTGCATGTACGCTCGACAGAAATTCATTGGTAACTCTACCAGCGTCTGGAAGTTTCAGGACTTCCTTTGTAGGCCAACAGCATTTGGAACGTGGCAAGAAAAGCGATGGTACATGACACTGAAGTTCGGGAAGCTTCTCGATGGAACAGCTGATGAAGAGGAAATATGAAAAGGACAACAAGATTATCGAGGACTCCGATATACGCCACCTATATGGTTGATATCCTGAAGGGAGAAAGAAAGGGATGAGGACAAATAGCAGACGAGAGTTGTGCTTGTACTTGAATAGCGACGGTACTACAAAACGTACTGCCAACAAAAGGCACGACTTGGTGGCGCCTTGTTGAATTGACAGTATGGCCTGTCGATACAATTAATGGTATGTCGAGGATAGGCAAGATTCTAGTCGAACTCAATATGTGAGACGAGTAATTTCCTGACATTCCAAACATGCTCCTCCACTTAAAGCTTCTTTCCTTGCGACTTGATTCCCACCACAACAGGCATTGAAGTGAACATAGATGGCCATTCCAAATCCACCAGATCTTGCTTACCATTGCGACAATATCGCAGCCAAATTGACCAGGTGATATTATTGTACGCAGCTATTCCTGTCAAAATATGCCTGTTTACCTACATTAGCATTCTCTTCCCGGCAATTGAAAATAAAAAAATTAAGAACTCACCACCATCCATGACCTTCCAGAAAAATACCCCACGGTAAACCTATTTCCCTCCTCCATCTTCTGATTGTCCCACAATAAATGTTGTCCAAATTCCATATGAAAAATGCGAGAGCTACGTAAGTTAATCCTATAAAATTCAACTTCCACATCTGGCTCAAGATCTTGCTATCTCTCTCGTCTCTTCTTTTTTGCTCTACTGTATTGACCTTTTCGTCTTTAACGCGACGCCTTGGATTGAGTATATGCTCCATTATCCACATACTTCGGAATACCACAATGGCGGTGAGGAGTGCAAACATGTTTTGATGAAAGACTGGATCTTGGAGGTAATGATAGTATAAAGTGATAAATATCGCAAGCGCAGAAATCGAAAAAGCGAGCATGAAACGCGACAGAGGGGATTTTTGGTGCGCAAAAACGGAGTAGGCTAGGATGCACTCTAGATAAATCATGGCCAGTTCGTCCACGAGTTGCATGGGGTCTAGAGGTTGTTAACTTCTTCCATTCAATTAGGAAGAAAAAGAAGAAATATTGACGAACAAATCAACGTAGAATGGAATAACATGCTTCCGACTCCAATAACCAGATAACTCAAAAAGGCAATAAGGAAGACTCGGTCATGTCCATATTTAATACAGCTAGAGATTCCCTTCCAAGCCAAGATCACAAACATCAAATTGGTAATCGTATTCACGATCTCGGCCGAATAGATTGTAGCATAGTAGTCCTAAATGGAATGTTAGTAGAGATCAGGGAAAATGCGAAAGAATGAATAGTCACGTGCTTCTTCGCACCAATTGATGGTTGAGGTTACAGGGCCCCAGTATCCTGGGCCTGGAGAAGGGTAGGGCGTTGATGGTAGCATCTTGACAATGCTTGTTTGGTGTTGAGATGATGCCGTTGTTGTTCCTTGAGAATGTAGATGAATCTCTGGAGATCCCAGGAAGATAGAAGAATTACAATAGATTTCGGATTAAGAGATTAGTGATATGGCATTATGAGAAATGAGATCCCTTTTAAACCCGTCTTATTAACAGCAATACGGTGGAATACGAACCAAAAGAGAGATATTCACTTTGCAATCTGCGACATGTGGCCTTTCGACAAGTGAAAATTTCATCGTCGAGCATAAGATTTATGTTTCATCACGTGATGTTGTGCAGACAAACAGTTTACTTTACCGAATCTCGGATGAGAGGTTCCGTGCTTCTACCTTTCATACTAGGTATGCAGAACATATATCTATCATGTTTGCTCCCCCCTTTTTCTACCGGAATCGAAAGGTCTTTCCCTATTTCTAAATGCAGTTAAACCGTCCGATTTCTTTGCAGTCTCATCTTTTCTATTGCTTCCATGAAGTCATTCTAGATGCGACAATGTTTCAACCCCAGGATAATAAATGACAAGGTACAGAGATTGAAGTGTCCACTGGAAGATCCACTTGCATCTGTGGAACCAGTTGCCATTGAACGTTTCGATATATTTTAATTGGATCGCTCGTGGTGACGCGTGCTGTCCACACTATCATTGGATATGGAAATGATGAACGGCGACGACGATAAGGTGATACGCGCAATGGCTTTAAGATTATTTGTTAAAAGGTCTAAGGGGCAGAAAATATATAATTGGTGGCAAGAGCTTGTTTTTAGCTTTCTCGGTCTGCGTTTTATATTTGGCGTGTTGAAGACTTCTGAGACGTTGTGACATTTTCCATTGTCAGGCAAGATTTTTCGAGATATTGTCGATCAGTATACTTGATACAGAGATATTCAATTCCGGGCTCTACGCACAGCAAGTCGGCAATATGCGCGATGAAGGAACAATCGCACTCATTCCTCATCCCAGCGATGATCCACGAGATCCATTGGTAAACACACCCTCATACTAGCTAAAATTATGATACTAACGTATGTTCACTAGAATTGGCCAATGAGGAAGAAAGTACCTATCGTCGCTGCCTTATGTCTCGCGACTTTCGCCGGTTGCGCGAGTGGCCTTGCTGGTCAGTTGATACCGGCACCACAAGCAAAATTGTATGGGGTTGAGACCACAAAGATGGCTTATCAGGTACGTGAAGATTTTCGAACAAGCACCAGGAGATTTCTAGATGATTGAAATTCAATTGACACAAACTGAATATAGACATCCTGTTCCAATGCTGGCATGATAGCAGGATCTTTAATCCTCTTTCCACTATCTCACAAATTTGGTCGTTCATCGGTAATTTTCTGGTCTACCGTTGGAGTATTTGTCACCCAAGTATGGGCAGCATGCATGACACACTCCACGCAATACGCCCCATTCCTTGCTTCCAGAGTAATGGCTGGATTCTTTGGAACCATAGCTGGTATACTTGGTCCTCGTATACTTTTTGATCTCTTCTTCTTGCACCAGAGAGGCCGTGTCTTTACTTACTTTTATTGGGCTTTCGATTTCGGCACGGTGGCTGGTCCAACGCTGTCGGCATTTATATCAACAGCTGGGAAGGGATCATGGACTTATGCGTTTTGGTGGACAGCGGCGCTGGCAGCTTTGGCAGCGATAATGGTCTTTTTGTTCGTGTATGAGACTTCCTGGGATCGAACGGACGGGGCAGATAATTCAGCGATTGCGACGCCCGATGGATTTATTGCGAGTAAATTTGCGACATTTTTCCCGGGGACAAAAGTCACAAAGCAAGCCAGTTTAAAACAGGTCCTGAGGGTCGCAGCCAATCCATTTTTAATCATGGCTAATCCGTCGATGATTTTACTGGCAATGTTTACTCTGATTAGTTTTGGTTTCTATGTTGCGATGAATGCAATTACTCCGGTTTGGTTACAGAAGGGTGTGAAAGAAGGAGGTTACGGGTTCACCTCCAAGGAAAACGCTCTATGTATGTACCTTTCCAGTTGTTGGATTTTTCTCATGAAAAGTTATCTAACAATCGCCAGTTTCTCTCGGTCACTGGGCAGGAATCATAATAGCCTTGATCTACGGCCACTTTGTAAGTGATCGTCTCCCTCTCTGGATTTGTTCTCGAAATCGCGGTATCTGGAAGCCCGAATATCGTCTATACGCTCTCATTCTCCCCGCCTTGATTTTCAATCCAATCGGTCTCGGTCTCTTTGGCGCAACGCTTCAAAATCATTGGAGCTGGGGAGTCCTCATCTGGGCACAGATAATGGTGACATTCGGATCTTTATCCATCACCCCGATTACTGTGAACTATGCGTGTGAACTCTTCACGAAAGCTCCTGCTGAGACAGCTATTGTGATGAACAATTATAGAGTTGGATTCGGATTGTCGGTGACGTTATATATCACGCCTTGGGTTCAGGAGTTGGGGTTTAGATGGACATATGGAATGATGGCATTCTTACAAGTAGCGAGTTTTGTATTTGTGGTGATACTGGTGTGGAAAGGACATGAGGTTAGAGAATGGAAAGTTGGAGCTTTAAGTAGCGACGAGGAGGGCCAATGTGTTATGGAGAAGGGAGAGAGTATAAGTAAGCATAGCGTGGGCAGTGAACATCAGTATGTTGAGGGTGAGAAAGGGACTCATCAGGTTTGATTGTACATAATAATATTCAATCAGAGTGTCCAATACTCCGGACTGTAATTCAATAATGATCTATCAAATCTTCATATCCATCATCAACCCAAATCCACGAAATCCCTCCACCCCCTAATCCACTCCCACCGATTCGGCAATCTCCACGATCTTTTTTGATTCGTGCTACTAGAACTCTCACTCTCACTCTCACTACTAGTAGAGCTCTCACTCGTACTTTCCGAAAGACTCACACTCCCATCCACATCCTCCGCAATTTCCTCCACCTTTCCAGTAACAGCCACACACTGATCAGCAGGGACTCTAATCCCCTTCGTCAACAACGCCGTTCCCGCAGACGGCAACTGATCATTTCCTCTCGACGCAGGAACACGTCCTAAATACGCATTGAAATTATAGTTTCCACACGCACATATCTCTGTTACATTTCTGGGACTCGTTTCTTGGAGCACTATTTTTCCTTTTCTCCAGAGTCCGAAGATTTGGCTTCCGACTCTCATGGGAACGGTAAAGATATTCACACCTTGTGCTGCGTTGAATTGGAAGGCGCCGCTTCCGGATACCACGGTGACGTTGCCGGGAGATTTGAGAAAGGCGGTTACGAAGATACTGTCGGTTTCGGTTTCCCAGCCGTTGGGTTTGCCGTTGAAATAATCGCCGGATGAGTTGGATGCAGCGAGCATAGTTGTATCTGTGGCGTCACATTTGAGAGAGAGAGGGTTGGGACGATACCAGTAGACTATGAGATCGTGTTTGATATACTTGGAAGGGGAGGTGGCGCCGGCGTGGAAAGCACGGATGAATGGGGTGGCAAGGGTTAGCCATGCTCCATGAGGCCTGAAGTTATTAGCTATGCACTTCAACAAAGACTCATTAGTACTTGTAAAAGATATCTCAAATGTCATTCGTCCATTTCGAATTTCCATCATCAGTATGTTGTGCAGACAGCGGTCCCACATAATGACTTTCGCCTACTCTGAATCAGTCTCTTGAATCTCCAGATCTGCGCAAGGCAACTCACCGTAATCATTCCAACTGACAATTTCTACAAATCTCGCTCCCAGCCCCAACAAATCCTGCCACCTTTGGACCCACTGTCCCTCTGCCGGAAACACCCAATTCTTACTATACGACACCTCGGGTCCATAATGCGTAAAGAACCACGGACTAACAGGCGCAATGTAATCTTTCCCCGCCAACGCATTCATGTAAGCCACATCACCATCACGAACAGTGAGATTCGAAGAAGATGATGGCGCTTTGTTCGCACCATTATTAGGCCAACCCATCCAATTAAACGCGGCATCCAGCTCCTTAAAATTAGATGACTCAGGGCTAAAGTTCGGTGCGAAAAAGATAGGAACTCCAGCTTTCGCACGCACATCTGCGACATTGAGAGCATCGCCTATGAATGTCGAAACAAAGACTTTGTCATCCACAGACAATTGAGCAGTCTGATTAGCATATTTTGCTATTTTTGCCCCTACTGCTGATGATTCTGCCGGGTCCCAAGAATTGAAATCGAAGGACAAAAAGACTTTCATGTGGTTTGTAGCTGCGGAAGCATAGGCATAATCGAGCTGTGTATCTGTAAATGCGTCGGCGCCGATATTCAGTGCAAATGCGTCGATTCCGGCACGACGGGCGAGTTGCATATCTCTGTCATAATCGGTGGCGCTGGCTCGGTTGCTTACAATGCCGACCTAGACTCGCTGATTAGTTTTCATTATTTCGCTAGAGAAGAGGGCATACCATGAAATGTGCAAAAACATAGCGACTTGGAGAAGTGTGGTGGTTTGAGTCCCTCGATGAGAGGTCAGCAGTAATGAGTTGGATAGAGTTAAGTAGTGTGAGAAGCCATGGAATGGTCTTCAGAAAGAAAGTATTTGTCTGCATAGTGAAGTTCATTGACCGAGTTACTGTACAAACTTGAGAATGAGAAACTGGCACTATATTTTGGAATGATGTAGCAAGTTCACCTCGAAGGATATAGCTAGTATATCCACATAATGAAACTTCATAATGATACATGGAAGGATGTTGATCACCGAAACCACGAACAAAGGAAATTTATGGCCTAATAAATCGCCATTCCTTTGATTTTCGAAGAGACACGAAATTTTGATCTCTTTGTCTACCATAGATAGCCTCGAGATAGCCTATGATTCTTTCTGCTAGATTAATCAATCAAACCCGATCAAGCCAAACCACATGGAACCACGTAGTTGATATTCGCTTTTTACTAGCACATACATAATTTGAAGCTGCTAGGTCCTCCAAATAAATTGCGGTATACCCGTCGATTTTAATCCTGAACATTGAACTTCCATTATACATTCAACTTGCGATGCGCCTCCCACTCTCACTTCACTCATCAACAGCATACTTCAAGCCCTTGGTATTAGTAGCTAGCGAATTAACCTTGTGAATGCCGTATTCGAGTCCACTTTATTGACAGGCTTGATTGGATAGATACCGTAAGCATAGGATTCGCAAGGACAAGATTAATGCAATTCATAAAACAGCTAGCACCTGGAGATATGAAAGATAATAGTCTAGAAATGGCTGCTTATAAAAGAATTTTGATTTCTCAAGAATGTGTATGTGTAATTGACGCTGACAGAGCAAGCAGGGAATTTGAGAAGAAAAAAAAGAGGTAGTGTAGGTGCTTAAGACCTAGCTGTGGAAGCAATATAAATGGTAAATGAACGATCTAGCATTTGTGATTGTCTATCTGGTATCCAAATCTTTATATGCATATAATTTCCGTATCATAAATGCTTATATCCCCATCTTCTCGAACACAAATGCGAATTCCTTCTCTTCACACTTCACTTGAAACTCTTCTTTGACTCCTGGTCCACAAGCCGCCGACCCAACACCAGCAGACTCAGCATCTAACCTCCATAATACTTCTTTTTCTTTCACCAAATCCCTTGGATGTCTCGCTTTTTGCAATGTAGTAGGGGAATATCTTGTAGCCGCCCATTGAAACGTGGGGTTTCCAGACGAACTTGCTCTAATTCCCACTCCGGAGGAATCTGTCATGTTTACCCATCTAGTCTTCATACGGTTACCATTCTCTTGCGGTACATCGTAGGGAGTATGTAACGCATTCACATCAGCGGAATAAATACCGAGCTTCTGTGAGGAGCATTTATCCGCGTACGCTTCTCCTGGTCCAATACCGAACCATTCTGCATTGTCGAGATCATTGCGGAGTTTAATATCCAAGCCAACTCTAGGCAGGTTTGATGGCATTGATCCAGTAGGTTTGAGGTTGACTTTGATTTTCAAAGAGCCAGTTGCTGAGACCTGATATGTTGTAGTAGCCTCGAAGCCCCAGTTCAATATTGGAGGTGAAATGAATGTTACAGCAGTGAGGGTAACTAGATCTTCATCGGTCTTCACCTCGAAAGATCGAAGCTGCGACGTCAACGCATCCAACCCATACCGTTTATAGTAAGGAAAGTCAGAAGGCATATCATTGTTTGTCGGAGCTCTCCAGAATCCCGGTGTAATTGATGAGATTAGTATCTCGGTTGACTTCAAGGTCACTGGACTGGTGAAATTCCATTGAGACAAACTACCCCGAGCTGCATCGAATGCAAATAGGAAGTTTGAGCCTGTAATTCTGTACTCCGTCCTAGATGAGACGACGTCGAGATGAGAAGTGTTTCTAGGCGATACTTGAGAGATAGAATCTGCATTAGGCTTCGAGATCTGCTCTTGCATCCATGCAAGCTCATGACCAGCATCAGCCCAAGCAGTCGAAAACTTTTGTTGAAAGGTGACTGTAATCCATAGCTCGTCCGATCCATTCCTAGAAGGAGTAGATGGTAATTCTATTGAAGAAGACTTTCCTGGGAGAACATCTGGAAGTGCCAAATCACCAGATTTTACAATCTTCCGGCTTTGAAAGGTTAGCAAATTTGATTAATTGAAGTGTGATAGAAATTAACAAACCTTTTTCCGAACGACTCAATCTTGTACGAAGCGACAACATGATCAAGTCCTATAAAATCATAACCATTGGCGATCACGATTTTACCCTCCTCAACCCAAGCACGAATTGGAGCAATCACCTTTTTGAGTTCTGTCAAACCAGGTGTAGGCGTATGATCGCTGTAGCACAAGCCATCCATGACAAAGGTATCATCATTCGGGACATCACCAAAATCGCCTCCGTAGGCATAAAAGCCCTCTTTTCCTGGCTCTGTCTTCCACAATCCGTGATTTGCCCATTCCCAAATCCAGCCGCCTTGGAGCCTTTCGTAAACTCTGAATGCAGCCTGATAATCCTCTAAACCTCCGGGTCCATTTCCCATGGCATGGCCATATTCGCAAAGCACAATAGGCTTGTCATAGGTGCCATCAGAAACACCAGTAGTCTCCGCATGCTTGACAAGAATATCGATGGGTGGATACATGTAAGAAAACATGTCTGCAGACTTTGCATCCGCATCACCTTCATAATGGACCAGCCGGCTAGGGTCCACCTCCTTTGCGTAGTCATACATTGCCTTGTGATTCTTCCCATAGAATGCTTCATTTCCTAAGGACCACAAGATAATCGAAGGATGGTTCTTGTCTCGATTCACAAGCTGGGTCATTCGGTCGATATATGCGTCGCGCCAAGTTTCGTTATCGGAGGTAAATTTGGCGGCTTGTGGAAAAGTCAATTTCTTACGTTCTTCATAAGGTATCGATTCTGGAATATCGGCAGGATATGCTACAGCATCATAAAATCCATGGCACTCTAAATCTGCTTCATCCATCACCCATAGACCAAGCTCATCACAAAGATCATATATTCCCGGATGTGATGGGTAATGCGAACAGCGTAGTGCATTGATATTATGTTGCTTCATCAACAGTAAATCCTGTTTGATAAAGGATAATGGCACTGCACGTCCTAGATGCGGGTGATGATCATGACGATTTGCGCCATTAAAAAGAATAGCTTTGCCATTGACTGTTATAAGACCATTTTTGAGCTCGACGCAACGGAAACCGACGTTTTGGTAAATGATCTGAGTAACCTTGTTGTTCACATGAACTGAAATCTCAAGCTGATACAGATAGGGTGTCTCGGCAGTCCATTTCTGAGGTTGTGATACCGACAGGCTCAATGAGAGCTTCTTCGCGTCAGACTCAAAAGATTTAGAACCACTCGATATTACTTCATCGCCATTAGAATTACCACGTAGGGTCAATTTTACCTCTCCAGAAGATGGAGCAACCAGATCCAAGGCAACTTCCAGAGTCGCGTCATTATATTTTTCATCAAGCTTAGGTGTAACGAAATAGTCGTCGATTCGACCCGTTGTAGGAAATGATAAAAGATTCACATCTCTGAATATGCCTGGAATACAATTGTTAGTCTACATTACTCGATTGTAATGCCTCTCCCACAGAATTCGGACTTACCAGAAAGCCACCATTGATCTTGATCCTCAATATATGACCCATCACACCATTGGTATACACGAACCCAGACTTCATTTGCGCTTCCCCGGTTCACAAATGTCGAAACATCAAATTCCGCCGCATTTCTGGATCCTTGAGAATACCCAACGAATTGACCGTTGACCCAGACGTGGAACGCGCTATCTACACCATCAAATCTCAATCGCAATTGGGAAGACTCATCCCAAGACTTTGGAACGTGAAACGATCTGCGATAAGTTCCCGTGGGGTTTTCGGTCGGGACATGTGGAGGGCAGACGGGAAATGGGAATATTGTATTTGTATATTGAGGTCGACCATGCCCTTGAAGTTGCCAATGCCCCGGAACTGTTATATTTCCCCATTTCACCTCATCATCTGCTATAGTTTCAATTTGTTTATCTGCCGTTGGTGGCACATTCACATATCCTTCCTTAGTGCCCAATTCTGAGGTTGGTGTATTTGATTGAGCTGGAAGTGGTGCATGTTTGGGCGTTGGGGCATAATGAAAGTCCCACGTGCCATTTAACAGAAGAGAAGAAGGTGGAATATAGTATGATCTCGCTGGAAATCGATTTCGTTGGAAGATCTTCTCGTCGCAGATATCCAAGTCGGAAGCCATGGTGGTATCGTAGCTGTGAGAAATGCAAAAAGCCTTGAGAACTGAATGGCTATGTGTGGTAAGAAAGAATGGATTGATCTGTCTATGGCATATATTATACTACATTGGCATTGATATCAAGGCTATCTTGACTCAGTGTTCATCTTCGCCCAGAGTTGGCATCGAGTGCACCACTCTTGAGCGTGCCAGGGAGCCCCTCATTACATGGAGAGCACAGAAATGCGTAGGTAGATTGACAGGTGACGGATGTCGGCCTCGGGGATACATGTTCCGAATGATCAATCAAACAAATGAGTTCGCGAAGGAGTAGAAGTTACATTAGTTTGGTACCTTTATTGATCTTCGTGATTTTGGTTGGATGAAATGAGGGCGATGAAGGGGCGATGAGGGGGCGATGGGGGGTAGATTGAGTGAAGTTTGGGGAAATATTTGATTCGGGGAACGCGGAGCCGAAATCCCGGTAATTAAAACCACCACAAACACGAGGCCATACCGTTATTTGAATTTGGCGCACCAACCCACTCTCACCGCGAATTCTAGCTTACTTCTCCACACGAAATCTTGATTCAGGTTCAACCGCTATTGGTCCTTTGATTCCTCGCCGCAAAGTTCCCCTGTTTCCCCATGTTATGAGTCTGGGGTATTTTCCAGAGCTTCAAGCTTCATGTGGTTGACAACGTCGGGACGTAGGCCAAAAAATGGACTACATTCACGATTCGATGGGATGAGAGATCAGATACGACGGGAAAGCAATCAAATGAGGCCAATGATGGTAGACTTCATAGAGAAAGATGACAGACATTGGGACTATTTATTCGCCCTCGCGCTGCGGGTGAAAGGAGGAAGAGATGAACTCTACTGTCATCTGTCGTTCTTGTTAATTCCTATCTATCTCTTGGATTATTGATATTGCCTACTGGTTCTCAATAGCAATGGCCGAAAAGCACTTGCAGGATGTTGAACTGCACGAAACAAAATCTGAGGGTATAGTTGGTGAGGCAGTTCAACTTGCTCACGATGTTGACGAAACGAAGCCCCGTCCATTCACCTTGGGCATGTTTCGTCTTTATGGTTGCTTGATGGTCGCATATCTATGTGGATGTTTGAATGGATTCGATGGCTCTTTAATGGGTGGTCTTAATGCTATGAAGACTTATCAAACCTACTTCCACATGTAAGTGATTATCTATTCGCTTCACTGCATTTCACTGGGATCAATCCAGCTACAGATAATCATGTACAATCTGGCTTTTTAGAAACATTCTTCTGTTTTCTCAAAATCTTGCGTCATCAACATAGAGTATCATCATACTAACTGGCCTAAAGGAGCGCTGCAGGGTCTTCGACCGGCCTTGTTTTTGCCATGTACAACATAGGCTCAATTCCTGCAGTCTTCTTCACTGGTCCTGTCAACGATCATTTTGGAAGGCGGATGGGCATGTTCACTGGTGCAGTCTTGGTTATCATTGGTACATGTGTTCAAGCGCCTTCAACAAATAATGGCATGTTTTTAGCTGGCCGTTTTGTTCTTGGGTTTGGAGTCAGCTTTTGCTGCGTTAGTGCTCCTTGCTATGTGAGCGAGATGGCTGTAAGTTCAATCATGAAAGGATTATGGCAGTGACTGACTAGTTTAGCATCCTGCTTGGAGAGGAACTCTCACTGGACTGTACAATACTACCTGGTACGTTATGTTGTCATTCCTTGAAAATTAGCAACTGCTGATCATAATCAGGTACATCGGATCAATTGTTGCATCTTGAGTTGTTTATGGTTGTAGAACAATAGATGGCGATGCTAGTTGGAGAATACCAATTTTGTGCCAGTTGATTTCCTCTGGCTTCGTTGCGATTGGCGTTTGGTGGTTACCCGAATCTCCTCGCTGGTTGATGGCGCAAGACAATGCAGATGAGGCTGTTAAGGTCTTGGCAAGGTATCATGGGGAAGGTTCAATCGATCACCCAATGGTGACTTTGCAACTCAAAGAGATGCAACAGCAAATTGGCCTTAATGATTCTGACAAAAGATGGTGGGATTGTTCTGAGCTAGTGGAAACTCACTCTGCTCGCCGCCGTCTTATTTGCGTACTCGGAATGGCATGCTTTGGTCAATTGAGCGGAAACTCCGTTACCAGTTACTGCTTACCTGAGATGTTACTTAATGCTGGAATTGTATCTGAAGAAAGACAGCTTTTGATGAACGGCATACACTCTCCTATCTGCTTTATTGGAGCCATTGCTGGAGCCAGATATACAGACAATTGGGGTCGTCGACCACTTTTACTCTACTCCATCTTGTTCTGCTCGGGGTGCTTCGCAATCATCACGGGAACATCTAAATTGGCTACCCAGGACACAACCAACGTCACTGCTGTAAACACAGTCATCGCATTCATCTACATCTTCGGATTTGTCTTTTCTTTTGGATGAACCGCTTTACAAAGCATGTACATTGCAGAGACGCTTCCAACTTCAACCAGAGCCAAGGGTACAGCTATTGGCAATTTCTCTTCATCGGTCGCGAGCACTATCATTCAATACAGCTTTGGACCAGCATTCGAGAACATTCACTACTACTTTTACCTCGTGTTCGTCTTCTGGGATTTGGTCGAAGCGGCGGTCATTTACTTCTACTTCCCAGAAACTAAGGACAGAACATTGGAGGAATTGGCTGAAGTGTTTGAGGCTCCAAATCCAGTTCAAAGGAGTTTGGAAAAGAGAAACGCAACTACTGTTCTCAGGACACTCAGAGTTGATACAACGATTGCGAAAGGCGAAGTTTAAAGCAGTTTATGTTACATCTGCTGATTGGAAAGGATGTGGGACTTTGTGAATCCAAGGTGTTTGAGTTATTTTTATTTTAATATGAATTATGATCTAATTTCTGATATTGGATTTCACGCCAGCACGCAACGCATATGAAAAATATCATCGTATCCGAGGTTGTAAAATGTATACGCCGTACACTTCTTTTCGATTTCTACCCTCAAGATTACAGAGACAAATTATCCTGCCCGTCTCTGATATCTGATGCCTGATGCATGCATGTAAGATTACAACCGCTAACCCACCATAATTTACCACCCCACATGACCCAAAATTTTAATCCCAACCGCATATTCATTTTCCCACACTCCACATAATCACAAAGGCTTTTTACGACGATTAGCCATTCGAGCCATTCTTCTTCGAGAGGAATAAACATCCGTTCCAATTATTAAAAAAAAATGGATACGAGTCCACCAAGCAATCGTTTTCATATCTTGTAATTTAAATCCCAAAAGTCTTATCCCGAATGCCCCGAATATCTTTATCGAACGTTGAGAGCATCTAGTATTCCCTGCGAGCGTTGTGATGTCGGCCGTAGATCCTGCCCCACGGACAAGACGACGGGCAGCTCATGCAGTAAGAACCTCGGTCAATATTCATGTGAGAAGTTGTTGACCATTCATACAGTGCGATGTTTGCCGATTGAGGAAAATCAGGTGATTTTTATTCGTTCAAAGGAGTCTCACATACTGAATAGTGGTATTGTAGATGCGATGGGCACAATCCATGTGCTACATGCATTGCGACGGATCAGGATTGTTCGTATGGAATTGATGTCAATCCGTAAGTCTCCACTTCGATCTTGAGTTATACCTTCTGTAACACAATCAAATTCTAGTCGAGGCAAGAATGACTCGATTTTGGAGGGCGTTCTCCGTATTGAAAGATATCTACAGGACATGAATGCAATGATGGTACATGATTCTTCGCTATGTCAGTGCAAGCGAAATCCCATTGCTTATTCGTCTCTAGGCTGCTTCACCTGCTTTTATGAATCACCATGCCACCAATGATCACAATTCAGGCTCACCTCAAACGGCATACTCAGGAGGTGCAACCACTTCATCACCAGTACCACAACAGATAACTAGACCTCGTCATCTATCTTTTCATGATGAACAAATTGTTCACAATGCCGTTCTATCTTCTTTTCATACTTCTGCTACCGAGTCCATTCTGTCATGGCAACTATTCGATGTGTTCCCTTCCATCAGACAAAATTACACCTCCATCTTTCATTTGGAACAGGCAATTATGCCAATCTCTAGCAGATCGTCTAGTGTGCATCCATATGTGGGAGGTCCAGAGCTGGATCACATCATGGAGTCATTTCAAGCAAACATAAATTTTTGGTATCCTGCGATGTCAAATAATAAAAGAAATCAACTCCGAGATTGTGTTCTGTTACGAAAATCGGAGCAACCTACAACTTTATCTGTATTGGCTCTATTGATGATGTCACTGGGGTGCGCAAGTCAATCAATTATGAATATTGCTGTTTCGAGGGATCTAACATCGGACGAGGATGAGTACTACAGGGGACGAAAATTAATGGCAGATATCTGTTTCGATGAAGTTCTGAAGAGACTGTACATTCCTCATACTGAAATGAGTTCAACTGCCGTTCAATGTCTTTTCTACACTGCGTACGTATCCTTCTCTTCGGATGTGAACAATTTTAACTGTGAAATTCAGAGTATACTTTGCATTTTCTCAGCGACCACTTCAAGCATGGGAATACATTAATGCAACCGCGGCAAAATGTCGACTACTCTTATCTTACCACTCACCTGGAGAATCGGCTAAAGATGTCGAATGTTTGAGGCGCATCTTCTGGTCATGTTATATTCTTGAGAGGTAAAGTCTAAGATATTGGTTCGAGTTTGTTTTAAGTTAACACATACAAGTGACTATCTTGCGGAGTTATCTGGTCTTCCCGAGTCTGGTCTCGCATCAATCGAATCGACTATACCTCTTCCAGGTAGTTACAATACACATGACTCACAAGTAGATGAAGAACATTCATCACTCTATTTTCTAGCATGTATTTCAATGCGTCGACTTTTGAATCGCGTTCACAACCTTCTCTATGCCAAGGAAACCGGAGCAAGCCTTGATGACGCCCGATTCCCTTTCATTGTAGAAGAATTAGACCATCAACTCGAAGAATGGCGAGATTTTTTACCCCCAGCTTTACAATTCGTCGTTGATACACAACCTGCTCAAGGTCAACACGCAGGATTTCTGAGACAAAGATATTTGACATGTAGAAGTGTCATTTATCGACCTTACTTAACTTGGGTTCTTACAAATCATTCTCAAGACATAAATGTCGCACAAAATGTACTGGAAAAGTGTCGAAATTGTCTAGATGCCTGTTTACTTCACATAATTAATTTACGAGGATTTGCACATACGGTCATGATGGATACTTGGATATGTTCTTTATCGTATTTCTCCCCCTTCTTCTCTATATAATGAGTCCCATCCCACTCATCCTGTTTCTCATCCCATTAAACATTCAATCACATTACTGATGTCCATCTAGAATGACAGGCGCGATGCTTGTACTCCTCGCCGCTTCCCGTCTTCCATATCTCCGTAATCTCCTCGGTCAAGACGTCACAAATATTGGATCACATCTTCAAACATTAATCAAGAGGTGGGTTCAGATACCAGGGGAAAACAGATCTCCCAGTATTGAACAGAGTCTGAGGATGATTGGGGAAATTGATGTATTTCTTCATCGGGAGTTTGGGACGGGGAAAAAAGATTAGGAGGGGCTGTGTATTGTTACATCCGCAATCCTCTGATGGGTTGTACCACGCAGTGCTAACTGATGTATTTACGATTCTGCATTGCATTTTGCGATACGATGAGCAGGAGTTGATTTGAATTTCGAAGTCATATCCTGCGAAATAACGGAAGCGCTGGGGCGTTTGTTGTCAAAGTCAGTGGATGGGAAAACACTGCGAGCATTATCAAATCACCCACCAAAAGAAAAAAGAGATATTCCGTAGCACATAATACACGAATACATAAAAACCATCATTGATCTACCAAAATAATCCAGATATCCTCAGCATTATCTTAGTATATTCATAAATGTCTCTGAAAGATACACAAAACGTCTTGAGGTGCCCTCTTCATCTTCATATCTCAGCTTGGTGTTGATGAGCCCCTGTAATGACCCACACATCCCCCGACTATCGTTATCATGCTCGTGACATCGATTGTCACAAGGATCACAATTATGATTCAGAAAGCTTCCTTTCCATTATACTAATACACTACTGTAGCCTCCATTTAGACGGTTGTTTGTGACGGCGTTTCTTCATTTTCTTGATGCTTTTTGTTCTTCTTCGAAATTGATAGTGGCGGGCTGGACTCCTCGCTGGATTTCTTGATAACAAAAGAAAGATAATAATAAAGGATGGTGAAGATGTCGACGGAAGATACACCGTTACTGTATTACGATTTCGCATTCTTTTGATCTCAACATTGGTCCCATATATCGTCAAACTCATCACTAATTTCTCAATAGCTCAGGTGAGGTCTCCGCTGACCTCAATCCCACCAAATCTAATGATGACACAATCACAGCTTCACCGACTTCAGCCGCTGCCTTTCCTGAAAACACAGCTTTCGCGAAAAGGCTGGTCAGAAAAATAGATTTAAGACTCATGTCATTAATGTTTATAACGTTTAATTTTAATTACATCGATAAGAGTATCTTGAGCACTGCCGCTGTGTTTGGGTTGGTTGGAGATACGGTATGTATGTTTCGTTCGTGAATAAGGAGATTCGGAATTCTCTGCTCTACGAGGAATTCTGACTATAAGGACTGGAAATGTGTATTTCCAATCGTTACTGACGCCGATCAAGCATCTAGTGAACGGCCAGTTTAGCTCCATCTCGAGTGTCTTCTATTTCGGCTATCTCTTATGGGAATATCCTGGTGTTTATCTGATCCAAACCCTCCCTGTTGCAAAATACATTGCAGCGGATATTGTGATCTGGGGAATTATTGTTGCGAGTACGGCTTCCTGTACCTCTTATGAGGGACTGATGGTAGCGAGGTTGTTCACAGGGATGGTAGAATCAAGCATTAGTCCGGCATTTTTGTATGTTACGAGTATGTGGTATACGAGGGATGAAATGCCTAGTCGTATGGGGCTGTGGTAAGTGATCTGTGAATGATATAGGTAGATTTCTATAATGAGGTGGCTGATATTGTTCTAGGTATGCGGGTAATTCTTTCGGAGGTGCCGTTGCTAGTTTGCTCTCTTTTGGGATAGGACAGATTCATTCTTCATTAAAACCTTGGAAGTTGTTATATATTGTAAGTGTAGTCCGAACCAAGCCTTTGAGATTCATTCTTAACAGATCGCAAGATATTCGGATCAGCGACTGCTTTATGGGGCTTTGTTGTCCTGATTTGTTTACCAGATACTATCTCCAGAGCCAAGTTTCTCACCCCGGAAGAGAAGAAATGTGCAGAAGAGAGAGTTCGTGTGGCGGGGACTGGAATTACTATGTCTGTCAAGAATGAGTGGAAAGGTGAACAGGCTATCGAGTGTCTACTTGATCCGAAAACTTGGTTTTGCGTTTTCATCTCCCTTTTTACCATGGTATATCAATAGTCTTACGTTTCCCGGAAACAGAACTAACCGAGCCTTAGATTCCGAATGGAGGAACAACCAGTTTCGCAAACATCCTAATAACAAGCTTCGGATTTACTGGTCTTCAATCAACCCTCATCTCCCTCCCATCTTCTCTAATATCTTTTCTCACAATTGTGCTGTCCGGATATCTCGCGTCCCGCTATCGCAATACTACGACTCTCCTTCTCTCTACTCTTCTTTTACCCCCTATTATCGGTGCCAGCCTCATGAACTGGGCTCGTCTCAGTTCGTTAAAACTAACAGGTTTCTACCTAATTGGCTTTTCTCACGCAACTATTCCTTTAACAATGAGTCTTATAGGAGCCAATACAAGAGGAACGACGAAAAAAATGACAATGAGTGCTTGTATGTTTGTGGCATACTGTGTGGGGAATATGTTGGGTCCGCATATTTTTGGTGGTAAGGAGAGAGATATGGGGTTTGGGAGAGGTTTTGCGGTTTGTTTAGGATGTTACTTTCTGTCTGCAGCAATGGCGGTAGGACTAAGGGTTTATCTAAAGGGGGTTAACGCGAGGAGGGACAGAGAGGAATGGGGTTTGGAGTCCGAGGGTGCGGGCGAGGGTGAGGGGACAGAAGGAGAAATGGCCATGGGCGGGGATCTTACGGATTTTCAGACTCGAGGGTTTAGATATAGATTATAGTCTTTTCGAAGTGATCGACCTGTGTTGATTCTCTTTTTCACTTTCCAACGACCTAGACATTCAACCTCCCAATTTATCGAAAAACATCCATGTACCTCCACACCCACAAACCAAAGTAGACAACTACTATCTTTATCCGAACCAATACCAGATAGCTTGTACGTAAGCGCTAATGCGTGTGTTACATGTGTTGATTTGACTACGATATGCAACAAATCCCCCATGTGTCTCTCAAATAGTTTTGCCACGCTTGCGAGGGGGCTCACGTGATGTGCTTGGTTGGATGGTTTGGTTTGGTGCCGCGGAGAAGCGAGGTTGTGGAGGGAGCGGGGATGGAAAGTGTAGGTTGATCCATTGTGTTTACTCGATTGTTGGGAAGTAGAGATGTAGAGAAAGTGTGATTGGGGAGGTTAGTGCGATCTCGGTCTTGCTGCTAGAGGGGGTAGGGTAGTTTAGAAGGAAAGGGAATGTGGTGGTTATCTTTTTGGAATCAGCTTGACGGTAAGAGAAAATCTGTTTGGCATCAGATGAGGGCTTTATTCATGACTCGGCCAAGATATATCCTATCATTCATATTTTGATATTTCAAATAATTGTTGTCTTTCTATGCCCCCGCTCAACTCCAACAGTTGGTGGTGTTTGCAATGTCGCAAGCATACTCGTCAGATCGACTCTCAGAACAGCTTCACCTTATTCCTCATTCGCGTTCAAAACATAAGAGCTTATTTCTCTCATCTAACAGTTGGATGATTGTGTCTTGGCACCAATTGATCTGGATACCAATTTAAAACCACTCGCAGGCAGTCTCGTTCATTCTGTTGCAAACTCCATTTAGATTGGTAACACGGACAACAAGGTATTATCAAAAGTCTCACCATCAATTTCTGTACGGCAATTGAAGTAGAAGTGAAGGCGGCACAGTAAACTAGGACGAAGCTACTCCATGAGCAGAGAAAAGCGCTACTTGGCAACCATTGCCATTTTTCACCACCAGCTTCACATCTTCGGTCCAAGGCTTATCATCACGACTCTCTATTCGTTGAAACTGAGCTGCCATTCTGGCAATAATGTACGAGGCCTCTCCTAGAGCTTTGTGTCGACCAGCACAACTACGCGGACCGTGGCTGAATGGCATAAATTCCCAATTACTTGGAGAGATATGATTCCATCGGTCGGGATTGAATATCTCAATGTCATCCCCAAATACCGATTTTTCTCGGTGAAGTGTGTAAAAGTTTGTGCTGACTTTCCTGCCTGCTGAGATAAATATTGGTGCTGCACCATCAGAACCCCCGCCAACTGGAAGTGTTGCATCGACAAGAGCTATACGGCTGTTCGCATGAAATAGAGGATAGATGCGTAAAGCTATCTATTATTAGTTCTTTTCTGATAAACCTTACAAGCCATAGATCAAAGAAAGCTTACATTCTTTTATACAATTATGAAGAAGTATTGAATTCCTCAAATTTGTTGGATTCCAGTCTTGAATTGGACCTAGAGCAGAAATTTCCGTTTGCAGGCGTGCCCAGATTTTGGGAGATCTCGAAAGCAGGAATATCGTATTGCTCAAAACTATGCCCGTTGTATCCTGGGTTACTAGCATACACTGAATAATTTGCGAGCGAATATCGTCCAAGTTCTTTCCCCGCAACACTAAATTCTCGAGAAGACTTGAATGATAGTCTTCTGACTTTAAGCTGTACGTTTTGTCTAGTGCTTTGGCAATGTGATGGTCTACGAATGAATGCACTATTCTGCATGAATCTTTCCACTTATTGCTGAGAAGAGACACACTGCGTCCAAATTTTCCAAATGCTAATCGTATACCCATCCAATTTTGTGCAGTATCAAATGCTTTCTCGAAGGTGTCCATATCCACCGGCGAGTCCCCTGAATATAATTCTGCTATGCGCTTACCGAACAGAAATTGGAGTGATAGATCCAGGAACTATGGTCAATTAGACATTATACATTTTTCTTTGGGCTGCAACTCACCAACTTATCGAAGGTTGGCGCCAAATCAACACTCTGTCCATTTGACGGCAAATCTTGTATGTAATGTTCGTAAGCTTCGCCGAGGAGCTTCAGATTTACAATATAAGCTTCTGTCAAGGTTGAAACGAACAAACTTCGATGAACTTTCCATTCTTCGCCATCTCTAGTGACAAATCCTCTTCCGCAGAAAGGCTCCATGGCATCAGCTCTACCTGTACCCCAATCTTTCCAGTGCGTTCCATAAATTGCTTTTAGATTGTCTGGATGGGCTGTATAGATCGTGGTTCTCCCGAGACGTAAAGCTTGGAATGTCTTGCCGTAGATATCATGTTGTTTTGCGTGGGTTTCTAAGATGTTATGCTCTTTTCGTATCTTGAGAGATTTCTTGAACAGGTCCAAACCAAGAAAAGGATCAATTGCGGGCAAACTTGGAGCCGGTTGACATTCTGCAGGTGTGTTTTTTCTGAGTTTCCATCTTGTGTAGAGCTGATAGCACAAAATAACTGAGAACAATAAAAGCAATTTTATGAGTAAATAGGCCATAACTAATAGTGCTCTGTGCCCTTTTCATTTGAAAGGTTATTCTTTACTGTGTTGGAAGGAATCTGAACAGCTCACAATTCCCACGAGTTCAAGGCATTTCATTTGTGTAACTACATATTTACAACTTTGACAAACGGAAACGGATAGCAAACTGATAGGATATCCGCCGTTTTCACGTGCTTGATATGTCGTTTATTGGCTCTCCTCCTAACATGGAATAGAAAGGGGTAGCTCCGATTGGCACGTTATTCACTACCACGACGGGTGGGACAATGTGCAACATCTTTCCGACAAGTGATTGGGTTACATTCTCTCAAGCTACATGATCAAGATTTCTTGGCCGCCAAATGCCGAACGAGCTCAACATTCGATCCCGCTCTCTCATCCAGAATGATGCTATTGAGAAAAAGAAATTATCAAAACACAGCCTCTTTAAGCCACTTTCCAATTCACTCCCTTATCGCTCAACTCCACAAACGACCTCCGATCTGTCAAACAACTCCTGGATTCTTTAGTCCCCTTGGTATGCGGCAACAGATAGCCCGTTCGTATCAATAGCGTTGTCAGGCCATCTCACAAACTCATCACCATCTAATAGAACTTCAGCAAAAGTATGCTGCATAGTTTAAAGGAATTTTCGCAAACCTTTTGATCTGATCGTAAGAGAGTCTATAATGGTCATTAGCGGGGTAATATGTCAGTAAGGTGCGTTTGGTCTCTTACCAGGATGGCTGAGAGGGGCAGCAATGGCCATAAATCCAAAGCATAAGACTATGAGTTGATGAAGAGTGACGCGCATTTTTATTTGAGGATATTGGTTCGGTTGAGTTTTTATTGTATTAGACATCCGAGAAAATGCAGATAATTATGTAGGTTCAGTCAATCGTTTTATAGTTTAGTTTTATGATTTTAGGAGTTCATCTTTTTCTCCATTTCTTAATCGATTCCTCCGAAAAGATTCAAAATATTGGATGATGACAAGGAGCAAAAGGCTTCGCCTTCCACATACATAAGTACCGAATACCATTTTCGCTGTTCTGCCCTACGAGGTTGCTTGTACTATTGGTGGAGAGGAGAATTTCCCAGCTGATTTCATCTTTTCCCCTATATGAAAGAAGCCTTATCGGTTTCCCCATCATATTTATCTCAATCTGGTAGCACAAATGTCGGACATTTATGCTTGCTGCAGCAAATCTCGACGGTTTTGCATTTAACCGGTGACCAAAAGCAGGCCGGTATCAATTTTATTGGATATTATAGTTTTCAGCTGGTTGCGCGTAAGTTCTTGGTTAGACGACTATCTCCCGATATCAATATTCTACCCACCGTCTGCGGGGATCTCATCGGGTATTGGGTCGTCGAGATTACCATTCTTGGCTATGTTGGCAATGCATTGAAGCCTATTGCTACTCCGAAGATCATACGATATGCTCTATGTAGCAACGATACCAAGGTCCTATGCAGTCTAATCTGATAATGCTGAGCTCGAGTCGCCGATATGTAATCTCCTTGGCTTAGATTCAAGATGTGTACGATCAGTCATGTCAATCTTCAGTAAACAGTTTTATCTTCACGATAAACGCAAAATGTCATCAGAAAGTAACCCGTTTTTATTGGATGAGGAAAGATCAGAAGATGGCAAACTTGGGAATAGACAAGATAGTGCCAACCTAACTCTGAGAGCCGTCTTCCTACATCTTTCACTCATATTATCATATACTGTCATTTTTGTACTCGCCCTCTTTCGATCAAGTTGTTCTAAATCAACCTCAGTTTATCGTATGCTTCATGATTTCCCAATGACCTTCAGGTGCTGTTGTGCTCATTCATTCTAGCTTTGCCAGGTGTGAGAATACGATATGTACCAGTTGCTCCTCCCGATCTCCCATCTTCGCCTTACGCTGGGCCTCCGAGCGAGTCGGTAGACCAAGCATGGCATGATCTATTGAAAGACATGAATATACGGGTCACAACCGAAGAATTGGAAAAGAGGAATCAAAAGTCCATATCTTTACCAGAAGGTGGTGGTCATATGGTCTGGATTGGAGCTCATCATCAACTGCATTGCATTGCAAGTTTCATCTGAATTATTATTTCAGCTCAGAAACTAACACATTGACAGAAAATGCTTCGACGCTGGAACTATCGGAATTACTACTATCCCAACATAACAGATCCAACGATTGAACATTGGGATATCCATGCAGGTAGCTTTCTACCTCTACATCACTAAGATAAAGATACTGACGCAGCAGTCAGATCACTGTTTTGATATTTTACGCAGTGCAGTAATGTGTCAAGGCGACACAACGCTCACAACATTCGGATGGGAGAAATTATCTAAGCCACAGCCGCACGTCAAATCGACAGAACATCGATGTGTGGATTGGAACGCGCTAATGGACTCTCTCGCCGATCGTGTAGTCGGTGAGGAAGAGATGGCTGCGCTTGTAAATCCTAGATTGGAAGAAGGTGCATAATCGGGATGGAGTTCAGAGCCGTTGGGCTGTGGGTGTGTGATGGACGATAGTGGCAATGAAACACATTTATCTTTAACGCTTTTGGTACAACATAATATTCTTGGTTGAGAGAATTAAGCTGTGTTTAACTTTTTTGAGACAGCTGCTTCTCATCAATTGACGCGCCTTAGTGACCTGTTCAAAGTTTGGGGCGGCGTGATTGATACTGTAACTATCGGGAGTTCCATCGTCAGGATTTTTGTGTATAAAAGATGAACCAACAAATTTTGAAAACTCAGCTTCTGTCAGATTTAAATTCTATGACAGATTTCCTGACTCTTGAGACAACAATTTAAGCTACGTGCTACCCAATCTTTAACGATGCGACTATCATACAAATTCTGTCTCGTTGCCACTATCCTATCTGAATTTTTACGAATTCCAGCAGTTCAGGCATTCTTCTTCCGATCTCTCCGAAGTTTTTCTTCGTTTTTGACTCATCACAGTCAATTCTTCCTATATTTTCCCCTCATCCCTCGCGATCTAATCTCTGTCTCTCTCCAACCCAATCCTGCAGCTCTCCCCAATTCGCACACATATGCTCAGTACCCCATCCCGTTACACCCTGCATCGCTGCCATTAGCAAGCATTCTTTCTCATCTTCATCCACATCTTTCCTTCTCTTTGCCATGACAACTACTCTTATCCTCGGGCCAAAACATAATCACATCAACCTTCAATTATAGTACAAAAGAAAGCTCACTTTAAGCGAAGAAGAGACAAACTTACTTTCAACTCAGGATTGACCCTCTCAATACTGCTATCCCCACAACACATCAAACTCTGCCTCAAAAAATCAATACAGTGCCTCATGTGACTTCTTCTCATATGAGGTTCTAATTCTTCGTCAAGAAGTAATGTTCCTGTTGTCGCTGCATCATTATTGAGGTAGTAAATGTGACGTATACCATCCTAGGCTACCGTTAATGACTATCATTGGAATATCCTAGGATACATTCTTGATGGAAAGGAAAATTAATGAAGATGGGGAGATGATGAATAAGATATGGGATCAAAGAACAAATACAGGGCTAAATTCGTACCAAACAATGTAACTGATGCAAGACGCTCAGTGTAGCTCTTTCTCCTTCCACATAAGGATGATTGAAGAATCCCCCATCACCTTTCGTCATAAATAATCCATTCCAAGCAGCATCTGTAGTATCAGATGGGGGATACGAGAAATTGCGATTATAGGAGAAATTCTTCAGTTCTTTAGCAACTAATCATGTAACGTTAGCTCCATCATGATCTCATAACTTCAGGGAAAGAGTGTATACATCGAGGTCCTACACGGTCAGCGATCGATTGTGTGTCTAGTAATCTTGCAGCAAGAAACCCTAGTGCACAAGATCCGAAACAAAGGGCAAAGAGTATTAGAATATTCAATCTCAAGCTCAGTGTGTTCTCAGAACTTTTATGAAGCCTCGGTTTTGCTTCTTCGTCAGAATCGACGGTGACGGGTGTGTAGACAGGTTGTCTCGTGATTAAAGGAAACCACATTGTGCCAAGAAGTTTGAACATATTTGTGCGTCACTCTACCATACAATAAAAATAAAGTATATGGACAGACCCAGCATGTTCACTCACAATATCAATTGTTTATCTTCTCTTTCAGTATCACAGAAAGTACTAGATTGCTCGTGGCGGTACGAGATAAAGAAGTCATGTATACAGAGAGGCGTCCACGATGGTCTTTGATTCTATGCACAACCACTTTAAAGCATATTAAGCCCAAATTCCGATACTGCATGTGAAATATCTGCGACATTTTCTTCAGCACGATAGTATTTCTAGCACGAGTTGAAGGGGATCGTACGACTACCAACCGCGTTCTTATCGTCTTGGAGCCTTGGTATGTTGCACATGTGCGACCATAATATAAGCCGTCTATAACAATAGAAATCTTGAGAATTCCTTTTCCTCCACATTCTAACAGAAATCTATTTCATACATTTAAAATACTGCAGATACAAGATAGTTCTGAAATATCCATTGCCATCGTATCATCAATACATCTCCACGATACAGAAAGAGGCGCAAGCCGAAGTTTATAGATAACAACCCAAGAACATACCATACGCCGGAAAATATATTCCTCTCGGAAGCTACTGAAACTCTCCGACTTGGAAGAAGGAAGGAAGCGGAGTCCCGTAATATTAATCAGCCAGCCCGCCGGAAGTGCCATCCTGTAAGCAGCTTGATGGCGACAACCAACTTCTTGAATTACCTTCCGGAAAATTGTCATTAGGCCTTCAAGCCGACAGTTGTCGCTTTCTCTCCTGTGTCTATGGCGTGATGAGGGATCAGATAATTGGAGATGAGAGAAAATGTGTCTCTGTATCTGATGCAAATGAGATTTATTGAGAGTTAAAATTTAGGTAGCAATGTTCCACGGCATTTGGAAGGACGGGATAGTATTGGATGTTTATGTGCGGACAAGTATGGTTCCAAGAAAAGGTGATTCGTTGGCGAGATGAGCGTAGATGTGCTTATTGTTCCACGCGAAAGGGAGGGATGCGTATTATTGGGTGAAATCTAGGGCTTTTTCTTGGAGGGAAAGAGTAGTATGAGAAGTTTTGGAGATAGACGGAGAGGATTTGAATGAGACATAAAAATGGAGGATTGTGGAGTTTAAATGCACATCCTCAACGAACATGAACATTCAGCGATACATAAAAAAGGTAAATCGTGATGGACTAGACACTTCCACGTACGACCACCAAGACCAAATGCTGTTGCTCATGTAGTACCAATTTGGCCACGAAGTTCAAAACCTCGTGTCTAAGTAATGTATCCAAGCATCTCAACTCCTCATTTCCTGGAGCGCTTGCAGAACAAATTGCCAAGTCATGTAATAGAATGTCCGAGCCGTTGCGTCCGTGAAGAGAATGCATTCCATTGAAGAATCTTCCAGCTCAGCCGTTTTCACTTATACCCCCCTCACAATTCTGTACCATCTAGCCATGCGTCGCGTCGAGGGGGTGGAAGATTCCAATTAATAGTATATGGTAGGTGTGTAGCACAGCACTTGTCGGCGTTACGGATAATAACCCATTCATATATGTAAAAAAAAATATCCCCACTCGAGTCCAGAGAGATTGTGTATGAAGTATAGTCCCACATCTACGTGATATTATCTTCCAGACAACAACCATCATAGTCAACTTCCATATTATGGCGATCCCAGAAGTTGCCATCGGCGGTGTCGTCGCAAATGTGATTCTTGTTGTGCTCGCAACTATTATAGTATCCCTACGCTTTTATGCGAGAAAGAGAAGTAAGCTGGCCTTGAAAGCTGATGATTGGTTGATTCTTTTATGTTTGGTATGTTCATCTTCTAATCAACTCATCATGCGTACCATTAACGTTTTTATGATAGATATGCTCAATTGCGTTATGTGTTGAATGCATCTATGCAGCGGCGAGTGGACTCCGAGGAGTTCATCTATCGACTTTGAGCTTCCCAGATATCGAACGGTTCTTTGAAGTCCAGTTTGCGGATACTTTGATTTGCCATTTTGTGTATGGACTTATCAAGATATCAGTCGTGGTCTTCTATAAACGCATTTTCACCAGTCGGACCTTCATCATCTGTGCGAATACTGTATTGGGCATGATTTCGTTGTATATGATTTTGTCATTCTTCGTAAGTATCAATGATATCAACTTGAAGTGTGGCGCTAAATAGATAACCCATCTAGCTGTTCCTTTTTTCGGCTCATCCCGTCGCAGCATATTGGAATACTACACCCGAGTTGATTGGCACTCAGTTTATTCTGGATGTTCCAAATCTCGTCATCGCCTGCGCAGCTGTAGATATCTTCCTTGATATCGCAGTTCTCAGTCTTCCATTCCCTGTGATCAAAGGCCTTCATATGCCGACAGAGAAGAAAGTTTATGTATCCGGTGTCTTCCTTCTCGGTGCTTTGTGAGAATTCAGTGTTACCCTAGAAGAAAGGTTATATTTTGCTGATGCCGAGTATTATAGTTGTCTCATCTCATCTTGCATTCGGCTTTACTATTCCCAGAAACTTTTTGGAACTAGCACACCTGATCTCAGTAAGTCCATTATTTCCAATCGTCTTGCGGCCTTAATCTAACTACCATTAGAACTCGACGAAGAAGTCTATCTCTGGGCTCACATCGAAGCCTACGCCAGCACTATAACTGCATGTCTTCCATGTCTCGCACCTCTTCTCCGCGGCGGCCGCAGCCTCGGCTCTATGATCGGCAGTGTGCGTTCCAAGCTCTCTATTCGCAGCAAGAACAGCTCCTTGTTTCGAAAACACTCTTCTGACTCTACGTCCAACAATCTGCCAAGCCCTCTCTCCGAAAAGTCACCTTGGAATGACGATGGATCAGGACCAACTTCAATTGTTACGGGCGGAGCTAGAGATTTGGAGAGTCAGAGATATCCCAATTACCCCGAGGAGAGAATTTTAGTCGAGAAGAGCTTTGTTTCGGCTGCTGGATCAGCGGTTAATTGATGAGGTATATTTAGTTGAGAAGGACAAGACCCGGCTTTGGAGAGTGCTTTTAACTGGCTGTGTTTGTACTTGGAGGATAGGTACCTAAGGATAGATCGGTTCTTTATGTAAGATTGTATTGAAATGAAACTTTATGTGGCATCGTCTTGTACTTCTCTAAATGGATTTCTCGAATTGAAATTACGATTACAACCTTTCGAAGAGCAGTGTTGCACATCTGTAGTCCATCGAAGCATGCCTTGCCCCTGTTGGTCTGAATTACTAATTGTTAGTCGGCATAACTCAATAGACTTACTTCCGCTCATTTTATTCACTAGATTGAGCTTTTAGGTGCAGAAGCTAACTAAACCTCCCGAGGTCCCGAAAGGTCTATGTTGGACACCTTTCGTCCGTTCGTTACATGTCTCATCCTGGAGGGTATGAGATAGTCCTATTTAGTTCTGGCGATAGTTTTTAGCGGGGAGATTTTATGGACATCATGATGGTCATTTATCATACTCAATGAATTGAAAAATAGGAATATTTGCACAATTTTCGAATGAAAAGGTCAACGTGAGATAAAGTAAAACATAATTCAATCTCAAAACCAAAGGATGCCTGTGGATTCTCGCGAGATCCCATATACCCCACAATCCCACCCCGCATCAAACCATTGATTCAAAATTTTAGTCGTAGTGTCGAGGTTCTTCGTGGATTTAGTACGTTTCAGATTTTTTCAATGCTCAAATACGACCCCAATGACTCCAGAAGCCTCATAGTCGGTATTCAAAGACCACAAGCGCGCGCATGTACTGTACTGCCCTGTCCCGACCCACCAGACCTACACCAACTTGAGGCTGAGTAGACGCGAGCCCTGACATAAAGATACACGTTGAAACCCTATGTAGAGAATTAGAAGTCAAAGATTCGATTCAGACATTCTCTAAGTTTTCGATTTTCTTTTGTTTTTGTCTTTATTTATCGCATAATTGTAATTGCTGAGTGCCTTGAATAATCACTAGTCGCTCGTTTTTTGTCACCGCTTGTAAACTTCACACTGCTTCACACAAGACACGGCCAAAAACATGGCAATTCAAAATCTGGATGTGATTCCTCGATTTCCCAAAAAGCGTGAAATACAAAAGCTTTCTGTCAACACCACCGTCACTCTCAATGCCGTCCCAGCTCAATCACCCATTCCACTGCCTAAAACGGCATCAAAGGTCATGACTCTCTCCGCCTATACCAGAGATTTGTCAGTATGGGGGATACCCCGCTGGCCATTCGAACCAAAAATGGAGAGAATACGCACCCTCGTATTGGATCGTTTGGGCTTACGAGCGGATAATCCTTGCATAGTATCATTTGAAAACAGAACGGCATTCAAGAAAGTCTACAAAGTCATTGTTTATCAGATGGTAAAATGGAGAGAAGGGTGGCAAGAGAAGAAAGAGAGGGTTTATTACTTGAGCGTTCGGTATCCTTTGCAGGAGAGTGACGAGACGCTGAGTGAAGTAGCAACCATGAAGTTTGCGCGAAAATCAGGGGTTCCTGCCCCCCGAGTAATTGCTTGGGATGCGAACAGAAGGAATAAATTGGGATTCGAATGGATTCTGATGAGAAAGTTGGAGGGAAAATACCTCAAGGATGAATGGGAAGATTTGTCATTTGCTCGAAGGGAGAAAGTGGTGAAAAGCATAGCGAAATATCAAGCAAAACTATATGCAACTAGTTTTGACGACATTGGAAACCTTTTCGACGCGCAAGACGCGGATGATTATGTCACAGACTATAGATACGGTGATTTCAGTACTTCGCATCAGATGTCAAGAGAAGTCCGACCTTTTGTTGGTCGTTTAATATCCATCGCTGCGATTAGTGATAGGAATTCGTACTGTTCTTTCCCGGATAGCAGTTCTTATTTAGAAGCTCTGTTGGTACCTATATGGAAGGAGCTATCCACTACATTACGAACCTCGACCAATGAAGAAGAAATGATCGAAGCACAAAGTCTTCAGAAGCTCGTTCAAAAAGTGCATGCTAAGATTCTTCAGACCTTCTCTGAAACAAGGGTATCTACAGTCCTTGTCCATGACGATTTATCGATGAGAAATATCTTGATTGACGATATGGGAAATATAACAGGCATTCTAGGGTGGGAAAATGCGGCGGCCATGCCGACATGGAAAGCAACTCAATATCCACAATTCTTGAGTGTTGACCATACACAACAATCAAGTACAGAATGTCAAGAGAGCATCCATGAAAATGTAGAGGAAAGAATCGAGGTTGTGAGGCTAAGGCGTCTCTACGATGAGGAGATGGCCAAGAGGGTGGTCGCTTGGAAAGAAGAAATCAATCGAGGAAAAATCAGGAGAGAGCTTGAATTTGCGTGCAAATTTTGTAGTATTGAAAACTGCGTAAAGGAAATTGAGGACTGGGTAAATGCACTCGAAACTAATATACCCATAGCACTGGTAAAACAATAAGCTAAGGTACGTACACCAATTTCTGACAAACGGAATTTCTTCAATGAGAAGACAGTGCTATGAAGCTCCTGCTTTCTTTTCCTTCACTATGCTGGTTACAATTTTCATTTCCTCGTCAGAAGGCATATTGACGATCATGAGATACAGCACATCCTATTAATATGTAAGCATAATGCTATTCTTTATAAATGCGAACTAGACTAACCTCGTGAAGGTTTCTTTTCGCCGTTTTCAAAATACCAGTTCTCTGAGGTTTGGGATTTTCATCCTTGGGCAAGCCTTTTCTCTCTCTTCTTCTCTCTTTTCTCGCAGTTCTCCCTAGATGACCGCCGGACAATACTCCGATGACCCCACCTTGATTTACAGGGTGAGAGGGATCTGCCCAACGCGATGAAGGCACTTGTTGCTCGCCAGCATTTGTCGCCAATGTCGTTGAAGGATTTTCAGTCGCCTAATGCATATATCAGATTGTCACTTCTTATATCATTTTGATAACCTAAAGTTTAGATTGAAAGACGCAAAAACATACAAATTTAGCCGTGCTTCTCTTGTCTTTCCACTCCCCAAACCAAACTCCTGCTTTTTTCATAGCATTTACTTTTTGTTCATCGGTAGCTGTCTCCAATAATGGGAATATTAATTCTGCACTTTCTGGCATCTGAGACTGTCCAATTGTTTTACCAGAGGTGGAATGGAAACCACTGCGGCCTTGAACTTCACGTGAGGCTACAGATGTGACTAGCTTGGTGTTCATATCAACAGTAGAGACAAGTGGTTGAGAATTGGTGGAGTTGTTTGATTTCCAGGTCATAAGCATAGCATAGAGTCCATGTGGTTTGAATAATTTCTCATTCATTCCGACAAGGTATTTGTTCTGTCTAGGGAGTAGAATTAGATTCATACCTCCCAACTTGACAATCAACGGATCTGATGGTACGTACTCTTTAGACATATATGCCCTTCTGCCAAACTCAATGCTGGTGTGTACTGCGAATGCTGCGGCGTGGACAATGATACTTGGTGCTACAGCAAGTCCTTCGGCCATCACACTCGCAGCCACGGCCAAGTTTATCACATGAAAGCATGGAGACGCCTGAGCAATTTGTTAGCATGTTTTCCGTGCATCGTGCTGTTTACTGCTACCTAGATAGATCGTACCTTGATAGATGCTTCAAATCCTACTAGAAAATCCATGAATGTATCCTGATCTATACCACAATCTATCAAAACTGGTGCATAAGCTCTTACGAATCCTCGATGTTTAGATCCGGGTCTTCGCTCAGGTATAATTATTGGAACAGGTAGTCCTTGCTTTATGTTTGGCCGAGCTGACGAGGATATACCAGGGTGTTGTTTTCCAAAGTCTCCAAATATTTGCTTAACACTCTCGGGTTCATCTACTATCTCCTGGTCGTATGGAGATAGTTCGGCTTGTGTATCGTCTCGAACCCAGTCTCCTTCGTCATCTTCATCATAACCTTCATATCCATGTGCGTCGAAGGCAGTTGTAAAGCTATTATGTTCAACTGTGGAGGACTCTGAAGACTCTGAAGTTCTTGCTCTTTGGACATTCTTTTCTTCACCCTCCCCTGAACTGACTTTCTTTTCTTTGAAGGAGGCATATGCGTCAGTGCCGAACCCAATGATTCCACTGACAGCATCTCTTATAGGTCGTCGACTCATGGCTTGTTTGATCGCTATTCCAATTAAAAGCGGACAGTGTGATAGTTCTTGGGTACAACAATTCGAGTGTAAAAGTGAGAATAAAGAATAAATTCGGTGCATTCGCTGTTGTTATAACCCCGCATTCCTCGCGTTTCCATCACAACAGATTGATAGAGGTACAGGAATGCAACCACACAACGCATTTAGTCGATATTACATCATTAAAGGAGCGCACCTGTATATCTCATTCAGACGCAGCAAAGTACCGACTGGACGACATATAAATCAAAAGAGAATAGCATCTGTGCAACGATTGGTACGCTTCAACTCGAACCTTTTTTCATGTGTACCAGACGTCAGGGCTAAATGAATTGAAGTGTATAAATGAAGAGTTAATTGTGGATTGCAGATGGTGATGGTGGTGGCAGGGCAATGTTCATATAAAGAGGAGATTATAATTTCTAATCCGTGCGACCGTGAGCCTGAATGTCCTGCGAAATGATATCTAAACCTGAAATGTTATGTCGCTTTCTATGGTCGGCTGTGTATTTGGTCACCCCACCTCAACCGAGACCTCCAACAAGCAAACAAAATCACACAGTATGTATTGAGACAGATTCCTGTATATCGTGTGGACTATCTAGCCTCAAATCGCAGTATCTCACTGTTAATCGTAACTTTTCATCACAGATCACTTATCATCCATTCATAATTATAAACAGCTCGAACTCATCATTTGATTGGTCTACAGAGTGATTTAACTCGCTACCCAATTAGGCTTTGCGCTACCCAAGACACGCTTTCAATATGTAATCTGTAGTTAAATGTTACGATAGGCGGCTAAATATTACAATATGCACTGGACAGTCGGATTCCGCAGGTATTTGTTTCCAAAAGACTGCCTAGATCACTTATTAAAAATTTCACACCACTTTATGACGGGTACCATTTGATCGATTAAACAGAATTACTATATACATTGTCAACCAAATGAGCCCCCTCCATACAAGATGATGAACGTTATTATACAAAGGCAGATTCTTCATCCATAAATTATCCAAAATGTCTATTTTGCCACGACAACTTGGACACTGTCTCTTAAAGACTCGGTATAGGTATATGTCTTCAATACCTTTAGGCCAGCTGAGTCGAAGACCTTCTCCCATTGACTTTGAGTACGCTCCATTGCCGACAAGGCTGCCATCATAGTGAAATCAATGTTCATGGCTTGGAAATTGGTGCCACTGTTGGGAAGAACCATTTCATCAATCAAGATGGCAGAATTTGGGCCCATTGCCTCACGGAGATGGTCCAAAATGATCTTACACTTGTCATCTGGCCAGTCATGTAAAATCTATATTGTGAAAGGTTAGTCATCTTATTCCGGCGTGCTCAGCATGGAGAATATCACTTACGTTACGCATGTAGTAAAATCTGGCATCTAATTTCAAAGTCAGTATGGTATGATCGATGAGATTTTTGCATTATTGAAGTACGTACTCTTGATTTGTTGGGGTGTGAAGAAATCCTGTGGTAAAGCTTTTACGCCATCGATGGATAAAGCATGCTTCAAAGTTATTGGAAGGTCCTCAAGAATAACCCCGCCCTTAAGGGCAGGAAATCTAGTCTTAAGTTCTAAGCATTTGTGACCAATTCCACCACCGACGTCAACGAACATGACTTGGGCTGGGTCAAGGTCACTGGCATATTCCTCGAAGGGGAACAAGTCTAACCAGACATCCATTCCTTCTCGCTGAGCAGTCATCCACTCCATGAAGAAGCCGAGTTTCTCTGGATTTTGCTGGAACCATTCGAACAATGGAAGATCTGTGCGGTGTCCCATGTGGAATGGTGAGTATGATGCATCAGCAGGGTTCTTGTATCCAGTAGCCTTGAAGAACTCTGGGAGGGCTTGAAATGCCGGGCCAACACTATCGAAGCTAGAGGCGGGTTGTCTTAATATATGTATATTTGATTGCGATAATGTACTTACGTGTGGTTCATTCCAGCTTTAAGGCCAGGTTTGGCAAGTGCTTTTGTGATATTGTCTGCGACAAATTTCTCTTCTCCGACCTCTGTTACGATGTCTGTTGATGCCAAGAACCTCAAAATTCGACCTACAGTAGTTAGAGTCTGGTAAATATGTTCGTTGGATAGGAACATACTTAAAAGTAGAGGGCCACATTTGGTTTTCTCTGCCAATTCTGTTGTAGTCATGGGACCGTTGTTATCGGCTAAAATCTTGAAAAGATCGAGATCATTACCAGCACGGCAAAGTGCGGGTTGAATTGCCTTAAAAAGGAACGCATCAGCAAGTGGTTATATGAATATCATACGTCAAGCATGGACACGTACGAGGTAGAGGAGACGCTGGATAGTTTCGCCAGAAGTCTCAAGGGACACAGCCGTCTTTCGAAGTTGATTAATGAGATTCTTGCGCGTGTTTTCATCAGCAACCTTGGCTGCCTCCGTGATTCTGGAAAGCGCAAGTTCGAGATCTCCAACAGAACCCATCTTGATATTTAGTTTTAAAGTAATGTCACGGAAATCTTGAATTTCGAGAGGTACAACGATTGTATCGAAAAGGAAGATATTCAGAACGCCAATGACAACTTGGATACAGTCCTCGGGACTTACATATATATACCAAAAAACGGCCAACGGTTGGGAGGCGAGGTATTCGTTCTGATCGGAAATGTTTAGCAATCTCGTACTTCGTACCGAATAAGCAACACAAGCGTCGACGTTGACAGCCCCTCTCAGAGCCTCGCCTGCTCACCATTTTTGGACTCCACTGACTTGATAGGCAAGAAATGACATCGCCGGTTTAGTGGGGAGAATTGAGTTTGTTGCAACATAGACCTATCTACAGTCACAATACCGCCGGAATCAATCTCCTTCTTGGTCGTATCTTTCAGATGTTATCACGCCGCATGACAGCATACAGCCCTTGTTCCAGATCAATCGTGAATCACGACCTCCGGCATCAAGACATCCATGTCACCGCTAGCCAGGCCGGTATATGAAATTCCATATCACAACTGCAGACACGAGATTTGCTTGTAATCTCCGTTTCTATATTATTTATCACATAACTGGGCGGCAAGCCATTTGATGATACCTTTGATAAGCATAAAATTCAAAGATCGGCGACCTCACCCTTAATGATGTTCATATCTAATCTTTGGTGTTTGAACATCATGGAGCTAAGGAGTTGAAGCGTGGGGTAAAAGACGGTGCCTCGGCTTTGGGACAGGGGGTAAATTGAAAATCGCCCATTTTTCCACATGTCGTCCCAAATTAAATTATTCAAGGGTAGGTTATAATGGCCTATAAAATTGCATCGATTAAGCATGCTTAACCATGAAGCTGGTACTGGGGCTGCTGGGGAACGTGTCTATTTTGCTTCTTTGGATCCAATAGTACACCTTTACGTTGTAACCTTCGCTCGTAAGAAGCCCTTTGAGGGTTACAATAAGAGGATGGTGAGCAATTACAGAATACACATGTCAGCTTATTTTGGTGTAAATTTATCCAATAAGGGAAGTTGAAGAAGCCCTTTTCTCTCGATGATTATGGAAGCTTATTAGACTCCTTCAGGATTTCTTTTCAAAGTTTATCAGCATCAAGCATAAGCAGGTCTCGGCGATCCTTCCAATTATATGCTCAGGCTTATAATAGCATTTTGGTTTTGCTGCAGTTTGGAAAAGTCTGGAATATTCAAGGCACGTTGCAAAGTTGCAGTCGGAAGTTGCCATTCCCCTCTTTCATTTGATTTTATTAATTCAATGTCACTCTACTGTGACTGTGTGACAGTCTATCGCTGAGAGGGTTGCATGGCCACGTTTCGATCGTCGAGGCACATACTGGGGCAGACCGGCGTAGAACTTTATGTCAATCACCTCACAAAATTATTGTGAGGTGATGTATTGATCATTTCAGCATAGCGCTCTAGGCAACACATTATAAATTGTGGGCTTCGATATGCGTTACGGCTTATTGATATAATAAGGTTATTGGCGGTCAGCCCCATAGCATTTACGGCAGGTTTTATGCAAACACTATTAAGCGCTACACATCTATCACTATCTTCAGATGTGAATGCCATCTTTTGTGAGGTGATAAGATGATGGGACAATAGTACCACTGAGCGTTTCTATATTAGAGTGGCGAAAGGAATAAATTACGACGTACTATCGTCTGTGTGTGTTCAGAATGAGGGGTACTTCTCTCTCCGCACAATCCACTTTCGACTTCATGGCTCAATAGAGTGGGATATACACATTCTCTGTTCGGTCTCTGCTCCGTGTCGGTGTACCCGAAATCTCAGGAATGCCACATGTTGATTCCTCTCTAGGAAATGTCCTCAATGGTGATATATTAAGCACGGACGGGCCCAGAGAATATCTTTCTTACGCTGCATACCATTCTCTGCAAGTATCGCTCTAGCCGCGGAGTTGAATGGCCACTCTTGGTAATCTACCAGGTACTCGTAATAATAGGCGCAGTTTCTGTCTATGTCGAGCAATTGGGTGGCGCATAGACTGTGCCATTGTTGTAACCTGAGCCTAGTTGTCAGATTTCCTCACCCCATCTTCCTTCGTGAATGGATACCACACTGGGACACGTGGACAGCTCGGCATGTCATGGCAACAATCACATCTAGGTCCAATTTTCTCATATTCGATACACGCACAAGATTTATGTTTGGTTTTGCTAATGTGCTGGATTTGTGTGCAAGAGGATCGAAGGAACAGTACAATTTCCTCAGTTTGTGCTATTCTCATACGCTATCACACCAGCCATGCTTACACATCACATAGATAGACATTGTTTTCCACAAATTGTGATCATTGACTTGTTTGACTGATCCGATCTTTAGGGAAAAGTTTATATCTACTTTCCAGCAATTCGGCACTCACAGATTCAAGATGGCGAACTCGACAATGGAGGCCCCAGCTGGAGGAGATGTCGATAGAGGACCAACTATCATGGCAATTATGTGGGTGCAAGCTGCTATTTCTTGCATTGTGGTAGCTTTGAGGTTTTGGGCAAGAATTACAATCAAAGCGCTTGGGAAAGATGATTGGATTATGCTTTGCACTTTGATCAAGTATGTATTGGTATTGGTACCCATCAATCATGGCAATTGTTAACCATGATACTGTTAGTTTTCTCGTTTTCTGTGGGTTTGTCACTGTCCAGGCTCTACATGGCGGCGATAGGCATCTGTATTACATTCCTCCCGCAGAGCAAGAATTCGCGATCAAAATGACCTGGTTACTGCAGCCCTTTGTTATTCTAGCAATTTGCCTGGGAAAAGTATCGGTCGCTTTCTTGATAATGAGACTCCTTTCGCCCACTCCGAAATGGCCAAAGCCGTTCCTTTGGTTTTGCATCATCTCTTGCCTGGTCTTCGTTTTCGTCGATATTGTGTTGACATACGTTCAATGTACACCTGCAAAGGCGCTTTGGGACCCAACCGTCCCACATACTTGCTGGGAGCCAAAAGTTCAATCAGATTTCGCGATCTTCTGCGCTACATGGCTTGTCTTCATCGATGCGCTTCTTGCTATTTCTCCCATAATGTTCTTTGGGAGGTTGAAAATGAGTATGAGGAAAAAGATTGGAATTTGTGCACTCTTGGGAGGAGGTATTATGTATGTGACCTGCTACGGTCCTCACTTCACTGTAAAACTCTCGGCTAACCACATTTATTTTTTAGAGCTGCGATTTGCGGATCAATCAAGATATCTTATTTAACGGAACTCAGTGCTCGAGCAGATATCACCTGTAAGGCTTCCATACTACAAGCAAGCGCGAAAGTCGAGAATTCTAACATTTAAATAGGGGCAACGTACGATTTGTTCGTTTGGAGTGGCGCTGAGGCATTCATTCTGATAGTTTGTGGAAGCATACCACCATTGAAAATCCTTTGGGATCGTTATATCTCAAAAAAGACCGGCCAGACGAAGACGTCGAGTTCGTCGTACATACAGTTTAGTAGTGGACGATCTAGAACCACAGCCCATCAATATGACGGAGTGACCTACGATATGAAGCCATTGGCTTCACCATTGCCTGGGAGAGAAGTAGACTTGGAAGGCCAGAGGACATCGACAATACAGGAACACAGCGACTCTCTATCGATAGGAGATAGAGAAAGACCGCATTCTGTAGGAATGGGCAGGTAATTGATTTTATATGTATTTCGGCCATGGAAGGGAACGGTTACCCCTTGAGTGTACAATATGTAATTATGAGAACCGCAGAAGCAATGATACCCTAATGTATATGATTGAACAAAAGATCTACAGAATCTGTGGCCCCGATTGGTCTATACGTACATGGTTCACTTTTGCCTCAACTGCGCGTTATAATCACGTATACTCAGTATCAGCTCACCCAAAGACGTTGATTACGCGATTTGGTAACGATCCTACAAACCCATGCCCACCAAGACGGTTGTATCCGGGATTCTTCCGAGTAAACGAGTACGGAGTACATAAAATACCAAGACCAACACGTCCACCAACACGCCCCCATCATACTCTGACAGTGTAAGGCTTCTTATCACCAACCCCGCTCTGCCGTTGAGGAGATAAGCTCCAGTAAGATTCGATAAGGGAGCGGAGTATTCAACTAGGGAGACAGAAGCTATTTCCCCTGAAAGAAAACCCGAGTGATGTGCCCCATAATCTAACTGTGATGAATTTGTCAAAGTTTATGAGGCCAAATACCAGATAGGTGGGTGAGCATACATATAGTCGAACTTTCCATTTGATACTTTCGTAGTTTGTATCTTTTTTCCCTTGCATTCAACAGGAACATCTAGTCCTACCACCGATCGACAAAGGTGGATAGGGAGAACCTGAACCTGCTAGGCCTTGGCGTATTACACTTATAGCCTGCCCTGGACTGACAATCGCCACGAACTGGTCGATTAACACTGATTATCGCCTCAGAATATACCCACCACTGACTGGATTGTTGAGGGGTCAATGACCAGCTATATTCAAGACTCTCCTACTCGATTATTGATCACGGTGTTACACAACCGCTAATCTGATTTCAAAAATACCATGCCACTAGTGAGCATGAAACTTCAACATTCAACGCTAGTCTTTGGACCGCAGACAAATTCCTTTGACGCGGCCCACCTCTCCGCCGTTAGAAACTCTTTAGTTTCTAACAAACGGCTGAAGCCATTTTACAACGCCATTACGGAGCTTCCCGACTTCTTACCAACACTACTCGCTCATGATTCTTCTCTGCAGAAACTACCCGCAGTGGAATACTGCACCTTCCTGATTCAATGGCTGGAAACCGGTTCATTAGTACCAGAGCCAATGAATCGGGATTTACCGAACATGGTTTGCACGCCCCTCACAGTCATCATACACGTTGTGCAGTTTTTCAATTATCTCGAGACCCACTACGGGCCTGTTCACCCATATGATAATTTCCTAGCATCTGCGACTCCGATTGGGGCCCAGGGCTTCTGTATCGGGTTTTTGACCGCAGCCGCTGTGACATGTGCTTCGGACGAAGACACTTTGGTCAAACTGTGCTCAAATGCCTTGCGACTTGCTCTTTGCATAGGCGCTTATGTTGATCTAGATCAGTCGAATGCGGGAGAGAATCTGACAACGGCTGTCATGGTTTCTTGGAGTGACAAGAATAAACCCGTTTGCGATGTTTACGAGTTCTTGAAGGATTTTCCAGAAGTAAGTTGTCCTTGTAGTACACAATTATGTGGCTGGTGTCACAAAGCCACATTTAATACCGTTGAATTCTCCACGTGAGATTCTCGGAGTTTCCAAGATTGTATGCTAATTTCTGGTGGCTGTGCTTACCTAGGCTTATATTTCTGTTATCTCCGACAAAACTAAAATCACGATAACACTTCCCCAGAAACTTCGCGATCCTATATCAAAAGCCTTGCTGGATCAAGGGTATAGTGTAATACCATTGGTTGTCTTTGGTCGTTTCCATTCATCTGTTCAAACGAATGTCTGTCAGAAACTTATTCAACTATGTGCATCAACGAAATCTTTACAATTCCCCCAAGCAGAAAGTCTTCGGACCGCTTTGAGAACAGGTGAGGATGGACAAGAAATACGTGAAGGACCACTTCATGAAATAGCGCTGGTTTCATTGCTTTCAAGGCAATCGAAATGGTATGCGACCATTTCAAACACAGTCGCTCAATTGGATGCAAGTCAAAAGAGACATGTTCTTCAAGTCGGGTTTGTCGATTGCATCCCAAGCCGGCTTGTTCGTGAATTTGATCTCAAAGTCGTAAAGCTGAGCAAGTTCCTTCCTGATAATGGATTCCATACCATTAATACTCCTCTTCAAGAAGATATTCTGCAGTCTCGTCCACCGAAAGAGCATTTCTATCCCAAACACTCAATTGCAGTGGTTGGATACTCGTGCAAATTTCCTGGAGCAAATTCACCTGAAGAATTTTGGGATATTTTGACTGAAGGCAAGTCATTACTTCGAACGATACCAGATGGCAGATTTTCTGTCGAGGGTTTGAGGAGGTCTTCGAAACAGCCATTCTATGGCAATTTCGTGGATGATATTGATGCATTTGATCATAGGTTTTTCCAGAAATCTCCTCGAGAAGCGGCGTCCATGGATCCACAACAAAGATTCTTACTTGAATGTTCTTATAATGCTCTCTCATCCAGTGGATATTTTGGCCGGCAATCAATGTCTAAAAGCGAAGGAGGCAATGAGCAAAATGATGTGGGATGTTTTTTCGGAGCTTGCGGTTCTGACTACAACGATAATATTGCTTCACATCCACCAAATGCATTTTCATCGTTAGGTAGTTTACGAGCATTTCTTAGTGGAAAAGTCAGTCATTTCTTCGGTTTCACAGGGCCTTCAGTGATCTACGACACAGCTTGCTCTTCTTCAGCTGTTGCAATTGACGCAGCATGTAAATCTCTGCAGGCCGGAGATTGTTCAGCGGCTCTAGCAGGAGGCGTTTCCCTATACACTAGTCCTTACTTTTACGAGAATTTGGGGGCAGCGTCATTTTTGAGTCCGACCGGCGCGACCAAGCCGTTCGATGCGGGAGCTGATGGATACTGTAGAGGAGAGGGTGTGGGAATTGTTGTGTTGAAACGATTGGAGAATGCCATTTCAGACGGTGACCCTATATTAGGAGTTATCGCTGGATCTGCTGTTAATCAGAGTATGAATTCCACGAGTATTACGGTGCCAAATTTAGAATCTCAGTCGGTGTTGTTCGAAAAGGTGGCGGCACTTGCAGGCTCCAGTCCATCGGAATTCACATATGTTGAAGCTCATGGGACAGGAACCCCGGTCGGGTAGGTTTATCTCTTCTTCTTCAATAATCTTGGGAATCTACATCTTCTGCAATATTGCCAGGCTTGATGGTTTAGAAGCTGACTCAAAACAGAGATCCAATAGAAATAAATGCAATCCGCAAAGTATTTGGCGGAGCACACCGATCGATACCATTACATGTAGCATCGATGAAAGGCAATATTGGTCATCTGGAAGGTGCCTCGGGTGTTGCATCATTAATTAAGGTCCTTCTAATGATGAAGCACAAATCAATACCAAAACAAGCGAACCATTCATCCTTAAATCCCAAGATAAGAGCTTTAGAACCAGACAAAATGAAGATCCCGCTCCAAACGACACCATGGGAAGCTGATCTCCGTATCGCCAGCATCAACAACTACGGTGCATCTGGGAGCAATGCATCTATAGTCGTGATTGAACCACCGTCCCAAGCTCTCAAGTCTCATCATCTTAGCGGCCCAGGGAGTTCGTCTATGACAGCTAAATATCCTATCAGGGTATCTGCAAATTCTCCTGGAAGTTTGGCAGCCTATTGCGATCGTCTAAAAAACCAAGTTCCCCAACTCTGTCAAAACTCTATCGCTTTGCGCGATTTTTCTTATGGCCTAGCAGAAATTCAGAACTGGAATTTTTCCAACGTTTTCACGGTGGCAGTTTCAGACCTTCGCGAACTCGATAATGCGCTGACAAACAGTGTGGAAGGCCACTTCACCCTCCCTCAGAAGGCCAAGCCGGTAATATTGTGCTTCGGTGGACAAACAAGTGCTACAGCTTCTGTGAATCGGAATCTATACAATCAATCGACACTCTTCCGTCGTCATGTTGCTGATTGCGATGAGGTTCTGCGGTTCTTGGGAAAGAATTCCGTATTCCCTAGCATCTTCGACTCCAGTCCTGATCCTAGCACAGTTAATCTCCACACTAAACTGTTCGTCCTGCAATATAGCGCTGCTAAGACGTGGCTAGATTCCGGTATTCAAGCTAGCGCACTGATCGGCCATAGTTTTGGACAATTGACAGCGTTGACGGTTGCAGGGTCTCTCTCTCTGGAGGATGGTTTGAAGCTCGTTGTTGGTCGTGCTGAATTGGTTGAGAAGTTATGGAGCCATGATAACGGTTCTATGCTAGCTGTCGAAACAGATCGAGATACACTGGATAAGCTTATTGACTTGGCGAGAAAGCAAGGGCCTGCATTTGAAGTCGAAGTTGCGTGTTACAACGGCCCGACAAGTTTTGTATTGGTCGGTACCCATCATGCTATTGCGAAGGTCGAAGAAATCCTCAATAATAACACAGTGGAGTTTTCGTCACTCAAAGCAAGGAAATTGGATGTTACTCACGGATATCACTCCTCATTAACCGATGTTCTTTTACCTGAGTACATGAAAACTATGAAAGGCTTGGAGTTCAGCAAACCCAAGATTCATGTTGAAACATGCTCTGAAAATGAAGCATGGTCGATTCCTAGTCCCGAACTGGTTGTTGAACACACGAGAACAGGAGTCTATTTTGGCAATGCAGTTGAACGTATCGATCAAAAATTTGGTCCCTGCACATGGCTAGATGTTGGTTCTGGATCAGCCATCACCAAAATGGCTAGGAGAGCACTTAAGTCGGGAATATCTACCGTTCAATTGCACCAGTTTTTGGATATCAAACTAGACAGCGAAAGAGTCATGGATCAATTAACAAATACGACACTTGAACTTTGGAAAGCTGGAAGTAAAGCTCACTTTTGGCTTCATCACCGCTGCGAAAAAGACAACTACAAAAGAGTTGATCTACCTCATTATCAATTTGAGAAGGCACGTCATTGGTTGGAATGGAATGAACCTCAGACCGCCGCGCCTCTACCGTCAACACCAAAAGACTCTTCTACCAAACGGCCACATTCCATGCTGTCATTTGTAAAATTTCATGACAAAGATAGGAGTCATGCCGAATTTCAGATTAATGTACACGAGCAAGGATACCAAAAATATATTACTGGTCATGCAGTTCTTGGGCAACCACTTTGTCCTGCCCCTCTCTACATGGAACTTGCATCCTCTGCGATTATGATTCTTGAAAACTACAAGTTACATCAAGACCTGCCTATACTTCCTCAAATACAAGACCTTGAGATCAAAGCTCCTTTGGGTAAAGCACTTGATAAATCAGTGGCTTTAAGTCTGAGAGCAGATGGCAAGTCTTGGCTATTCGAATTTTCAAGCCAGAGTCCGACAATAAAGAGAAATTCACTCCAACTAGTGATACATGCTACTGGTAAGATAATGCTGCGAGACAGTTTCCCAATAAGCACTTCACGAACGGAAAGATTGATACCACAAACTCGCCTCACGGCTATCCAATCAGATGCCAAGGCGAAAAGCCTCCAAGGAACACAGATATACGACAGGTTTTCTCGGGCAGTAACATATTCCGAAATTTATAAAGGTGTAAGGGATGTTTATGCAAGGGAGCACGAGATTGTCGGAAAGATTAGACTACCAAAAGAGAGTCAGTTCTCAGGCTCAGGACGCAAGACTGTAATTGACCCAATCGCGTTGGACAACTTTATTCAAGTAGCCGGTCTCCACGTCAATTGTCTTATTCCCATCAATGACAATGAAGTCAATGTCTGCACAAAGATATCTGATCTTGAATATCATAAAGAACCGGATACATCAGATAGCCAATCTGCATGGACGGTCTTTTCAACATATTCGCCAACTGGACCAAGAGAAGTAGAGAATGATATCTATGTCTTCGACTCACAAAGCCATAAGCTTGTTTTAACGATTTTTGGCGCCATTTTCATGCGAGTCAATATCAATTCTTTAACCAAGACAATAGCTAAAGCAAACGCTCGCAGCACTATTGTCATTGATGAATCTCGGATCACATTTGATAATTTTGAAATAGAAAAACTGACAGTCTCGACACCTATGGAAGATGAAGGCTACAGATCCATCGCTACTACGATAATTCACTCCGAGGAAGAAGATAACGAAGAAACATCACCACTCTCAGCAGGTCTCAATCCAGTTTCTCGACTGGAACAGCTATTGGTCGAGCATTTAGACCTCCCCGAGGGTACTGTGAAACCAGAGATGAACCTAGTAGATGAAGGACTAGATTCTTTGTTAGCTATCGAGCTTGGCAATGATATCAGCAAAATGTTCGGTGTTAGAAATCTAGCACTGGATGAATTTCAAACTTTTGGAGAACTCTGTGCTGCTGTATTTGGAAAAGATTTAAAGCCTGTCAAAACGGATATCAAAAAGAAGAACATTGATGCCAAGGCTCTCACTTGTACTCTGAAGAAGGTCGAGGAACCTATTGTCATTGAGGAATCTACAAGCAAAACCTTGGCGCCGGACAATTCATCTTTCTTAAAGGGAACGCAGTTGGTATTTGACAAAGTTCGCCGTGAGTTCGACACGTTTGCGAAAGAGACAGGTTTCGATGGCTTTTGGGAGAATGTTTATCCTTCGCAAAAAAAGCTCGTCCTATCTTATGTTGTCGAGGCCTTTGTCAAGCTCGGGTGTCTCATTCCGTCTTTAATTACCGGTGAAGTTCTCCCGTCGATTGATTTCCTTCCAAAATATCAGAAATTGGTGTCGCAGTTGTACAATATATTGGAAGATGGCAATTTGATAAAGAGTGGTGAAGGAAGATTTCTGCGAACGAATGTTCCGGTCAATGCCGCTCCATCTTCTAAATTGTATCAGGAAATTTTGGCAGAAGCACCACTATTTCACCTTGAACACCGTGTTCTCCACGTCACCGGATCCAATCTTGCAGACTGTCTTACAGGGAAAGCAGATCCTGTACAGCTCCTCTTTGGAAAAAGAGAAAACAAAACTCTGTTGGAAGAATGGTATGCCACCGCTCCAGCTCCAGCGGCTATCACCGCCCACCTCACACATTTCCTTCACCAAGCTCTGTCCGCCCATTCCGGAATCGTTAAAATTCTTGAAATAGGTGGAGGAACTGGAGGGACAACAAAACACATGATAGATTTTCTCACTTCCAATAACATTCCCTTCGAATACACATTCTCCGACATCTCCCCCATGTTCGTCAATGCCGCCAAGAAAAGGTTTGCCAAATATCCAAACGTCACTGTTACAACTTTAGATATCGAAAAGCCAGTCTCTGAAAATATGCAAAAAAAGTTTCACATAGTGCTATCAACGAACTGTATCCATGCAACCAAAAACATCACCAATTCTACAGCACATATTCGCGATATGCTCCTGCCCAACGGCTTTTGTTCACTAGTCGAATTCACCCGTAATATATTTTGGTTCGATTTGGTATTTGGACTATTAGATGGCTGGTGGTTTTTCGAAGACGGACGATCCCACGTTTTGGCCGATGAATGGTTGTGGGAATCGAGTATGAAAACAGCTGGATTTGGACATGTTTCGTGGACACATAATTCTAGTGCTGAATCGCGGACTGTCAGGATCATCACAGGATTTCTTGAGGCTCCCGAGAGTACGAGTATTGTTCCCAAGAGACCGAGAGAAAGTTTCAAGTATGAAACGCTGGAGTATAAGATGGTTGGTGAATGTCGACTTTTTGCGGACGTCTATTATGATTCTAGTACCGCGAAGAATGAAATTGAGAGACCTGTTGGTGAGTGCCACGCAAAATGATAAATATGATGGTTAGAATAGCATGCTGACAAATTTCAGCACTTATGATCCATGGTGGAGGCCATACCTTATACAGCCGCAAAGACATAAATCCAAAGCACATTCGACTGCTCCAAGACAACGGATTTATCCCAGTCAGCATTGACTATCGGTTTATACCCGAGGTACCACTCCGCGAAGGAGCCATGTCCGATGTTTGTGATGCGCTAGCATGGGCCCGAAATACTTTACCATCCATCATTTTAGAGAATTGCCCTCAGCAAAGGGTAGACGGTAGTAGAGTAGTTGTACTTGGATGGTCCACCGGCGGTACGCTCGCCATGTCCAGCGCCTTCACATCTCTCGAGCAAGGGACTCAACCACCAGAAGCTATTTTGGCGTTTTACTGTCCTACAAATTATGACGATCAATGTAAGTTTCTCCTCGGTTTCCCAATACGTATAAAAGTTCTGATTATCTGAACTAGGGTGGAAAACTCCCGTTTTCCCAAAAATGTCAATCTCCGATCCTTCCACACCTTATAATCTTCTCGAGGGCGTACAGAATACTCCGGTAACAAGTTATACGCCCACAACCAGCACTGGTGCTTCGACTCAATTGTTCTCTCTACAGGATCCACGCACCCGCTTTATTTTACATATGAACTGGCGCGCGCAAGCATTACCAATCTTGATCAACGGTCTCCCATCGCTTTGCACCTCTCACACAACCTCTCCCTCCACCACCTCCTACAACAATCTCCCCATGCCCTCACCCAGCCAAATCGCCCGCATATCACCTTACTCGCACATTGTCTCTTCACACTACAAGACCCCCACATTCTTGATTCATGGTACAGAAGACGATTTAATTCCTTGGCAACAAAGCCAGAAAACATTTGAGGCGTTGAAAGAAAGGGGAGTTGAGGCAGGCATTGAGGTTTTGGAGGCATCGGGGCATCTTTTTGATTTGACTAAGGATAGAGGTGGCGATGCGGGGGTAAGAGCAGTAGAGAGGGGAATGGAGTTTTTAAAGAGATTCGTGTAAGGCCTGACGAGGGAAATGGGCGGCGTACTGAGGGAAAGCTTCGGGGCCGGGGCTGAATGGATTAAGATAAAATTAGTGGCAGGGTCGTTTGTTTTTGTTTTTCATGAAGCATGATTATGATTATGATACCGACCGCAGGCGGTTTGATTTCGACAAATCAATTTAGTTGCTGTGTATAAATTTCCTAATTGTATATGTCGAATACTATCTTCCACTCATTGCAAATAGTTCTCTACCTCTAATGATCATATAAACACGTATACTTCAAAACTCTCAGACGTCATCAAGATGATTGTCAGAGTTTTCTAACTAGAAAGACGCACATCATAACATGATTCAAACTGTACATTCGCTACGACATCGGCAATAAGTGAACAATCGAGTCGGCAAGATATTTACAATTCGGTTTAATGTGTAACACTTTCAGTTTCTTTAGCAAGAGATGCAGTCTGGATGGTAAGCGTTTACACCTGCTATAACCTTCGATCACTTTTTGAAGAGCGGCTTGAACCAGTTTCTAGCCTTTTCAGCCTAGCTATTTTATATATTGATAGCTTAATACTCACATTGGTAAGTATTGTAAGAATGGAGATAAATGTGAAATGAATGAATATACCAGTTATTACATGGGTAACCAACAAGACTGGTTGCTAATGATTACCGAGTGATCTAAGTGAATGTCCGAGGAGCACCGTAGCTTTGATCAAATGTTGAGATGTTCAGCGAAAGGATCTGCTCCGAGATTCATTTCTGTACCCACTCTGCTGTCCACTCTCGCCATCTTCAAGTTTGAGCTGCTGATAAAAGTTTGCTCTAAAGCACAGTACGGTATGGGAGGAGGGATCTTAATAGACAATCACCCATAATGTAGCTTCGAAGTGGCAGTGGCAGAAGAAGAGAACAAGGTTGCAATCCTAATCAGAGGCAAACTCGCTTGTCTTGAGCTGAGGAATGCCAAGTAGGTATTTTCAGACTCACGCTCCGAGAGCTCCGGACCAAATTTAACGTGAGATTCACGTGACTATAGTTGTCTTAAATCGATTCTTTGAAGAGAGCTAGTGAAAGTTTTGGAAGAAGATAAAATGCTCCAGATTATAAATAGATTCGTTTCGCGCATAGTACTTTCATGCAAAGTTGGTATCGCAACCGACTAACGAAGCATAGAGCATGGAATTGCAGCCTATTGATAGAAATATCTTCCAAGATGAGGTAGGCGTCCCATGGCAATGCTATTGGGTAAAGTTTGTCTGTCACCCTGAGCGGACATTGATACCATTGACAGAATGTTTGAGACACCTGCCAAACTTCAGGGTCCAAAATCGTTCAATGATCCGCGAAATTGAGTTTAGTAATTCAATAGATAATGATTTCGAATCAAGTCGACAAGGAATTTTATCAATCGTCAAGATTATATTATCAGGGAGAGATATGCCCATTCGAGTATATTGAACCTTGGTTAAATAGAATCTAAAGGAATGTCTCACTTGCCCTATCTTTGCCAGGAGGGTTTGTAGATAGCGATATCAGTATCAATATTACGCCCCTGAGCAGTCCCATAATGCGGGTGTTATCTGTACGGAGTAACACGCCAGCCAGCCTGGTGTCAATGCTCTAGTACCTGGGGACACGCGGAAATACTCCAGATATGGTAGTGTAAGGCTGGATCCGTTTGCAATAACCGTATTAATTGGTTCATAGTATAATATTTAGTTATTAGTCATACTGGATTAGTGGACCATAGTCTAGGTTAAGAAAAGATTTTTTTTTTGGATTATAATATAATATTGATAAAATTATAGGAAATGTTTTATTAGCTTCCATTTTCAATTCTTTTTAAAAACTCCAAAATCTTTTTTTGAATAAAATAATAAGATATAAAGCTAGAATTAATTATAATAAAACCTTTAATTAAATCTACTTTTCATTTCTTCGATTTATTTGAATTTTTTATATTAAATAAATAAATTCTTTATTTTAAAAAAATATATATATATTTATTAAATTTGAATTAAAACAAAGACAAAAAAGTATAAAAAATAAAAACAAGAAGGTATTTAAAAAGAAAAAGCTTTGAAAGATGATAATATTTACAGTATACCTGGAATATAAGGTATTATGTGTTATATAAGAATATATTCAATCTTATCAAAAATCGGATTTTTTGGCTATAAGATATTATACTATAAACCAATTAATACGGTAGGGGAAGTGAAAGGAGAATTTCCTAGGTATGGATTGAATATCAGAGATCTATCTGACGAGTCTCAAATGGTTGAAATCCCGAAGCTGTGAAGGTTCAATGCGAGGAATCCCCGAAAGGTTCTATTTGTTGCTGTAATTGTTATACAAGATGTAAAATGTCCTCTTTTCCTCGTTTCCCTCCCCTCTCGTTCTGATCCACTACCGGGATGCCTATTGCAGTAATACTCATCGTGATAAGAATAACTCCGCATGTAGGTATTCACAATACTGGAGTAAAATAATAATGCCAACCTTACAATGGGGTGCTACAGTGTGAAAACTAATCTGATGTGGATTGATCTTGCAGTTTCCAAGACGCGGTAATGAGGACAAGAATCACAAGACTCGCCAGAGAAAACAAGAAAAAGAGGCTCAGAAACAAGAGATTAGACCAAGTTTCAAAACATATGAGGAAATGGTACAAGGGACGAAATTTTCATGGGGGCGAAAGCACCTTAGCTGCTCCTCGTACTGTAATTGCCTTATTACGGGTGGTTGGAACATGGTTGACACTTGACAGAGAGAGAAAGGTAGACGGGCAAGCTAAATCTGATTAAATGGAAAATCAAGAGCAAAAGCTGCACAACCAATGAAACACACGTTTTGACATATTAAAGATTCCACTGTGAACCCCACCGCAATTCTATTGTAACATCACCTCCACACCACTGTAACTACAACTAAATTCTTATCCATGGGGTTATCCAATTATTTATCCCAACGTCTGATATGGCAAAGATGTCAATTGAGTTTTCAAAAAGATTCTATTGACTCTAATTCCCATGGAGATGTTCATGATTCCATTCGATTTTCCCATCCTAGTTCGGTTATTGCCCTCTAGCGGTTTGTGGGAAGCTACGCGTATCCCGTCTTTGCCCCTTCATTTGACCGTCGAACTCTAGAAGCCAAGCAGAATGCTAGTTATTCTCCCAAATCTACCTGGTACAACTTATTCGTCGTTTATGATATACAAGGGGAGTCCCTCACGGCACCACCGATATTTGTCCATTTCAGCCTATCTCTGTGCTTTCATTCTCACATACCTTGTTTCTCCTGCAAGATGATGCATTCGTCTCCATTCATTCCCACTCTAACCTCAAAAATCGCCCGACCGACCACCGTATCCATGTTGACTCGCGCTTACTTTCTTACTGACTTGCTAAAACCCTAGCAATCACCGGTCCTTCGTAAGGAATCATGTCTTTCCAACTATACCGCAGAGGTAAGATTGGTATTTTGCACTGTTACGTAAATTGAAGTCGCTGACTATTTTGCTAACATTCGCCGCCTGTTTTGGAACTAAAGAATTTTTGAGTTTTGCCAAGGCCCATTAATTCTGCCATCCATGGGTCAAGTATTTGGAACACGGCAAACGCTCATATATTTTTTATTGTTTCTAATCTTTATATATCTGGAGAGTTTCCCCTCCTTTTTTTTTGACTTTCCTCCAGATTTCGGTACTCACTCACTATCTCAATTGGCCCGCATCTGGTTCGATAGACACTGAAATATTCAGGTATAATTAACGATAGACTACCAAGGTCACCCCATGGCGGACTTCAAAGGCACTTCCTCTGGTGGAGTGTTCGATCAGAATACCAATCAAGGAGATTTACATAGAAGAAACGTCGTCGGTATGGAGGAAGGTCCTGATGCTGATGCGCAACTCGCTGCTGAGTTTGGATACAAACCTGTATTCAAGAGAGAATTCGGATACCTCTCGACTTTCTCCTTCGCCGTTTCTATCAGTGGATTGTTTGCTACTACCATGACCACTTTCTCCTACCCAATTATGTCTGGTGGATCTGCCGCGGCAGTATGGTGTTGGGCAATCTCTGGTGCTGGTTGCATGTGTATTGCTGTAAGTTCAATGTTAACCACATTTTTTGCTAAACATCTTGCTCATTTGATATTAGCTTTCTGTCGCTGAGCTGGTCTCTGCATATCCTACCTCCGGCGGTCTATACTTTGCAATTTCACGACTCACACCAACGGAATGGGTACCATCCATTAGTTGGGTCACTGGTTGGTTGAATCTTCTTGGACAGGTTGCTGGTGTTGCCTCCTCCCAATACGGTGCATCTCAAATGCTGTTAGCGGCCGTCTCCATTGGAAAAGATTTCGATTATACAATTAATGCAAATACAACGGTCGGTGTAATGGCCGCTTTGATGCTTCTTACTGGATTGGTGAATTCACTATCTACCTACTGGATGGAAAAGATGACAAAGAGCTATGTTATCTTCCACGTTCTCGTTTTGGTATCGTGCTGCATCGCTCTTTTGGTCAAAACCCCGAACAAGCATGATGCCACCTATGTTTTTACCAATGTTGATTCAACCTCCGGTTGGACCCCTGTCGGATGGAGTTTCCTCTTCGGCTTCCTCTCCGTTTCCTGGACCATGACCGATTACGATGCTACCGCTCATATCACTGAAGAGTAAGTAATCTAACACTTTCTTGGACCATTTGGGCTAATCAATCTATTAGAATTTCTGAACCAGAAAAGAAAGCACCCTGGGCTATCTCTATGGCTATGCTTTTCACCTACGTTGCTGGATTTCTTTTCAACATCGTACTTTGTTTCTGCATGGGTGACCCGGCCGACATTCTTGGCACAAGCATTGGCCAGCCAGTCGCTCAACTTTTTTATAACAGTCTAGGAAAGGCAGGTGGTATCTTCTACACCGTTTGCGGATTCATCATCCTTGAATTTGTTTGCTTTACTGCTATGGTATGTTATAAATCCCGCTTACCGTTGGCAAGAATGGGCTGACATCGAATCTAGCAATCATTGGCCCGAACTGTTTTTGCCTTCTCCCGTGATAAGCTTGTACCATTTTCCAAAGTTTGGACACGAATTTTACCCATTACAGGAACGCCCATTGCAGCCGTCTGGATTTCTGTCGCCCTCTGCATTGCTATCAACCTTATCGGTCTTGGATCATACACTGCTATTTCTGGAGTCTTCAATGTTTGCGCCATTGCTTTAGATTGGAGTTATTGTATTCCAATTGCGTGCAAACTTTTCTTTGGCAAATTCGAGCCAGGTCCATGGCATATGGGTAAATTCAGTACTGCTGTAAATGCATGGGCCTGTATCTGGACTCTTTTTGTCAGTATCATCTTCATTCTCCCGACCGAACGACCAGTGACTGCCCTCAACATGAACTACGCCATCGCCTTCCTAGGATTGATCCTAGGCTTTTCTACCATCTACTGGTATGTTTCTGGCAAGAAGTTCTACACCGGTCCTGTCATCGAGGCCGCCGACGAAGACTCCCTACGAAATTCGTTGGACCGCGACTCGAGACAGGAGAAGGTGGAGAACCAGAAGTCATAAACCTGAGGTTTGGGTTATGATTATATTTCTAGAGATCATGATTGATGATTTGATGCGATTCCGATGCGACGTGTCTGCCATTGCGACTTTTGATGAAGGGAAAAAGGGATAACAAAAGAGCCATTGCGACTTGTCATGTTGATGTGCGGTGCAGGAGGATTTTTTTTACTAAGATACCATTTCATTTCCCATTGCGACACAGACCTATTGCGCCTTCTAAAAGCTACTGCGCCTTTAAAAGAACTAAAATATAAATACAAGAAAAAACATATGCAAAACAACCCAAAGCGCACCGAGGCTCCGTTTTTGGCGGGAAAGATACATTTTGATCTGATCTGATCTGATCTGATCTGACAGATATTGACTATGGGAATGAAATCACGTGAAGATAAGCAGCTGCCAACGTTGATAACATTAGCCGAGGTCTGATTTTTTTGCCCCTTCATCGATGAGAGTGAAGCAAAAGTTTCTGAATTCTCTCAACTGTGGTCATTACTGCCAGGTTACCCGCATAATTGCTTTGCCATTGCCAACGGTGTGTTGAATGCACCTTGATCAAAAGCAATTGAAATAATGGCGGTCACTCAAAACCAACGGTTCTTGGTGAGAAAAGTTCAAATGAACAATAATTTTTCCTGAGCAAGGTCATTGTTCCGAAAATAAACTGGGGAACTTAAGGGTCGATTGATTAATGATTTCCGCTCGTAAACCCACTTTTGTTGGAATTGAGAGATTGAGTCAAGGTGTGGGTTTGCTTGTGGTGTTATGAGTCTGTTTTTGATTGGGATGTGAGGTTGGATTTGCATGTGTGCTGGGAATTACAGAGTAGGTATGGTGTAGTGGGAAAGAGTAGGGAATGGGAAGTGGAGCAAGAGGTACGACTTATGTGCATCAAGTTTTGGGGAAGAGACTGGATTTTGTGCAGGCAATGTACAAGCGACGAATGACGGGGATCTAGGGACGATACTGTAGGTAGGTCAAGATGATGGCAAATTGCTACTTAGGTTGATGACGAATGTGGTTACTGTGAATTGTACCGAGTAGTCTGGCAAGTTGGGGAAAGGTAGAAAGAAATTGGGGGGAGAAGAACAAGAAGTAAGAGAAGAAAGGGGTGAGAGATGAATTACTTTGGGTTTCTGAGAGGAGTGACAGGAACATGATGGCGACAATGAATACAACTTTCTTGCATCAAGATCGTCTGCACGTTCAAGGATCTATTTAACACTGCCAGTTTTTGTTTGAGACAGGCTGTATTTTGATGCTTCAAAATCCCTTGGTTTGAGAAGCCTCGTGCTAATGTTTAGCAAAATCTTGTAGTAGGTGTCTCGATCCTCTGAAGCTGTACAGCAAATCTATAATTGCCATTGCCATTGCCATTGCCATTGCCATACGCTAGGGGATACGCCGCTCGCCGGCAGACATATTTTAGAATTACTTTTTCGACAGTTGAAACCCCACTATTAAAATTTGCAGAGGCTCTAGGTAAAAAAGCGTTACGGCGAAAATCTTAGCCCACTTGATGGTTTTATGCAAACCGTGATACATATCAGATTATTTGATCAACGCACAGTGTCGGATATTAAAGGCATAGGATTATACATGTGATTCATTCCCTTGTTAATCCAACGGGTTTATTATCATTTACATGCACTTGCAACTGCATCGTTCCTAGCATATAAAAAAAATATGATGTGAGATTTATCGGAAGCGGTGGTCGGAAAATGTTTCGATGGACCCTGACTTGGCATACGGCTTCGTTTGCCGATGTTGTCATTGTTGTCATTGTCTTGAAGATTTTAGAAGTCTATATCAAAAGAACTGGTCACTATTCTGTTCTTAGAATTGATACTCGAATAAAGTTGTTGATTGCTCGTGTTTACTAACTTTAAACTGCAAAATACAAGGAAATCCGCCAATTTTGCATGTCGAAAAAAAGTTAACTCGTTGACTTTTCGTGAAGCTCGCCAACGTGCTAACTCGGTTTAGTTAAGTCTCCTCGGTAAGCGGCTGCAAAAATTTTCATTTTCAGCAAAGTGATGCGCATACTCGATTTTGAAATTTATACATCAGCTCACAGGCCAAGTATTGGCCCTCTTTAAAAGAACAGATTATCAATAGAATTGGATTTCTCGGGGTCAATCGGTCTGAGTCGTTTGACAGAGTAGTATTATGTTGGGGTTAAAAGGCTACCAGTCAGAAGAGCAGGACTTATCTTCCTCGATGGATTATTCAATCTGGATGGGGATATTGGGGCCAGATGCTAGGACATGACGCTAGCTCGCACAAATTTCTTTGACAGACAAGAATTTGCTATATGGATGACTCTTCCCTTCTTATGTCAACTGTTCTCTTCTTTTGATTTCATGCATGCACTCTTTCTTGTTAATATTTTTGAAATTCGTTGTACTGTTGCGTGAGAATTGACCTCTATTATTTAGGATCTCTAGAGTTGGTGATTGGAAGTGCATCGTGGTGAATACTTGCGGGATAGGAGAGGAGTGAAGAGTTTCACGGAATTGTCTGTTACTGTAGCCTTTCGACGTAGTTTGAAATCGTCGAGGTTTTCAGTTTCAGTCTTTTACTGTTGAGTCTTTGCACTGCGTCCCAGGCCCGGTTTCGAGACGGTACACACAGCAGTAGCTGCAGGAAGGGATCTCGGTGAGAGAAGGACAACGCAGCTTGGAAGTTGGAGGAAGATATTACGTTTGGAAATCTCGAAAAGGTTGCGCACGCGCATTTTCTGTCAACATGGCTCCACATATGGAGATGGACTCAATTCAGGCAGCAAATAAGGCCGCGGGAGATGACAAAAAAGATTCGGCTTCGGGTCATTCGTCGCAAGATCCAGAGAAGGCTATTCAGGTGGGCAGTGGGCCGGAGTTGCAGAGGAAGCTAAAGAGTAGACATTTGCAGATGATCGCTATTGGTTCGTTATCTCTATGGACTATCACGTCTTTTCATCTTCACTCATCGCAAGATGGTTGATGAAGGGTATTGGGACAGAATGAAAATACTAATAATGTATACTAGGTGGAACAATCGGCACAGGTCTCTTCATAGGATCCGGATCCGCCATCGCTGAATCCGGTCCAGCAGGTGCTCTCATCGCATATGCATTTGTCGGTACACTCATATACAGCGTCATGATGTCCTTGGGAGAAATGGCAACCTTCATTCCCATTCCCGGAGCATTCACTCTCTACGCAGCACGATTCATCGATCCCTCGCTTGGATTTGCCATGGGATGGATTTATTGGTTTTCCTGGGCAACCACTTACGCTCTTGAACTCACAGCCACAGGTCTCATTATCCAATACTGGGCGCCCCAACTCAACGTCGGCATCTTTATCTCTGTCTTCTTCGTCGTCATCTCTGGCGTCAATTTCCTCCCTGTCAGCTTTTTCGGCGAAATTGAATTTTGGTTTTCTCTCATCAAGGTCATCACCGTGCTGGGATTCCTCATTTTCGGTATCTGTATCGATGCCGGAGCAGGTCAACAAGGCTATCTCGGATTCCACAACTGGGGCAATCCAGGTGCATTTGCGCCCTACCTCATCAATCCCGAGAACCCCGTTTCCAAATTCGTCGGATTTTGGGCTGTACTTATCCAAGCCGGATTTTCTTACCAAGGAACTGAACTCGTCGGAATCGCAGCTGGAGAAACCGAGAACCCCAGGAAGAACGTCCCGGCCGCTATTCGCAAGACATTTTTCCGAATCCTCTTTTTCTTCGTCGGAACAATTTTCTTTATCGGTCTCTTGATTCCATACGACAACCCAGATTTATTATCCGGGAGCTCAGATGCATCTGCTAGTCCTTTCGTCATTGCCGCCAAACTAGCTGGTGTCAAGACACTTCCCGGGCTCATCAATGCCGTGCTCCTCTTCGTCGTTCTCAGCGCCGCGAATTCCAACGTCTATTCCGGTTCCCGTATCTTGGTTGGTCTTGCGGAAGGCAATTGCGCGCCTAAATGTTTTTTGAAGACAACTAGAGGTGGAGTTCCCTATTATGCCGTCGCATTTACCTCTATTTTCGGTCTTTTGGCTTTCCTGAATGAGAGTTCTGGAGGCAGTGATGCATTTGTTTGGATCCAAAATATCTCTGCCGTCGCTGGATTTATTAGTTGGGCTTGCATTTGCGGATGTCATATTGCTTTTATGAAGGCACTAGCAGCCCGGGGTATCAGTCGTGATCGTTTACCTTACAAGTCAATGTGGCAACCTTGGTTTGCGTGGTATGGTTTAGTGTTTACGGTGTTGATTATCCTCACCCAAGGATTCACAGCTTTTATTCCTGGATTCCAGGTCAGAGAGTTCTTCGTGGCGTATATCAGTTTGATATTATTCACGATTGCTTATTTTGGGCATAAGATTGTCTGTAAGACTAGAATTGTGGGAAGTCTGGAGGCGGATTTGGATACCGGTTGTCTGGGATTTGAGGATGAGGGGGCCATTGATTGGGAGGCAGAGGAGCACATGACTTTCAAGGAGAGGGTTGTTGATTTCTTTTGTTAGGAGGCGCGGATGGGATGATCAGGGCTGAGATCGGACAGAGGTAGAAGGAGGTATTTGAATTCCTCCTTCTGGAATTCCTCTAATGATTTGACGGTCGTGAGCATCGTATCCGGAGCTTTTCTGACAACAGTCACGAAGCAGCTTTGTTTTTGAAATGATTGTTATGGGAATTGTATTGATGAGGGCGTTATGATGAATGGGAATGACTTCGGAAGATGAGATGAAACTTTAATATATGGAGATAATTTAGATGATTAGGTAGATAAAATGAATTCCTTACTCTAACTTGGTTGATCTTCATCAGACTGGGGAGGTAAACATGATTTGCTAATCTGGATAGTGGTTGTACGCTTGCAATGCTGCGACATGTTGGCTTGGGGGTAATCATAGAGATGCAGGCGAGAGTTAAAATAGAAATGAGGCAAAGATTTTGAGAAGTGGAGGATACGCCGAATCAGTATAGGTTGTTCAGGAAAAGGTCACGATTAGATATGATGTTGTTTTCTGGTGCAATGAAATTGCATGATGATCTTTCTAGAATGATGACTCAGGTAAAGGCCAGCTGCGAGCTATCGATGTGTATCTAGGTATAGTGATGGTTCTCTCGAAAATAACGAAAGTAAAAGACCTTATATAATCTTCCATTGTACTTCAGATCTCAACACAAGCAATGTAAGGAGTGGTTCACCTCCTCACTTGACCTGAACATAGCGGAAGCCCTCGACTACATATTCGTATAGAGTTTAAACATGAATGTGAAGGAGTCACTTCCATGCCTTGAAAGACGCCTAGTATTTCATCTATCATCTCCATTCACCATCCTTTCAGTTGAATTTCACCAGCCAATCAGATCTTGTCAAAAGTTTTGTTGCATATCTGAAAAATAAAGAAATTGAAAGTGAAGAATCTATTTCATTATAGAAATTTTGAGACAACCTTGCCTAGCGAGGTTACCTGCCTCGCCTTGGTTTGGTCATGAAGATACTGACCCGCTGGAGTCCGTTCTGACGATCTAAGCCGATGACTCTCTAAGCTTAACAAGTTGATTATAGTCTGATTCGACTGGCAGCGCAGAGAATTTCCCTTTTGAAACTTACGAAAGGAACGTTGGAAAGTTTGTTGATAAGTTTGTTGATAAGTTTGTTGATAAGTTTGTTGATCATGAAGGGGGGATGGTCACTTTGCCAGGCAAGTTCGTCTCTAGATCTTCAACAACCCATCAAAGTCGTCCGCACCACGGTCAAACTTTACTTTCAATGCCTAGATATTCAATAGTCTTAAAATTCTGAAGGTTTTCTTGGATGTCTTAACTTGACTACTTGATGGAAAGTTCTCTGTCTATCTAGACTTGGAATGATGAGTTGACTTTCGAACTGTGACTGCTCCAGAGTTAGACAGACAGCAAAGTTGCCGCTACGTTCTAAACTCATTTGTTGAGCATCACTCTTTTGAATTGCTTTTCGGGAAAATAGAGTTTATGCTAAATGGCGAAGCTTTCGTGAGGTCGCGATTGAGTTTATAAGTTAGTCTTGTCAAAAGTCAAGATGTCTTGGTCATGAGTAGTATGACATCTTGTTGACTTACAATTCACGTGATGTGTAGCCAATCAATTTCAGTCTTCGAATCTTGTTGCATGTCTCCAAATTGAACTGCTTGACAGGTACCTTCCTGATTCAATTATGTGAAAGAGAGCGAAGCAAAGATGTGTGTGTGACCTGCTCACAGTGAGGGGGGCATCTAGCTCCTTTCCAATTACAAATTTAGAGATTAGTCAAACCTTACTTCTTTTCACAAAACGTTTCATTGCATTCTCGAAAATGGCATTCTTCATGGTAATGATTTCATAGCTATTTTCTCTGAACAGCTGCACAATCAGCAAAGAGAACAATGACCGTCAAGGCTCTCTATTCCTGGTATTGATGGGGTTCGGTAAAAGAGTCATGAGACCCTGTAGCTATAGGCGTGAATAGCCTGCGGAGGTTTCCGAGTAAGACCAACATCAACAATCTCGCGACGCGGCGGGGAACAAATCTTGCATTTTCAAAACTTCTGTCTTTAAGCTCTTGATACGAGTAGCAAGTACCAGCGAGAGTGCTTTGAAGTTTCTGGTTGCTCTCAACATCTTTACAGTATGCATCCAAGCATCAAAATCTACCTATACTAATTACCGCTTCACGGAATACACTTACTATTTGCTTGCTGTTTGGCCCTGTTAACCTTAGATTAAACACTCCTAGATTCGATTCCACTCGACCACAAAGCACGTATCACTCCGTTCACTTCCTTACTTCGCTTTTACGATGACGATATACGCCAAGTAAGAATGTTGAAATCGACTACCAGCGCGTACGAGTAAACAATCGTTCTACCATGTGCATAACATACGACGCCCCCATATTGTTATTATCTTGGGGGGTATAGCGACCGGACGCTGTTTTACACCTACTTATCTTCACTACACATAAGCAAAGAAGGAAATTTGGAAGAGTGATGTGCGACCAACGGACATGAACTCGGCTCTGTCCTTTGTGTGATATCAGCTAGACATACTTGGATGTCCGATTACCGTAAAAATGGGAAAGAGCGACACGACTTTGAATGTGACACATGCGGTTCATTCTCACCGCAGAATGCAGCAATTGATTGAATATTCAAGCTGTGTGGAGAATGGTAGACTTGTTATTACGAGAAGCTACAATTGTATAGCATGACTAGGTCACCAATTCCAGCATCTCCTCCGATGACAATGAGATATTCGCTATTCACTAATACGGATACGAATATGCTTTATCCTTCGGTCACCGCAGCACTAGTACGAGATGTCTTGTTCATACGGAAATACGATGCGAACTTCCCATTGAAAATGGAACGTTCATCGATAGTTCAGTATGCAATGCCCATCGAATTGGTTCTGCCGCTTTCTACCTGTACATTCATATTACATTACATTCGATATATGCGGAGGTTTGCATGGGAGATTGGGGTTAGTAAGAATGCATAATGCAGTGGAAATTTGTTCGGTGAGTAGTTTGGGGATGTCGGACGGACGTTGCATATGGTGCCATGTGCGATGTGCAACTTGGTATGTTGTGGTACGATAATGATCTGCGGCGTGGGGAAATTGTTGTTTGTATATCGGGTTTCGGGTCGGAGAAGGGATATGGGGAAAACTCGGACTACAGTCTTGATCTAGAATGGAGAAAGATGGATCAATGCCCCGAAGAAGGGAAAAGAGGTAGGTCTTGTTTGCGGCAGGCATTGCAAGGGCAGAGTGTAAGTTATGACCAGGAATTACAGTAAGGCTAGATCACGTCTCTCTTTTTCTTTCCAAGGTAGAAGGGGCATTGCCACATGATATTCGTTCTTTCACGTACGTCTTCTGCGCGTCTTCTGCGAGAACCGTGTTCGAGAGCAACATTTCTCACGGAGAGTCTTATGGTATGGAACTGGCCATCAGCCAGGAAAAGGAAGCTGTGGCATAGCGATTATCACTATCTTTCACAAGTTGCAAAGTTTAAGTCCACGTTAAAATTCAATCAAAACTTATAATAATGGCCTTCTCTATCCGCAATTGTCGCTGCGTTGCGTAGTCGCAAACATATTCCCGCTGACAAACTTCTATGATGTCCATTTTCCAAAATCCGAACAAGCCCAAAATGTTTGCTTTATGCCTGGCGCTGAAACTCCTCTATGATACTCCATCTCAAAATCTAAGTCCGGCTCTCCAACAGCTTCCTTATATCCTACCTAGTAAAAAAATTCCTAACCACAACGAAATTCTTTTCATCCAAGCAAGGAATGAATACATTCATCATCACATTCTCCCTCATTGAACCCAAATTAGCATTTCAATGGGTTTTCCCACATGTAGCCGACCTCTCGGTACTATATCTCGTCTTATGCGCCCCACAACCACAAGAACTGCGGGCAAACATCCGGTAGGCACAGCCAGCAACCAAAACACACACAAAAAGAATCAGGAAAAAAGGAGGCTCTGATAGATGTGAACTGATAGGCTGCATTGGTGCACCAGATGGAACAGCAGGAATCGCTAAATATTGTTTCTGCGGTCGAGCAGGAACATAGGGGACATAGGGATGTGTTTCGTGGAGAGTCGCTTCGAAAAATGGGTTTTCGTGGTAGGACATCTCGTTGGGAAATTGCGGGAAGGGAGACTTTTTTGGAGGAGGAAGAGGAGGCATGCTGAAGCTTCGTCTGTTATCAGATATTTGTTGGTAGTAAGTTATATGGTGAGGTAAGATGAGGGGTATTCGATGATTTGGTGGGGTTTAGTGATGTTTTTTGTTGTATGGAATGCTTTGCTTTGGGCTAGAAATGTTTCGAAAATTCATCTTCTTGTTTTTTCCAGATGCTTCGTTCTTGCCTTTTGCTGTTGAAGGCGTTTGGAAAGTATGGACTGGTTGTCCTTGTGTGGTTTGCAATGGTATGATACAATTAGGTTCACTTAACTACATTCGCCGCTCTTTTCGTTGCAATCATGCTCAAAGATTAGTCTGTTATGGTGACGGATAGCCATTTGGTGAATCAGATGTTTGAGATTCTTACGATCGACATGAATTTTGAAGAATTGAAGAAATTAAGCAAATCAACACGATGATATTGGAGTGTAGAGTTAGTGAAATTGTATAGTTATATCATGTATGCACATCGCGCCATTCATCACATTCACTATGCGTAATAGGATGCTCACCATACTCACCTCCCACATTCGTCTTAGCGAATTGTCATTTTCAAACGGTGTGGGGAAAATTGCCATGTGCATTGCTATCTATACCAATCTTTATTTTTACACACCATGTTCAAACGACAGGGTAAGCTGCACCTTAGAGCCTCCCTTGTCTCATCTGCACCTCTCATTGGTGCTGATGCGCCAGCGCGTATAACGCCTTTTTGGGCCGGATATCCGTTATTGAGGGGCAGCTTACCTTGGGCATCGTATATTTGAGTTTTCCCTGATGATCATCCCACTTCAGTGGTGTTATCTTTTGTATTTTTTAAGATTTCATTCTGTCTTGATTTCGAATTTAATCAGTAGGGATAAAGAACTGGAGTAAAAATGCCTTCGTGTGTATCTCTCCTAGGATCTGAATAGCTGGTACTAACAAATCGATAGCGAAATCGCGAAATCGAATTTGAAAGTCCTGATAGTAGGAGGAGGAATTGTGGGATTGACGTTGGCTCAAGGGTGTAGGGAGAATGGAATTGACTTTGAGATTGTAGAGAAGGATGAGCATGGGAAGAGAGCTCAAGGATGGGCGATTACCTTGCATGTGAGTTTGAGGAGAAAGGGGGATAAGAAGGGGCTGGCAGTAAATGAGTTGGTGACGACGGTGATGTTGATGGTATCATTGATGGAATCACCGATCGATGAGTGGTGCTTCAAATCACGTGTGGAAAGCTGGCAAGATAGTAGGAAGGGCGTGAAGGGACAGTTTGCTAACCAGAAAATAATATAGTGGTGCTTGAGAAGCTTGGAAAGAACGATTGGGGAGAAATTATCCGAGTTGATACCTACGGTAAGACTTTCCTGACACGAAATTTATAGACCGTGAGAACTTTCGTGATAAGTCGGAAGTCGCGAGATGCAGCCATCTTAAGAAAGCCACGTGGTTATAAATTGGCAACACAAAATGATCCGACAGCTAATATGTCTAAACGCAACAGGCAGCCGTTGATCCAACCCTCAACGACGACGATGGAAATTTTCTATTCCTCAACGCCCGTACAGCCTCGCCCCGCTACAAAATCCCACCAAGCAAACTCCGTCGACGTTTGGACCGACAAAAAATCCGCAATGTACTGGCAACTGATCTCGATATCCATGAAGGAAAAGGTCTTACATCGATTACCCCCGCCTCAGATTCTGATCTCGTGACAGCGCAATTTTCGGACGGGACAACAAGTCATGCCACCTTGATTGTAGGTGCTGATGGAAATAATAGTGTGACGCGAAAGTGCTTGTTTAATGGATCAGATGCAGCCAACTTGACGAAACTGCCTGTTTACTGTATTGGAGTCGTAAGGCCATTTACGGAAGAGCAAATTTCATCTGTAAGAGCTATCGATCCATTGTTATTCCAAGGGCTAGACCCAGAAACTGGAAGTTATATGTGGTTTAGTTTGCAAGAGATAGTCCCCAAAGACGATGGAAGTAGGAGCTACAAAGGGCTGATAGTTTTCTCTTGGTTGATCAAAGATGAGGTTGCGGATGTGATGCCGAAGACTGATGCTGAGAGAGTGGCGTATATGAAGAAGAGGACGGAAGGATTTGCAGAACCATTGAGGAGTATTGTCACGGGCATTCCGGAAGATATTACGACGACCCCGTTGAGATTGAGTGATTTCCCGACGAAGGAATGGGATAATTGGGGTGGAAAGGTTACATTGGTGGGCGATGCGGCGCATGCCATGACGATGTAAGTTCCTTTAGACTTCTTGATCTCTTGATCTTACCCTTGCCATCGTATGATTTCGAAATTCGAGAGCAAATTGATGCACATAAGTTGGTATGAATTAACATGATAAATAGGTATCGAGGCGAAGGGGCCAACCACGGAATTTTGGATGCAGCTCTTTTAGTTGATCAATTGAAAAAGGTCAAAGCTGGGGAAATCACACAAAAAGAAGCAATTGATGCGTACGAAGCAGAGATGAGACCAAGAACTCATGAAGCAGTCTTGAAGAGTAGACAAGCTGCACTGGATGCTCATGATTGGAACGTGTTGACTGAGAATTCTCCTGTGATTGGGGGCAGATTTGCTCCTCAAACTGCTTTTGTTTGATCGGAAATGGAACAGGATTGAAGAATTAGATGGTCCGAGGCAAATATAAAGAGGGATGGACAAATTTAGACAGATAAAGAGGTAGACATTGATTCACGTATGAAACGGTATGGTACGGTAGTTGTTGAATCGGAGGTTTTTTATACAATAAATCGAGGTCCCATGTCTAGCGACTAGCGAATCCTGCAAATGGCTGAATCTTTTTGATGTCGAGTGGTCCACCCAAGAGTCCCTCCTCAGACAAAAGCTTCCCAAGCTCAATGAAGTAGGATGTACCCATATGAGCAGTTAATGCGGCTTCATCTTCATCTAGTTGTTGTTAGTATTTGTAATGCTGCACGTGCCATCTATACTTTTATGACTGAAGATGGGCAAGCGGAAGATGGTGGGACGAGAGGAACGTACAGAATTCTTGGATTACGAAGACATTTCCTTTTTCACCATCGTATTGTTCGAATGCTTGGTATTTACGAACTGCTTGTTCGTTCTTCTCGACTTTGTTTGCGAGGTCGGTGATAATTTCTCGGAGCTGGAAAAGGTATGTTAATTCGGTTGGTATTAGTTGAAGGAGAATATTAAGGCACATACACGAGCCTCCTTTCCCGGTGCGGGAGTAATAGTCGCTAAGCAGTGAATTGGTGCCATAATGTATATGTCAAGATTTATTCGGATATGAGGCTCTTAGAGATTTGAAGAAGGTAAATAAAGGAGGCGTTGAAGAAATAATTGAAGCCCCAAACACTCAATTTAACAACTCAGAGACCGAGGTCATTGCTCGGAAGCTCGGGATCCCTCATAACCTAATTCATCGGACTTACTAATAGATGAGCTTGCCGTGCTTGCTTGATAATTTGACAATAAACTCAATTGTGATACAGGAAACCCTCTCTATAAGGATCCGTGTATAAGGATAATCTCTTTATAAGGATACATTTCTGGGTCCCAACAATTTTAGGCTTAAAATGACATGTATCCTTCAAACTTTTGTATAAGGATATCCTTATATTTTGAGACCCTAGGACTATGTGTATCTTGATTGAAGTAGAAAATATCTTAGAACTATGACCCGATCGGAATTAACTCACAAAAACCGGTATCCTTACGGAGAGGTTTTGCTGTAGGTTCAAAATTGGATCAATTCTATACTTTGCTCCGCAACGATTGGTAATGAGCGTCGGTGGAGCCGCAGAATTGGTGCCTCAAATTCGGTTTTGACAAAAATTTCAAGATTCGTAGATGATGTCAGTATGACTTCATATCGAATGCATTTACCGGCCACTCTCGCAACAACAATGCATTGCAAATATTCAGTCGAGGCAGTAGACTTTATCGCTCAAAAAGGAGCAACATGCTCACCAAAGCGGTGAGACGCGGCACTATGAATACCACATTTATTCGAATTCAATCAGAACGTCTACTCGTACTATCCCCAAGGACATCGCGTTCCCATAGGCTTAGCACTGAAATTCAGTCCCGCACAATGAATGTAAAGTTCACTTCCGTATGGATCTGATCAATTACTATACCTGAGGCTTGAAGATGTTAACACTAGCTCACGTCTCACAATTACAAATCTTGTTGTCCGTATCTCAATTCGCTTTCTATCATTACGTCGTAGAGATGTTTGTTTTAGTCTCAAAGACTCTTCGAGACCAACTGCCGACGCACAGGAGGTATGCGAGTGAGTATGCACAAAGTCTTCTAGAAATACGCCATCAGCCAATGGCCAGGTGCGGGGTTGATGTGATGCTTTCATGGTTCATGAACGAATGAACGTCCGAGCCTGGAAACATCCATAATGTAGTTAAAACGAGGGGAAGACGATGCCATCATACTAGAATGATATGTATCCTGGGTACTTGTAGGTAAAGGTTAACATTCCACCTCAAAGACATAGGTTTTGCATAAAAATAGCCTCCAAGATGTCTCAGACGCAAACAATGAAAGCGGTTATATACCAAGGTAAGACCGTTAATTATATCCCAAGTACACTCTTAAAGACCGAATGATTGACATTTATGTTATACAGAACCCTTCAAAGTAACTGTCGAAGAACGCCCACTGCCAACAATCAAACATCCGGATGATGCACTGGTTAAGGTGACGACAGCCGCAATCTGCGGGAGTGATTTGCACATGTATCAGGGAAGAACGGCTGCGGAAGGTGGATTATGTTTTGGACATGAAAATATGGGCATAGTAATCGAGACCGGTTCTGGTGTTCAGCATATTAAGAAAGGGGATCGTGTGGTGATGCCGTTTAATGTGGCAGATGGTAAATGTAGGAATTGTGAGGAGGGCAAAACAGCTTTTTGTACAGGTGTTAATCCGTAGGTCTCATCTAAGCTTGAGCTTCTGTTTACACTTCGTTAATTTCATTAAGCGGATTTGCAGGCGGAGCGTATGGATATGTTGCAATGGGCCCTTACCAAGGAGGTCAAGCACAATATATCCGTGTACCATATGCCGAATTCAACTGCCTTCCTCTTCCTGCTGGAAAAGAACATGAAGCGGATTTTATCCTTCTTGCCGACATATTCCCAACGGGGTGGCATGGTGTTGTACTTTCTGGCTTCCAGCCAGGAGAATCAATCGCCGTTTTCGGAGCCGGACCTGTTGGGTTGATGGCTGCGTATAGCGCAAAGCTCAGAGGAGCAAGCAAAGTGTTTGTCGTGGATAGCGTGAAGGAACGTCTACAGGCTGCAGAGAAAATTGGTTGTGTCGCTGTGGACTTCACGAAATGTGACGCTGTCGAGGAAATCATAAAACAGAATGGCCAGATGGTTGATAGGATCGTGGACGCTGTCGGGTACCAAGCTTTTGCACAAGATGGCAAGAAAGAAGTACCAAGTATTGTTTTGGAGAATTGCATCAAAGTGACGAGACCAACCGGTGGTATTGGTGTTCCTGGATTGTATGTCCCAAGCGATCCTGGTGCTCCAGATAGCAATGCTGGCCAAGGAATGTTATTGATAAGCTTTGGGAAGTTATTCGAGAAGGTGAGTTCGGTGGTAGTACTAATACAAATAAGTGTTACTGACATTTTAGGGTCTTTCCGTTGGCACTGGACAATGCAATGTCAAAGCCTACAATCGTTATCTGCGAGATATGATTATCTCAGGCGTCGCAAAACCTTCATTCGTTGTTTCGCATGAAATTGGTATCGATGAGGCACCGAACGCATATACCAAATTTGATAGAAGGGAGGATGGATATACTAAAGTTTTAATCCATCCCAACGGCCCTCTCTGAGCAAAGCAGATTTAAAATTGGCATAAATTGCGATGGCTCATACATTTGCGAATCCACTTCTGTATATATTTCGGTAGTTTACATACAATGATTAGTCTGCTTAATTCTTGACTTAGAAGATTACCGATGGCAATCATTGTATAACCGATGCAATGCCTCAACATTCAAAAGAATTCTGCTTGTGTTTGTGCTAGATAGTCTTAGAAAAGCACAAGAGAATTCATTTTCAAAGAGATGCAACGTTACTACCATATCAAGGGTGAAACCTATCCAGCAACACTACTGGCTTTCTCGTTACTTTAAATTTTTCTAGCAAACTCCGATAAAACCTGAAATTTCAAATTCGAAGAAAGTTTAATGATAGCAGGAGTGCCGTGCTCTTTTCCAGTCTTTGCAACACATGAGATCGAGACTGGGATTTAGAGTGAACAATTGCTATCAAGACTGCTATCGAATGATCTTTTGGAAACAATCATGTTGAGTTAGTGCGACTGGATGCAGAAATATGCAGGTGCTTATTGCTTCTCAGGCAACTGCTTGATGGCGTTGACTACGTTCAATTCAAATACTTTTTTCCTGTGATTTTGACCTAAAACACACTTCTGGAACTCTTCGCTACCGGAATAAAGTTGCACAACTCCTACACATGTAATGTTACATAAGAATTCGCTTGCTGCGATTGATAAATTATGGTCTCGCCATTTTTTTTCTACTGATCGTGATTCCTTAAAGCCAATCGTTGAGTGTATGGCAGGGACAACATGTGCATAGGTATATCGGCAAGCCAAATCACAGTAAAAACAAGAGGTTGGCCTCTCATATGCAAGGTCGCAAGTCACCGCGACCCCAGTTTGGACATTCGAATGTTTTGAACACGTTTGAAAGCATGCAATTGGCTCAAGACAATTAATTTTGGATTAAAAGCGAATTAAATGTTTGTGTTGAAGCGAAACCCAATTTTCTGTCGCGAAACTTGCAGCAGGTTGCTCTTCTAATGTATTGCTTGGTGAACATGTTTCAATAACATCCCCATGGTAGTTCTCTTTCATCTAAGCCATCTAGCACCTTTTGTCAGACTTCTTTGGATGAAGTAAGGTGATCATTATGTGTAAGTATCACGGCCTCGTGTAGTGTTACAGCTCATATGGTACCACAGCTTAGATTGCACGTCCAAAGCGGTCTAGTTGTAGATAATATCATCGGCATAAACATTTGAATTGAAGTTGTTCAAATATAATGAAAGCAGTCGTGAAGAAATCTTGGCTTACGCTCTGCAGCATTGTGCCAAGATTTGACGATAACATAAAGGTCCAATGGTCTGACTCCCAATGAAATGGCGATTATTGTTTATATACGCTATTGAGGCATCGATGTATTATTTTTCTTTTCAGGATAAAAGTTCTGATTCAGCTTGCAGATTTCCGAATAGATGCGCTCAGCATGTTCCCATTTCCTCTCCCGAAAATAAACGTTTGTCTTGAACTGCTTATTTAATCTTCTACGAAGTGTCACAACCGGATGTTTGTGGAACATAGAAACAAATCATTGGGTCATCGATTCATTCTTCAATTTCAATGCGTCCCAGATTGAATAGCAATCTCAAGACTTTCGAGTAACTCATTTCGAATTGCTTTCGTATGCCTTTCACAATAATAATGACAAGATCAAGGTTAAAAGTCCCAATCATCCATTCCGTAACCTTCGCGCTGGTCTTCCATTGCAAGAATTAGCCCTCCCCAAACTTCAAACTCTTGAAGTCGTCGGAGATATTTCTGTAGCGCGTTAAATCAGCTACTACCATTCTCTGACATCCAAAAGTGACATAAGATGATGATTCTCGGGAAAGGCACTGCCATACCCGGAATAGAGTACGAGAAAGCAGATTTTTGAAATCCTGTAAAACACAGTAGATATAGGATGCACTACGCCTGCATCAATCGCGATAACGTTCGGCACCTCATGTTGTGAAGAACTATTGCACTCGTAACACTTCCTTCATCGAGCCCGTTTTGCGAGGAACACGAAAGAGACTTTCTCTGAAACAGGCAAGCGTACGTCTGTATCAGATCTAGGAACAAGTTTGAATTCTGAATGCCGGATATTAATTAAAAATCTAGGCCCTTCAATTTTAAGAGCCCCAAGTCTGTCAAGGTCAAAACGATGATTTGCCTTATAACAACATCAGTTGACATGAGATTGGCTTCGAGATATTGCAGATAAACACAGGAACCATATTCATACTCTATAAGAGGATCGTATGTAAGTTAAGTTATAGGAAGAAGAACAGAGTGCATTACTGGAGAGTAGTCTTCGAAATAACACCACGGCGTGAAAATAGCACAGGATATTGTCTGACAACTACCTGTAGTACGGCTGAGGTCAATAATATGCAAGCTTCCAGCTCGGATATGCATGCAGCCTAGAATAGAAGATACAAATTCTTCACATGGAATAACATATGAAGAACAGAGAAGTCATTCATGTGTAAGCCCGCCAGTCGGAATAATTGAGCTAGGGCGTGCAATCAGTCAGTCAATGTCGTCACGAAAATTTCGTTGTCCGCAGCTTAATCATCGTGTTTTTGGAATAATTCAATATCGGATTGTTTTTAGCTCGAAGAGGTGGTGAATAGAGAGAAGCGGAAAAGAAGGAGAAGAGATTATGGGAACGAAATGTAATTGGGCATGTTTGGCGAAAGGCTTGAGGTGACCCGATCAGGTCACGTGACACAAATATACAGTAGAACGCGTTTCGCTAGCGTGTTTATCTTCCGGTCGGACAATCTCACCCACAACACCAACTCGTATTTTGCAACTGCAACCGCAACAGTACAACCGTGATCATGGAGGCATATCCCCCACGTTTGGATATCTCCCCCGATGGATGTGTTTATCTCACGGTGGTCTAGCTGGTCGAGCCTAAGACATTTGACTCTCAAGCAACTTGCTCCAACATTGGGATGCGCTCGGCTAGTAGGCTGAGCCGCTCAAAGTCCATATTAGAGTTATGACCGCGTGGGGATGTCCGCCGGACAATGTCGTACCGGAACTTGTTACAATCAATTCTGTGGTGTTATGTACTGTCAGTACGGACGTTCCTTATGCGAGGTACCACCTGGCTCCAATGCAAATTACCCTTGTATTTTGGGTACCTAATCTCGGGCGAATGAGATGCTTTCGAACCAGTCCGATTTCTTCAGGACAGCTAATCACAATAAGTGCGGCGGAATAGGACAAACCGTCCCATTTCGTATCCGTATAGGCGTTAAAACTATCTACCCGGTAATAGACCTTGATACCAAGAAGAGAGTATTGTAAAATATGGACTTGTCAGTGTTAGATCTCCAAAGAAGTCTACGTTTCTTAGTCGGCCCGCACACTCCATCATTCTAAACAAGCTTTTCGACCCTTGTTTGTCATATTATTTTGAGATTGATGACCGGACAAAGACATCAGAAGTCAATGAGCTGATAATGATCCACAGTGTTTTGCCATCATGACATGGTTGAAGGTAGAGGTTACTCCGTAAATTGATTTCAAATCAGATGAGATGAGCTGAGCACTCTTGGACATTCAATATATACAGGCCACTGCAAGTTTTGCATATACAGTTGATGAAATACCAGCGAATTTCCCTCAGGTTTTTCCACCAACTTAGTTTCTTGTATCATACTGAATATGGGGGACAAAATGTCTTTCCTGGTCTTTGGCGACCAGTCATTAGACACGCATATTTTCTTGACCGACTTTTGTCAACATGGGAGACCTAGTGTGCTTTCGAGATCTTTCCTTGAGCAGGCTGGCTCTGCCCTTAGGGAAGAAATCGATAGATTACCAAGTCTCCAGCGAAATAGGATACCAGATTTCTCCACGATACTCGAACTAAATAAGTTATATCACGCAGGAACCATCAAAAGTCCTGCTATAGACAGTGCGCTTTTGTGCATTGCTCAGTTGTCGCAATACATTGAGTTAGTATAGACCCTACATAGAGCCAGTTCTGTCACTAATATATCTAATTAGTCGCCACGAGAAAGAACATGGAGATTCGACCAGTCCTAGTGAAACCTGCCTTGTTGGCTTGTGCACCGGACTTTTTGCTGCCGCTGCAATTGCTTCTTCCCAATCGATCTCTCAACTAATACCCATCGCTATTCAAGTGATGTTGATGTCATTTCGAACGGGTTCATACGTCGCAGCCCTCGCCGACAGGCTCGATAGCCGATCAGAGTTGCCAGAAAGCTGGACTTACGTCGTTCCCGCTGCCCAGGAGAGCGAGGTAAATTCGACACTCAGTGACTTTCACAAAGAAAACGTGCGTTGTAATCCGCTCATTTTGCCGATTTTTACTGACTTTGCAAAGGAAACACCTATAGTAAATCAAGTGTATATTAGTGCAACAACCTCAAAAAGCATTGCGATAAGTGGGCCTCCTTCCACATTGAGATCACTTTTTGCATCTGAGGCTTTCCAAGCGAAACCAGTCTCCATTCCTGTTTACGGCCCCTACCATGCTCCCCATCTTCGTTCGAGTTTGAATGTAGAGCATATTTTACATTTAAAAGATAAAAAAGTCCGAGAAGCGTTTGGAAATCTCAAGACTAGATTTCCTGTGATTTCTTGTACGACCGGGACTTGGTATACCGAACAAGAGCCAGAATTGCTACTCCAAGCCATTCTACTAGAGATGCTGACAGAGCCAATTTTATTCAGCAAAATTCTTCAAGGGTGCGTGCAGAAAGGAAAAGAGTTCCAGGGCCGAGAGTGCCTGATTATTCCATTCGGTAAGAATTGTTTCCAGAGAAACGTTGTCAAATTGCTAATTTTGAGTAGGGCCTACGAGTGCAGCCAAAGTCTTAGCAGCGGTACTAGAATCTCAGACGGAACTTGACATAACTTTGCGATCGCCCCAATCCGGAAATCAACAGGCAGCTAAGCAAAGAAGCTCGATGGAAGTTTCTCCAGGGAAATGCAAGCTTGCCATTGTCGGAATGGCTGGAAGGTTTCCAGATGCTGCAAGTCACGAAAAATTATGGGAATTACTTGAAAATGGCCTAGATGTCCATCGAGAGGTACCGAAAGACAGATTCGATGTTGCGACACATTTCGATCCTACAAGCAAAATCAGAAATACCAGTCATACTCCTTACGGGTGTTGGATTGAGAATCCAGGACTATTCGATCCCAGATTTTTCAACATGTCCCCTCGAGAGGCATATCAAACGTGTCCTATGCAACGTCTTGGTCTTGCAACAGCATACGAAGCTCTAGAAATGGCTGGTTACGTTCCAAATAGAACCCATTCCACAAAGCTGGATCGAATTGGTACATTCTACGGGCAGACGAGTGACGACTGGCGTGAGATAAATGCAGCCCAAGATGTGGATACGTATTTCATTACGGGAGGTGTAAGAGCCTTCGGACCTGGTCGAATCAATTATCATTTTGGATTTTCAGGACCATCTTTCAATATCGATACAGCTTGTTCCTCTAGTGCCGCTGCGCTCCAACTTGCCTGTACATCTCTATGGGCCGGAGATTGTGATACAGCCGTCGTTGGTGGTCTCTCGTGTATGACGAACCCAGATATCTTTTCAGGACTTAGTAGAGGGCAATTTTTGTCAAAAAATGGACCATGCGCTACTTTTGATCATGATGCGGATGGTTATTGCAGAGCAGACGGAATTGGGACTGTTATCATCAAGAGGTTGGATCATGCACTAGCTGAGTAAGTCTAATTCTTGAAATTTATCCTCCATGTTTCTAAACTGATTTGTTTGCTTTCTCTAACAGTAAGGACAATGTTTTGGCTGTTATTCTTGGAAGTGCTACCAACCACTCTGCAGACGCTGTTTCTATCACCCACCCTCATGGAGGAACACAAGAGATTCTCTACAAGCGTATTTTGAATAATGCGGGTGTTGATCCCAATGATATTGACTACGTGGAAATGCATGGTACTGGGACTCAAGCCGGCGATGGAACGGAGATGAAATCTGTTACCAACGTTTTCGCTTCGGCAGACCGAAAGAGAAGACCGGATCAACCGCTGTATCTCGGGGCTATCAAAGCGAATGTTGGACACGGTGAAGCCGCATCTGGTGTCACCGCTCTCATAAAATGCTTAATGATGCTGCAGAAGAATGCCATACCCCCTCACGTTGGAATTAAGAAGACTATCAATCAAGGATTTCCCAAAGATCTCAAGGAACGCAATGTACACATAGCCTTCAAGAACACGCCACTTCCTAGAAAGAAGTCGGGAGCTCCACGACGTATCTTTGTCAATAATTTCAGCGCTGCTGGTGGAAACACCGGATTATTGCTTGAGGATGCACCTGAACTTCCTTCCAAAATTACCGACCCTCGTTCTACACATGTTATTGCGATCACTGCCAAGTCTAAGTCTGCCATGCTTAACAACGCAGAGCGTCTAATATCTTATCTCGAACGAAATGGAGACATAAATCTGGCAGATTTGGCATATACGACTACTGCACGTCGAATACAGCATAAATGGAGAATGACGGTAACCGCAAGCGAAGTATCCGAAGTCTCAACAGCTCTGAAATCCAAATTACACGAAAAATTCATTCCAGTGCTTCCAGAGCCACCAAAAGTTTCATTCTTGTTCACAGGTCAGGGATCTCAATATGCTGCTATGGGTCGCGAGTTATTCGAAAATTCATCCCTATTCAAAGAAACTATCATGGAATTTGATAATCTTGCTACAGTTCTCGGCTTCCCATCATTCATCTCCTTGATTGATGGCAGTGTGACTGATGCCCAAGGACTGTCACCTGTGGTGGTGCAGCTTTCAATTGTGTGCTTGGAAATGACAATGGCTAAACTCTGGGAGTCTTGGGGTGTTAAACCATCTGTTGTAATTGGCCATAGTCTTGGTGAATACGCCGCACTCAATGTTGCCGGAATATTGTCTGCTAGTGACACCATTTACTTGGTTGGACGTCGAGCTCAGCTCTTGGTTGAACGATGCACTGCTGGTACTCATGCAATGCTTGCTGTTCAAGGATCGAGATCGGCAGTGACCGAAGCATTAGGCGACATTGGAACCTCAGTGAACATCGCTTGCATCAACAGTACTCGAGAGACAGTTCTTAGTGGCGAGGCTGCTGAAGTTTCGAATGTTTCTGATCAACTTTGCAACTCTGGTTTCAAATGCACGCAACTAAAAGTCCCCTTTGCCTTTCACTCTGCTCAAGTGGAGCCAATATTGGACCAATTCGAAAAGTTGGCTGCATCTGTACACTTCGGTAAAGAGAAAATCCCTTTTATCTCGTCCTTGTTTGGTAGATGCCTTAACGAATCTGAGGACATTGACGCTGCATATCTCCGCAACCATGCTAGACAACCTGTCAATTTCTTAGATGGACTCGTTTCGGCCCAAAATTCAGGTGTCATAGACGAGAAAACTGTCTGGCTTGAGGTAGGACCGCATCCAGTATGCTTGGGACTCATTAAAGCTACCGTCGGTACTTCCACTATTGCTGCTCCATCCCTCCGCAGAAATGAAAGTGCATATAAAACTCTCAGCAACAGCCTCAGCGTCTTGCACACTGCTGGTCTTGAAATTGATTGGAATGAGTATCACCGAGATTTCAATAATTCAGTCCGTCTTCTCGATTTACCCACCTATGCATTCGACGACAAAAATTATTGGATTCAGTACGCGGGAGATTGGTGCTTGACAAAAGGACAATCGCCAGACAAAGCTCCTCTTCAGCTCGAGCCCCCCAAGCCTAAGCCCTCAACCTCGACCATTCATAACGTCGTAAGTGAAAAGATTGAAGGAGACGTTGCCGTTGTTACTGCCCAGTCTGATCTAGCACGCGCTGATCTTCGTGGGGTTGTTACTGGTCATCTCGTTAACGGCGCCATGTTATGCCCATCGGTTAGTAATTCGATGTGAAACCCCTGCTCAAGCTAACAGTGTTCTAGTCTCTGTACGCAGATATGGCCATGACTTTATGCGAGTACGGTTATAAGCTTCTTCGGCCTGATGTCAAGAATCTAGGCTTAGATGTTGGTAGAATGAAGGTACCCAAACCATTGATAGCTGACCCAGGTGGAAAATCTCAAATACTCACTCTCACTGCTACAATCAATGTGGCAAATGGTCGTGCCGACCTTCTATTTTCAACGGGCACTGACAAAGCTCGAGTCGAGCACGCAAACTGTCAAGTCTACTTTGGTGATACCGAAGAATATCATGCCGACTTTCAACGAACTGCATATCTCATTCAGTCACGAATCGATTGGTTACAAGAGGCTGAGAGGAATGGCAAAGTCTCTAAAATCAATCGTGGACTTGCCTATAAGTTGTTTGCTGCACTGGTAGACTATGACCAGAAATATCGTGGTATGGAAGAGGTCATCCTTGATAGTATGAAGATGGAAGCTACATCACGTGTCGCCTTTCAAACTACGGAGCGAGATGGGACGTTTAAATGCAGCCCGTACTGGATTGATAGTGTGGCGCATATCTCTGGATTTATCGTCAATGGTTCTGATGCTGTTGATTCACGAGAAAAGGTCTACATCTCACATGGTTGGGATTCTTTGAGATTCTCGGAACCTTTAAGTGCGGATAAGACCTACCGCTCCTATGTCAGGATGCAGCAGCGCAAAGACAAGACTATGGCCGGCGATGTTTACGTGTTTGATGGGGATACGATTATCGGTATGGTCGGTGGGTTAGCCTTCCAAGCCATCCCTCGAAAAGTTCTCAATATGTTCTTGCCACCAGTAGGCGTTACCGCCGCAGCTCCCGCAAAGCCATCTGCTGCGCTCCGGGCACCTCAAGCTCCCAAGGCCTCGAACCCAAAGGCTATCAAGAAGGTTCAGGTGACAAAAACTAATCTCTCGAAGGTCAATGAAAAGCTCACGTCAATTACTGCTCAAGTTATGGATATCCTTGCAGCCGAAGTTGGCGTACAACACGATGAACTTGTTGACAACGTCGCCTTTACCGATCTCGGAGCCGACTCGCTCATGGCCTTGACAGTTTGTGGAAGATTACGGGAAGAGATGGACATTGATATTAATTCAAACGAATTCATCAATCATCCTACAATTGGAGCTTTCAAGTCATTCTTATCACAATTCGAAGGAAAACCATCTGTTGCTTACAGCGAAGATCCAAGTTCGCCTGTCACTACGCCTAGTCCTGGGGAATCAGTACACGACCCACAAGATGACTCGGAATTCACAGATCCTTCAGATGATGATATATCTACCATTGGGGTCTTGGATAATCTCGGTGATGTAATTAGAGTTACAATCGCCGAGGAAATGTCGGTTGATGTTCTAGAGGTTGCGAGTTGCCCTGATCTCGCTTCACTTGGTATGGATTCACTCATGGCTCTTACAGTGCTTGGACGATTGCGAGAGAAGACAGGCCTATCTCTTCCATCTGATCTCTTCCAGGTCAACCAGACTATTCGTGATATTGAGAAGGCTCTCAACGTCGAAGCGCCTTCAAAGCCAAAGCCTAAGCTTAAATCTAAGGCTCCATCCGAGCAGCCAAGGCCATCTAAACCGTCAGCCCCTATCTCAAAATCGAACATGCAGTCTACTTCTCAAAGAATAGCCAGTTCAATCTTACTTCAAGGGAATTTGAGGAAAGCCAGGAAGTATCTTTGGATGGTTCCAGATGGAGGCGGATCCGCAACTTCATACACCGAGATCCCGGCGCTCTCATCTGATGTTGCTGTCTTTGGTCTCAACTCACCATATATGAAGACCCCAGAGGAATTCACCTGTGGTGTAGTGGGTATGGCTACTCACTATATCACAGAGATGAAGCGTCGCCAGCCAACGGGGCCCTATACCTTATCCGGATGGAGTGCTGGTGGCGTCATCGCTTATGAAATAGTCAGCCAACTTACCAAAAATAACGAAGTTGTCGATAAGCTCATTCTCCTTGACTCTCCGTGTCCTGATATTATCGAACCTCTTCCATCTTCACTTCATAAGTGGTTCGCTGAAATTGGTCTTCTTGGCGATGGCGATCCAAGCAAAATTCCAGAATGGCTTCTCCCTCATTTTGCTGCTTCCGTGCAAGCTCTTTCGACTTACATGCCTGAAGCAATAGATCCTAAGAAAGTACCTCAAGTGATGGCAATCTGGTGTGAAGACGGCGTTTGTAAATTACCAACAGATCCACGACCGGATCCTTTCCCATATGGCCATGCTCAGTTCTTGCTGGACAATAGAACCGATTTTGGGCCTAACATATGGGATAAATATTTGGGTAACGAAAAGTTTGTTACCAGACATATGCCAGGGAATCATTTTTCTATGATGCACACGCCTCATGTAAGTTGAATAGCATTATTGAAATCGGCGCATATAAACTGACTACTTCACAGATAAAGCTCCTAGGGGATTTTATGAGGGAGGCTCTTACCATGTGATAGGATAGATTTCATGCTTGTTTATGTTTATGGTATTAGAATTTGGTGGTACTTGGTTTGGTGGATGCTTTTGATTTTGACAATATTCCCTTTTCATAAATACTACTTTCGTTACTGATGTCTACATATGATAACCCAATCTACGCACTGAAATGACCCATGAGATTTAAACATATTTCTCCAACTATATCCTTGAATAGTCCATGTGTATAATACGGTGACTGCATAAAACGGCAAAAATGATATTTTTGACATTTTAGGTATCCACCGCATTATAATATCATTTTTCCCTCCAAGTTCAATTTACTCGGGGAAAATAGCTTTAGTGAATATAAATTTGGCGCTAGTACGCAAAAGACAAATAGGTACCTATTGAATGCAAGGCTGTGATATAGAAGTAGCATGTCACCGAAATCTCGTGTATACGCGAGCCGATACCATTGCCTCCCAACCCCACATATCTGCACTCGCGCCACACTCCACACCTACGATCATCCATACTCCTTGTATATAAATCAGCATGTACTTCGCGTTTTCAAACGCGGCAGGGAACATGCGCAAATGAAGCCACCAATATGTATCTGCATCGATTCTGCATCTTACTCTTAGACGATCCTTGTCCGTCAACCCACCTCATAGGTTGTACAGCGTTTTTTCCAGCCTGCGTATTTGAGATTCGATTGCGAGCGGGACATGGGACTTTCAATACTCCTTGTGTTCCAGTTGCATCCTGATAAGAACTATCGTGGAAGATAAGATGACGGTCATAGGCAAGGACAGGGGTTACTAAACGTACATAACGGTCGATATCTATTTGGGAAACTTGCTCGTTCCGAGCCTCCCGGGTATCCTGCGAGCTGAGAAAGCTCGGGATCTATATACCACAAGCGAAGGTGGCCCGGAAGCTTGTATCACATTCCGTTGAATTCATGATTTAGCTCACAAGTAGTCTGGGGAAATTAATGTATTCATTGGTTTGTTTTCATATGATCTTCATCCAATGCCGTAGTAAAAGGTCTAGGTCCGGATTGCAAATGCCGTTGAGACGATATAGCCTGAATTCTTAACCTTCTTCTCGGGTGTATCCGAGTGGAAGATGTAGCAGCCTTGAAATGCGATTGGACGAGCTGCGAAATTGGGAATGGGCTGCATATGTTTAGCATATTAATTGGTTCTTGGGTATTTCTTAAGCTTGTTTTTTGTAGGTCTTCATTCATGAAATATTTGAATGGCAAGTTGTGTCTACACAATACAATTTTGTCGATATTGAATGCAGAAAAATTAAGATAAATCACAGCTTCCTAAGCTATGAAAGGTGTAGTGTCAAGTAACATGAGGGTGATATACTTGACGTCGGTCATGTATCGTGAAATTTAAAGTAAATGATTTCAACCCTTTTTCTTCCTTCAATCAAAATTATAGAATCCCAGTATTTAGGTTGTCAAATTCCGTGGAGTCATCGACAAGCTGCTCTTGTGAGTTATCTAGGGCAAGCAGTCTCTCGATCGGCGGTGCCAATCTGGCGGTCACCTCGTTGGCCGTCTTACACGTCATTACTCTTAATTAAAACTCACTGATAGTAGCTCCACCATCGTTTTTGGGTGCTCGACAAATACGAGTCTCTTCCATTGTACTCGTGAGTTGTACACTCTCAAGGTGTCCATCAGCTTTTCATGGTGAGCCACTGGCAAAGAAATTGCAGGTAGCACAAAGGTTGCCTCAAAGATACCAATACCAAGGTCGTAGGCTGACAATTACAAGAACCACGATAACGCTGCCTTCGCAGCAATGTACTGACATATCTTGATGCGATGCACGTAATAATTTGCATCTTTGAATAAAACTTGGTTCAAGATCGTTGTGCAGTTCCAAATTAATATCGCCATACATCTTGGATATCTAATCTTGGTTTGTTTCAAAGCTGATCGTGTGCTGTATAATCATCGTGTCATCGATCAAAATAATAAGAAAGGCGATTGTCAGTCATGCTGGCGTGAACAAGGATATTGTCTATTCACTTGACGATATCGACTAATCCACGTATATCCGCATTCAATTCAATAGCTCTTTGACTCCCTGCAAAATCTACCGCCTCAAGTAACGCTCTCTGTTGGTAGACAGATTCAATTGCAATGAGCCGTTGCTGTCCAGGCATCAATGCCAGTTCACGGAGAAGGTTCACCGGCTGACTGGCAATACTACCATCCCCATACCAATACCCTTCCCCGAGCTGGTACAATAATACGCTCTATCTGTGAGTGTGTCAATATGTTTGGATTATGAATACGATGTGGTGGGTACGATCTCACTTGCATAGACGGCTGACTAGAGCTGGTCTAGGGCTGGAAGAAGCGGCCTGTTTTAAATTATCTCAGTGTCTTGGAATGAGGCCATGAATATCTCGTGAAGTAATTTGAAAACGATCCCCCAGCTTTATATTGATCGATTTGATTTTATGTTAGATCTCATGATCGCTTACCAAGGCATGGTGCATGCAAGTCCTAATCACGAGGGAAAAACGTGATCGGCTTCATAGAAAGTGTCAAATTCCGATCGTCTGCAACAAGCCAATCTTTTCTCAATTGGTATAATCTTGTTGGTTGTTTGCATAGTAGAACAAGCACTAAGCTTTATAGCGGGATACCCCACCGGATGTCCGGGGAAGGCAAAGCCTAATCAATGAAATTTGCACATACCAACTTGAGGAATTAAACATTGCAGGGTTTCAAAACTGGTAGTCAAACTTTCTCCCGTTTCGAGATGTCATTCCATATTTAAAGTTCTCTATACCAACGAGTGCCCCTGACACCTTCTCGTTAGTTCGGCGCCAAGAGTTATTTCCCAGCCAAATTCCCAGAATCTCAGATGAGATACACATCAACAGCCGTGCTCCATCTGCAACCAATGGCTACTTCCTCATCTATACCAATTTATTGACCTAAGTTCCCCATCTCCAGCTGTCTGTGGAGGCATATTTGTATGTGATCCCAGCCTTTTGTTGGTAAGTCTTTTGTGCTACAAAGGGCTCTCTGGAAGCGACGCAAAACAAAATTATGAATAGTGACGTTCGGAGATGGGTGTGTGATTTAGTAAAATCTCAGGGTCCAATGATTTTCCAGCTTATGTGAGCCTGTAAATAAATTCTACGATAACAAAATACAACATGGTAAAGTAACGTCGGATTTCAGACATTTCCTTATACCAACATCAGAATAATTCTAACCCTCGAAACGTACACGTCCGAAACTCCTATGCAAATGCATATCCGACGCTCTATGTTCTCTGCAATATGATTTCCATGTTCCAATTCTTCGAGAACGCCAATAATTTCCTTCTTATCCCGTCCGACACTGGTAGAGTAACGCCAAATTCGAGTAACGAGATACAATGGCTCATAACATCATTAGGCCTATGAAGTTCCACGTATCCGTCGGCCTTGCTGAGTACTGGAATACCTTCACCATTCCATAGATAAGCTTTGACAGAGGGATGGTTGGGTGCCACTGCATCAATCGGAAATATTGAGCCCTTATCACATTTTTGTGTATAGGTGTCGATACGTGATACACTTTCAAGCCATAAGATCATAGTGGCACGATAGATAGCTACCGACCACCAACGCGGACGTCCCTCTTTTGCCATCGAAGATACAAGACGAATGACTTGTCCACAATGAAAAACAGCTTCTCCAGAATTGTAAATGCATCTTTTGTAGCGAAGCGAAAGTTCCAAGCTTGTTCCATCAAAGTCCTCTTTTCGTGCTAGCCGCTCAATTTCTGGAAAGAATGTCACCGCATTCAAACTTATGAGGTGATACAGGACGAGATTGGCTCGAGTAACTTGACAACTTGGATCGTTTCTAGCATGAATCTCACACAAGTCATACCATTTCTGGAGCAATGACTGAGCTTCCTGAAGACGTAGTAGATTGGACGCTTTGGTAACGGATCTAGTTCCTTGTCGGGAGTTATACATTTCAGAATGAAAAGTTAAAGCTTGATGCAGATGACACAAAGAGCTATGAATTGGGTGAAGGAGAAGTTTTAGCTGTAGTGGAGACAAGTTTCCGTGTCGACGTTCGATATTGTCCGATAACATGTCTCGGAAGAGGCCACAGAGTGAAGGTCCTACTGGTGGTGTGTCGATAGAATTTGGATTCAGGAGCCAATCAGTGCCGATATATGTTTGCTGAGCAATTGCTGCCCAATCATTTGCATCTTTAGCCAGCCATAAGCACTCTATTCCGGGCATTGGAGTCTCAAGTTCTGTGATTGACATAATAGGTGAGGTATCGTGGAATAAACTCAGCTCCTGGTCTACCATGACCCAGTTGTAGACCAACCTAAAATATTGTCAGCCTCCGTATATAAAGAATCAACACGATTGAACGAATTATAATGGTTCATTGGATTGTAATGGATGGACACGGATTGAGATTTTGTCTTTGAAATCTTACCTGCTTTTCTTTTCTCTTTGTAGCCAAATTCTCCACTGGTCATCTAGATTCGATGATTCGTGAAAGGATGGCGCCATTGGTATGTGAGGCTCCAACATACCAGTATGTTTTAGCATCTATATTCAACAAATAAGTACCTTGAAAGCTTTGATTTAGTGGTTACTTACCGCAAGATACATCCCTCGTTGTGCCATAGCTAGGTTCATGTGAGAAGCATCTCCACCCCAAGCACCGAGTATCGTGAAAAGCAGTGCGCATTTGAACACGACAGGATCAGCTGATAAATCAACGTTTTTTTCTATGACCTTAAATAGCGATATGCGACAAGCTTCCGTAAGCCCCGCGGTCAAACATCTAGCTTCAGCAGTTGGAAGAGCTGCAGCGCCATGTGCTATCATTAGCAACAATAGTAATGTTGAAGTTTGATTGTTCAGCATTAATTCGTTGGGATCAAGGTTTCCTCCATTGATGAGAGTATAGTAAGGAGCCAAACTTCGAACGTGACTTCGAAGGAAATACTCCAGGACGTTTGATGGAGGTAGAACAAGGAAATTGAATCCTGCATCAGGACTTGTGTAATTGGAAGATTTTGGCCAACCTTTCAAACCTCCTCGATGTGTTTCTAAAGCTGTATGAAGAAAACTTTGCGTGATGGCCATTATTCTATCTCTGGTGCTTGCACTCACAGGTATAACAGATATTCCATCTCCATATCGAATCTCGGCCGGTTCCAAATCATGATTTAGCGAATCCCATGTGGCGTCATGCTTCGAATGTTGCTCTAGATTCTCGAGGTACGCTATAGCCGTTCTTGCTGACGGTCCAGGAATCAATCGTGGATTGCATCGTGCAAGAGGCCACGCCGATTCTGCGGCCACCAAGAGTTCAAAGTCATCAGAGCTATTATCTGTCAGAATCGGAACCGCGATTTCGACAAGCTTGGCTGGACGATTAGCATCTGAAGAGATGCTAGCGCTCTTAGTATGTGACATCGATGGAGATGGATGCAGAGATCCAGTAAATAGTGGCTCTGAAATTGAAGAAGTATCGCTTGGTTCCAGAAAGTTTGGCGTTACTAGACTGCTGGATAATTCAGATCCCATCGAGTATATTTCAATATCTAAGGGGTAGTGACTCCATGCCATCAGATCATGGTAATTGACGTTCCCACTGTTGCCGAACATGGAGTGTTCCATCCCCCCAAGGCTTTCGCCTGGGGAGGGCCCGAAGCCATCAACATTAAATCGTAAATCTTGGGCAGGATATATATTTTTCTCTGGTGTTGCTACCATAAATTGCGGATCTATGGGTGTCTCTGTGGGACTGACTTTGGTTTCCGGTAATGTTTCTTTTGGTGCTGTGTCCTGATCCATGGGGTCATGGGGTGGCTCTTGTGTTGGTGGTGTCTTTTTGTGCGAGCTTGAGGACCGGTTCGCAGCCTTTGATGAACGTCGGGCATATCTACTCGCGCATGGTAGATTTTTCTCAGAACATCTTGAGCAAGGAACCCTTTTATCGCAGCCGGTTTTTGCACTAGCGCAATTGATGCACGCAATGGGTGTTCGACCATTAACCGTTGGAACACCACCTGGTAATGGCTCCATTGGATCTTTTGCTTCATGATATGTGGAGTGATGTCTTTGAAGAAGATCTCTAGATATTGCATGGTTAGTGGATCTCGAGTCTTGACATAGCCAAAGTACGGGGTGTGAATACCTTCTGGGAAAAGATAGTTGACACAGTGTACACCTATGTGGCTTTACGTTTGTGTCTGCAAGATAGAGAGTCTATATTAGAATTTCCCTATTCAATGGTGATAATAGAAGATTTTGTTACTTACGGCTCGGTATATGTCTTTCTAAATGTTCCTTCCGAGTAAAACTCTTTCCGCAATATGTGCAGAAAATCATATTCTCCATTTAACATCGGTAGTGGTTCTCTTCCTCTTTATCGTAGCTTCCATTGATGGGGGATCTGATAGAGATTTGAATAGTTAAGGATTGCAACTCCTAAGCATATCGTGCTGAAAGCGGCTGACAGCTTTATGCCTGGCCGAGTGTCAAAATAGCTTGCAAGAAAGTCCTATGGACAAGGCTTAGATTTGACAAACATTTGATAAGGATAAGAGTAGGTGACCATGATATTAACAAAGACGAACCATACATCTTATGCATGGTCAGACCACACTCATTCATGGTGGCAGGGATTCAGAGGCACCCGATCTCTAATTCGCCGACTAGGGAAATGTCGTATTAGCCATGCAGTGGCTTCGTGGTAATCGTGAAGCTTGATGTTAATATTGGAATCGAGGCTGGAACCAATGATATTAGTGCTGCTGGCCTGAAGGATGTGAAGATTCCTCTTTGTACAGGTATCTGAAGAGCGGTACATAGTCTTGACACCCTAGTGAAGATCTGATGGAGGGTCCAATCCCAGCCGGAAAGCCGCAGCTTGGGAGCTTGGCTAACAGCTGAGCTAGGACTTTTGACATTGATAATACACTCGTAATTAATAAACAAACTGTAGGTAGCCATCTTTAAGACTTAAAGTGGTAGCAATTTTATCGTGAAGATAATTAATTGTACAAACATGTTTTGGGATACTGACGAGCCAACACCCTACCAGGCTAAATCACAAGTATTGTCACATGCAGAATCCTTGTTTAAGCATTCTTGTATGATTTCAAATCATCGTTACTTGGATATAATAAATCCCACGTGTACCTATGTATGCAGTTAAGACGGGATGTTAATTAAATTTTGTTTGTGCCATCATTATGCAAGATTCCGGTACAGAAAAACGAGGTCTGCAGTGGTAAGTACCACAAACATCAAAAGTAGTATACTGTACATATTTTGCAATACTATACCCCTTCTGGAAGACCGCAGTAGATCTAGTGCGTGAAACAGGAAGAGTACCGGTGGAAGTCTGATCAAGCCGTTGAATGAAGATAACAAGAACAAATGTTTGTAACGATAGACGAAAAGAAGTAGTTAGACTAGTGTCGTTTAGACAAATCGGGTCTCATCATTCGATACCTAACAAACGAGGTAACATCGAGACTAACAAGGGACCGTAAGCCTAAATATCGGAATAAGGTACGTGTAAGGATGTTAGATAAATTACCCTGGTATGAACGTCAGGATTATGCACGTCATAGCATGGTAGTTAATAGCAGTTCGAACAACGCATAATCTTCATGTCTAGTTGGGGTAGTCATAGGAACGCGAGGAGACGATTGATTGCCCATGAACCCTACCCACATTCCCAAAACATTTCCAAAGGGGAAATCGACGTCTGTTTAATCTGTATGAGGGCTTTGTGGCTTGAAATCTTAGATATACATCTAATGTTTCACGAAGGCAGTACAACCACACCTTAATTAAAATTCCTTCTCCAGCTCCTCCATTGAGAACGTGAAACCTTGGCGAGTACTTTGGCTAAGAATGGAGAGTTTGTACAAATATTAGTTCCGAAGGGGTACTGCTCGGTACCAGAACATGGTGAAAGTATCCGAATTTCGTAGATGATGATCGAAAGAAATTATACGAGGCACTTGGCATTCCGAAAAAGTTACTTCTAGAATGGGCATTCTGGAAAAGAATTTTGGGATGAGCTAAGAGCCAGTATTAACCTATCAATCGTCCGAAAGTCTTACCTCGAGGGAGCTCGCGAGGAATCGAAACACTATTCCAAATCATACCCCGCTAGTCATGGCCACCACATTCCAGCTCACCCAACCATGAAAACCCCCACAGTTGAAGGGCTGATCCTGGGGAATACAAATACTTTCAAGACTTCACCCCGCTGTCCATGAAATGCCAAACGAGACCTTATTGAATACTGTAGAGATCAGCTGTACGCTTAAAAGCGCCTTTTAACCTCCATCCAAGAACAAGGCTGCTATCTAATTGTACACTCCGTATTTCAAGTGCTATTTGCGATCAGTAAACGATTTCGTGGAGGTGGCCAATAATTCTCATTTAGATCCATGGGTTCCATTGGCTGTCAGTTTCATGAGCCTGCGATCATTAGAGCGATGACATCTCAAACCTCAAGAAACATAGAACACAAGAATCTCCAGTAACCGTCTTGGGAATCCTGCGATGGCGCGGAGAGCCTTGCCAAAATGGAAGGTGCGACTTTCATTTGGAGTCACGAGTAGTTCAACTTGTCTGTTTTGAAGAAAAAGTGAGTCTCCTTGCTGATAAAACGAACGGCTCCTGTGGTACAATTGGAGCATTGATAGAACATTATCGCATGCTCTTACCTTAAACTGTGTATCATTTCGATTGAGTGTACCCGTACAGTTTTTCGCTGGATCTTCACGTTGGACTCGAGCGACATTCAGGTGCTGCCCATGAAACAGCTTACCCCACGGTTCAAGAGCTGTCTAAATCAGCCCGACCTTCTCGCTTAACCATCAACCCCCATCTTCTGATTTTAATGTTTCATCCCAGCTCCTCTACTCCGCCAATTGTATTACTAAAATTGCCTATAACTGGACCTCAGTTGGGAAGGATTTAGATGACCTTACTGGTATACCAGCCCTACATGAATTTCATTCCGATATTAATATGACATACGGATCCGAGATTGCCGTTGATTTTACTCCTGAACGCGGCTGAAATCCGAGTACTTGTGAATGGAACTTGAAATTTCTCAAGCTAACTCCATGATCAAAGTTCTTTTAAATTCAAAAAATTCGTGTAGATACTGACCACGTATACATCATAGAGTCGTCTCGAACTCGTTAATCAAGCTGGTGTTACCATAAGCTTGATGATGTACGGGATAATACGAGGTGCAAGTTCTTCAGCATCAGCACGTTTGGTCGTAACTCCGCGTATCAAAGAACACTAAGTATCGGCATGAAAATAAAATATTAATAGTTTACTATCGGTCAGATTTTAGCATTGAACACGGCCGGTGGTGGTACAAGTTTGCGAGTCATAGAATCATGACCAGCTCCCAGTTGTCAAAAAATATCACATGACTGCCAGAATTATGTTCTAAACAAAAGTTGTGAAATATTTAGGGCATTAAGCCTTGAATCTGCAGATGACAAGTATCAGTACAAAATCAATGCCGGAGGTACATTACATCAGGGGTTGCGGTAGATTACAGCCGACACTTGGCACCGTTTCATAGCCCTGAACACATCACGACCACATTAAAATTTGCTCTTAATACACAAATACTGATGGAGAAACTCATGTAGTTTATGAGATAGATCTTATAGTTCAAACGAATAATGATCGTCCAGACTATCAGCCGCTATGGATGACATGTTTAGACAGAATTCCAACTTTTGAGGCGAAGTTTGTAACTGAATCAAGATTACGCAGGTCTGTTAAAAAGTGTGAAAGATTTGAGTCACTCATCAAGATAGTGGTTACAACAGATGTCGGATATGTAAGCCCTGAATTGATATGTTAACTAGGCATAGAGGTATAGAAGTTGACTGATCAGAAGGTAGTCAAGAAGTACATCTATGATTAATGCATATGCAGATACGGTACTCTTCATCGATCACATAAGTTTCATGCTAGATAGTTACGACAAAACAATCTATTAATAACAGGCAACTAGAGTAATCTGGAGTCTCGTAAGGACGCCAGTGCGTGATTTTGCAGCATGGCTCAGGCCATTGGCCGTTGGCCACGTAAATATCCACTGGAAACGATCATAAATCCCGACAACCACTTCCACGGATCGTCGCTTCCGTTTCTTGGAATAGTCTCTGAAGATAGTCATATTTAATAGCTACTAGATAAAATGAACAGGGTGGATTATTATGATTTGAAGTGTCTCAAGAGCCTTCTAGAGTGATCCCGAGACTAATTACGCCAATCATGACTTCCAGTAGCTTTGACGAATCAGATATACATGCCTACAGCGATTTCAGGAACAGGGCTCAGGGCCAGTACCGACTCGTCAATCGTAGTGCCCAGGTATTTTGAGATAAGATCTAAAGTTGACAATCTGATCACTGCATGGAAATCGAATACTTGAACTCCTACGCGACGGGCAGATTTCGAAACATCCCCGCATTCTTGCCAAGATTATTTCTAGCGTATCGAGAAGCTTACCGAATATGAGGTGAAAACGCCACTTCGAGCTATTCTAAGTTATATCACCTCTCAAATAATGGCGAGGATCAGGCTCGTTAACTAGCCAGGGCAATTCATGCAGTGATCAAATATCTGTACTACTCATATGTAAAAGGATATAGATCACTTCAAGTGAGATTGTAGGTACTTGGAACCATCATATGAGTGATAAGATATAAGGATCTGGCGTTGTTGATGAACCTCCCGCCTTGATGAAACAACGATTAGCCGATATCACATCACTTTGCCCCATACTTGGCAACTCCCTTCAAAGCTTACCCGTTCCAAGTTTATGGCATATCCACGCTCTAGACTATGACTGGGGACAAAGTTTGAAGGTTCTGAGACCTTGGAATCTGATGTGTTTATCTTAGAACACCTTACGGATCATTCATGCCTGGATCCTTGAAACTAGGTTATATTATGTATTGGATAATTGAAACTAAATCAATGGATTAGTAAACGCGGCGCCCAGCTATTCATGGATGGATTGACACAATGGCCAAATTTATCTCATTGGTCATCGTCTATTTTTCGGTACATTATCTTGTAGAGCTCATCTCACCTCACATAATCGCCGGTACATATCCTTTAGCAATCAGCCTATGTATATCAGAAATAGATACTGCGCCTATATTACATGTGATTAGCCCCCACAGCCTAAAATGGACGAGGCATAGGATAACACAACAGACAGTAAGAAGCTTCATTCTTAGCAAGATATAGCACAGCAAGAATTATATCTGGAGACAATAACGGGAAAGTCAAATGAAGCTTGATATAAGCCAGACTCTAAGGAGTTTCGTTGTCGATTCTGAAAATATATCGCAGCTTTGACATCAACTGAGCTGAACCTATTCTCTGAGATGCGGGGTGATTAGTGAGATTTCGCGACATTCTACCAGCATCTACATTCGATACATCATCAAAAATCACTAAGTAATTGAAGTTAAAAGTAGTGCCAGTCGATTTTGAACAGGTATAGCGCATCTGAGCAGAGAATCCAATAGTCCGGACTATAAACCAAAAATGATTACAAAATCCCCAAACCAATTAGAATTTTCAAATTATCTGAGATATTGAATTTGATTAGACTATTGAACTATTTTCAAATTTATAACTACTTTCAGATATTCAAGCCCATATGTTGTTAGACTGCTGTCCGGAACATTAGGTACCCTGTACATGAGGTTCAAAACGAACGGGACGCGATGGGTCGTCGATACAACACTCGGTATTGACCTCTTTCGATTAGTAACGTAAGGCTAAAGTCTTATGTCTTGAAAGTAACGATAGAGAATCACGTCAATGCCGCTTGCATCAAGTATACCAGGAAGTGTTGTGTGTGATCGGGGTCCAGCTTCAAACAACCGGGGCAACTTTCCCAGTTTCAATCAAGCAGCTTACTTTACCCTCAATGTCACCGTTTTTGATAACGGATTATGCCAGTAGAATAATCGGGGCCTATAATAATCAACTAGAAACACACAATTCTTCAACGGGATGTGTCATCAGCCCCTCATGCTTCTCTGACGCCGGAAGTTTACAGCCTAGAGCCCCAAGGTCTTTCCGGTTGACTCATCCGGTGATCAAGGATACGTGAGATACCTTGGCTTTTGTCCTGGGGAGAAATTCGTTTGGTATTGCTATCTCAAAGACTGGTACTGCCAACTTGGTAAGAAGCTTTGCGATCGATAAATCAAGAATCATTAATCATCACAACCTCGCCTCAACCTCCCAGCTGCCTACTTCCCATTAGCATCGATCTCAGCCTCAAAATATCCAAGATACACATATCATCCCCTGCTATCTCACACAAGACCTTCTTAGCTCTCGTTCTCCTAACTCTACTGGTTCACGATCCAAAACCAAGACACCCCAAGATATACAAAGTTGTCTTCGGCGAGCTACGCCTGATTATGACCGCAGATAATACGAAATTGGAAATCAGGAATCAGGAATCAATATCACATCAAAAACCACAAGCAGAAGACCAAGAAACTGAAACTTGTATCAAGATCGATATCATGCATACATCAATCACGAACTGCAACACAAGAGAACTCAGTCTAATGGCTTTAAGAATGCCAATCTTCAGCTAGGTACTAATTAACAATATCATCAACGGGAAGACAACAAAATTCAAAGACTCCGACCACACTAAGTAATCTGAAGATTCCCATTACAACCCAAGAACCTATCATCACCAACACTGACATCACTATCACAATCGTTAGTTTATCCAATCTGACATTCGTCTACCGACCCCACCAATCCTCGCCTCTCCCTACCACCTTGGCAATTATTCCGCCCTACACATTCATTCCAACTTCACCATTACGATATCACTATCACTATCACGATCATTTTTTCCATCCTACCAAATGATCACTTTGCGTTCTATCCCTCTCATCCTCTCTCACTCTTTCACATCTTTCACCCTGAATTCCACCACACAGCCCCGGTTTCGCCCCCAAGCGAAAATTCCATCACACCAACCATCAAATCAAATCAAATCAATCCACCCAAGAAATGCGAACCTCTAACAATCCAACTCTTCCCAAACAATCACCCTCCGCTCCCACCCACCCCATTCGCTCATCCACATCTACAACATCATCCTCGCCCTATCATTCATCCATCCATCCATCCGTCCATCTCTACGACCCCGCCCCCACCATTCTCACGAATCAAATTTTTTCGTTCGCACACCACCCACACCACACCAGTTTGCTTGGGAGTAACGCCGCTTGTCACAAAGTAACCTCGTTTATGCCCCACCAACCAACACTTGAAATGCGCCGCGCCGCGCGCTAATTTAGGAGATGAGGTGAGGTGAGGTGAGATGAGATACTACATTGTACTTGCGCGTAGAAGGGAAAGGAATCATGTATTGAAATTGTGCGATATGAGATGGGAGATGCGAGATGAGTTTGTCGATGCGAGGCGATGCGATGATTTAATGGAACTAATCATAATCGAATGAGACGAGCTCTCCTGATTCATCTCCTGTGGTCTGGAAATCAGGTGATGTAGTTTAGCGAGTGATTGAGCTAAGTTTGTGAATAGAGGCCGTGGAAAAGGGGTTATGATGATGCATACATTAGTTTTGGGATTGGGTTTGAAGGCTATGAATGATGTGTATCAACTTTGTACATGCTGAATAGCAAATAAAGACGTATATGTAGATGCATATGAACAGCAAAACTATAACATACAAAAACAGAGTAGAGTGTATCATCTATCAAATATTTTCAATTCCAAAGAATCACTGGCGTTCAATGGCTTGCAATAGCTAGCAAGCAACAATAGAGTTTACTTGACACCCTTGTTACGTCTTACACTCTCGGTTCATCTGATCTTCCGCTCCCCTTCCCTCTCTTGCCAACTCCTTTCCAATGCGTTCTCATCGCTTTTAACAACAAATAAGCCAAGGCCCTATAAATCACAGTACAAATGCCCAGCGCAATAATATTCCATAGGGCATCCGTATTCAAATCATAAAGATTCAGTGCCTCCACTCCGTTATTAATCGGACAACTGCCATCTGGCAGTTTCTGTGCATCGGTACACGTAAATACAATACTTCTCAGAGTGTACGGCGCTAAGTTCCTAATAGCGTAGCGAATAGGGGAGAGATAGTTTACTCCTTGGAGGAACGCAGGCATACCAATGGACATGATACCGGACATAAATTGCGCTATTGATAGAAATACACTTGTAAGATTTACGGCGAAGCCTGTGTGGGAGAAGAGGGTATTGAACTATTGTCATGTTAGTAACTACCACGAGTCTTGGACTTTGAGCAAGTAGAACATACCATAATACCCAAACTCTCCCCACAATTGATAATGCAAAAGCAATTAAAGAAGCATACAAAGAATACCTGAGCATTTCTGGGTAGTCCCGTAGCTAAATCCGTCAATATTGCAAAGATGAAAGATGTGAATATCTCAAACGGTATCTCCAATGTAGTATATTGAGCAAAAAATGCTTCGACGCTATAAATACCATCGTCGTTTTCTCGATAGAAGACATCTTTTTCATTAGGATAGACTGCAACATTCTGCAGCATACCTACGAAATAAAATGCACAAAATTCTTGGATGAAACCAAATCTGTTTTGTACGGAATAATAGTCGTGTTTTAAGGGTGCGAAGAACAAAGCGAGAATGATGGCGAGGCCTAAGACTTGCATAGTTCGAGCTAAGAGTAAATCAGGTTGTCGACGGAAATTGATCGAAGCTCTATGGACAAGAATAGGGTACGCAGAGAAGAAGCCAGATGATTTGCGAACAAGAGAGCCCAGTTCTGCAGGAGTAGATATTGTGGTTGGGATGATAGCTTTTGTAAAATCCCCAGATGACCAGGAATTAATGAGATCTCTTACTCTGGAACGAGTGGCCTCCTCTCGTCTAGACTGTTGTAAATCAATGGTGATTAGATCGAGTGCGAAATCAGCTGGATTTGTCGTAGTGGGACATGGGTGGCCCAAGTTATTAAAGTGTGAAATCATATCAGAACCTTTACCAGCGTAAACGGGAAAGCCTCCACGTGCTAATAGAAGAACGCTCCCAAAATGATTAAAAGTGTCCGAGCGAGATTGATGGATTGTGAGGATTAGAGTTCGACCTTCTTGTGCAAGACCTTGAAGCACTTCCATTATTGATGAAGCGGTGAATGCATCTAAACCAGAGGTTGGTTCATCCAAAAGAAGCACCTATGGTAAACAATTAGAGTCGAGACATTTCAAACAGCGTAAGGAATATTTTCAATTGGAAGTGGAAGGGGAAAAGATAAAGTTCTTATAGACTCACCCTTGGATCCGTCAGAATTTGAACGGCGATAGTTACTCTGCGCTTTTCACCACCTGATATACCTTTAATGAGATCAGATCCAATAAGGTTATCCGCACAATCCTTCAGACCCATCTTCAGCAGGACATCCTCAACACGTCGAATCTTTTGGTCCTTTGTCATGAAGGATGGAAGTCGCAGCCCGGCTGCAAAATGAAGGGTTTCCCTAACCGTTAATGAAGGAAGGAGTGCATCATCATCTTGACATACATAACAACAAACAGATCGTATGACTGAATCCGATGGCACTGCGCCATTGAAAGTCATGTCTCCGCTTGGTCGATATTTAGTTCCGATGGAATTACGTAGTCGCAGAGCCATCGCATTGAGTAAAGATGTTTTACCGCTGCCCGACGGTCCCATAATGACATTTAACACACCGGCTTGAAATGTTGCTGTGACTGGATTTAGTATGGTTTTGGTGGGTTGTTTTTTCCCAAGCGAATTGCGTTTCTCGAGATCTAAGGCGAATTTATCAAGGCCGATATCAACCTATGATACCTAGTTAGTGCCAATCCGTCATACGAAGCATGCATCGATTCATTTTTCGTCATTCATGATATCACTGGAAAGCAGAAAACAGAATATCTACTCACAGTTCGAACCTCCGCCGCAGACCTTACTGTCATTTTTTCTTTCCCTGCAGAAAAGTCCGCATCTGACCCTCTAGCTCTGGCAATCGACATTTCAACTTTTAAAAATCGTAGACCAATGCCCGCAAGTCCGTAGAACATGATTGAATAACAGAGTAGAAAAACGATTGGCCTGACAATCCAGTTATCAGGAAATCCCAGCGAATTTATGATGAATGCGCCTGTGTATTCAACACAGGCTGGGTTCGATTCTCCGCCCTCATAAGGACAATCATAAAACTGGCCTGTGAATTCGTTTGAACACAAAGCACCAAACGCATAGAAGACATAGGCTGTCCACTTCAGCCAACGCACGTACACCGGAATAGTATTTACTTGTACGAAAAATCCACAGGCAAAGCTCTGAACTGTGTAACCCATATTTGCAATGAGAGATGCACCAGCAAAATTTCTTGAAGCCGCTATGCACGTCATAGCGAAGGTGACGGCGATGTATTGACAGAGTAATACGATAGAAAAGAAAGTAAGAAAAGTCGAGCCATCTGATCTTAGACCTGCCATCCAATAGGATATGAGTGAGAATATCAGAGGAACAGGAAAGTCTTCGGTAAAGAACCTTGCAATTCTTCTACTGAGCAGAAAAGGGATAACGTCCACAACATTCTCGTTATTCTCACGATCAAAGAGTTGTATGTCAATCGTCAGACGATATGTTTCGAATAAAAGCATGAGATACCCTTGTAATGCGGCAGCATTGTAAAGTGCACCCTCGCGACTGCGAATACCAGAAAGATCTTCCCCCAGATTAAAGAACACCCACCCACTCATGATCCCCATCCCTATCGCTTCTATAAGAGATCCAAACATGCCCATAGGGTCTCGATAGGTTGTGACAAAGGTTCGAGAAGTTAGTACACGAGTCTGACGAACGAACGGAGAGTGACGTGTCCAATTCTTTGCTACAAGAGATTTTGTATCCGGCGTCTCGGTAGATGTAACCTTTTCCGAAACTTGGAAGAACCTTTTGTCATTTTCTTCTGCCCAAGCAAGTTTCAAATTTTCAACTCTTGCAGAAGAAGTTGCCTCGAGTTCAGGGGAGCGATTATCAATAGCAGCTATATCAATCAAGAACTCCGCAGGGTTGACAAACGCTGGTAGCTCCATGCCAATTCCTTTGAACCAAGACAAGCAGTCCGCAGCTTTGCCAGAATATACTGGACTACCTCTTGTTAAGATTGTTAGACCATCGAACATTCCCCATATCTCAGATCTAGGCTGATGAATGGTTGTAATAATCGTCCGACCTTTCCTGGCCAACCCTTTGAGGGTCCTGACTAGCTGAAATGCACTCGTCGCATCAAGTCCAGTGGTCGGTTCATCCAAAAATAAGACGCTTGGATTGCTTAACAATTGTACACCAATACTGGTTCTTCTTTTCTCGCCTCCAGAGCACCCCTTGTGTTGTGTGCTACCAATTCGTGTATCGGCGCATTCCTTCAAACCAAGCTCCAAGATTACTTCCTCCACAATGTTCCTCCTTTCCTTTTCAGTTGTCGGTGGCGGCAATCGCAGATCTGCAGCATATCGTAAAGTCTCTCGGACTGTCAAAGTTGGTAGTAATACGTCCTGTTGCATGACATATGCACTACGAACACTGTGTACACCTTCCATGCCATTGAAAGTTGTGGTTCCACCAATTGTTAATCGTCCACTTGTCATGCGCTCAGCCATTGTATTTAACATAGTTGTCTTTCCCGAACCACTGCCACCAATAATGGCAGTAAGTGTTCCGATGGGCATCGAGGCAGATACTGAGTGTAGGATTTGTTTCGTGGTGGGAGTGGCAAATCCATCTTGGGCCTTTTTTCGTGGTATCCATCGTTCAATCGAAAATGCTGAAGGAGAGATATCAACGTTCACCGAGAGATTTCGTATCTGAACATCGACCGGTTCCACAGCGGACAGAGAAAACGTATTGCTCTGGGTAGTCGTGATCGCTTGGAGATTTGTCGCATCATTTTCATTTGTGGCTGATGAGGCTAACGGTTGCGATTGAATAGATAACGATGATTTGGCCTTGGCTTCCTGAGCTTCGTGCTCATCCTTCGAGTCCATATTTTGAGGTTTTTCCTACAGTCGCATCTTCTATCACAATGTCTGTATTGTGTATGCTGGTCCACGGGGTTTGGTTTGATGTTTCGAGATATCCCTACTGTCAAAGAGCAAATAGCCTAATAGAGATCTCACCAGCCTAATTCAACGTTTCTGAATCGCACATAACATGGTATTTGAGATCAAAGAGATCAAAGAGATAAGATGAACTATACTTAGACATGTATTTGAGATGAATCTAAATCCTTCGAATGGAACATCGATATTATCTATACGGATTGGTCATTTTCCGGTGATTTGCCTTAAGGTTCATGATATCCTAGCTGTGATGTGGATGAATTTCTTGCGGGGGGGTTTCAACAATAGCTTATTTAGCGTACCTCGGCTGCGAAGCGATGACTGCAAACAGTAATTTCAGGCGATAAGACACCTATCGAACCCCGCAGTATAATGAATGTCCACCATGTCGGGATAGTCTAAAACCCAACAAACGGTGAATCTGTCAGTCTGTACAACAAATAATGTGTATGTCGCGTGTAGCGCATGCGATCGTCGCGTTCCAGAAATTCTAGAAGTCTAGAATAGAAGTCTACAAGACTACCGTCGACCCCTATCGTCATGCGGGTCGCACTAAAAGTTCTCTGAGAGTGTCCCGGTGAACTCCAATGCCGAACTTGGAAGCGTTCTACATGTTTGGACATATCAATTGAAGACCTTCAAGTCAATTAATACTTTGCTACACAACTACACCAATGGTAAAATAATGGAGAAGTCGTATTCATCGAATGGGTTGATTTTCTATCCTAGATACATGGTTACCGTTTCAATCAAGAGCCTCCAACGTTCAGTACAACACCGGTGGCTTAGGCACGCAAGCCACTGATACGAAGCTTCATCACATATTTTGTCGGTCATCTTGTATTCTGCTTTATCTATAAAGATCACGGAGAAGTCTTCTCTAAAAGTGTCCCAGAGGTTCTATTTCCTTCATTTCAGCAGCTAAGTAGTGGTAGCACCTGGAGTCCGAAATACAACTAAAACAACCAAGTCATGCGTCCAGCTTTGGGATTGGGATTGCACCGATATTCTCTGCAGCCAAACCGACAACCAAATCAATATAGACTTGCGTCAAAGTTGCACAGATTTCCCATACAATACAGCCTGATTTTATTGATCGAAAATTTAACACGCGGTTTAACATCCGGTAACTTTCATATCCCAAGTTGGGGATTGATATTGGGGAGTCCGCGTCACTATCCAATTCCGAATTCGTTTCATAAGCATCTTCATCTTCCTCTGGATGCGATCGATACCAGTGATGCAGAGCTGAATCTATCATTATTAGCAGAATGACTGTGGTTGTAGTAGTACCATACATCCCAGTAATGGCCCCGAACTTGAGGTTATGGTGTGCCAAATTACTCGCCAAAGTAGTTGCACCGAACGTAATACCTGTTGTCGTTACAAGAAATATTGCCAAAAGACAGATGGGTATCAGCGCAGCCTCAGAGCGCTCCAATATTTCTTGTGATTCTCGACGGCCAACGGGAAACGCTATTGCGCTCGAAATCAGAGAGGTAACGAGCTTTAAGGACGCTATAAACTGAAGTTGACAATTCTGATTTTGGCCTATCACTATTGGTGAGATGACTATGGTCGATGAGAACTGCATGAAAGCTAATAAGGCGTTGAAACGCGCGTGGTTTAAGCTGGTCCCATCTTCTAATGTATTTCCGCAACAATTGCTCCAAAGAAGAGGACTCTTACTACACAGCAGCATGACGGATATTTAAAGCGTGATAAGATCTGTCGCGACATCAATACCACCATATGGAAGGGCTAAATGTAGACTGGCTTGTGCTAGATCTATCTGTTCCGAAAGGGGTTTCACCGCCATAATCTAACTCTGAAAGACCAAATCTAACGGATCATGTAGTCAGAGTTTAATGGGGGAACATCTCTGTCTTCGACTCACAGCAGCTATTACTCTCTTGTCCTCTTCACGGATACATGCAAAGTTTAAATATATTTCCCAGCATTGGGCATTACGTTCAATAAATTGCCTCTCAAAAAGGCACATGCACTAGGTACATAGAGCTATGTTGACTTCCGCTTTATTTAGCAATCACTTCCGCAACAGAGTGGCACTCAAATTGAATCCTACCAGATCTTCCAAGTGCCATTTCTATGATATATGAGCTGTACAAACAACAAATCCTAATCAGACATGTGAAGACTTTTGGTCATGTGGATGCGCAAATCAGAAGGAAGGTACAGGCTTTGATCATTGTCTGTGCAATTAGTATTCGAGACAGCTCAAATTGATAGGTATTGATATAAAATACAGTTGAAAGATATGATCTACGGAGCAACTTTAATGATGGATATCATCCACTTCGACGCTGCTCTTACCTTGAGTAACGCAGCTTTTCTATCGTTCTTCAACTTGGGCTCTGTATAACGAGGCTTTCTATGAGACTCTTTAAAGATACAAATGCTACACTTTAATGAACCAGACGGCATCTTTCATCAGCGGCACAGTTTGATCAGCATACCAAGTGGTCATGTCTTTCACACCTTGCATCTCATTATATGCTTTTGAAGAGGCTCTACAACCTGTCAACTTAATTTTTGGATATCCACCGAAGCTCGACTTGTGGAGATGAATACCTGGTAAATCCAGATACACTTGATTGCAGGTACTCTGTTTACGGGAAAATGACATCCCAATTTTGGTTACAACGCTTTCGACTTTCATACCAAGCTATCGTAGCATCTTATTCACCAGTAGTGTATCATTCAGAGCACAAGTCAACTATATAAATCCTGCCTCATACATGGGATTTCTTCCCATGCATGCTACCACTCCAAAAGGTATCGACGCCAGGGGCTCTGCGGAATATACAACGCTGGGTATAATCTATATTCTCTCCAGTATGTACTTTTCACGACAATATATCAGCCACTATATACTATCACTCACTATCAGTCAACCCAAATTATCACCGCCAAAAATTCGCAACGAGATTATTCCCACATAGTAACAACGCTACAACATGCAACAAGTTGTTCATACCGTTCTCCAATAACAATACTATTGCGCAATGGGGAGTGAGATTACAGATAGATCCCCATAGACTATATTTTCGAAGTGCCTGAAATCCGATGGAGAGAAGCTAGCCATTCCTAGCTATATCTCTACTGAGATTCAAGTACGAAGTTGGTTTTATATCACAATGTGACTTTTGGCTATTCACTCTATTCACTGACAACTGAAAGGTCCACTTTATGCATATCGGTAAGCTTGTTCGATACTTCTCGACACAATTCAAGCTCCTCTATAAAAGACTTACGATTAAGTGCTTCCTTTTCAATCAAACAAAATGCGTGACGAGTTGATGGGCTGAGCATCAAGATTCATGTGAGGTAGAGCAAAATGAAGATTTAGCTGTTTTAATTTCTCTGATTCTGGCCTTCTCCGCCAAACACACGGGTGATATTCTGATTTGAAAGTTGTTGTCAATTCAACCAAACGGGTACTGTTCATTTATCATTGTCGATTTCGTCTACTGCCGAAGTTTGATTATTTCCATCATTACTTTTCCTTAACTCAAGACCAGAACAACAGAATAGAGTTAGTTGACCATTATAAGTCAGCAAATCACTTCCAACTGTAGCTCGCCTCATCAATTGTGTATCCGTTGATACATAAAGATCTGATAGCCCTAATTCTAAAATTGTATGTTCATTTTATACCTCTGTATGCCAAATTTATCTAGAAAGACGAGAACCGAGTCCGTCATTTTTAGAACTACGCGTACCTGAGCCACGAGAGTCCGATCGAGTAGAAGAGACTCTTTCAATTCCCAAACATACATTTGGCTGCATATTTTCGTCGGATTTATCTGTCTTTTCCCAAGAGCGTCTATTGTCGTCTGAAGAGAGGTATCTTACTAGAAATCCATCTTTTCCCTTCGTCAGTTTCTTAAGTTACTGTTGTTGAACAACTGATCGATCGCTAAGGATTCTAAATTTTCGTTTTCCGTCCCAGATTTGAAGCAAATTCCACACGATGATTGATATAAATGATGACAGCATTATGCCTGTGTCCGGAAAGGATTCAAGAGAGATATTTTGAGCATCTCATTTGTTACTTTAATTTTGCTTCCGGATGATTTGAAATCGATGCTAATGTATACTTCTCCTTGACTCACTGGATTGACGTGTGAATCGAGGACGAAGAAAAAGGAACAAGTAAAAGTCTCATGATAAAAAGGAATGACTTGTCCAAAAAGTCAGGTTATTTGAAGATGTGAGGGTGGAGAAAAAGAAAGTCATGGGAGATTGGTGGGCTTGGTGATCGAAAATTATGGTGAGGATGTTCAGGAGATACTTGTGAGGTGAATTAATATCGGAACTACTTTTCAGATTACCACACTTCGATAACATTTACTCTAATAGGAAACGATATTATATGGATATACGAAGAGACTGAAATAGTAGCTCTTAATTTTTTGCTCTGGGCGGCTGATTTTTTACCCTCCATCCTTTTCTGAAGACTCCTAGCTATTCAATATCAAACTCCAACCTCACTCCCAAACCCACTTCTTACCCCTCAATTCCTACCTAGGTATTATACAACTTCAAGCCCGGGCGCGCCCTTAACCCTTAACCCATCATTCAAAATTCATCTATTATGTACAGAGAGCCCTGTATCCCGTTTCGCAACTCAAGACGACATCTCATGCCAAGTTCACCAAACCTTCCGCAATTAGCTTCGCTAACGTCAACCGATGAAGTGAATACACCCACATTCTTCCATTTGTTGCATATCTGAACTTCCACTCTTCTCTGCGCTCGTTCAACTATTGGCTAAGCTCAATTATTTTCGATTCACCTACATGAGAGGGTAAGGTCCTTAAGCGTGGTAGCATGATATATCCATGGTGTAGACATTCTTGAAACAGAATTGTGCATTCACTCTCTATATATTCACTCCCGCCTCAAACTCGGTGTTCTTCTCACCTCACTCAACCGGTCGAAATCTGGTCTTCGCGTAGGGTTATAGATTTGATTGATTGTCTGTTCAAAAGATACAAAGCAATACTATATGATCATTAAGGCCCAGAAGCTCTCGTCAATCAATCATGTAACATAGAAAACGGGCTTATACAGAGAAATCAATCTTCCAAGAATCTTTCAAACCTTTCTCAAACAATAAAAAAGTTGCGATCATTGAAAAGACTACAGACATTCAAAAACCACATTGATGTGACACGAGAAAAAAAAAGCATTTTGAGAAGGCCATTCATAAATAAGAGCGGGTTATGCGATATCTTGAGTATGGATCAGGCAATCCAACAGTTGATATGTAAAATTGCAATTTATATATACATTGTTTTAGTTGATGCTTGTTAAAAGAGCATGTATATCTACTATATGTGTGGTACCTTATTCAACTGAGCGCCACCCAGCCAGCCCACCTAGCCAGCGAGCCAAGCCAAATTATCCCCTCCAATTTTCCTGAACGCCAATTACATGCGAGATCAAGCTATCAAGAGCATCAACCTCGACATTGTCCCAAGCTTCTATAAACATTCAATACTTTTGAAGAACGGATTCGCCCTCAATTTCTCATCGCCTCCCACCAGCCTCCTCAACACCGCAATTTTGTCCTCCTTCGTCATATCCTTCCCGTCAATTTCCGCCTTCCACTTCTTCAATATATCCTTCAACAATCGACTTCCCTCCTCCACATCCTCCTTTCCATATTCCTGACTACTGGGATCTCCATTATCAGTCTTTACACTAGTTCCGAAATCTTCCAACTCCTCTGCTTTTCTCCTCGCCATGCCTATTACTTTTTCTGGAAATTTGACTAGTTCCGCTACATGAATACCGAAACTTTGATCACAGATTCCCTCTTCAACTTTATAGAGTAACGTGACTTCTCGCTTCCTTTCTTGCGACGAAGGTTCTGTGTCAATATGCGCCACCACATGTAGATTTTTGACTTGAGGAAAAGTATCCGCCAACGCTGTCAGTTCATGGAAATGGGTAGCAAACATGCTGAATGCTCCTATCTCCCTGACGATATATTCAGAGATGGCCCATGCTAGACCAAATCCATCATAGGTACTAGTACCTCTGCCCAATTCATCAATGATGATAAGAGATTCTGAAGTTGCTGATTTGAGTATGTTAGCCGTTTCTAACATCTCTGCCATGAAAGTTGAGACGCCTTTGAGTTGCGAGTCCGATGCTCCCACTCTCGCTAAAATGCAGTCGAAAATCGTTAGTTCTGCTTCTGAGCAAGGAACGAAACAACCAATTTGAGCCATCAGTGCTATAACGCCGATCTGTCGGATGTATGTGGACTTGCCGCCCATATTAGGACCCTTTTGGTCATTAGTTAAACATATCAAGTTACACAATGTTCGTAACAAACTGAGACATTGTAAGGGTGGAATTGTAGTACATACTGTAATTATAAGGAATGAGGACTCGTCACGAATAAGCGAGACATCATTAGTAATGAATTGAACATCATCTTGCATTTCCATACAAGGATGACGAGCTTCCTTAAGAATCGTAGAACCAGTTCCACGAGGATGTATCTTCGGACGGACATAGGATGTAGGGGCATGCGCAGAGGTATGGGCTAGCGAAACTATAACGTCGAGATGGGCAAGAACAGACGCAAGTTGTTCAATGACTGGACAATAGGATGCAGCTGTAGCCACAACTTCATTCACGAGACTAGATTGGGTGCGGTTGTAATTTTCCGAGAGCTGATCGAATTCGCGGCGTATGGAAAGGAGCTTGGAGGTGGTAAAATAGACACCATTCTTCTGTGTCTGACATTCCTGGTATTTGCTTTTGTTTCGAATACAAGAGGCTTCCGTTCGTGTGAGTCTCATACACCAACCATGGACTTTGTTGTTTTCCAAGAAAATTTTCTTCTCAATTTCCTGGCCGAGATCTTTGGCTACTACACGGAATTCTTGATCCATTTCATACTTTAATTTGTCCAACTTCCTTCTAATGATATTGAGACTATCATCGAATTCGGGCTTGATGATATATTCGTGGTTGTCCATAGCATCGAGGTCGACTGTGGTCTCTACCATTTCTGCTAAATTTCCAAGACTAGCGTTGCATCCACGAAGCTTGTCTGTATATGCTTCATCAAGAGCATCACGATACTTTTCGTCCATGACATCTTCGAGAGTCTTAATGAAGTCCGGTATTCTTATGACGACTTGATATGCTCGAACGACATCTTCTAGATTCGCCAACTTTTTCTGAAATCGTTTGGCTAAGCGATATAAATCAGGTATCGATCGCATATGCGTTTCTTGTATGGTTTGTTTCAATTCTTGATCTTCAACAAAAGCCTCTACCAATTGCTGTCGTTTTTCGATTTCCTCCAAACTCATTAGAGGTTGTTTCAACCATTGTGCCAAAAGTCTACTTCCGACTGGTGTTTTGCAATGATTGAGTAAGCCATAGAGAGACATAGTTTTTGATCCATCCCTTGGTCCAGGCATAAGATTTAGAGCTTTCAGTGCAGAAGCATCCAATTTCATGAATTGCGAAAGATCATGTTGATAAAGTTGATATTGTCCAAAATTCGAATTATCATGCAGCACACCCAAGTAATTGATAAGAGCTGCCGCTGAGCCCATTGCAAGTTTCAGATCCGTTTGTGGAAGAACTCCCGTGGACTTCTCATCCTTCAAAAGTCTTGCAAGATCTTGTTCAATATCTTTGGTCCCAAAAGTTCCTCCTGCTCGTTCCGTCCAAGCACAGCCGCAGTTTTCGATAATTTGTTTAAGTTTTTGTAATTCAACATCCTTTGTCGATCTGTCTACTTGAATTAGACATTCTTTGACTCCGAGCTGAATCAGTAGCGATTCAAAATTCGAGTATAAATCGTTGTCGAGAAATTCGCTGACTCCCAATTCCCGAACACTTGCATCTGCAAAACAAACACCGATATTTCTTGCTTCTGATGCTTTGGCGGAAATCTTGACGGCGAGAATTATTGGTGCGGCATCAAATGATCCTCCTAATTCTTCCTCTACATCTTGCAAATTTCCTGGCGATGCTGTCTTTGTGACCTTCCAATTATTTCTTCCAGAGGTTGTGAATATTTCCACTCTCTTTCCCATTCGATAAAGTGCTTCTCGCAGAAAGTTTTTGTATACTGTTACGGTCATCGTTACGGAGGGAATTTTGGTAGAATTACTGCCTAGATCTCGTAGAACTGAAGTAGTTTTGTAGACCTAAAATCGTTAGATGTATGTCTACCTCCGTTCAAGGATACATACAGTGCGGGCGATGAACGTTGCATCATCTCCATGAGCTGTGTAAAAGTCTCCTCTATCGAAGACTCTAATAGTTTCTCCATCTTTCTGTGGTAAATTTGTGAAAAACTTAATGAATCCAAGCTCATCATCAACCTAATATACAGTATCAGTAAGAGACCTTTCAGACGTAAGAGCTACAATTATGAGGTGGCGTACCTTAAGCTCGGGTCGAGAAGACATTTTGAGAGACTTTCTTGAATATCGATTGCAAAAGAATGTCTTTAGGGTGCTCCAGAATCAGGAAAATAGAGGTCAAATCATGAAAATCAAACTTCTAAATCAATTTCCCAAGAATTGAGTAGAGGGGACGCGACGGGCGACACGCTAAACCATAAATCACGCGTTCTGCTAAAGCGGTGAAGAAGAAAATCAATTTAGATATTCTCAGTCATATGAAATTCAAGCTTCCCCTCACCAACTCCTTCAATCTATGTAAAAATGTCCGACATCGACGAACGACCCTCTAAAATCCGCAAAGTCGCACCTACCGACGATGCATCGACTTCTATCGATTCAATTGCCCCCAATTCCAATTCCAATGACACAACAATAAAGCTCGAACATTCAATAAGTACTGAAGATGCCCCCTCCAACCACGAATCCACCGCTGTAGCAAATTCAAATGAACCCAATCCCCTCTCAAAATCGCAATTGAAAAAGCGCAGGAAGCAAGAAGAATGGGAGGCCAACAAATCCAAGCGCACCGAATTCCGGCGCATCAAGCGCAAAGAAAAGCAGGCTCGTAAAGCTGCGGCTCAAGCAGCTGGTCTGCTACCTCCCCCTCCCCCTTCCTCATCCCGTCGACCTATTCAAGTGCCAGTTTCTTTCCTTATTGATTGTGATTTTGAATCCTACATGATGGAGAAAGAAATTATATCATTAACAGCGCAAGTAACACGCTGTTACAGCGATAATCGAACTGCAGTTTACAGAGGACATATGGGAATATCGGGATGGGGAGGTAAAATGAAGGAGAGATTTGAGGGAGTACTGGCAGGTAATTTTAATAGTTGGAAGGGGGTTAAGTTTATGGAAGAGGGATGGATGGAGGCAGCGGGTATCATGGACGGACTTATGAGGGGACCTGAAGGCGGGAAGTTGCTAGGTGCTTTGGCGACAGAAAATGGACTCGATGAATACAAGAAACCGCGCAGAGGATCAAAGAAGCTAGAAGCAGAATCAGCGGGGGCAGAACCAGTGGGGGCAGAATCAGTGGGGGCAGAACCAGCAGGAGCAGAATCAACGGAAGCAGAATCAGCGGAAGCTGTACAGCTACAAGTTGATAAACAGCTAAATTCATCCATTGCAGAGGCCCCAGAAGCCTCAGACTCTCTAGCCGCAACCAATTCCTCATTCACCACTCCAAATATAGTCTACCTCTCCTCCGACTCCGAAAATACTCTCACTACACTCTCCCCATACACGACTTACGTAATCGGCGGCATAGTCGACAAAAACCGTCACAAAGGCCTTTGCTACAAACGAGCTTGCGATGCGGGTATCCCAACCGCAAAGTTACCCATTGGAGAATATATGACTATGCAAAGTCGGACCGTGTTGACTGTGAATCATGTTATGGAAATCATGATAAGGTGGTTGGAAACGGGTGATTGGGGTAAGGCTTTCTTGAAGGTTATCCCTAAGAGGAAAGAGGCGAAATTAAAGGCCAAGGAGAAGAATGGCGGGGCAGAGGGCGAGGAAGATAACGAGGGAGAGGATGAAGATAGGCTGGATGAGGACGAGGAAGAAAAGAGTGAAGATGAGAGCGAAGATGGTGATGAGGGTGGAGTTTCTCTTGAAGCCCAAAAACAGGCAGAGGTTCAACAAGTGTTGGTTAAGGACGAAGTAATTGATTCCACAGTGTGAGAAACTGATCAAGTAAACTCAGAAATAGAATAACAAAATCATTTTGATCATTCATTCATTCAAAACACTAATCAAAATCCGGGTATAATATTCCAGTATCCATGAAAACAACCACACCTAAACGCCTCATTCCATCTCTCTCAAACGAAGATTTCTCCCCACAGAATTCAACTCAACCCCCACAGTCCTAACCTCTCTTCCCCGTCCCTCTAACATATTCCTCCGCCCGTCCCGCTCTATCCCTCGTAGCCCCCACCTCGGGCAACCCCCTAAACAGTCCTTCCAACCCACCAATGCCCTTCTCCCAATCCCCCTCCACCTCCACCATCCTCTCATTCCTCTCCAACCCCAATCCGCTCCCCCCTTCTGCAAAAATCGCCTCATCCTCCATCCCCAATTTTTCCCTCCACCCCTCAATCTGCCCCTCTTCCTCCTCCACCCCCTTCTTCCACTTTCCTTCCCGCTCTACCACCATCGCTGGCACAGTTCTCCTCAGCGCAGCAATCTGTTCTACCAATTCTTCCTCCTTGACCGCTAACGCTTTTGCTCTCTCCCATAATTGTCCATCAAACGGTTCATGCTCTTCGCGTTCTTCGATTATATCTTTATCCCTTTCTTCCGGTTGGAGATTGGCGTTTATGAGTTTACGCTGGGGCTCCATGCCATTTATGGAGATGCTGGGGGAGGCTGTTAGGAAAGTCTTGTGTATGTACTATTATGCTAGTTAGTATTCTTCCATTCTCTAATCCTAGCATTCCCTTTCCATTTCCAGTCCGAACGAAGCCTAACAACCACAGCATCCAAAAAAAAAGAAACATCACAAACCTCGCCCACAATCTCCTCCACCAACCTCCTCATCGCATCCTCCCCCTCTATCGGCGGTAAATCCCGATCAATCATTTCCCGCGCCGCCCTCTTCACATTCGCGATTAGATATTTCAAATCATCTGGCGATTGAAGTTCGATTTTCCGTTGTTGTTCTGCCATTTTTGTTTTCTATCGCCGTCCCTTTCCCTTCCTTTTCTTCCCTATATAACTGTGCTTTTCCCCTCTACTGTCCTATCAGCAGAGATGTTCGCGACGACGAAAGGATAAATGCAAGAAAAAAGGCGTTGCGCAATCGATTCTCCGCGTTCACGAAGCAGGACTACCTCAACTCGAGTTACCGAAAAGGCGAATCAAAGAATCCGTTCTAATTGACTCGAAGATTCAAGTATAAATGTACTCGGTAAGCAATTACGCAGTGTAGTGTGGAATCAAAATGTCGTTGTCTCAATTTTACTTCAAAGAGTATTTGTTTACATTCGCCAGCCGGTAACCAGCTTATCGGAAAACGACTTCATGGCACAAGAGCAGAGCTTCTAGACTTTTTAAAGTCCGTGCCCTGGAATTGATTAGTAATCATTTGACCTCACCGGGTTCCACTCTTTCTTTGTTTTGTATCTGAAACTACTCCCGTTGGATAAACTTACGTGCACGAAATAAGCTTTATGTTCTCTGAGAGGGTTTTCCCTATTATTTCTACGTCTCAATTCTGAAATATACTCACCAATAGGCCATCGAATAGATACCTAGCTACTATTAGATATTTAGATTCCCTTCGAGTATATCTGTTCTACATTTCCTACCTACTTACATGACAATCCACCTCACATTTTGGGTTGATATATTCCTATGATACGATGACTCTCAAGCACACCAAAATTGCCTGATAGCTATTCCATTTGCACTTTGCCCCTCTTCCCCGTTCCCTATAAAGTTTCTTTTCGCGTTCTCATCTCCGGGCTATATACATTCCGCGGGGGGGACTTCTAGTAGTCTAGACACAGCTACTCTTTCATTCACGCTTTTCAACCCGGATTGATCTGTCACATCCCGGTGCCACTTACCTACTCCAGACTATAAGTTATCGGCACGTGTCAGTCATGATTCAATACCACGAAGTATTGTCTAGGGGTCTGATAGATATAACCCAATACAAGAGCGCTCCCGTTGTTTGGAGAGTATCTTGCTGTTCCCAGCTAAACAACTAGACTTGTTCTTATGACATGTGATATTCAATAAAGCGTGAATGCTAAAGCCTGGACCGTATCACGTCTCCTCCAAGTCTTCAATTGCGTGGCAATCATTTGCGCAGAATCTATCAAATTCCGGATTGCGAACAGATGTGAGCCCCCATCCTCAGTAGTAGACGTAGACCTAGCTTCATCTTGGTGAAAGAATAATTTCCAAGCGTTCGGAGTCCGAATCAAGAACAAATTAGGACCGTCCATATAACTGGTAAAGACTACAGAGAAAAGCATCATCCTAAGAAAGCAAGCTATGGAAGCACCGCTCACAGGGAACAAACAACCCTAGAATGAAACCTTAAGTCGCGCAGAATTTCTGCGCAGCAGATAATGAGAATCTTCAGTTTAAGAGCGCTCGGATGTTACCACGCTGTAGTTGGTGAAACTTTCGAATCTCTGACGGCGCTTAGGGAGCAACGGGTTTCAGATCCGGGATTCTGTCAGATAGAAAGTGTCATTATTGATTAAGCCATCTGTCTTGTCTCGATTTGGATTGAGTTTACCGTAACATATTAAAGTTAAGTTTCCGTACTGACGCATACTTTCCGGCAGTTCGGATAGACCTGTGTTAGAAGATCAGAACTAGTATGTATCCTTGCAACGGTGGAAATACATGTGATATGCTAGTAGTGAATCATTGAGATCAAGGGTCTCGAAGAACAGAGGAAGACTGATGAGACGTCTAGAAATTTCATCTGACCAATGAGTCAATCTTAGGATGTCTTCGATTAACTCCGAATACTCTAGCAGCTGTACTATCCAAAACCAGATGTTCTATCAGGGTTGAAACCTAGCACGGATGGATATTGTGCACGGAGAAACAAAATGAATTGGCATTGCTCCTGCACAGTTTCTGCCATCCATAAGTTGTTGGGTGGCCTCTGTCTTTCTCAAGGAAACAGTTTATTTCGTCAAGCGAACCTGACTTCAGATTCGGCACAAAAAGCAGACCCAAACTTCAAGTTCAAACACATTGGATTGACAAGATGGTCAACACTGGAAAGCCATCCAGAGGGTGTTATCTCTGCAGATCTCGGCGAGTCAAGGTCAGATGTCATTCTCAATGCAGCATATGAAGGATACTGACACAAATCAGTGTGATGAGAAGAAGCCAGGCTGTGGTAACTGCCAAAGGTTGAAGCGTGACTGTCCTGGATATCGACCAATCTTTGATGTTATGCATCGTAATGGATCGAGTTCGACACAGCGCAGAACATCTCATGCAATCGCAACTACAACAGCCCTTGCTACGATTCAAATGGCTGGCACTCATAACAGGAGTAAATCCGAAGCTAATATAATACCTTATGCACGATGGAGACCAAGGCAAAACTCCTCTCCAGAGGTCCAGAGATTGATAGAAGCAATACAGAATGGAACACAATTGGCATGCCCGCCTTTGACAGCGGCATTGGAAGAACGTGCAATCTGTTTCTTTCTTTCAAATTATGTTTTGATTCCTCACGGGGCAGTGAGATGTGGCTTCCTCGGCTTTTTACTTCCATTGATGAAGCTTCAACCTTCGGCTGTCTTATCAGATTCACTGTCTGCGGTGGCGCTAGCTACCTTCGGAAATCAACCAAATGCTAGGACGCTAAAGCCAAAGGCCGAACAGGCCTACTTGAAGGCACTACGACAAGTCACTAACGCCATAGGCGATCCCAAACAAGCCTCTCAAGATACAACACTTGCAGCGGTCATGTTACTTGCGTTATTTGAGGTTTGTATCCTCCATTATTCCTTGAAGATGCCGTTGCTAACTGTGAGCAGACTATGGCATATAGTCTCGTGAAAGAGAATGAAGGCTGGAACACTTGGAATTCCCATGTGACTGGTGCAACAGTGCTTTTGAAGATGCGCGATGTAGAAGCTCCGATGACTCCTTTAACTTTGGAATTGATATGGACCGTAAAGGTACACTTGGTACGTCTAAAATTGTTTGCATCATTGATTAGATCAGTCAATTGATTTACGAGAACAGAACCTGAGTTGTCTCCTCAACGGAAAGCTGCTCGATATCCCAGCGGAGTGGAACGAAGTACTTACTAAGAGAAGAGACAAATCCAGGGGCGGCCCGACAATGTGTAATCGTCTACAATGGAAAGTTGCGGAAGCTCGTGTTGAATGTGATGAACTTATGGCCAGCGCGAAACGAACTCCTCAAGATTTCGAAAATGTCCTGAATTTGATGCGAAAAGCTGAAGCCATAGAACAAACCTACTCGGAGTGGGCAGAATCAATGCCAGCTCAATGCAATTATAAGCCCATAGGATGGATTGACGCTGTACCGGAAGAGAAATTTGCCGAATCGAAATATTTTCCGGGCAAGATTGACAAGTATCACGAAGTTTGGGTAGCTCATATTTGGAATCTGTCCCGAGCATCGCGATTACTCAACAACAGTACTATCGTCCGATGCGCTGCCTGGCTTTGCTCGCCACAAGATTACCGAACTACTGTGGAGTACGAGAAAGCTATGATAGCCGGAAAAGAAATGATTCGGGACATTATTGCCAGCGTCCCTAATTGTCTCGGGGAAATACCAACAGCTATGGATATCAAAATACCTTCTGAGCACAGCTTCGCGTGCGGAGATGAAAGCGATGTCCGTGCGAAAGGTCTATCTGGACTTTTCATATTGTGGCCTTTGTTTTCCATCGCTACTTCAGATTTTGTAAGCAAATCGCAAAGAACATGGGTCCTAGGAAGGATGAAGTATGCAGCAGAGGAGTTGGGAGTTAGCCAAGGATCCACTGTATACTCAGAGGTATGTGCATATTGAGGCTATATTTTGTAAGTGAAGTCGCTAATCGGTGTTATAGCAAAAATGTTCTGTACGAATTCCATCTTCGATGTTAAAAAAAGACGGTCTCATGCCTCCGAGGGTAGAGGAAATCTTGAACCTTCAGATTCCTCCTATCCAACAAGCCTTTGGGAATGTTGACGAAATCTGGACCGAAAAGAACAGGAGCTATTCTCATTATCCAACTCCAAGCCCAACATCGACTTCTGCATGTTCGCCGAAGGCCCAACACGATTGGACATTGTTGAACACCGAATCTCTCGATATAAATTCAATCAACAATTGGCCGCATCATACACAGTCTAATTGGTTCAATCCAGACTTGGATACCAATGTCATCACCTCAGTAGAGCCAGCTCAACAAACGTTGGCAGTTCAAAATCCTCATTTAGATTACCCGGTCGAATCTCAACGAGACAGAATATACCACGAGAGATTTACGGAAATATGCAAAATATGATAAGGACCGACAACGGATGGAAGTTTGCATGAGAATATGACGAATTTTATGACTGGTGTTATTGGTGGTATTGGTATTATTGGTGTTGGTGAGGTTAATTTTGGCGTACACTGTGTGGATTTAGCCCGGTCCTGCGCTTATCTACTTTTAAAGTTGGCGTCGAGTGGAAGCGGTAGAAGCGGAAGAAGCGAGGATATTAAAGCTTGGCGAGGTTCTCCAAAAAAGCTACAGCACTGTTGCTATGTATCATTATTATTGTAACGATGTTGTACATCACAACAATTCTGTAACCATCTGAATAAGTTACAAGTATGATTGATTGATTGTTCCGTATTTTGAGACATTCGTCGCTGCGAAATTATCTCAATGGAAAATCATGAACATGAAACCGTGCCAATACACATGATACATTTGATCATCAAAACATAGTTCGTGGAGAAACAGGACAATCCAATCATGATCAAGTTTCAAAATAAAACATGAACAAGACACCCTCTAAACTTTGATCCCTGACGCAAACTTTAACTTGATCTTAAACACTACCGAAGCATCTGTTGGCCGTGGTAACTTTATTGGCAACGATCCCTTCAACATTCTTATATAATGCTGGTGCACGCATAAACAGGTTTAATTGTGATAACCTCTATGGTTGAATAGTATCGGGATCTTGAATCCAATTGTACAGATGCACGTGCACACACGGTTTGACGATGAAAGGAATATCGAAGATCATAGGAAGGAGTGAGCCAGCCACAATAAGGCGACTTTCTTGAGAGGATTGCCTATCACCAACCGAATAAGTTACTATATTTTTGATTATCGCTCTTAACTAGATCTCTAGCTCACACTGGATATTTACAAGATATATGATCCAACTCCCCTCCCCCCGATTACCTAATCCACACCCTCCGCATACTCAACCTACCTAGGTAAGCTAACCACGATTAGCGCCGGGGTCACGATAACACGAGTGGGGTTCTTAGATAGTGAAAGCAAGCTGATAGCTAACCGTACATGTTGTGGGGATGGAGTCATTTTAGCACTCAGCGATTCAGTTAATTGTGAATCGAATAAGAAAAAGCAAGAGAAGTGTCTTACAATCCGAGCACACAGTCGTACTCTAGGTATATAATCTATATTCAGAACGGAAAGAACAAGACCAAAAACCAAAAATCAAACACGGAATCATCGGCATAAGTAGCTACCTGGGTAACTAGGATAACTTTAGCGATGACTTCATCACGAGTGGAAATGGCATCAAGAAATATCTCAGTCGGCTGAGAATGATCTTTCAAAAAAACTCATATTATGGCTACCTTATCTAAGTATCTAGTTGTATTAGAGATAGTCATGATTTTCTGGTGGAATTTGCAGTTGGTGTTACTTCTTGTATCGCAACGATTCGGTGGCCCCGAGTGTAACCTATGAAGCCTATGCAGTCGGTCTTCACATGAGGCTGAGTTCGTTGTACTTTCTTTTCCGCCACCACAATTTTTTTATCAGAAACTCAAGAAGCAATTTTGGACTAGCAATTTATGTTAAAAAGGAGTTGAATTGATCAAGGGGAATATGTTGTAAAAAGAGGGACGCCTAGTCCACTACACCCGATAACCAAATACCAAAAGAATTGTATCCAAACTCCTTATGTCTCCTAACAAAACCAAATACCGCCAGACCCTAAATAATATATGCCACTCGCAATCGCTGACCAGGCTACCTAAAAGATAACGCACCTCTGTACCCGTAAAATCGTAATGATATGTTCAAACCCTCAACGCCAGAATGTGCAGCCCAAGCCCATCGATTTATATCAACGTCCACCACTAGTGTTTTGTACACAACCTATTGAGGAAACATTTGCTTGATTTCCTCATCGCTCAATCTGATTTCAAGAACAGGCTCGCGCTTTCGTTCGAGCGATTCGAAGTCGGATTCCATATAGGAGGGGAAGAATATTTCTATCACAAAGTATTAGAATATTAAAATGGAGGACCATAGGGCTTTCTTACCTGGGTTCCAGTCAAACCCTTGTGAGGAACGCACGCAAGTGATCTATAAATAACATTCGTAAGTACATATTCGATCATTAGCAGCATTCTCATGCCGCAGTATAACGTACAAGTCGTGGTGTGCCGTCAGGGTCCCCAATATTGATTGTAGTGTGTTCTTCCTTTGCAAGTGCTGTGCCTGAAGTAGATAGGTATGTATGTTAGTCCTGTTCTCTGCTGATTGACATGAGAGTGATGATCCCGTCCGAATGTCCGTTACAATTCCATAAATTCAGAACTCTTGTATTCCGGGAATGAGATTTTAAACACCAACGAGAAGAAACACTTACTCAAAAGACTTCTTCTCCTATCATATCCATATCGAGTGTTTGGAGAAGTAGCAGCTGATGATGGAGATTGTTGTGATGTTGTAGGAGAGCTTGAATATGACGAGGAGCTACTTGGGCTTGCTGTAGCAGCAGCCTTATTGGAATTTCTAGTCGGAATCGTGATAGATGACGACATGGTTGACAGTTGGACGAGCTGGACGAGCTGGATATTGATGGATTTAGGTGATAATCAAAGGAAAGTCGAAAGTTTATGGAAGGAATCTTTCTCGCCAAACCGATACTCAGTAACGACTTTCCAAAGTTGTTGTATATGACTTGATTTGAGTCGTATGAGAATGAAAGTAAATGAAAGCCTGGAGATAGATTAATGTTGACATGAGTACCCCCCGTATTTGGTGGAGTCACAGATGGGGCCAACTAGTGCTGAGCTAATCTAAAACAGGTATAGCATGGCAAGGTTCCCATCCGACTGCGAGACACGCTTTAGGGCCTTGTTTCTGAGGCAAAAAGTCTTCTCACGTGATGTCACAATGATTAGCTAAGCATGATTCAAACACCAAGCCAGCCTTGAGCTTCAGCTAGGCTAACAACTACGCGCGCCTTCTAAGGACTTAAATTGAAAACGAATTAACAACAACATCATCATAACCATTTCCCACATCTCACCACTACCATACATCCGCATTCAAATCAAACCAGCAGATCTTCAATATGGGTGACGTTTTACTAGAGAACCCTGCGACTCAGGTTTTGCCCCATCGAAAACCATTACCATCCTCGATACCAAACATAGATTCGCTGGAGGGCTTAGGAACAGATGGAAGTGATGAATATTCAACATTGAAGAAGCTTCAAAGGCACTTGGAGTTAGCATAGTCTTGGATAGTTCTTCGGAAGTGAGATGCTAACTAAGGGTTACAGATATATCCAGCTCCAAGAAGAATATATCAAGGATGAACAAAGGTATGCGATCTGAACTCTATCCGTTGTTCATACAAGTACTTATCATGGTTACTTTAACAGAAGCTTGAAGAGGGAGCTTGTCCGAGCTCAGGAAGAAATCAAACGTATTCAAAGTGTTCCTTTGGTGATAGGGCAATTCATGGAAGCTATTGATCAAAAGTACAACACCCACTTGTTCATCTTTCCAGCAATTAGTGATACTAACGCATCCAACACAGTACTGGTATCGTACAATCATCAACAGGATCCAACTATGTTGTTCGAATTCTATCCACCCTCGATCGCGAACTTCTAAAACCATCCTCCTCTGTCGCTCTCCACAGGCACTCAAATTCATTAGTCGACATCTTACCCCCTGAGGCCGATTCGTCAATTGCCATGTTAGGTTCTGATGAGAAACCCGATGTCACATACGCAGACGTTGGAGGACTTGATATGCAAAAGCAAGAAATTCGAGAAGCCGTCGAACTTCCATTAACGCATTTCGACTTATACAAGCAAATTGGTATCGATCCACCACGAGGTGTTTTACTATATGGTCCACCAGGAACAGGAAAGACTATGCTTGTCAAGGCAGTAGCAAATTCAACAACTGCCAACTTCATCCGTGTCGTTGGGTCCGAATTCGTACAAAAGTATCTTGGAGAAGGTCCACGTATGGTCCGTGATGTGTTCCGTATGGCTCGTGAGAACTCCCCAGCTATCATCTTCATTGATGAAATCGATGCCATCGCCACAAAGCGTTTCGATGCACAAACTGGAGCTGATAGAGAAGTTCAACGTATTCTTCTCGAGCTTTTGAACCAAATGGATGGTTTCGACCAAACTTCCAATGTTAAAGTCATCATGGCCACCAATCGTGCCGACACTCTCGACCCTGCTTTGCTTCGTCCCGGTCGTCTGGATAGAAAGATTGAGTTCCCCAATCTTCGCGATCGCAGAGAGAGACGTTTGATTTTCACTACTATTGCGTCAAGAATGTCATTGTCACCTGAAGTCGATCTTGATAGTTTAATCATTAGAAATGATCCATTATCTGGTGCCATTATTGCAGCTATCATGCAAGAAGCTGGTTTGAGAGCAGTGAGGAAGAACAGATATAACATCATTCAATCTGATCTTGAAGATGCCTATTCTAGTCAAGTTAAGGGTGCACAAGAGGTATGTATAGAGCTGAATTTTCCATTAATTCTTAACAATTCGTATCAAAATATACTAACATTTTTCAGGCCGATAAATTCGACTTCTACAAATAGAGGAATCATCATTGCGACAAAGAAAGTGGTGAGAAATGGCACGGGGGCGGGGTGGAAAGTGGAAAATGCCTTGAAATGTGACATTTCTGAGAAGTATCAGATGCTTCATTCATGCTAGGCTTTTGCAATTGTACCAACATACCAAACATTACGTTGTAGTAATAATTCCTGCAATGAATGCAAGGAACTTTATACAAACTGCATGAATCTATACCCTTTTGACATGAAATCGGTTTGCTTCAGTGGGTGGAATATCAACGATTTCAATAGTGATTACTTGTGAAGTGAAGTGTGATTTGTCAATCATTCAAAGCGTGGGTGTAATGAATTAATTTGTGGCATATCTGATTCGGATTTTGAGACATACATTGTTACAAGATGGTAAGAAAAACATCGGTCATTCTTCAAGTGGAGACGAGGGGATTGAATGAAGAAACAATCATTTTTACTCATGAACTGAAGACTAAATAAGCAGGTGAAATTGTGCACTTATCGAAGAGATTCACTACCGAATCTTACCTCTCCGGATTTCGTTGATATCTCAAGACTTTTATTTGGGAAGTGGAAGTGGTGAGAAAGGGCGTTATGCCTCGTTAATGACAACACTAGTTGCGACTTCTGGATGGGTTGAGTGGTGTTTGGCGCCTGATAGGTAGATCCTAAAGATGTCATCATGCTTGCTATTAAATAGAAAAGCATTCATAATATTGATGAGGTATAAATTTAATCGCACTACTTCAATATGCCAAGCTTCTCCAAAATGACTCTTGACCAGCCAATCTACCTACAAACTTCTCTCTCCACCTCCATGCACTTCCGCGTTGTTAATATTCAGCGTTGTAGTCTCAGTCCCTAGATTAGAATCTAATTTCGCACTTCTACCTTTCGCTGCGCTCAAAGTGCTCGCTTGTTCCAAGTTAGAGTCCTGCGTTCGTCTTGGGGGTCTTCATGAACTGCTTGTTCGAGTGATCCACTGTTTATTCTTCCAGGTGATATCTGAGCTCGCTAACCGGCGTCAAACTCGAGCGGGTATTGTCAATTTATGTTCTCTTGTTTCTGATAGAGTGGAATTCTCTAGTGAGTGAGTGAGTAGCAGACGCGCAGTTGGCTTTTTCCTTTCAGATCGGCTGTTATCAAGGTCCAACGACAAGTCTACATACACGATTTCACGATTCACGTTGCGATGTTCATCGCTTCCTCAAAGATGTATGGTGAGGATCATCTCAAGAAGAGGACTGAAAATCCCACGTGTCTGTTTCAACAGATTCTATTCATTACTGAGAATTCCCAGACTCGGTCCGACTCATTGAGCAGCCGACGATCAAGACTTTTGAATTATTCTTCTTCATAAAATTAATTACTCATGCCGAATGCTTACTCTTTCGTTTCTTCGTTTCATTCTTCGCAATATCGAGAGAGGAATAGTGGATTGAGATATCCTCTCGTACAATCGTAGTCAAGTGGCAGATCAGATGGGAGGTACGTTTTCTTATGATATTGATAGGCCGTTATAGCTACATTGTTTGAATGCCCATTATCGGGTCTCAATATTATGAGTATATGCAATGCCAAGCTGTCCGTTCCCAAATACCGCGTATGGTTCCTCAAAAGTGGGGGTTAATTATTTGTCTCGCAAGACACACTTTGAGCACGAGTTTTAAATAATATTTGTGCTCGATCCGGGGTGGTGACTATTATCACTTTCTCGCGTGATATTGCTCATCTTTCAAGAGATCGGTGAAGATTGGTACGGGAAATACAGGGGCTCAAATATTTGGACTGGAGGAAGTAGCACTGTCAGTGGATGAGAGTATAGCTGGTTTGACAAAAGTTATAAGTTCGAGTTAATGCAAAAAAAAGGAGCTTTGTTAACGGGATTATATTGATTGATGGAGCTACGAGGGATAAGGCATCGGGAAAATTTATCGAGCACATCGGTGGTGGGCTAGATTGGTAGGAATGGGTATCGAAGCAAGATTTCTACAGTGGCTAGTGGGAGTTTTCAATTTGATGGTTCATACTAATTTACTACACACTTGATCATAGAATCATAGCCAGCATTTCCAACCAATAGTGAGTTACAATTATGCACTTGCTAGTTTCTTGCTCAAGGATAGCTTTATTGATTCCACGTATTTGCATTGTGTATCATAGCCCACCCGTCTCATTCTGGTGGAGATTGAATTTCATCCCTAAACAATGAGAGTACAGAGGAACCTTGATTTATTGAGCACTGTCGCTATCGCCTATGCGCAGCTTCATGCTTAACCAGGTCCTAGATTTCTCAATTCAGATACTACCCCAAGTCTCAGACTTCGGTAATCATGAGTAGAAATCACTGGTGAATACCTTTATCTATTGCCTTAACATCCGCTTAGAGAATCTAGTTATTGTGTCTCAGCAAACGTCAAAACTGATGAGGGATGATTTTTATGTCATTGAAAGACTACTTCTGCTTGTTTTTGAGCCAATTCTTAGGAGAATAAAGAGCTTGCAAGATCAGAGACGAATCCAATTCTGAACAGTCAGTTCAGATTCAAACAAATAGAGCAACAGAGGTTATACAAAATGAGTAGCAAAGGCAGAAGGTAATCAGAGCAGAAAGTCAATACACAAGAATGATTTCATAACGTACCTATCGTACTCGAATTTCATATCCTCAAAGCCATAGCTATCGTTTACCAGCATCAAAAGCCTGGATTCCTTCGCCTTCGAATGGAAAGTCTTCGCAGACGATGTCTGAATCGCGCATATCTTTAACCGAGACTTGTACCCAGCTTAGACCTTTGGCATCATGACGTTTGACACGATGAGAGTAGTTATATGTCACCATGGTGAGACCGGTTGCAGTCACGGGATTCAACTTCTGAGAGGATTGTCGTTTTGCGTGATCTAACCATGCGTCTCTATCTTCCGGTGGAATGCCCGATTTCAGTAGTATCTTTGTGTCTTGAGACCAAGGGAAAGTTCCAACCTCAGAAAGATATGGGTACATATCTTGGGCTCTATACTTACGTACTGGGTTATTTATTACGACAGTGTCCTTTAAATTATCTCGGACTCTATTGCGCAAGATTTTGAGTGCAGGCGCATAGGTTAGCATGTGGAGACTGAAATGTGCAGACCTATCTACAAGGAAAGGGTTGCTCAGCGCAATTTCAAATTTTGATTGCGCGCGTGCAATGTTAGAGAGAGTCTTTCTGATAAATGCAGTGTTCGAGGTTCCCAGTCTGCGGACGAGTTCCAAATTAGGCAATACTTTTGTATTGACCCTCGGTGCATAGATGTCTTTTCGAATACTTCTCAGCCTGAATTCGTCAAGTGGGCTCAAGCGCACCATAACGTTTATGAGTCGTCCGAACGACTCTCTGGTTTGAGGAAAGAACTGTGGTGGTAAACCCATAGTTAGATAGGTTATCAATGTAGGAATATATAAGCTCGATCGTCCAAGTTCTGTATCTAAAGTTAGCCAACCTCTTAGACGGCCGATTTGGAGTGATACTATATTTGAAAATATTACTCCGACGTCAGACTCCAATCAAACAACTCGTGGTTCAGCTTCGAAATAATACATAAGACTTGCACAGAAATAGCTAGTATATATAATTCTGATTTGACAGCCTATTTTGAACATTAGAACTCGGCTCGCCTGTATCTCATGCGTGAAAATTGATGCCAATTTTTGTTTTTCCCAAACTTTTCAACGATCAGTTGGGATCAAGTTGGTAAGATGTGATTAGAATGAAGACAATCAAATACTGTCCATCATCCGAGACTAATTTAGACATAGATTTGACTTGATATATCCAGGTATTCGATGTTGATTCTTATGAGAAGTGGGTGACAGTATGCAGTGAGATTTCTCATGGGAAATATATCTTTCTAGCTGACTAATCGAGGTTGAATGTCCAGCCACAATCAAGTCATAATCTATCTCATCACAGCAACATCGCACGAAAACAAGCTGATCTAGCTCATCCATTTTCACTTCCAGTATTCACCGCACATATTACAATCTTTCACAAACATTTTGTTCCACTCCATCCCTCTAATTAACACCATGCTCCGGTGCTCCTCCCTGAGGACCCCAGATACTTCTCTCTTGCAACCACGCCAACTTTCCACTCTGCTTATCCACCTTCCCAAACATAAAGCTTTCAAATTCCGTGTCTTCTCCATCAACTTTGATAGTTCCCGTCATATGCGCTGCCAGATTATCTCCATCGCGGAGGAATTGATCGCTAGGTCCATCCGAGTTAGCTTTCCATAGCTCAGTCTTTCTCTCCCTCCCTAAAAACTGCCCGCTAAACACAGGAGATGACTTACACAACAGGTTTATACGCACTAATCTTCCCCCTCCACATTTCAATTCCCTTGACCCAATTCTCAACATCTGATTTCTGTCCGTTCATCACATGATGGAATGTAGGACTTGCAGTAGCTTCTGCATACGTCTTTGCTTCAGCTGGTGGACCGATAAGACTCTGTTCCATCGCGCGCTGGAAGCCTTCGATCGAGGATGTATATTCGGCCATTTTTTATTCAAATTGGAAGTTTGAGAAATCGCTAGACAGTTTGGAAGTGATGTTTGAATGTACTTCCTTGTTCTTTCTCAAATGAAAATCATGAACGATTCTTATAAACGACGAGGAAGCTGGCCTGCTTATTGCTTATTGTGCCAAGTATATTTTCTGCGCTATAAAACCAACAGTTGGACTGTCAAAGTAACGTTTGTAAGTGGATATGCGGGATATATGTATAGTGGGAGGTTGCGTTAGTGTTGGTTATATCTTATGTGAGAAAGTAGCTCTTAGGATAGATCAGCGGTCTGTGATGTATGTTGGATCAAGGCGAAATGGTATTCAGATTATGACAATGATCTTCTTCTGACTGGGCATGTTCTTCAAATGTAGTTGGTATAATGACAAGGTTATTCAAAGTCTCGAAGTGCTTGTTCTCAGTATATGCAATCTCACTCGTTCTCCATCCCCCACCTTCCCCATCTTCCAACCCTTTTCCAAATCCACTACTTCTTTCTCCTAGCCCTCCCAACCACCCATACTATCATCGCAAATCAACTTCTCTCGTTTAACCCTTTACCGTTTTTCCTTCTAGTCCCCTCCAAAAGAGGCGAAATAATCACACCTACACTATCTCTTCCCTGTTCCATTCCATTCTTTTAATCCCCAACTAACTTCCTCAGCTGACATAATGATACTCTTAGATTTCAAACCATGTCGTCCCGTCATTCCTATCCTCCAGTCTTCAATCTTAACCTCCATCCCAAAATCATTATTTGTTTTCCACAAAAAAATCGTATACCCGACTCTGCACTATAACCAATACCAATCTCTCCTGTCTTACTTCCACATCACCAAGAAAACATCACGATTGATACATCCTCAAGACCATCCAAACCTCGAGCCCTCCTCGCCAAATCGCACACCAGAAAAACCAGATACTCTATCTCCCATTTCTCATCCATCACGAATCCCAATAAATATTAATATTGATATCAATATCCATCTCCATCTCCATCTCCATCTCTCTATTCTAAGCCTAAGCCATGTAATGAATCCCAAAGCTAGATCTCCAATCCATAAATCAAGCCATCCCAATTCAACATCCATTAACCATCAAGATTCTCTTAAAGTTTTTCCTCCCTCCTCAAGCTAATCCCCATATCATATCAGATCCGCACATCAAATCCACATATCGGATTCAAATTCCAGCCCAAATTCCGACACACGAGCTGTCGTTTAGGAGAGCTTTACCAACTTCCACGTCCCAATCCCTATCAATGCTCTCTATCCCTTTCCCTATTATCCGAATCACCCCTGTCTTCCCAACCCACCTCTCACACATATACACACACACACACACACACCATAGACTCCCACCATAGACTCCCATCATACCACAATAACTATCTACCCTACCCTACCCCTTCTCCACCCTCTCCACCCCATCCACCCCATCCCTTTCCCTCTTTCTTCCTCTCACCAACAACCATCCGAATCCGGCATCAAAAACCTCAATCCCAACCCCCAACCCCCAACCCCCAGTTCCAACTCCCAACTATCTCCTCGCTTAACATATCATAACTATATGAGTACTTAATACCTTCTTGTTAAAGATTATCTACCTAGTGTAGGTAATATAAACATCCCGAGGTCACCTGAGTATATTCTATTCAGCTAGATATAGAAATATAGAAGACATACACTAGAAAATCATGCCTGCCTTACCAATCATTCAACTCTACCTTCACACACCACCCTCCCCCTCTCCCCTAGAACCAGACAACGAGATACAATCTCTTACAATCTCATCTCTTGTAATTAGTGATCGCATCTTCTCACTCATTCATTTTACAACCTAAGGAATGTCAAGATCGTTTTCTCAAATTTAGATAGGTACATAAGTTTTCCTTCCCTTCTAGTCTATTCTCGCTAATATCTATCCATAGAATCTTGACTTCGAGGTCTTGATGTACTGTACCTACATATACCATATAATTTGCAGCACCCCTACATCCTCCGTTCAAACATTCTAATCACTATCCTCCTCCTCGCTCTCGTCATCTTCCTCCTCACTACTCTCCTCGCTCTCCGCCTCTCTCAGCCACTCAACGAACACCCCTGTCCTCTCCCTCACCTTCTTCATCTCCACATCCCCACCTTCCTTTCCATCCCCTCCACTTTCCGCCTCCTCATACCATCCCAAAATCGCCTCTTCAGTCACCACATCCCTCTCATACAATTTCTGGCAAAGACTCGCCATAACCGGTGCTCCGTTCTGTTTCCCCACCAATCCCTTCTGCAAACAAACGAGAAATTCCTTCATTCCCCCCTCATCCCTCTCTATTCCCACCGCGACCTCCTCCAGGAATTTCTGTGCACCCGCTACACTCAATGCCTGCACCGTTGCTTCAACCGCGGTTTTCGTTCCGGCCGTTACAACTTCCGCTATGAATTTCGTAAAAGCGGCTGCGATTGCTCTGCGGATTTGATAATCATCCGCATCATTACTTAATCTCAACCCCATAAATTCCAATTTTGCACCATCGAAATCCCCGTTCTCTCTCAATGTATCAAGAAGACCTTGAACAGCATCATGATGGAAGGATTCCGAATTGCCATGTCCATGTTCATCATCCGATAGCGAACCTGCGAAACTGGAGTGACGAGATCGAGTATCAACTTCGCCGGCTGAAATCTCGGATGAGATTGTAGAGATGGATTCGCTAGAGATACTGAGATGTGCGGTTGAGTATATGAGACTAGAGTGAAAGGCGCTAGATTCCTCATCTTCGAATTCTTCTTCATCAATGAATTCGTATCCTTCTCCGCCTTCTCCAACGATTTTAGAGTCGGTGGGTGTATCGTCATCAGACTCAGAATCATCCTTTGCTCTTTGTCCGGTTGTAATACGCGATCCTTTGGCGATTTCAATTCCATCAGCTATCCTCACACCAAATGAAAGAAGTGATCCTTCACTAATCTTGCACTTCTGTCCAATCAAAACATTATTAGCAACTATCGTCTGCTCCACAGATGACCCATCACCGATGATAACATCATCCCAAATATAAGCGTTCTTAATTGTGACATTCTTTCCAATTCGACATCCTCTACCAATAGTACTATTGATAATCGTCGAACCATCTCCTATACTAGTACCTGCTCCCAATACAGTTCTTCTACCAATCTTGCAAGTTCGAGCTAGTATAACACCGTTTTCCTTGCAAAAGCCACCTCGTTGGAATTTATATGTTTGTCCTGCGACTAAATTGCTATCTGGAACGAGAGGATATGTCCATCTTCCCAGAACATCCTTGGTTATAGCTTCATAAGCTTGTAAATTAAATGCTCGAGCTGCATAATGATCCGTTACAATCTCTGTATGAATAGTCTTTCCATTCAATTCATAGTCTTTCAATACACCATGTAAGAAATGTCTTCTAGGAACCTCGTAGTCGAAAGATTCCGCCCATAATGCTAGTACATCCGGTGTACAAATATCGATACCACAATCAATAAAATCCGTTCGAATCTCTATTTCGGAATTTTCTGTAATTATTTCCGGATCGAGACTGAGATATTTATTCGATTGAAGAGGATTCATCTCTTCATAATGAAGACATCGGTTCTTCGTTGGATCCAAAACAAAAACCGGTGTAATACCATTCGATTTTGTTCTATGCTCTTCCAATCCAGCTGATCTTAAAATCATAGTCATAATAGCATTTTTATTCGCATATCTCCTCGCTCTATGTGCAGCCAACGCAGCATCAATCGGTAAATTCGAGACCAAATCCCCATGAACCAGTAGAAAATCCCCCGTAATCCAATTTCGCGCGTCCAAATCCCGCATCGCATCTCCAACCGAGTGGGCCGTAGTTTTAACAATCATGAGTCTGCTGAAAGGTGACGAGGGCGAAGTTTGTGGATCCCATTTAGAGTTATGAAGGTATTCTTCTACAGCTTCGGTATGTGCACCACAGTATATATAGATATCCGCGACGCCGGACATGGCGAGAAATTCGAGTGTATATTCGATGAGAGGAGTATTGGCCAGAGGTAACAGACATCTTGGGGTATCCAAGGTAAAAGGATTAAACCTCGTCTCGAAGGAATCTGCCAGGACCACAGCTTGCAATGTCTCATCTCTCTCATCTTCTTTCTTTCCTCCACCTGCCGCAGCACCCTTTTTGCCTTTCGAAGCACCTCCTTGTGCCCCCTTTCCTCCAACCCCGCCAGCATTCTTGGTGGACTTTGCCGATTGTGCCATATTCGTTTGCTTGTGTATCTCTATTTTGGTAAGGAAAAAACTCCCTTTATGTGCTGGATATAAAGATAGTATTTCAACTACTATATTTCATAAAGAAACAGGATTATAATAACAATCGATACCCTTGGATAAAAGTATGTTCTAAGTTCCAACAATTGTCCGAGGTTGAGTTGAGAAGATATAAATCCAAAATCCATGAAAATCGAGGGGGTAGAATAATTCGTTACTTGGTTGACTCATTCACAGCCTTTCCATTCATTAGCTTACCTACCTAGTATTATTAGTTTTTTTTTTATAGCATTTGGTGGGGTTGCAGCCTTCCGTACTTATTTATTAGGTACTGCACTGCATTTCAATTTCAGCCTCGTCTTGTGCCTCGCTTCCTTTGAAGGCTCACTGCATATAAGATCACGAGTCTCTAAGAATCTAGACCTTCAGGTGGGCTGACGATCTAGATTTCTTATCATTAACCAAGTGTATATAAATGTCAGCTCCATCCCTTCACAGCCATCATTTTCATTTCTTAAAAAAGTGTCAACTTTGGGTATTCAAATTTTTTATATTTTATCAACCTAAAAACCTATGAATAGTTTTCGACCGTCAACAATTCCGGCTAAATAGCTAGACTATTTTTTTTCAATCTGTCAATTCTGCGGATCTAAGTACCGAGTTGGATTACTTCGACATTGTATCAGACATATGTCGACCTATCCGAGTTCCCGGCTACTCGTTCGTCCGTATAAACGCCCTGTCCTATCCCATCCGACCTCAGACCAAGCCACGCCATGATTCGCATCTAAGTTTTCTAATCATTTAACAAACACCAAGATGCCTCCATAGCTCGCCGGATATTGTTCTCATCAGACCGTCCTGCTCGCGAAAGAAATGTAAAAGAAGCTACTATCTGAGCTTTTAATGTCCAAAAGATTTGTCCGGCAGCGACTAGATAATTAAATCCAAATCAGGGACTGAGAAAAATATACAAATTAAAGACCAATCGAGTCAATAGCGATGGATTGCAGAATCTTTGAGAACAGACCTGTCGGAAAGATATCTAACAGAAGATTATGGGACTGAAGGAGGTAAGTCAAGGCCCTGAGTCAAGGTCCTGATCAGGTAATCAAGCATTGTAGCTTGGGTTGTTCCTGCTTGATCGAACACCAAGCTTTTTGAAACGGGGAGCTCGTCTTTCAATAAAAATAAAAGTTGGCAGTTGAAAAAGATATTTCAGCCTTGCTGGTAGTTTCCAGGCGGGGCATACATTCTCTGGCGTTTTTGATCAGAATTGCCATCCGGTGTACTGGCACCACTTATGTCGGATATGCCTCTCCTATGTGGAGGTCTCTGATTACCTAGACCGGATAGAGGCGCAGCGAAGCCAGATTGAGAATGAGGGTGGGTTGGAGTCACAGAATATGATGGGTCTCTCATGCCATTAGTAGGCTGCATATAGCTACCTGGGGCCGAGGTTACAACTGGAGACCCCCCTGGTAATTGAATTGGCGACTGCCAAGATGTAGCAGTTTGAGGTGACTTTCCAGAAGCTGCATCATCTACTATGGACTGGGTGGCAGTTAATTGGCCCATGTTTAGACCCAATGGAGGGTGAGACTGCGACTGAGTTGGGGTAACAAATCCACCCGGATGTGACATTGGCCCGGGGCTTGAGAAACCGATCGGAGGCGCATCCTTTCTGAAATGAGCCAAATGTTTCTCAAGTGCTTTCATCATACCCTCTTTCGTGAAAGGTTTCGGTAAAACATCATTCATACCTAGTCAAGTCAGTACTGGAAAGATGAAATGTGTGTGTATGTGTAATGTGACTAACCGTAACGGAAGTACATTTCAATGTCATCAGTTCGAATATTGGACGTCATTGCAATGATGGGAATATTTGCACGTATTTCTCGTATGCATACAGTCGCAGACACTCCATCAAGATGCGGCATAATGATATCCATTAAAATGAGATCGAAATGATTCTCTGCACCAAGGTTGATTTTGCTTACTGCCTCGAGGCCATCACGCTATTGAGAGTTAGCTTTGAATGCACAACAAAGTGCAAAAACGAGGTACAAACTTACTGCTATATCAACTCCACATTCGAATGATTCCAAGAATTTAGTTCCAATTCGTGCGCATACCTGATCATCCTCTACCAGTAAAATCCTGGGCTTCCGTTCACCCCAAATCGAAACCATGCCCTTCTTACGCGGACCGGGCGCACGAGGAGGTTGGGGCATCAGCTCAGCGGGGGGCATACTGTCCCGTGGCATCAATCCTTGAGGGGGGAGCGCGTATGGAATGTTATTGACATGCTGTTGATCGATTGGATCAATACCGACGATAGCACCAACAGGATAGACCAGATTATCCAGTTCAGATTTGTCCATAGAATAGCCCGTTGTCGGGGCGTTCACTGATTCTGAAATTGGAGGCATCGAGACAAGTCCTCCTGGATCATTTGGGGGAGTTGAGTAATCTTGTCGTAAATGATAATCGTGACTCATCTGTTCCAACTCTTTGCTGGGGAAATTCTCGGCCGATAGTTGCCCAAGAAGGCTTCGAGCTTGAAGCAATGGAGTTGACGGATGACCATCTTCTGTAGGTCGACCGAGCATGTTGGGTCCAGCACCATTTGAAAGTCCTGGAGCCCGGCCATTCCTTCGTTGCGCATCCTGGCCAAATAGATGTCCAACGAGACCATGCATAACTCCTTCATGGTTTTTGATGAACTTTTGAGCATCGACAACTTGTTGTAACAGCATTACGTTAAGCTGTGCTAAATCCTGATAACTCCGAGAGAGTCCCTGTAACTGTTGTTGAGTGGCGGCGAGTTGATTACCAAGGAGATCCATTTGCTGTTGGGCATGAGCCGGATACGTCTCTTCATTACTCTGAGCAACCTTCCTCGGAGCCGGTGCCTTTCGTCTGATATTATCTAGTGAATCCTTTTTGTTCGCTTGAAATTCGGGATGTTTGAATTCCCAAGCCTGTAAATAAATTAGTTTGCCGCCTTTGTATAGTTAGAAATACCACGCACATTTTGCCCATAAGGAGATTGTGTATTATCCTCGTTATTCTGTCGGACCTTGTGGAAATCATATTTGTTCAGCTGTCTAACAAAACTAGCAAAGTTGCTGTGTTTGAAGTGCTTCGGTAGGATTTGTTTGGTAAATTTCTCGTTCTATATCTTCATATTAATAACGGATCATGATTCAACTAATTCTCCATTTGAAGACATACTTCGAGAACCACAAAACTCTCTCCTGCTTCACCCCACCGTACTATGCTTTCGTATGTTGGGTCTTCGAGCATTCTAAAGATTTGGCAGAATTAGCGGTTTGTCGCATGAATCATTATCCAATTCGGACATCGAACGAGCTATTTTCTTACTTGTATAATTTTCGGACCTGTGAAAGACATATTAGCCATTGAAGATATTTCAAATATTTGCGCCATCACGTCGCGAAATGGTACAAGTATTGTGTGTATGTAGACTTACAAAGTCGCTGGAATTGTTGGCGGAAGGACCAGCCATATCTCCACCCTTCTCCATCATATTTGCGCGGGAACCCGTCCGATGACAGGAATATCAAATGATATTATTCCCTTCCCCCCTAAGAACCTGGTTTGTCGACGACGATGTGGGCGAGGATAACCTCTATATAGATAGAGACGGGAGTATATATAAAAAAGGGACGATGATTCCAGGTACCTAGTACAAATGACCTTTTTCTAGATGCACGGGCCGTCGCGTCGGTCGAAAAAAATAAAAAGAATGCCTTAAAAGGTGCTAAAGGGTAATCAAAAGCTGTAGGCCAACACACACGGTTAACGGGAAGTCATTTTGGAGAATCCCGGAGGATTATTTGAGAAACGAGATTTGAATGATGATATGGGTGATATGAGTGATAAGGTGATAAAGTGATAAACGACGGATGATGTTTTTTATCCTGGGGTATAATGTATCGATCGGATTAAGGATAACGACTTACAAGAAGAGATATGGAAGGGAATGTATGGATGGATTGATATTGAAGGGATACAAACAAGCAATCTAGAACGGGAAGATTCTCCAGATCTCGAGAGGTCCGGCTGTGTGTGTATGTGTAGGTATGTGTATGTGTAGGTATGTGTATGTGTATGTGTATGTGTATGTGTGTGTGTATGTGTATGTGTGTGTGGTTCTATTAAAAGGCTGCAGATCTAGAACTCGAGGAACAAGAGAAGGAAGGATAGAGGAAGAAAGAAGGTTTGATGCGTATATCTTGGGTGCGGCTGCCCTTTTTTTTCTTTTCTCTCTTTTCTTCTTCTTCTCAGATTAAGTGTGACATTATAGTTTTCTAAGTGTGAGGTGTATATAGTATGGTACGAGGTGCGATGAGAGAAAGGGTAAGGCGGCTGTTGCCAGATGATATAAAATGAATGAATGACACAGCACAGAGTCGTAGGGCGGAAGGGCTGGAGGGTAGGAGGACAGCGGGTAGCAGACAAGTAGGCGAGTAGGCGAGTAAGAGGTCGAGTTCAAGGTAAGTTCAGAGTCTAAAGTAAATTCAAAGTGCAAAGTCCAAAGTCCAAAGTCCAAGAATTGGTGATTGATCCAGCTAGCAAGAATATCAAGTTTAATCCTGGTTGAAGTGGAGATTCCTTTTGAAAGTTTAAAAACTTTAGATGTGATTTAAATCATATTAGTCTCTACTGGGAAGTAGACCTTGCCTATATCAGATCAACTAATACCAATCTGGCTGATGGTGGGTGGACTACGGGTGTGCAGGAAGTATTGACGCGACGTGTATGGAGTATTCTCTCTATCTTTCTGCATTATCATGCTTTATACTCGAGTCACTCACTCGCTCAGGGTCACTTATCACTTTTTCTTCTTGCCCTTTCCTCTGTGTTGTACTCCTGTACGTGCCTTCTTCCTTTATTTGCCGACGAAAACTTTCCATGAACCCTGACTATCATTGGACGGGACCAGCTTTAACTTTTCAGGTAATCCGCAATGAGAAATCGATACAAGGATGAGGCGAAGGAGAAAAAACATCAAGATTCATAGAGAGAGAGGGGACTTGAGCTCAAGCACGAATTAGACGTCGAGAAAAGGGTGAGAGGCTGCGTGAGTGTTTGGATGTTTGAATAAGGGACCACCTCTTATTAATTTATTGATCTTTCGGAAGAGATCCCCGAGAGTAATAAGATTTTAAATTTTACGCATTGGATGGGATAATGATAAAAACCTTGAACCTGGAATATACGGAGTAATATTGGTAAGTAGCAGTTGTAAGTTTTAACTTTCATTCATTAGATACATATTACATATTACTGCATCTGCATCTACCTGGGTATCGGTATAACAGCCTAGCAAGCATGTATATGTGCAATCGAAAGAGAAAAAAACCATTTGGAGTCAAGACTTGAAGAGAAAAGGGTGCGGTCGTGTAGGAGGGCTCTCTCCCTCATTGATCGATCTAATTGCCGACCAAATACTCCGTATCTCTCCACTTGATGTGTTGTTAAATGTTGAAAAGTCTTCGACGATGTGATGTACCAGGACCAGCAAGTATTGAATCATAAAAGCTTTGATGAAGGGGCTCGTACCGAGAGAAAAGCACATGCCACCTTTGCACCTTTGAGCCACAAACCAAGTACTAGGTAGGATGTAGGTGTACGGAGTAAGTACGAAGTCGGTATCTAGGGAGGAACACTCGAGTATTCTTTATAAATACACTCCTCCTTCTTCTCTAAGTGCTCTTCTTGTCATGAACCATGTTACTTAGTGTTCCTCGAACCGAGCATGTGCAGGTAAGATGTTGTGTTGTGGCAATTGATCGTCACTCATTCAAGCATTGTAATTTATCACCACATTTCGATTTTCTGATAGAAATTCTTTTTAACCCAATCAAAGACGAAGGATATTATTTATTTGAAAGAACTTCATATGTTAATCCCGGAGCTTCTTTCTTTCATGCTTCGAACCAATCTCATCCGCATGAACAATAGACCTTTTGGTAAACGCTATAGATGACAACATCCTTCCCCTTTATCTCTTTTCAATATGGGCTCATAACTTAAACAAAGTACAATAGCAGTGGGAATTGACCAGACGTTTTGAGTTCTTCCCCTCTTGGTCCCGTTTGTTCTCTGATTTATCGGTCAAAGAAGAAGAGTTTCCACTTTTCAGCTACGAGCTGTGTGCCAAAGAGCTGGGAATGACGCAGTGCTAGCTACAGCCGAGGGGCTGCGGTCACATGCCATCAGTGACCAGTGACCCTTTATGCATACGAAACATACTCGCACACACTGCACAGTTGCGTGTATACTTTTCCCTTGAGGTGTTTTGGCGTTGCCGAGGATTGAGAAAGAGGAAGACGCGTTGAGGATCGCATACGGAGTATAGAAACGAGCGTATATCTATATAAACACACAGCTACTCCGTATGTAATACGAATGAGCTAACGTGAGAATCATACTACTTATCGGCCAACATGAGAATCACGGGAATCATAAGTATCATACTACCTACTCACTACCTACTTAGATATACGTAGCTACCAACTACTCAACCACCACGATGTTCTATGTACCTTAGACGCTATTAGACGATATAAACGAGATGAACATATCTTAATACGAGCTTAATTCATCTGCTATATAATCGTTCACATGAGTAAAGTTTAATTCCGTCTCGAGATCTCTTACAATATTTTATGTCATTTATTTAAACAAGGCGTTTAAAATATCTAAAGTCTCCACTACTACTTCGTACATCAAAATAATCGGATGTCGGCTTCTCAAAAAGACTTTTATCTCGGGATATCCACTGACATCCCATCCACCCCTCCACCTTACCTCTGTAAAATCTTATCGGATTTATCCAAAAGGAACAAAAAAGAAAGGATCTTCTGTGGTGTCTCCATACTTAACCGGCGCGCATGTCTAACTACTGACGCATGAGAGGGATCCACTGATCGAAAAAAGCAGAATCATCTTGTCATGCTTTGTGGCTTGCTTACGGGACCCCCATGAACTTCTATGTCTTGGCGGTTGATGTTACTGTTACGCAGTAAAGTACGACTACCTGGAGGTTGTACTACACTGTGTACACACTTTTCTTGATCCGCAGAACTTTCCCTACCGTTCAAACATGGATGCACGCCGCTGATGAAAGGGGTGTTGACTTGGGTTTCTCGGCATCTTCTTCTTTCTTTTGATTCTCGGAATATAATCTATGCGGGTTCACGGGAGCGATTGAGGAACCTTCGAGCCAATACGAGTACATTTTGACCAGAATCCTACTTGTACTCAAATAACATCAAGTGATGATCCTTTCCAAAGTTTAACAAGTATGCATACATCGTATACTCAATACCCCATCCTTGGTTGATGAATGGGAGTGTGGAGGGTACAGACTCAGCGCGAAATCCTAGTCTTTCCGCTTTAGTGGAATTTTCGCTCTTGTTTTTGTTCAGCGATAATTACATGTGTTGTGCGCCACAGAAGATGCCAAGTATCTAAAATATGACTGCGTTGAACTGTGTCTACACCCTCCAATTTCTATCTACCTTTGGAGGTCGACCGTTATCACGTGTGTCGGTTCATTCCTTTCGATTATCTAGTCGAATCCTACATCATTCCTTCAACAGCCTCACGAAATCAGCCATATTCTGAATGCCTTCCTGTATCATGTTCAGTATTTTTTTTTTGAATTCCTTTGGGGATTTTCTAAGCTCAAATTACTCTCGCACTCAATGTGATCTTTAATGGAATTAGATGTTATTGCCCTCGATGGTAAACATTTTACTTTCTTTACATTGTCATCTTGACCGCCGCCAGCTACTCATACTTTGGCGTATCGGTTCAAATGACCAAGACCCGAGTCTATATAACATAGGAGCTTTCTCACCAGGTGACACGGTGATCACTTCTTTAATAATGTATTCTTCCTTCGCCTACGGGATGACGGACATGATACGACAGATCGACTTGAAGGGTTCAACAGGGTCCAGCAGGGGAGTATTATAAGACTTGTGCCGGCGTACAGAGCTGGAGCTGATCTTGCTATCGATCGGTCTGCGCGCTTTGCTATTATTCCCCCAAATCCGCAGCACGCTGCCAAAAAAGTTTGTAGACGGATGATCGGCATATCTCGACTAATGACTAGCGAAGATGTGAGGGGCACTAAGAGTAGAATTCTTTACCTTGGTAAGACTGACTGAGACGAATCTTTGGAATGAATATCTGGGGAGAGCTCTACCAAGGCTTGCCGGATCTCAATGAATGTTGTGTGGAAGAATGGTGCATTAGAAGTTTAGTGGTCGCAAAACTCCAACTACCCCTAACCTATCAAGTCTTCTCATTTCTACTTGCTATTCGCAAACGTTGTCTAACTCCTTCAAGTGTCATTTCAGCTACAGAATCGTTCGCCAGCAAGTTCTCTATACCTCTGTACGCAACAATCTTATCCTTCGATGTTCTCCCACGAATAACCTCTAGGTCAGTCTTTGGACATTTCAATATCTGCATAGGTACTGTTAGGAAATCATTCAATAATAGTATTGTTTAAAATGTAGTAGCAAAAATAGAACCAGTAACTAAAATAAATCCATACATGACTCAAAACCTCAACAACACCTTTATTTGCTTCATTATCCCGTGCTGGCTGGGCGACGCATACTTCGATTGAGGAAGAAGTGTCTGAGAAGGCTTTTATACCTACTCTTGATGCGCTTGAGTTGGGTTTAACGTGACAGCTTAAATGAATGGTTTGTTTAACTATCTTGAGAAAACCACCTGCAATATTCTTCATTGTTGGAATTATAAAGGCTATTGTAGATTGTTGTACTAGGTTCTTTCAGTATCACGTCCAGTATACAGAAAACATTCACTATGTGAAGCGGATAAGAGTCGAGAACCGTAGTGCTACTGTTACGCTAAACTCTAAGACGCTTAGCGCCACGGCTGGTCAAAGCATTTCGAGATTCGAGGAAAGCAACACCAGATAGAAATTCTGGCAACGTCAAGAGCCCAGGTACCTATCAATCGCATTTGCAAAACAACGACAATTGAGCCCAGAAACTACACATTATACCAAGAACTCTTGAAATCACTGGTGTCTTGTCAAGAACTTCTCACGTTACTGTGACTCACGCCTCATCATGGCGCAAACTCCAAATGGGGGATCGAACTTCAATCAATATACAACCACGGCTTTGAATCGTTGGTCTGTTGCAGATAAACAGTTGCCTGGTAAGAAGTCTTGGATCGGGAGAGATTTTGGACTGAGGATGGATGAATTGCTAATTATTTGTAGCGGTGGATAAGATCAAGGCACTTCATGTTTATGATTTTGATAATACCCGTAAGTTGAATGATATTCCGAGAGGGGCAAAGTTTACCATCATTTTGAAGCCTTGTTCTCCTATCTATACATATAATCTGCTAACATACCTCCACAGTTTTTAACAGCCCTCTTCCCAATCCGAAATTATGGAACGGACCGACCATAGGATTTCTACAAACTCAAGATACATTTGCAACGGGTGGTTGGTGGCACGATTCAAGAATTCTTGCAGCTACAGGTGAAGGTGTAGAGAAAGAAGAACCACGCGCTTGGAAAGGTTGGTGGAATGAGCGAATCGTTGAACTCATTCAGTTGAGTATGCAACAAAAAGATGTTCTTTCTATTCTCTTAACTGGTCGTTCCGAGGCTGGATTTTCAGAATTATTGAAAAAAATGCTTGTCAGTAGGGGTCTCGATACGGATATGATCGTCCTAAAACCAGCAGCAGGTCCTAGAAATGAGAGGTTCAGTAGTACGATGAACTTCAAGCAATGTTTCTTGGAAAGTTTAATGGAGACATATAAAGGTGCTGAGGAAATCAGAATCTATGAGGATAGAGTCAGACATGTCAAGGCATTCAGAGATTTCTTTACCGATTACAACAAACGTCAAAATGGCTCTAGTGGTATTCCATCTCGCTCTACTATCGTTGCCGAAGTAGTTCAAGTTGCAGATGGAGCCACATTGCTTGATCCTGTTGTTGAAGCTGCTGAGGTACAGCGTTTGATCAACGATCACAATGCTGCCATTGAAGCAAGAAATTACGGCGAGAGACTTCAGATTAAGAAGACTGTTTTCTATACTGGATATTTGATCAATAATACTGACACTCAGAAGCTGCTTACTTTAGCTCAGCTTCCATCGAACATGCCAGATACAGAAGCCAAATTTCTAGCCAATAATGTTCTTATTACTCCACGCCCATGTCCAGAAAGTATCCTCCAAAAAGTTGGAGGAATGGGAAGTAAGACCACCTGGGAAGTAACAGGAACAGCAGTCTTTGAAAACAAGATTTGGGCCGCTCGTGTCAGACCTGTTCCAGAGTCCAAGAAATTTTATACCGAAAACCCCATTCCTGTAGTCGTTCTCGCATTGCGCAAAGGAGCTCGACCAATTGATGCAGGTAAGATACAAAATTGGCAACCTGTTCCACCAGAGAAGGCATTCGTCTTTGAAAGTACTGTGGGTGAAAAGGTTCTTTTGAGGATAGAAAAGGAAGATCTTTCTGAAAACGAGTACGAGAGTTTGTTCCCCAATAAATCATTCAAGCGCAAGCATTCCCCTGAGGCTAAACCAACAAATGGATCATATGGTGGAAATTATCAAGGACCATCAAACAAGAGAGGAGGTCAAGAAAATAACTATGGTGGTGGACGTGGAGGAAGAGGCAATCATAGGGGAAATGGAAATCAACGTGGAGGCTATGGACGTAATAATCGCGGAGGCAATGGTAATGGTGGAGGAGGTGGCGGTAAGGGAAAGGGACGAGGATACGGTTATAGGAGTTTGGATGATGTCAGTGAACGAACATCAAATAATACGCCGCCAGTTTATAATCCGGCAGTTGCATATGAAGATTTCCCTCCATTGCAGAAAAATTATCAAACGCCGCAGCAACTTGTGCAAGCGCAGTTTCAACAGTATCAGGCGCAGTTGCAGAAGAGTAATGGGGGGAAGAATGGTGGGAATGGAGAGTTGCAATATTTCTAGATGTGGTTTGAGGGATTGCAGTTGAGGAACTTGAGAACAATGAGAGATGGGAAATAAACAACTACTTGATGATTGTTCTTTACTTATATTATATTATGCTTCTGAATGCATGGAATAGAGGTTTGGATGCATGGCATGGCATGGCATAGCATAGATGTATGGTGTTTCTGGCGCGTTTTGGGAGAGATCGATAAGTTATGATCTACAGACGAATGTGTTTTTTAGAGATTTTGATACAGTTTGGTGTTGCATGGTCTGGTATGGTCGAGCTTGAATGAGAAATGGATGGCTGGCTGGGGGGTGGGTGAACACATGGATGGACGGCGTAGAGATTCATCGTGTTGTGTTGTATTAAATGGTATTAAGTAGTATTGTATGCATATATTGTGTATGGAATAAATGGAATGAAGTGAAATGGAGTGATATAGAAGAGATTCTTACATGCTTGAGTGTGGTGATGTGATGTGATTGAGGTTTTGCAGGTACCTAGGTAGTAGGTAGTGACTAGGTGGACATTAGTACTGGTATTGGATTTGCTTTTGGATTTGCTTTTGAAGACGTGGAGGAAAAGAACAGGGAAAGAATGGGAAGTAAAGAAAAGAGAAAGTAAAAGGGGAAGAGGGCTTGGTGGGAGAAGCATATCTGATCAGTTTGTGTACTATATTTGCCATATGTGCTATGTGTACTATGTGTACTTTATCTACCTGGGTGAATAGCTGAATAGATGAATATTGTTTATTTAGTCCTGAGATTAAAATGGAAAATGGTGGGAGGTGATGGAGGTAAGGGATTGATAACGAATGATAACAGATGATTTGGTAATTTGGAGAGGGGTGGGAGGGGCTGCCATTTGAGTTTGGGGTTTAAGTTTGTTAGTTTGTAAGTATTCGTGGAGGGGGGGAGAGGGAGAGGGAGAGAAAGAGAGATGGAGACATAGAGATATGAAAGTGTGTATATAAATACTCAATATACTATCACGAGTTTCTATCACATATAGATACACATATACTTACGTACGTACATCTCAACTTTCCAATACAAGAATTGTATTACATTACTTAAATCTCATCCACTCCATCCCCTACGCATCACCCATCTTCCCCAAATCTCTCCTCACGCGCCAAACTCTGGCGCCTACCCCTCTTCCCTGCGAACCCGTGAGTTTTTCCACCCATGGAATATGGCGGAATGCGCGATGCGGTGCATCCGTATCGAGGGATACTACATCCGGGGTCTCGATTGCGATTCCAATTCCAATTCCGACATCTATTTCTGCTTCGGCATTACTATCTTCGTTATCTTCATCTTCATCGGCATCCTCCTCGGTCTCGTATGCTGCTATTTCTTCCTCTTCGCCTGATTCTTTTCTTCGCTTTTCTTTCTCCATCCATGTCCTTCTTACTAGTTCCTCTGTGTATGCCCAACCGGGGGTATCTAGCTTTCCGCTTACTAGCACGATTTGCTTTCCCTCTTGGTTGATTTCCTCGAATACGTCTTGTGGGACCGGTGTAAGGATTTGCAAGCGCTGGCGTTTAGTATCAATTCCACGAACGAGAGCTGATCCGATAGTGTGGGAAAGTTCTGGATCGAGAGTTATCGCATTAAGGGGGTTGAAATATGGGAGGTTTTCATGAGGAGTTGGAAGGATGAGGGGTTTCTTGATGAGGTCGAGGGTTAATGGGGAATTAAACTCGTGAAGGGTGTTGGGATCTGAGGCTTCGGATTTGTCTTGTTGGATGGAAGTGTATCCTGGTATTGCAGCTGGGTCTTCGATAACGACTATCGAGACTACAGAGCCATTGATAGTTTCAGAGAGGAGATCTGATGGCGGTTGTTCGCCGTAGCATAGGACACCTAGAATACCGGCATTTTCGCCGGAGTACTTAATTTCCCAAGGAGGAATGGATGATAATGGGGTCCCGCTCCATGCTAATTCCTTCTTGTTTGTTGGATCTAGATGGAAATATGACATTGACTGCATAGTTCTCAGATGAGCCGAAGTGCGTGTCATGAAATCAGTAGCTTGTGAAGGGAGAGTAATGAGAGGGGTTGTTTTGGCTGCATCTTGGAGACTCTCGACCACTTCGGCAGGACCTGCTTTAGACATATATATGACTTCTGATGGGTGCACTTTGGCTATTAAGTCTACGAGAATTTCGAGCCCTGTTCCCAAGACCCAGCCGGGAGTATTGATGACTAGGGGACAATTGAAATGGAGAGAGGCTAGATTGCGGTAATGTGCAAATAGATCGAGTGCACATGACATGTAGAGACTTGGGTCCATAGATGGTGATACTGCGCCTAAAGCATGCGCACGAACGATACGACTGCTAATTCCCGGTATAGGATGGGTAATTGAAGGACCAAAATTTGGTTCCTTAATATGAATGAGGGATACTTGACCAGGATGAGAATATTCCGGCTGCCCTGGATCAAGATCAAGTAGCGCAACACCAGGACCCTTTCTTGGACTTGAGCTGTTCTCATTCTGACTTGCAGACAAAAGTCGATTTACAAGCAATTTCGCAAAAGTCGACTTTCCGGATGACTTGGGGCCGCAGAGCATAATTCGCTTGGTAGTTTGGGTGGAGCTGGACAATTTTGATAAGGTCTTGTTCCATTCCGGTGGTGAGATGACTGGTTGCAGATAGGATTTGTGTAAAATCTGAAATGTGCTTTTTTCAAGCTTTGCCGCAAGATGACTATGCGCTGATTTGAAGGCTCGGGCATCCTCGTTCCATAACTTTCCAAACAGCGGGGAGAGAGATTCTAACGATCTTATTCCACAATCAGATTGATGAAGACGGAGAACTGCGTGGTTTAGTTCCCCATCTGGACATCTTATCACTGGTAATGAGTATGCAGTCGCTGCATATACTGGATATTTAGTCTTCGAAGCTCTTAGTATAGACCCTAAGATCGTAATTTGTCCTTCGACAACTTCAAGATTACATTGCCCCAAAAAGACCAATCTCTATAAGGTGTTAGATTTGGTAGTCAACGGACATAACACCACTGACCTCACCAGGTGCAAGCTTCAACACTAGGATTCTGCCTTTGAGCACCTTGGTATTATTGTCGCTAGGTTTGAAAGTAGACAAGACCATCGACGGTCTGTTTGAAATCACTTCAGGTGACTGCTCACGTGAATCAGAACTGGTTTGAATCAATATTTGGAGGATTAATAGCATAACCCAGTAGGAGTAAAGAACACACCTCAAGATATTGTTTTCTAACTCTTCTCCTCGCCCATTTCCCTCGACAATGAAGCCTGGGTTTATAGAAGGGAGATCATTTTTAACCGGAATCGGGTTTCCACGGGTAGAATTTCTGGAGGGAACATCATTTGTCACCTGCTGAGAGTTTCTCTCAGTATGCTTTTGAGAAGATGAGGTCTCTTTCGGTGAACTGCTAGTGCTCTGGGCAGCAGCATGTGCCTTTCTAGCTGCAAAAGCACTCACAGCACTGAGCTCTATATTGAATTTAGTGAACTTATATTTATATTTGTGATAAAATGAACATACGGGGTTTTATAGGAGAATCTAGCTTCCTTCTTTTGCTTGACATTATCTGAATAGTTTATATGAATAACATAAGTTCTTATATAATTACGAAATCGAGAGGAGAGTTCTGATAGCAGCTCGGGGCATCAAAAAACTTAGATCCGATGTTTTCCCGAGCAAGGCCGAGCCTTGCCAAAAAAAAAGTTTCGATGCGATTTTCTATTTATTTACAACTACCATTGAATCAATCCTCCATCAATTTCTCCTAAAACAATAATATACCATTCATCATGGGGCCTTCCAAAGTTACTCTTAGTGAGCGAAAGAAAAAGGCAGATTCTTCAAAATCCTCCTCGAAATCCTCTGCCAAAACTGCAACCAAAACTCCAATTGTCAAATCACCGCAAGATTTCAAGAGCTCAGAGTTTGTTGGAGAAAGCGACAATGAAAATGACGAGCCAAAAGGAAACAAATCGGAATCAGATAGCGACAACGATTCTCTGCCATCGAATCCCGCTGTGGAATCTACATCCAAATCCAAGTCCAAATCGAATAGCAAGGCCGCAGAGAGCAGCGACAGTTCCGAGGCTGAAAGCTCCGAAGAAAGTGAAAGTGAAAGTGGGAGCGATGAGAAGAAGTCAGAAGACGAAGCAAGTGCAAATGCAAAGAAGTCTGTTGTGCCATCATCGTCCAAGTAAGTTTCACCAAGCTTGACAGACTCTAGGTTTGTTTGCTAATATCATATCAGAAAAGATGCCAAAACAGTATCGATGAAAGTTGCGCCCTTCAAGCCCCCTCCCGGATTCGAAAAGTCTTCTTCGAAGAATTCAAGTAAAGCACCACAATTGTTCAGCAAGTCTAATTTGGAGGGAAAAGAAATTTGGTACATCACAGCACCTGCGTCGGTACCCATCGCTTCTGTAACGGAGATGTCGCTGCGAGATGCAAAATTAGGCAAAGCAGTATTTTCGCAGAATGGCAACGATTATGGTTTTGTTCACGATCCGCTTGATGACAAGACGTATACAAAGATCTTGTTACCAAGCAATTCTAAAGATGGTTACTCCATTGGTAACCTCCCCTGCCTACTAATGCGCTTCAGTATACTGACATACAATTACAGAGAAAAAAACCGTGGATCAGATATATCATATGCAACAAGTCGTTAACCTTTCTAAGGAGAACTCCAGCCAAGCCACAGTGCCCGCGAAGCGACCTGTTCGTCAACAACCTAAGGGTTTAAAGGCGCGATACCAGCCAATTGGCTTTGCGAGCGCACCTGGTATCATTGGATCTGACGAAGATGAAAGCGAGTCAGAAGAACGTGCTCCCAAATTCCAAAAAATCGCAATGTCGGAAGACGAAGCATCAGATGTGGAGATGGAAGATGCACCACCGGTGAAAAAGTCAAAATCCGATAAATCGAAGAAGAGCCACAAAGACTCTGAAGAAAGTGTGGATCGCTCATCGAAAAAGAAGCACAAGGATTCTGGAGATAAGAAGAAAAAGCACAAGAGTTTGTTTCCATCAACCTTCATAGGATCACAGGAACTAAAAACATTAAAGAAACAGACAGCAATTGAGCTCGTGGATCAGCCTATGCCACTACGTCAACGAGTAAAATAGCATCCAGATTCGGGCCCCGAGACTACTACTAATACTAGAGCTTCACCGCTTCACATGCTCCCATCGGGGAAGGCGTCATCAAGTCCGAGTAAGGATACCTCGCAGTCTCGGCCTGCGACGCTCGGTTCTACTGTAGAACCCCTGTCCTCGCGTCCAGAGAGTGCGAGGAAGAAACTTACAGCAACGTTTGTCATTGAAGATTCAGGTATGGCAAACACCAAGGATGAACCAAAACGGGAGAAAAAGGCGCAAATGGAGGCGAAAAAGAGACGTTTGGAGTCTCTTACTGATAATTTTGACAAGGGAGATGTATTAAAAACTACTTGCTCTCACCAATGGAGAACTAGTCCTGGTAATACCTCGCTCGCGAGATCAAATAAACTCAAGAAAAACTATGAATGAACCTCACGCAATGAGCAAATCACCGTGTAAATTTCCTTTTCGATACTCCAAGCGAGCCCCTTTCACAGGAGACTTCAAATTTTCGTGCCTTCAGTCTTTGACAATAAGAGCAAGCAAGCACCCCCAGGCAGTTTTGTAATGACCACCGCTTCGTAAATTTGATGATTGTAAAGTTCCCATATTCAAGAGCATACTCAGATATCATACACGGAATCTCCTTACGACTCTTCCATCAACAGCAAAATTGGCCTTTGAATTCATCTTCATTCGAACCAAAATATCATATATTGTCCCGTGGTTTAACCATTGTTCCCCCGCACCATTTTTTCAATGCGGGATATTCATTTTAGCGAGTCACGTCGATAATGGTTGTGGGGTCTCATTGGCTGAAATCCACTCCGATCCCGCTAGCTTACAGGAGGGGCAACTCTTAGCTTGACTAAATTTTTGTATATACTTCTTTGTCTGATCTCTCATCTTTTTTTATTTTCTCAAGCAAACTTCACTTCAGTATTTCAATATACAAATCATCTACACTCTCTCTTGCATTTAAGAGTATCAATTCGCGATCATGTCTTCTACATACGCCCTCCCAAAGTCTCACCAAGAGGTTTGTCACCACCTAAGATGCCCTGCGATCAAAATGCTGGGTAATTTGACTGACTCATTGTTTCACAGATGTTGGAGAAGTCTTTGGTTGAGACTGATCCTGAGATCGCTGAGATCATGGTGAGTAATTCAATGCATGTCCTCAACTATGCCAATTACTGACGAGAATATATAGAAACTCGAGATCCAACGTCAGCGTGAATCGATTATCCTTATTGCCTCCGAGAATGTTACCTCCCGTGCCGTTTTCGATGCTTTGGGATCACCAATGTCAAATAAATACTCCGAGGGATACCCAGGCGCTAGATACTACGGTGGAAACCAACACATTGACTCTATTGAGTTGACCTGCCAAGCTCGTGCCCTCAAGGCATTCAACTTGGATTCTGAGAAATGGGGTGTCAATGTTCAATGCTTGTCTGGTTCCCCAGCGAACCTCCAAGTTTACCAAGCTATCATGAGACCTCATGACAGACTTATGGGTCTTGATCTCCCACACGGTGGCCACTTGTCCCACGGTTACCAAACTCCCCAGAGAAAGTGAGTTGCAAAATTGTCGTTTCTTCATATTTTCATCCAGCTAACAAATATGCCAGAATCTCTGCCGTATCAACATACTTTGAGACCTTCCCATACCGTGTCAACTTGGAGACTGGTATCATTGACTACGACCAACTCGAGGCCAACGCTTTGATGTACAGACCAAAGGTTCTCGTTGCTGGAACATCTGCTTACTGCCGTCTTATCGATTACGCCCGTATGCGCAAGATCGCTGATCTTGTCGGTGCTTACCTCGTTGTTGACATGGCTCACATCTCTGGTTTGATCGCCGCTGGTGTCATCCCAAGTCCTTTCGAGCATGCTGATATCGTTACCACCACAACCCACAAGTCTCTCCGTGGTCCTCGTGGTGCCATGATCTTCTTCCGCAAGGGTGTCCGTAAGACTGATGCCAAGACTGGAAAGGAGACCCTCTATGATCTCGAAGGCCCAATCAACTTCTCCGTCTTCCCAGGTCACCAAGGTGGACCACACAACCACACCATCACAGCTCTTGCTGTTGCCCTCAAGCAAGCCACAACTGATGACTTCAAGAAATATCAACAACAAGTCGTTGACAATGCTAAGGCTCTTGAGAACGAATTCAAGCAATTGGGCTACAAGCTCGTAGCCGACGGCACTGACTCCCACATGGTTCTCCTCGATCTCAGAGCACAAGCACTTGACGGTGCCCGTGTTGAGGCTGTCTTGGAGCAAATTAACATTGCTTGCAACAAGAACTCTATTCCAGGTGACAAGTCTGCTTTGACCCCTTGCGGTATCCGTATCGGTACACCAGCTATGACTAGTCGTGGATTCGGTACTGAGGACTTCAAGAGAGTTGCATCATACATTGATCAAAGCATCAAGATCTGCAAAGAAGTCCAAGCTGCTCTTCCAAAGAGTGACAACAAGCTTAAGGATTTCAAGGCTAAGGTTGCCGGTGGTGAAGTTGAGAAGATCAATGAATTGAGAAAGGAGATTGCTGGGTGGGCCAGCAGCTTCCCTCTCCCAGTTGAGGGATGGAGAGAATAAATGTTTGATAATTTGGCATTTGGTTAAGGTGTTCATGGTTTGGGTGTGGCTAAGAAAAAGCAATCAGGATTCATCATTTGCAGGCGCTACTTCTTTTGACTGATTCAACGTCGTCATGATATACCAGGGAGTGGCAGGGGGTTTATGAGGGAAAAAAGTTTAGAGGTCGAGTTCAATAGACCATATGAGATACCTAGATAGAAAATCAACTGTTTCTATCGTCACTTTGTATTGAAGTATTACGTATTAGAGACCAGGATGTGAATGTTCATTGGGGAAAAACATTACCGATTCTGTACGACCTACCATTTCTGTCTGTTGAATATACATCATGAGCGCTGAAAGTGCTGCAAGAGGGATGGATTTAGGTTAAGATTGGACCGGGATAATTAGGTAAAATAGTACCTAGGTAGATAAATGAATATGGTTGATTGTCTGCTTAAGCAAAATCTTATTTCTTTTATTCACGGCTGGCTTTACTTCACATATCTACCTATCTAGTGTCTAAGTAAGACAATAAATCATATGTGGCTAGACACGTAGTTTGTCCTGACCAATTCCGACGTTCCTTCATCTTCTCTTAATCCGAGGCAAGCCACTCCAAACTTCCTGTGCTCGGCTGTGTTCCTGAATTCTGGGGCGAAAAGGCGGTTGGCGCCGGATCCACATAAGCAGTGTTCGCGTTGTGCCTGACATGATATGATAAGGTTTTCATCAAGTTTTAAGCTAAGGGATTAGGATACGGGTACGGATGGTTCCAAGGTTATTTGAGTATTTAGTAGGTGAGTAGGAAGGTGAGTAGGTAGGTGAGTCGGTAGGATGAAAAGGTTGATAGTATTGATGCTTACGATTTACGATGATATAGGAATATACTAGGTAGGGTTTTGATATTATATAGATCGTAATTTATATCTAACTACCTGGGTAGGTAGTATCTGGATACGGAGATAGAGTAAGTAAGTAGTAAGTAGTACGAAGAGCATGTGATGTATTATTATTATCTATCTTTTGATTATCTAGTACCTGGCAAACTTAGAGATACCTAGATAATAGACAAATATATAACGTTACTAGAGAAAATAAATAGATGTGGCAATGAGCTACTTGATTACCCACCCAGATCAGATACTACTACTACCTGGGTAAATACTAGGTGTTCATGTATTCGTACTGTCACCGTTTCGTTCGCCTTCAAAAAAGTGAGACTGACATTGATAGATCAAGGCATGTACTTGTGTGGCTACCAAGGTATATCATGTATGGTACGTACTCCTACCTAGGTATGATTGATTGATTCCCTTTTCGAAATGTCGGGGTATCGGTATCTCTCTAATTACTTTAAGTCTTGCGCCAATGTACTCGACTAGACTCATGATCACTTTTCATTGGTCAAATCTCACTTTTTGAGCGTATTAGTGGGTCGGGCTGTGGAGGCAACCGTAATAGGCGACCGCTATCGTCATTCATTCGTGCTCGTGCATCCTGCCGTGCTTTGCTTTGCTTTGCTCTTGCTAGTACTCTGAAGCTCTCTACCTCTTACCTTCATCTCAGCCATCTTCCTTTCTCTTCTCAATAACCAACTCTTCTACTTTATCAACATTTTGCAATTCCATCAAAGATATCGTTCTCATTCTCTCAATTCATCAATACAATCCAATAAACTACATAGGAATTAAACCTACATCATGAAGGGTGCAGTTTTTGCCGCAGCATCGCTGCTCGGCAGTGTGAGCGCCGGTGTTCACAAGATGCCTCTCAAGAAGGTATCTTTGAGTGAGCAACTTGCTACTGCCAACATGCAGGAGCATGCTAAACACCTGGGTCAAAAGTATATGGGTGTCCGACCTGAATCTCATGCCAGTGAGATGTTCAAGGAGACTTCCGTTCACGACGCAGGCGATCACGCTGTTCCAGTTTCCAACTTCCTCAATGCTCAATGTAAGGACATACACCACCAACAAGTATTAATCAGACACTAACTTCCGGATAGACTTCTCGGAAATTACTATCGGTACACCACCACAAACATTCAAGGTCGTCCTTGATACCGGAAGTTCCAACCTTTGGGTTCCATCTTCCCAGTGCGGTTCGATCGCATGCTACCTTCACACAAAGTACGACTCATCCTCATCATCTACCTACAAGGCAAATGGAACGTCGTTCGAGATTCGATACGGATCTGGAAGCTTGAGTGGTTTCACCTCCAAGGACGTTATGTCCATTGGTGATCTCAAGATCAAGGACCAAGTCTTCGCTGAAGCTACTGAAGAGCCAGGTCTTGCATTTGCCTTCGGTAGATTTGACGGTATCTTGGGTCTTGGTTATGATACCATCTCCGTAAACAGTATCGTCCCACCTTTCTATAGCATGATCGATCAAGGTCTTTTGGACGAGCCAGTTTTTGCCTTCTACTTGGGCTCCAATGATGAGACTGACGAATCCGAGGCTATCTTCGGTGGCGTCAACAAGGACCATTACGAGGGCAAGATCACCGAGATTCCTTTGAGACGCAAGGCTTACTGGGAAGTCGACCTTGATGCGATCGCCTTTGGTGATGCTAAGGCTGAGCTTGATAACACTGGTGTCATACTTGACACTGGAACTTCTCTCATTGCTCTCCCAACTACTCTTGCTGAGCTTCTCAACAAGGAAATCGGTGCTAAGAAGGGATGGAATGGTCAATACACTGTCGACTGTGCCAAGCGTGATAGTCTCCCAGATCTCACATTCACCCTCAGCGGTCATGACTTCGCTATTGGCCCCTACGACTACATTCTTGAGGTTCAAGACTCTTGTATCTCCACCTTCATGGTAAGTTTTCTTTTAGCACTGATTATATTCGTGAATGTCTGCTAACAATTTACTAGGGTATGGACTTCCCAGAGCCAGTTGGACCCCTTGCTATCTTGGGTGATGCTTTCCTCCGAAGATACTACTCTGTCTATGATCTTGGTAAGAACACTGTTGGTCTTGCTAAGGCCAAGGCATAAATGTATTTCAATCAAGCCAAAGTGCTAAAGTTGTAACAAATTGAATACCCTCGAGTAACTCGAGGACGGAAATCGGCGATGGGAATTTCCTTTTAGTGTGTAGAATAGGGAGTTCTCATTTCTCTAATAATAACTATTATGCATGATTTTCTATTTGGGAAGGAGGGTTACTTTTCCTTGGTCAGAATGCCTACATTTGGTCATTGATCCTTGATCGTTGGTCATTATCACATTAGTTTTGGATGTCTACACATCTACTAGTACGGTGCTGAATACAATATACCGATGAAAAACATTGTTCTTTGTGAGACTATTTCGACTGTGAATGAATATGATGTAATTTATTACTTTATTTAATGAACACCAGGAAAAACTTAGGACGATGAAGATGGTGAACCACATAAAGCGTGACGATTGCATCTCTGTTGGGGGTGAAGATGATGCAGCACCACAGTATTACATAAGCGAGAACTTTACCTATATGTTGTAGTGGGCAGTTTCGATAATTCTGAATAACACAAATATTTTTGTTTCGCAGACGCTAAATATGGCGGATACAGATACTAAGTAAGTGAGGAATATGCATGTATGAAACCGGCCCTTTCTGCAGTTCTGTAGGGAAAGTGTTTCCCGTTGTCGATCTATTCAAAAGCGTCTTCCAGGTCTGCAGAAGACCGACTTGCGGATGACTGCGAGGTGGACTATGTAATTCAATCTGCAGAGGAGAGGGGCTTGGGGAATTTGCTGGAGTTTGCGGGAAACAATTTACTACCATTTGCAGAGAGGAGGTTCTTAAAATTCGCGGAAAACTAGCTAACACCCAACCCTTCAGAAAAGATGCTGCCCGCACAAATGAGCGAGGTATTCCGTATGCACCATTCGTGGATCGAGTCGAGGATTATGTTACTACGAGGGCAGATGTTGAGCCCACGTTGAAGAGATTCCAGGAGATGATTTCGTAGGTTGGAGCTCTATTTTTGGATAATCTACACAAACGGAGGGGTGTTTGCTTTGGATACTTGGACTTGGGGATCCCTGGGATTGGGGTATTGGTCGATTCGAGAAATCAGAGGCTCATACTTCGGAATTTGTTTAGGAAATATCAGTTCATGGAGGTCAATCAACAGAAGAGAATCGCCGGGTTGAAAATCAATATGCCGGATATTCAGAAGACGCTGGATACGGTGAGGTTTTTGAAGACGAGGAAGGTATGTTTGTACTGTGTTGTGAGCGGAGGGGGGGGCTTAAGAGATTGGTGCTGATATGTTTTCGATAGGAGGGTGCGGATCCTATACAGGCTACTTTTGAGTTGAATGATACTTTGTACGCCAAAGCCAATATTCCAGCTACGGAGGAGGTTTATTTATGGTTAGGGGTATGTTTAATATTTAGGGAAGAGGTGAGGGAGGTATATTGACAAGATGGCAGGCAAATGTTATGTTAGCATATCCGATTGACGAGGCGGAGGAATTACTTTCGAATCGACTCGCGGCTGCGAAACAAAGTTTCGCGAACTGTGAGGAGGACTTGGATTTCTTGAGAGAACAGATTACGGTATGTTTACTCCACTTCACTCACAGACCATAACTGGGGAAAAGAGAAAGTTGCAGAGTGGGGAGAGATTAAGCTGACGAAACTCTTTTGATGAATAGACTATGGAGGTTGCTACAGCTAGGGTATACAATTGGGATGTTACGATGAAGAGAAAAGAGAAGAATGAATCAGAGGTTGCAGAGGAAAAGGATGGAAAGACGGGCAGTTCTAATGGTTGATAGAGTGTTTGGAAGAGAAATAATGAAAATATAAAGTTCTGGGATATTGGTGGGAGCTTTCTTATGATATGATGATGACGATGATGACGATGATATTCAGGAGAACTCAAACCAAACCATCTCTGGTCCAAATGCGAGGAAAAGAAAAACATAGATCTTCGAGTTTTGATGTAGAGAAATGAAACTCTTGATATTCTATTGGTGTGTTGATATTTGATCAATATAGATCATACCCAAGTTTTCTAGCTCCTGATAGAAACTTTGGTACAATGAATATACTCAGTACAGAGTACGTACAATCTCCACGTAATTTAGCTTCTCCCCTGGAAATGCATTCTCGTATAATACACGATATTGGTAAGATCTAATCTTGATCTTATTTGTCCCCAACGGCTTCTAAATATCGAAAGATAGAAATATCGATTTGGGGTTGAATACATGCCCCTGATCAGGGGATCAATATCAGGGGAACTTTTCCTTACCAAACTCGCTTACAGGGTGTATGTAATTATCATGAACTCATACGTGCACTCTCTTTGTACGGGGAAAAAGAAGGCACAGTCAATAATAAGTATTTACATTGTTTTATTAGAATTATAAATCAATCACATATTAAATAAGAAAAAATAAAATAGCAAAAATGAAATTCGGGTTTTTTTGGTATCTTAAATTGTATGATGAAATATATTGTATGTAGGATTGGCAGGTAACAATTGAGATATAAACACTTTCCCAAGGGACCATTTCCTGCCTCGTAAAGCTAGAGCCCCTCTTGGATCTAATAATTAGTTCAGCCAACTTACCTGGCAATAAGTTGAATCTCTGTGCGCACATCGACACCTCCCCATTACATTATCTTCCCTTTCTTCTTTTATTCTTCGCCGCACATATTACCCTGAGAAAATTTTGACATCGGATACCGTGAGAAATCAGACAACATGGCAGCCAATCCAGAAATGAAACTCGATCCAAAATACGATCACTATGATTTCCCAACCACGTCGCCCACGGCTCAGAGTGGTCACCCTGGACACACAACCCCAGAACAGGATGCGCAGGTGCAGCAGTTGAGGTTGAAGTTGGAGACCGCGGGGTTTACAGAGAGATTGGATACCCTGACTTTGGTATGTTTGTTTGTTTGCTGTTTTCTTCGTGGTGCTGGTGTCGATGCTTGGGCTTGGGAAGAGGGGAGAGGGGGGAATCTACTGGTGCTTTGGATGATCGAGATTATTTTTGGGGCTTGATCGCTGTTTGTTACTTGGCTTTGAGTGCTTGATGATGTGCGAAGGAATGGTGAGAAAGGAGACATATTGAATGTAGCTAATTGTTATCTCTTCGCAGCTTCGATTCCTACGAGCACGCAAGTTCGACGTCACATTGGCTGAGAAGATGTAAGAACCCTCGATATACACACCTTTGATTTTCACTATATATTGGAAGCATGATGAATACTAATACTGGAGAATAGGTTCGTAGATGCAGAGCAGTGGAGAAAAGATTTCGGTCTTGATGAACTCGTCCGTACCTTTGACTATAAGGAGAAGGAGGAGGTCTTTAAGTACTATCCTCAATACTATCATAAGACTGATAAGGTACGTCTTTTCTTGGCTTTGTTTGGTTTCTTTCGCGAGATTGTCTTTGCTCTCGCATTTCCTCGTTCACTATCTAACATATCTCACCCACAGGATGGTCGTCCAGTCTACATTGAACAGATGGGTAACATCGACCTCAACGCCATGTACAAAATCACCAGTTCCGAGCGTATGCTTCAAAACCTCGCTGTCGAGTACGAGAAAATGGCCGATCCCCGTCTCCCAGCCTGTTCCCGCAAAGCTGGTTCTCTCCTCGAAACCTGCTGCACCATTATGGATCTCAAGGGCGTTGGAATCTCCAAGGTTCCTTCCGTTTACTCATACGTAAAACAAGCCTCTGTCATGTCCCAAAACTATTATCCAGAGCGTCTCGGCAAATTGTATTTGATCAATGCACCATGGGGTTTCTCAACCGTCTTCGGTGTTGTTAAGGGATGGTTGGACCCTATTACCGTTGAGAAGATTCATGTTTTGGGATCAGGATATCAAAAGGAATTATTGGCGCAAGTCCCTAAGGAGAACTTACCTAAGATTTTTGGAGGTAGCTGCGAGTGTAAGGGTGGTTGTGCATTGAGTGATGAGGGTCCTTGGACAGATCCTGCTTGGGCTAAACCTCCTAAGTGGGCATCGACAAATGGTGATCAACATGTCATCAACACTGAGAACGTTAACGCAGGTACGGTCCCAACTGGAACCACTGCTCCAGCGCCGGTTCCTAGTGAGGAGGGTGTCAAGGCACCTGCGCCAGTTGCTCAGTAGATGTATATATTGGGAAGGGAATTGTTGTTGATTGTGATGGGTTGGCGTGTAGTTGAGCGAATGGGTGTTGAGGTGTCATCTGAGATATCAGTTGAGTTGTGAATGGAAATGGGAATGAGAACAAAATTGGGATTGAAATGCATGTTACACGTGGAAAAATAAAGACGCTGTTATGGAGCATGGAGAGAAATGGATGCATACAAATGAGAGAATAAAGAAGAAAGATTCTATCGATGCGATTATTGCGTTTTCTTCTTCCTCTTTTGGTAGTTCAGTACAGACAGAAACAGAACTTTAGATATGGGATTTGGTATTGATACATTTTTAGACTTTTGGGATTGTTTGATTGTTTGTGTGACTGCACGGTGATTGAATGCCGTCTTTGAATTAGTATGACTCTTGTGTACATGTACGAGTAGTCTGGTAAATGTAAATGTGCAGAATGGTTGAGAAGGGGAACAAGCGAGTTTGCGAGAAGGGACTGGACTAATGTGTTTTAGATTTTGGGAGTTGGGGACTTGAGACTTGAGACTTGGGGTTCAAGGTTTGAGACTTGGAACTTGGGGGTTTGAGGGGTTGAGCGGTTGAGCGGTTGAGCGGTTGAGGGTTTGTGTTGGTGAAGTAGATGGAATGTAATGAAATGTGCTTTCGTGATGTCTATCTTTGGTAGGTAGGTAGGTAGGTAGTAGATGTAAGGACATTGGGTTGTGAGTTTGGTGTAAGTTAGTGAGTGGGTGGGTGAGTGTATGGAAGCACTTAGTGGACTGGACTGGACTAGACTGGACTCTGGATTCCAGACTGGATTCTGGAATTGGGAATTTGGGATTGGGAATTTGGGATTGGGAATTTGGGATTGGGAATTTGGGATTGGGAATTTGGGATTGGGAATTTGGGATTGGGAATTGGAGTAGATTGGTTTGATTTGAGCTGATTTGATTTGAGCTGATTTGGGTTGACATTGCTAGCTGGGTTTAGGTGGGATGAATGGATGGGTTGTAGAGATTAGGGTGATAATGTGATGGTGTAATAGTTTTTTTTATGTTTACTTTGTGTAGTATGTTGGTGCTGTATGTTGGTGCTGTATGGTGTGGGTAAATGGAGAGGATTTATAAAGGCTATGATGTATACTTTTCTTAAATCTTTCACTGTGTTTAGATGTATCCCCTTTGGGAGAGGGGTTTGAAGGGAGGGTGAGGACGAGAATTAAATAGGGAGGGGAATAGGGAGGAAATGGATCGGGAAATCGAGAATACGATAAAAAGATAGAAATACAAAGGAGGACGCATAGAACAAGGGAGAGAAGGTAGAGCTCAAACAGAAACATCCAATATGTAGCGATGAAAGTACTAGCGCACTAACCATTGTACTCTTGAATATTTATCGCCTTTACCAGACTGGTTTTCTTGTCGTCTGTCTGGACTGCTCACTACAGTGCTATACTTTGAGGGCTTTTTTGGTATGATTGGAGTTTGAGGTAGGTGGGTAGAGACTTTTTGGATGTGATATTTGAGATGCGGGATGCGGGATGTGGGATATAAAATTGGCTCGGATTCATCTCAAATCTGCGCAGTGTAGAATTGAATGACTTTCCAATAGTCATGTTGATGGTGGATATCAACCGCAAATGGTCTGCTTGTGATGAAAGTTGGGGGTTTTTATTATTTATATGTTTGGAGTGATGGTGACGCCTGTGATTTATGTAGATTTTTTGGATTATATCTTTTTCGTGATACTACTGTGTTTATTAACTTGGGGCTTGGTTTGGAGTATTGCATTATGCTAGGTTGGATTTATGTATGTGTGTGTATTCTTGTGAGATTGTGGCTGTAAGACTTCTTTCCTCGAGTCTTTGTTATACGGATTGTACAATAAGGGCAACGTTGGAAGGGTTTGGCTTACGACAAGATGAATGATAGAAAGGGGAACCGAGGAATGAGGGGGGTAAGTGGAGCTCACTTCAGATCATCATTTTGGTTCCAAAGAAAGAAATGAGAAGTTTGTAAAATATGTGCTCTATTTTATATATGCTAACTGTGTAAATCTATGTATGTATTTTTGTTCCATTTGCATGGTATTGCTTATGTAGGATGTGTGTAATAACTATCTATGCATCATATATCTTCAACTCATCTCGACTCATATCATAAATGCTCCTCGCCAGTGCTAAATTCAAAATGCCACGAAATACCCAAGAAAGATTCGCTCTGTATATACCAACTTAAGCCAAGTAAAATGGAATAAATGAAAAAAAATCCCTCGATATTTACCATCCAAATTTCTCAATCGTAACCTCTAGATCTCTACCTTCTCGTATCAAATCCGCACATTTGTTGTTTACTGTTCGATTCAATCCATCCGGTCCACTAACCACTACACCTATCTTCTGTCTCTTCTCCATCTCTTTACTTGAATCGCAAACAACCCCCTCCATCAACCCATCTAAATCCGGTCTCCCAACCTCCGTCGTAGCACCCGGAATAATAATCTCCACCCCCTTCCTTATCAAATCTTCCCTCTCCTTCTCATCAATCCATTCAAGATGCGCACTCTTGTGAATAATCCAGATCATTACAATTCTCTGTCTCCTCTTCGTCGTCAGTGCTCCAGTCTCGGAATCTCCACTTTCGCTTGAAACATTCAGGAGATGATGTATGATCGGCCACGTAACGGCGATTCCACTGCCCCCAGCAACTAATATTGCGAGATCCAAATCTTCAAGAAGAGACCGAGCGTGACTACTTCCGTATGGGCCGTCGAGACGACATTTTAGTGTGTTTTTGAGTTGGGCGGCACGAAGGAGATCGGCGGAGAATCCGGAGCGGGCTCGGATTAGGAGGGTGAGATTGGAGATTTTTGAGGAGGGAAGGGGGGCTGGAGAGGCGATTGTAAAGGGGTGGGCTTGGAAGGCGTGGGAACGACCAAGAGAGGGGATGGTGAGAAAAACGTGGTCAGTTGCGTTCCAGCCGGAGGAGATCGAGTGGCCGAGTGTTTGGGAGAAAATTGTGGTGGGTGATTTAGGGAGGTTGAAGGCTAGGAGGACAGTTTCGTTGTCAGGGTAGATACTGACTTTGGCCTAGGTAGGGTTAGTTAACTGTGTGAGAAGTGAAGGTGAGGAGGAAAACCTACTTCAGCCATAATACTTTTCGCGCAAAGGCGATATATCAAGCGATCCACGAGGAATATTGCAAGAGCCCATCCAACATAAGTTCTCGTTCCCCTGTGATGGAAATACAAAATGACCAAAGCACCAGCTTGCAACACAACGTGCAATCCCAAAAACACCTCGTACCATCGCTGACGGAATGACGCCAACGACGTCACATATAATGACTTATATGTAAATAAAGCCGATAGTCCCAAATAGATACACGGGTGAGTCAGAAAATCCCAAATTGTCCAACCACTAAATGGTACCAAAATCACATACCACATTACGAACATGGCGCCAGCATGAATGAGCGCAGCAATCATAATTAGCTCTCCAAGCCGCCGATGAATAATATTTAGAGATTCATAGGAGACACCTGTGAGAACTTTAAGTGGTTGATTCTTTGCGCCGAGGATGTATAGCAGTGGGAGATTAACACCGAATATCAGGCCTGCTCGGTCTCCAAGCACGGAGGCTTCGAACAATGTGAACGAGATATTGTAGAAGGTATAGAAGATATTGAGAGCAAGAAACGACATGATGAATATTGAAGAGCCGTTTGAAGGGAGAACTTTGTTGAAATAGGGGATTGGTCGAGGTTGGTATACGAGGAACGCTTTGATGCGGGAGATGATGGTGATTCGGCTCGACGCAGTGCTATTGGCAAAACGGCTTCCGGATATTAGAGGCATACGTTCTCCCCCGTCGCCGTGTTCATCAGAAGGAGTATTTGATCCAAATGTACTGCTCCCAGACGAACTAGCACCGCCATAGTCTATCTCCTCTCGAATTGTCTTTGATGGCCCATCGTCCAGTAAATCGTATGGATACCTCTCCCCTCTTTTCCACAAAGCCCTTCTTCTCCATCGTAAAACCTTCTCCGTCCAGTGTATACCCGAAAGAACCAATACAAACCCTAAAATAACCCAAGGATAAGTATTGATCAGTTTCTCATTATACAGCGCTCCATCAATCAATTTCTGGAATTTATTCTCATCCGGCTTCTCCTCAGAATCGTCCGTCGTCGATAGTTGTGAAGTTGTATGAACAACAAGATTTCGAGCAGTGCTGTGTATCCATTCTGTGAGAAGATAATGTGATAGAGTGGTGGTATTCATGTGGAAGTTTAACAAGATGCATATGGTGGTGTAACGAAAGGATCCTGAGGATCAGATTAGATCTGAGAAATGATCTGATAAGATTTCAAGAGTTGACTAACTTATGTGGAGAATTCTATCCTAGCGAATCATAACGCATCAGATTTAACATCAAAAGTGGAGTGTGATGCGAAACGAGCTCTTATTCACTCAAAGAGCACACCCAAAGAGCCCAACGGTGGGAGGGGAGGAGGACGTCTATAACATGGGAAGGGAAGGTTTAATCAAAGAGTCGATTGGGGAATGAGAGGTCATATTAGGTCATGTCAGAACATGAAGGAGCATGGACAAACCTCGCTGAGAGCAGGCAACCCCTCCCGTTCAACCTCAACTAAGTAGTAGAGTGTGTCAGAAGTGTGTCTGTATTTCCTAAGAATCAGTTCTTAATTACTTATATGCGATGGCCTATGTTCCGACACACCAAGAGTTTTGGAAACTTGTTCCATTGGAATACCTGACCCCCTCGGCAGATTACCATGCAGACATTTCCTCGAAGAATCTTGTCTCTTACTTACTCAAATTGACTCGCACCATATCATGAATACATTCTGTGTTCTATTACAAGTTCCTTCAATGGAGAGTCCGAGCAATCATGAAAGTTTCAGATACGAAAAGGGAAGCAAAGGTCATGTGCTAGTGTTGTGGGAAAGTTGACAAGCGCACACTTTCAGGTATCTTGTATTTTAATCTCATGAAGCAGCCACGCTTAGCTGTACAGAACTCGAAAGATCTATCTAGGCCAAGTTGCTTGGACGCCACCAGCGATATTGTTATTGCATTTTAACTCCCTTCTCTGTGTATATCTTTTGCTAGCTGCATGATAAAACAAAAGAACCATAGTCGAACTATGTGGCATTTTAAGATTGTTGAACAAGAAGCTACCACTGGTATTGATTATGCATTTGCGCCCCCAAAGAGATCCGGGAGATTAAAATATTGAATTTGGAAAGAAACAAGATGTGCAATTCGAGACGCTGAAGTTCCTCTAGTGGAACGTAATAAGTGAAGCTCAACCATTTCATAGGTAGACTCGTCGTCGTTCGCACCCAGAAAAATTTAACCCATACCGGTCAGTATCTCGAGAGGATATCATACAAACCGGTGGACATATGAATTCACAACGCCAAATTCAAACCTCAAAAGTAATTGAGTTATTTGCACCCAAAATCTCAGCCTTGTACACTAGTGACGAGCTTTGTATGTATCTCATATTCCCAAGCAATACATCTATCCCCCACCTACAAACTATATATGCTTATCAAAATAATTGACACGCGACAACGAGACTCATAGCTCAATTTCCACTTTAAATTCACTCTTGCGCTCCCTCAGCATCCAAACCCAAAAAGTTTACAGGTGAACAAAAGTGCAAAAACCAGACCTTGCTGGCTACCTTTCGATAGACAGGACCTGGAAAATCCCCGAGTTGGCAGGAATTTTTTTTATATAATTTAGATCATGAACCAATCGGGGGTCATGATCATCGAATGCTGGTTCTTTAACACTCACCCACCTCGCGGTGGTTAAAGTGCAGTGGACAGTCGTATTAACCGCTGCACCAGGTCGTACGATGAATTGTTGAGAGAAGCGAGATTGTTTTGGTATATATTTGAAGGGGAATATGGTGAATAATGGTGGCTGAAGATGTTACGGATGATAGCGAAAGCGGTGAAATATGACTGAAGTTCTGAAGTTGGAACATGGAATTAGGGAAGCAAGCGGGGGGCTTCATTCAGGTAGGAATACAGAAGGTGCAGGAATTTTGGGAGTCTACATTAGATATCTCATCATGCTCAAGCATCATTTGCATGGTGTAATAGCTGTAACGTCAGAGTGGTTCATGATTTTTGGAATCGATAACTACAATATCCCTAAGTTTGAAATGATTCCCTTCATCTAACCGACATCCAGCTTTCATGATCCAATCGCCAATCATATAATGCCACTATTCCTCAAACCTACCACCTACTAGTCCTTTCTCAACTCAGATACGCGAGACCCATGAATCTGACTGTGCATAATTCCACACCACCTCTCCTCCAATCCGAGAAATCGCGTGGAACTTCTCAATAATCTCAATCGGTGAGATATCGAGTTCCCTGCAGTTATCATAGAAAGCCTGCATAGCCTGATCGCCGACGAATAATCCACTTCATCTTCCACCCGATCATCTAGTAACCTGTACAAGCCGACCCACTTCTAATCTGAAGTCCTTCAACCCGGGGAGGATCTGCATGGTGCTGGGAGCTGATCTTTGAGTATCATTGGGTGCGCAGGTAATATTTAAGATTTTCCAGACTCGTTGCATTACCATCTCGAAATCGTGGTCATCGAGACAAGGGACCAAAGAGTGCGTGAGTTTCTCAGAGAACACCGCGAGCGTGAGAAGGTGTTGACTTCTAGCGATTTTGTGTTTGATATGGTGGCGGTGTGAATCTACCAAGCATCTAGGAGGTGCACCATCGACCATAACTAGCCCAATATTTGAAAAAGTGCGGGCGGGAATCTGAACCTACAGGGAACCTCGGGTGCTTGCATTAGCTTCAACCTGCGGCTTTAAATTATCCTGTATTATTGGTATCTCATCTGCATAGAGCCGCCGCTACATTGTCCATGATGAACAACATCAAGCTGCCCGTCACTTTTCTTTCATGGTCAGCATGTTGTTTTATTCACAAGATCGAATTATACTCAGGCTTGCGGATATCTCCATAAGATGAAGGCGTTGGTCTCAGATATCTTTGTGAAGAGCAAGGACTATCATAAAGAATTATTGCTGCTATAGGTGGGAGAGCCTATACTCTGTCTCAGTCTGTAATCACACGCAGATCAATGCTATTCTTGGAGGAAGTATCAAATGCAAGTTTCAGAACACCACACAATCAATGCATGTGTGGTCATTCATATAGACCATTCATTTCCTCACTTGAAGTAGGCGGATGAATTTAGAGGTATGATACCAACTACTGTGCCCTCGCTTGCTTGTGACACCTATCCTTTCTTATCTAAGTATCCAACAGTTCTTATGGTGATGAAGGACCCTACCTAAAATATGATAAGATTCCTTTCGCGGAACGCACATTTAGAATTTCGATTCTCGAGACATTGCATCACTAGCATAAACGTGATCAGATCATCAAAAATTTAATGGAAGGATTAAAATTACAATTGGATTTTTTCCTGTGTCGGCATAATTTTGATAATGGATCTTTGTCGATTGGTAAATCGCTGTTCCCAAATGTTGAACTCGGCACTTTCTTCCCCCAGAGCACGCCCATCGTCGTATCAGTGTGCCTATCGTGAATTATCCAGTCAACGCCTCTCGAATACTATTTTACAATGCCCTCATACCCACCACCTCCACAGTTGGCGGTACCCAATCTGGGTCGTCCTTTTGCATGTGTGCAAAGATCTGTTTCAATGTAGGAAGTATCTGACTTTCTTCTAAGGAAATATTCCTAGACTCCGAAAGCTCTTTGCACATACACAAGCGTCTTCCTTTAGGAACATAACCTGTGTTGTAACGATGCGGTTCGACACCATCCGGATCTTCAACCACAATATACAAATGATCGAGCTTCTTGAAGATATCGAATTCTCGGAGCAAAGCCTGACATGACCAATAACATAAATTGACCGCAAGCTTTGTGATACCTTGATTGACGGCATTGAGGACAATATATGGTGCATCAAGAACGTTTTGCGTGAAGTCGCGGGAGCGATTGGTTACAGACTTGTATTGGAGATAAATGACATCAAAGCACCGAGAGTAGACAGGTATAGATGGAGCTAGGAGGTCTTTGTATCCGTATCGCAAAAAAATAGTATTAAATTCTTCGAGGGCCACTTCACGTGAGGCTCGGCAGGTGAAAAAGAGGGGAGAAGGTTGTCTGTTTGGAACGAATCGAGGATTTGGTTGTGCCGTATTTGAATCTGAAACGTAGAACACTTCGGTAACATGGCAGAGATCATCTTGGAGAATTACTTCTTTCCATATTTGGAGCTGTACCTCCTTAGGGAAGGAAGAGAAAATAGTGAAAACGCGTTCCGTCTCTGTCCTGTGTTCGAGTGTGACCGGCGCAAGCTCTTTTTCCATCTTTGTATTAGTTGGCACAATCCTCAATTGTTGCAGGGACTCTTGGATGGTGTTTGCACTGTCAACAGGGCCTGGCTGAACATCCTGTACGGCATTTGTAGCGGGAGAGTGGTTGAAAACCTGGACAGAGCTATGGCAAAGGTCGGAAGTGAGATTTTGCATAGGTTTGCTGCATTGAGAAATGGTTTGGTTGCTCGTCATTTCATCACCCACAACGATTTGAGAATCTACCAATTTCGTATTAGTATAGAATTGAAGATAAGGATAGGGTATAATTGATAGAAGATGCGACTGAAATACGATTCACATAAAAAATGAAAACAAGTAAGTGAAGCATAATTATCTCATGATGCTTGCCTCCATGGTTTGAATTGACAGTATTGCTGCTATCCCACTTGCATTTGTTCTCCATCTTTTGTTATCAAATATATTGGCATTATTTGGGCATGAGAGTGCTTTGAGAAGAGTGGGAATCCATCTTGACGACGAAGAAGTGCTTACAATCATTTTCAAACCCAAATTGTTGGGGAGCCGAAAGATATATGCTTATAAAGAGAGAATCCTTATATTGGGGATCCCGATAGAGAGGTCTTACTATAGCAACAAGAAATTACACGCGAGAGTGGGCTACTGTATCAATGGCACAACTCTGGCAAAAGGTGAAACAAGCTTCCACGGAATCGATTCTGATTGGTGTCTTTTGGTAAGGGTGCCTACTAGAAAGCTACCATCTCAGAAGGAACGAATTGACACAAAGAAGAAAAGAAAGCAAAGCGCGCTGAGCAACAAGCTTTTAAAGCTGTATATTGAACGAATTATCAAACCATCTTGGTTGTGTGCGTTATTGTGGTGCATCAAACTATGCTTGCGACACAGAATTCAATCCAAGAGTCCGTATGGAAGTGTTTAAAATAAAACCGTCGAAGCATTCCAAAGCTCTGATGGAAATCAAGCATATCTCCGCTAGATATTGTGTACTTTGGATTGGACCTTACCTTGATAAAAGTTATTCTGATTTCTCAAGAGATGGCCGTGAATGGCAGGTTGAGTAAATCGATGTTGCTGATTCGTATGTGATGACCTTGGTAGTCGCCGTTGAAGTAATTGAGTCCTGGCCGTGGGTACTACATATGTAGGTGGTTCGCCTGAAAGTGTAAAGACCAAGCGAACGGTGGCACGTGATAAATCGGCAAAAACTACTGGGAATTTTTTGAGCCTAGCGCATTTCACGGGCATCCCACGACGAAAAAAATAATCCTAGGAGCTTCTGAAAATTTGTGGAAGCTTAACTTTCAACCCAACAAGTCAACCACCAACAACGACAACATTATATCGACAAGATGTCTGCCGTTGATTATCTTCTCCATGAGTCGGCCACTGGTTTCGCAATCTTCCAGGTTGTGCACCAAGCCGACACGATTGGCAATCGATTAAAGGAAGTTCAAGATGCAGGTCAAGATCTTGCGAAATTTGGCAAAATGGTCAAGCTTGTCAATTTCGCGCCATACAGGTTAGCTATTTAATGCTTTGCAGAGTGGAGCGTCTGAATTGACAATTACTCTAGAAATGCTGCTGAGGCGCTCGAGAATATTAACATGATCTCCGAGGGTGTACTTTCCGATTACTTGAAGTCGAACTTGGAATTGAACATGCCAAAGCCATCGAAGAAGAAGAAGACCATTCTCGGTGTTTCCGACAAGACTTTGGCTGGTAGCATCAAGGAGGAATTCCCAGGTGTCTCTTGCGAGACCGGTGAAACTTCCGAGGTTGTCGCAGACTTACTCAGAGGATTGCGATTGCACGCACCAAAGTTGTTGAAGGGTTTACAAGAGGGTGATGTCGAGAGAGCTCAATTGGGTCTTGGACACGCATATTCGCGCGCTAAGGTTAAGTTCTCGGTCCAGAAGAACGATAACCACATTATTCAAGCTATCGCTACTTTGGATCATCTCGACAAGGCCGTCAACACTTTCTCCATGCGTGTCCGTGAATGGTACGGATGGCACTTCCCAGAACTTGTCCGACTCGTCTCGGATAACCACACATATGCCAAACTTGCTTTGGCAATTGGTAACAAGAAGAACTTGACCGACGAAGATTTACACGATATTGCCGCCCTTGTTGACGATGATGGAGATAAGGCGCAATCGATCATTGATGCTGCAAAGGTTTCTATGGGTCAAGATATCTCAGTCAACGATATGGAGAATGTTTCCGCATTCGCAAACCGTGTCGTCAAGCTCGCCGAATACAGAAGGTCCCTTTTCCAATACTTGACCGACAAAATGGCAATTGTTGCACCTAACTTGGCTGCTTTGATCGGTGAAGTTGTTGCTGCCAGACTTATCTCTCACGCCGGTTCCCTTACCAATCTTTCCAAATACCCAGCCTCCACAGTCCAAATTCTCGGTGCTGAGAAGGCCTTGTTCAGAGCACTCAAGACCAAGGGTAACACACCTAAATATGGATTGATCTACCACTCCAGCTTCATTGGTCGTGCAGGCGCAAAGAACAAGGGACGTATCTCCAGATTTTTGGCAAACAAGTGCAGTATTGCAAGCAGAATCGATAACTTTTCTGAGGCACCAACCAACAAATTCGGTGAGGCTTTGAGAGCCCAAGTTGAAGAAAGATTAGATTTCTATGCTACTGGTACCGCACCAACAAAGAATCAAGATGCTATGGTAAGGACTCTGAGAAATTTTCAATTTTGATCTATTGACTAACATATTTTGACAGAAAAAAGCAATGGATGCTGTTCTCGGTGACATCAACGTTGAAGACCCAACCGCCGAAGATACCGAAATGGCTGACATCGCCCCAACATCCGTCGCCAAGCAAGAGAAGAAATCCAAAGACAAGAAAGAGAAGAAGGAAAAGAAAGACAAGAGCGAAAAGAGTGAGAAGAAGGACAAGAAGCGTAGACACAGCGAAGCCAACGGAGAAGAAGAGGGCGAGAAGAAGAAGAAGAAGAAGAGCAAGGCGGAATAAATGTCGCCTTCATCATTTTAACCATGGTCTAGACGTCTTTCTCCTTTTCTTTCTTTCTCCTATCATCTCATCTTGTAAATTTCGGGCAGCTGGGTCATCAATGGCGGAGTATAGCTGTGTTATTATGGGCGTTGAGGACTACTTTTTTGTTAACAATCTTACCGTAGAAGCTCTGGCTTGTGGTGGTATTTTATATGGCTTGGCTAGACACTATGAGGTGCATAAAATTGGAAAAAAGCATATAACTCATTACTTCTACGGATGACCTCTCTTTTTTCATGTGACCTGGATTTGATCTTGAATTATCAACCTGTGAGACTTGCTTGACATTATTGACATGTATGTAATTTTATTCTTGTAGCTCTTTGCCTTTCTTAACTCGTAGCATTCATTTAAATCGACTTGTGCCGGACGTTCATTTAAGTTTAGAACGCTTTCCGTTTATAAACGCCTTCTTCGCCAGCATGCCCAGTCCCATACTCCTCTCCCCCAACCACTCCTTGCAGCTATGCTTTCTTTTTTCTTGCTATTAATAAGTATCAAGGCAAAACATATTCAAGCACCTTCACTACCAAACTCATTGGTCCAATCCGTGCTCCTTTGAATATCTTCTTGGGAAACAGTAGGTCTAGCCCCCTTGATAGCTTTGATAAAATCTTTTACTTGAAGAGGTGGCTCGAGAAGCTTATCCGAATCGACTTCTGTCCAGGACATTTCCATGGCTCCCGCGTCACCGGGTGAGCAGGGAGTTAGTTTCTCTATTCCATCGGACATGACCTTTTGTGAAGTTAGTCACATCTTCATCTAATGAAATCGAAGAGGAGATTTTCAGGTGATATTGGAGGCCCTTACCTTTTTATAATGTGTAGCAGTTTGGATTTTCCGTACAGGTTGCATCAAAGCGTCTTGAACCGCAATACTGATATCACTTCCCGAGTAGCCCTCACTCAATTCTCCCAACTTTCTATAATCAGAGGCCACCAATTCACAAGGAGTAGTTCCGACACTGATCTCGAACATCTTAGTTCGTGCAGGTAAATCCGGAAGGGAAATATGGACACGGCGTTGAAAACGACGTCGAATGGCAGCATCTAGTTGCCAGGGGATATTGGTAGCACCTAGGACCAATACGCCTCGGCTGTCTCTTCCTACACCGTCCATTTGGACAAGCATTTCGGTTTTGATACGTCTCGAGGCTTCTGACTCTCCTTCTCCTCTGGGTCCGCAAAGAGCGTCTACTTCGTCGATGAAGATGATAGAGGGTTTGTTTTCGCGGGCCATGGTAAATAGTTGTTTGACTAATCTATTGAATTGTCAGACATGCATATCACTCCATGATAGGAATTCGGAAAACGTACCTTTCACTCTCTCCCATCCACTTACTGACCAAATCCGAACTGCTCACACTGAAGAACGTACTGTTTGCTTCCGTAGCTACTGCCTTGGCCAAATAACTCTTTCCTGTTCCCGGTGGTCCATAAAGCAGAATACCCTTCCACGGTTGTCTTTTCCCCGTGAACAAATGCGGAAACTTAATTGGCAAAATGACAGCCTCCTTGAGCGCCTCCTTTGCGGCCTCCAGACCCGCTACATCCTCCCACTTGATATTTGGTTTATCCTGTAGAATGGCTCCTTGCAATGCATTTCTCAACTTTTTACTCTCTGGATCCCCTTCCTCTTCATTGCCCTTTCCTCCGGCCGAACTCCCATTCGCTCCCATCATACTGGGTTTCTTTCGTTTGCCTTCCGCATCTGCAAGATGTGTTTTTAATTTTTCGGCTCGCTCCATGTATTCGCCGGCTTTGGCGCGGATCATTTCCTTGGATTTGGCATTTTTCTCCCATTTGAGAGCGAGCATGAAGAGTTCAAGAGACTGGTAGTAAAGTTGATATGCTTTATCATATTCCGCTGCGGTATCGGCTTCGATAGCCTTCTTAACCACATCTATGGCCCGCCCAAGGAAATCGGTGTTCGACATCTTGAGGGTGGGGTTTGCGAGTGTTGATGTTGATGTCTAGATAGAGAAGCTTGCCTCGATGTTAACGGAACTCCAGGCGATTATTTACAAGGCGCGTCTTTTTCTCGTCGAAGGACACCGAGATTGACGTTTGGTTTAATCGCCGTTGTACTTGACTTGAACAAGTCTCGAATTTGGTAGAATGACGACGATAACCTTGGTCAACAAAGAGGGTACGAATTAAACTCCGTAGGACTGTAAGAACGACTATTAATGGACCAGGACAGTATATTACTTCTCTATGCGCCCGGTATTCTCGTCCTATGTATCTTGGGGTATGGACCTGTGGAGGATATTGAGAATTCGAAAGTCTAGGTTGTCGCTTGAGCTTGTGAGCTTGGCGGTGTTTTGGTTGCCCCGCGATTGCGCTAGACATCGTCTCAATAATTTGATACTGGATAAGAGAAACTTACGAAATTTCGATATTGAAATATTATTCAGACAAATTATTTTAATTCTCTACGACTGCATTATAAGACGGTTGATTCGTGGCGCTCATAACTACAATCTATTGGTATAATTTGCAGCTTTCCTCGCACAGAGAAAGTAATCTACGCAGAGTATAATCAGCCTATTCAACTCAAAGCTCCAGACCAGAAACCAAATACCCTCACATCCTCACCATGGCAGAACAGCAGCAGCGACTCCAAGCTCTCACCGAGGAATATCAAAACCTTCAAACAGGTCATCTTCACCTCTCATCTCCTTCACATCTTCTCGCTATATATTAACCTCCCCCAGATCTCCAAAGCTCCATTTCTTCCCGCCAAAAGCTCGAATCCCAACAACAAGAAAACAAGAGCGTCCAAAAGGTACATCTCCCCTTCCTCCCCTTCTTATCGTTCCCATTCAAGTCCCACACCTTTCCACCTCCCGATGTTCTCCCAATTCCAATCCCAGAATCGCACTAACCCCGCTACCCTAGGAATTCTCCGCCCTCTCCTCCGACTCCAACATCTACAAGCTCGTCGGCCCTGTCCTCCTAAAGCAAGATAAAACCGAAGCTGTCATGGCCGTTGACGGAAGATTAGAATTTATCGAGAAGGAAATGTGCGTACCTTATCTCCTCTTTCTACACTTTACATCCCATCCTTTCTTCTGCAACACTCTCGGATGTTTTACTTATGGGACTTTCGGAATGGAGTTTCGAAGCAATCTTTCCAGATGAAATTTGAGAACACATGAATCTCTAATACTTTTTTTCCCTCGCCTATTTAGAAAACGAGTCGAACAAGCTATCAAAGACGTACAAGACAAAAGTGACGGCTTGAAGATGGAGGTATGTTCCCCCCTTCCACTCTTCCCAAGAAACTAAATTAACACCTCCTCAGATAATAAAACTCCAATCCGAGACCCAAGGGGCTCAACCCCAAGTCGCAGCCTAAATCCACACCAGCTAGAAAACATACATCAAAAGTACTTCAAAGAAATCAAGCAAAAGTAAGGCAGGCGGGCGTTAATATCATCAGGAATGTATAAAACATATACACAAAAGTATGTATGTACCGGAGCATTTGCATGGCCAAGGGCGTTAGATATCCATTTACTACATTTCCTACGTACTAGATATGCGTATGACGTATTCATAGTAGAGCGAGCAAGAAGTGACTTTGACCATACAAAATCTCGTTTTCTTCCCGCGTATTCATAATTAGCACAAACATCTTCTGATTTCGATTTTGATACAAAATACCGAGCTAGTCACATGTGAAGATGTAGACTTAAGAGCTTGTTAGAATCGATGTTTGAATCTCAATCTTGTAAATAATGCTCTCTATAGAAGGCTCTTTAAAGCCATCTAGGTATTACACAGCAGTCACACAAGCACAAGCACACCTCAACCACCAAAACACCATATAATAACAATACAAATATCGATATAATTTCCCTAGCAGTTCCATTCCAAAATACGTGCTCCTACCCGCCAGCCAGCTCCGCAGATCTAACCATCTAACTCTCCGTTCACATTTCCCAATCGAGGCCCAATCAAAGTGTCCATCAGTCCACACACACTCCTCTTCTAGAGTTCTCCTCAAGTCTCAAGTCTCGACTCTTGAATCTTGAAACCCCCCTCCTCGGTAAAACACTAAACCCCATCTGATCCCTCCCCCTCTAGAATACAAATTTGACTTATTCGCGCATCCCCATTCCAACTGATAGCTTCGCATAACTTCGCATCGCATCGTCTATCATGATTCTTGAATATAGATATGAACATAAATATCATCCGCACATGCTTTTCTCTTTTCCCTCTCCATTCCTCTTCTGCTGCATATCCCTAACCAATGGAATCCAATTCAATCCACCAAACAACATCCCACCTACTACCTAGCATGCAACCAAAAAGCCCCATTTACACATCCCATATTCATAATCATACCCATACTCATGAATCATTCCCTCATTCCCTCATCCAGAAAGAAAGAAAAGGTCTCAAATATACACATCCCATCCCATCCATCCCATCCCACCCTATTCCCCTTCCACCCTATTCCCCATCCACACACGAACACCACACTTCCAAACCCAAACAAACGAATATAAATAACCAACAAGAAAGAACTTTAATCATCCCCATCTACTCATATTCTCTCTTTGTTGTTTACCGAAAAATGAATATCAAATATCACACCCGTCCGAACGAAAACTCTTTATTCCCTTCCCAACCCTCCCTAACTGCCTATCCTCGCAGGCCCAAGCGATTCTACCCCCTACCCTACCAAACCAAACCCAACACAACCCTACCCATCAAACTCAAACTCAATGCCAAGACACAAAACACAAAACACAAGAAGCAAGACACAGAAAGCCCACGGCAACAAAAAAGACACACCATGCAATGATAAAAAAAAAGGGATAAATCTTAATACATATAACACGAACTAATTAACTGAATTGATCTGCTCGAGTTGCTCGGCGCGCTCTCTTAAAATTCATGGTGATATCAAAGTTTCCCACCCCTACCCTATCCTATCCGATCCTACCCAGATGATCATCTCCTGTGTGGAGGCCAGCTGGTACCGTTGGAAAACGACCGCCCATCCGCCCATCCATCCCTTTCCCATATGTACTAGTATGCTGACTTCTATCTTTCTGCTATCATGCCGTCCGTCCGTTCCTACCCATGATGCTAAATGCTTGATGCTCGGGTTGTTTTTCTGTGAGTGGGTTCAACCAGCGAGCACACTTCACATTTCACTCTTGTCTTTCCCGTATTCCTCTGCTTTCCTCGATCTGATTCTGAGGAAGATATAGGATCGTGAATGTGTACATCCCATCATATCCATCCCATCCAGCTCTACTCTCCCCCTCCCAGAGATAGCCACCCAACAACACCACCGTCATGCATACGCAAAGCCCAGCACAACCAACCAACCACCCAAAACTTTTATATAGCCCATCCTTCTCCCCACACAACCTCATTACCTCTCCCCAATACTCTCCGGGCTCATGGGAATCGTCGCCCCATCATCTTTTTCCACCGGACTATTCCCATCCATACTCTCCTCCACGCTCCCTGCATTTCCATTCGGCAATCCTGACTTGCCCTTCTCACCCTTACCCTTCTGTGGACTTCCACTCCCACCCGTCTTAATCGACAACTGTGAATCGACTGCCGATCCATTATCCAATTTCTTTTTCTTCTTCGCATTACCACTCTGTTCTTTAAGAGGTCTCTTTCTCGGACTTGTAATTTTACCCGTTGGACCCAGACGTGGTCGAGTGGGTTTTTGTTTCCCAGTCAGTTCCTCGTCTTCTAGTAGCGGTTCATCATCATTCGCATGTAACTTAGCGAGGAAGAAATTCTTGACCAGGCCGATCTGACTGGTGATGCTTTCCTTTGTAATAGGTGGTAAAGGTTCGAGTTGTGCGAATATTTCGGCTTGGGGCGCTGCAGCTGTGGGTCCCTGGTAGGCGCTACGAACTCTCGTATGAAGGAGATGGAGTGGTACGCCAAGACTTGTCATTGAGAATTCACTATCCAAACCAAGGGCCTTGAAACCAAAGTAATCTTCGCCGAGTTCTGCTGCAAAGTCACCACCGACAAATTGTTCACTGCCTTCGTTGAATGCACCAGATCCATCTTGACTATTATCTTGCAGAGCGGGTCTGAGTAGATCTGTAAGATGAGCCTTCATGCGTTCATGCATTACCGAAAGTTTGGTTCCGAGACGCTCAACATCATCCTTAACGTAGCTTTCCAAGGCTTCTATATCAATACCGTTTTCACCCAAACTATGCAGGACGACTTCTTCGTTGGTATAACGTTCTTGCCATTTGCTTCCAGTGCCAGGTGCAGCAGGGACTTTATGCGCTTCTCGATAAACACCAAAGGTTTTGACAATTTTGCCAAAGAAATCTCCGGCAATATCAGTTATAACATCTAAAGCAGACGGTTGCAATTCTTCAAACCCGGCATGATAGCAAAGCTTGGCGACAGAGCGTTGCATTGCAGCTCTACAAACCCAAGAAGACATGATAGGACCATCATCTGAAGTGACATGTGGTTCGATATCAGTTTCTACGAAGGGTTCAGGCTCATACTTGGGAAACTGATTGTTGTACATCTGCATGGAAAATCAGTAAAAGTCAATCTTTTGCCATAATCATCTCAATCTTACCTGCGCCTGCAATTGCATTTGCTTTATAACACCAATCTTTGAACACAACTTTCTCGTTTCTTGCATTTGCTTCATATTCGCCTCCACTTTGCCAGTCAAGAAACTTTTCGGTGCGGTAAAATGTCCAGCGGGTACCATTCGAAGAAATTCTCCCGACTGTTCGACCAGATTACCATCCGCATCTTCCACCCATTGTAATTTCGGGTTGATATCTGGAATGGCTGATAGCGGATCATAATAATCAGGCAAAAACTGTTCTTCTTCGCCCTCCATACCTTCGGCAAGAGTCTCTGCGCCCTGTTTCGCTTTTTTATCTTCAATGGCGCCTTCGACATTCGAGCTATTGGGATCATCCAGTTTCCGTTGGCGCAGCCACCTTCTCATTCCGGCTTTGCTTCGTAAAAGAGCAGGTTCATCTGGATTCAACTTATCACCTTTGAATAACCGATTTCGATCTTTAGCGACCATGGCACGATTTTTCTTGGTGACCTGCTTCCAGATTTTATACTCTTCATCTTCATAGATATTTTCTGCCGCAAATCCTTGCATACCCATGCCGTTGATTGAAGGGACATCAATATCCATACCATCACCCTGACTAGCGACACCATTCATGCCGCCAGGTGTTACTGAACCACCTGGGATCGGAGTAGAAAAGCCATTCTGACTGCCATCCACTTCCGAGCCATCCTGATTGAGGTTCCCAAGAACGCCATTGAGTTGAATAGCAGGTTTTTGATCGATGCCCGGGGTGCTTTCTTCACGCCTGGAAGTATTCTTCCGTGCCTTGCCATGCCCCTTTACACCTCGACCGCCTTCACCGCGACCTCTAGAAGACATGATAGGTTCGTCATCACTTTCATCAGCATCATCCCCTCCGTTTTGTTTGCGACGTTCCTCTGCTTCTACTTCTGCTCGAGGTCGAATAACAAGATCTGGAATCAAGGGTATAAGTTTTGCTGCCTCTTTCCTCATACTTTCCGCATTTCTTCGCAAAGGATGTTTATCTGCGCCATTATAATTCAAGCAATTCTCCCATATCAAATCGAGATCGGCAACAAATTCACTCTTCGATCTGTACTGGTGTGTCTTCAACTTCTTAGTCATTGTGCCGAGGTCCATAGGGTGCTTGATAACTATTTCATGTCAGCGGCAAAATTCACTTATGGATGAGCCATGGAAATTACCATTGTAATAATCAGGAGCCTCGCGCTTGTTCACTCTGACGAGAAAAGGTGCCGAGTATTCTGTCATAGCCTTGAGCTCACTCAAAACCTTATCCGCAGCCTCGTATAATTCTTCCTGGTTGACATTGTCCTCACTGGCCCATTTACTTCTATTCTTACGAACCTCATTGATCAAGGCTCTCAACTCTAGATCCGTAGCTTGGACCCTGTCACGCTTGGCGTCGATGCGAGCAAAGAGATTCTTCAACGTCAAACTCGATGCGCCCATCTCGGCACTGGCCAGGGAACTATGCTGTTCGGCTTGTCGATTATTAGCAGGTCCAGCATTGCCGTTATTGTCCATTTCCGCGTCTGTTTGCCTTTCGGATTCCTCCAGCCGCTGCTGTTCCAGCATGGCGATCCGATCATTCTCCAATGTATAGAATATGGTATTGAAACTGCGCTTGGCAGCATCCTCGACCGCCTTCTTCTCCTCTTCCAATTTCTTGCGCGCATCTTCAGAGGTTTTAGGTTGGTCGCTCGGCGCGTCATCTTTATTTTGTTCCGCGTGCTTTGAGGGGGATAAGTCAGATTGGATGGGGGAACTCCCTGACTTCGAAGGCGACAACAAAGCATTCACGCTTCTTGTCTTTGAGGGGGAATCTTGTTGTTCATCCTCGTCATCCTCGTCATCATCATCATAATTGTCCTCGTCTATAGCGCGCGCCGATTTCTTTGGTGGTTGTGCTTGCTTAGCCGGTTCAATGGCGGTTGCATCCTCGACCAATTGTGTATTTTGTGTCGAGACATCATGCTCTTCATTGGCATCTGCAGGAGAATCTCCACCTTCAAACAATCCCACCAACTTTGCCTCGGTGCGGCGATATAATTCTTTAAATATTGTCCTTTGACTTTCCTCCTCCTGTACGTTGGCCGAGTCAGCCATTGTGGCATCGAATATACTTGGAGTATGCGATCGCGGAGGAGTATTGTTTTTATTTTGGTAAGTCTTTTGGGAATGAATTATATTCGATGAGGAAGGTGACCATGATGTGCCATTTGTGATGGAAGAGTTGTGTCCGGATACCCCAGAGCGAGACAAAAGTCCCCTCTCTCCGCCGCCCATAACGTCAAATCTCTAGGTCGCGACAAACCGTCTTAAAGTTGTCGCCTTTTCGTGATTTAAATTGGCTTCGATATTGTGCGCATCTTTGTATCAGATTTGCGCAAAATATTGATTAATTTATGGCGTTGATGTTGATGGTTTGATGAAGTTCTTGAGATGAGGTTAGATTTGGTGGTTGTAGGACGTTGTCTGTGATTCCCTTACCTAGAAATCTAGCACTCGTAGTGTATTGAAAAGACAATGAATTGAGCAACTTCTGAAGCATCATTTCCTCATGGATTCCATGTTCTCACTCCTGGAATATCTTCAAAATTCGCATATAGTTACAATACATCACAATTTACAAACATAAAGATATACATTTCAATTATCTATCTATTTTCCCATGTACAGGTCGAATTAAAGATCACCTCGTACTGAATCTCCATATTCAACATTGAAGATATTGGTCCGTGCAAAAATTTTGATAGGTGCACGAAGTAGACTGACTAACCATTGGAAAGAAATTGAACCTCAGGTGTGATTTCGAGCTGTAGCCAACCCACATGGGAGATGGAGAAGGAATCTGCAAGTTGCCAGGTTTAACCAGAAGCTCTGAACTCTTTTTGAACACAAGAAGAGAGAGCTTGTCTCAACATAATACAGAAGGAAATCAACTATCTCCAGACTTCCAACACCCATACAAGTTAGTTAAAGACTAGCAGTGATGCTTTTTTAAACTCAAGGAAATCCAATTTACTACATAAGAAAAGAAAAGGGCTCGAGGAATTTCAAGAGAATGCGCATAAGGCTACCCTTTGCAGGTAAATCATACTTTAGCTCCCCCTCCTAGTTCCATGTCCTCCCCTCCTTCTCCACACCATACCAACCTATCCATAATCCCTTCCCCCATGTCCCCAGAGATCTCCAAAACTAATACAGTCTTGTCACCATAGGAGCATTCCTGTTCCTTCTCCTACTCGCTGGTTATGCAGGTTTAACATCCATCCAAGTCGACGCAGTCATCAATGACAAAGTCCTACACACCATAACCTTCTTCATCCTCACCGTCGTCTTCTATTGGATACTCGATACCAGTCGTCGAAGAAACCTCAACTTTACCTTGATAATCTGCACCGGTATTCTTGGAGTCGGTTCCGAATTCCTCCAGGGTTTCTTGCCCAATGGTAGAACCTTTGATTTCTACGATATCGTCGCCAATATCGTAGGTTCGCTCGCCGGCGTCGCATTGTGTAGTTGGTATCATTTACGGATGTTGGAGCGTAAGCGATTGGCAAAGACATATCATGTTGTACCTGGGGATGAAGAGCAAGATTTGGAATTGGGAGAGGGAGTGGGAGCACAGGAGAGTGGTGTGGCCGCGGCATCAAGGACACTAGATGAAGAAGTGGACAATTGGGATGAGAATATGGAAGATGCGTGGGATGAGGATGAGCAAGCAGACGTTGTGGACAGTGTCGAGGGCGAAGGGTTGAAGACGCCAAGTGCCAGCAGCACTGGTGAAGTCGACGGAGACCCAAAGAAAAGGGCAGTCTAAGTTACAATATAACTTGCTATGATGTTACTGATATGATTGGCTACAACGTAGTTTTGTGAAGGATCGAAACTAAATCTTCCTTAACGACGAAATATGTTAGGTAATAGGATGTATATTAGATGATATTTCATGCAAAAAAGGAAAACACAATGGAAGAGACATAAGCAACTGATACAATTTTTTTTACCAAGGTTTTTGGTTCAAACACTGTAATATACCATCCACAAATTAATGAGTGTGGGGGAGTCTATCAACCGAAAACCCCCAGTACAGACGCATGATATTGTCCACACGCAGCACATCATACCCTTCTCCCATCACAAATTCTAACAACCCCATAATACTTGACAACCTCCATTAGAGTATATCACCCGTGAATGCACATGCCGCTCCTACATCATGAACATGAAAAATACACTTTGAAGGTGCTACAGGTTTAGGAGATGAAAAAGGAACGGACGGAGGCACGAAGCTCCCTTTTCTAATAACATCCATCCAATTTGATACATCCTTCCACAATTCCGGATGACCAGATTTCATCATCCAGGCCTGTTTCTTTGAAAAATCTCTCATAACCAAAAGGCTATTTGCCAATGAGTGTGATACGAATGAACGAAGTTTGGACCCATCATCCGTATCCACATAAATCAGATGGGCGTACTTTTCGTCGAACGTCAATTCATCATGCATTGCACAATTTGTGATGAGAACGGTCATGGTATAATCCATAAGTTCTTGGAGTTCGTATTCAATTCCTAGACCATACAGGATGATGCGACTTCGAAAGGGAATAGGTCCCTCTTCGATATCCAAAGGTGCGTACACCCCGAGCTGAATCCAGTCGAGAAACAAAGCAAAGGAAGTTGGTTCTTTCTTGGGAAGATTCATATGGCTGAGCTCGGGATTCCGCGTGAAAATCTCATCGAAGTATTTGGCTTTGGCACGAAGAAGGGCTTTCGGGGCGTGAAAGGTCCGACGATTGTATGTGACATTGCCGACGTATAGTCTGATGAAGTCATTACGGTCACCAAAACGCGCCCGTGTATTCCCCTGTTTACCCAAATATTGCCGACCCTTCTCATGTATGTTCTTCGAAGATTCTGCAGTGGCATGCTTTTCTTCTGGGTCATTTCCTTCCTCCAGTGGCAACGTAGTATTGGTATCATTAAAGGGTGCCATTCCCTCCTGCGTTGTCTTACCACTCTCTCCATCGATCACCGAGCCAGCCCTCATCTTATGTTTCCACCTCTTTGTCGATTTCTTCCTCTCCAGCCCCGCATATTTTATATCCTCGCCTTCCTTTCCGATCGCCATTGGTCGGGGTTGTGTGTGTGTGGTGGTTTCATGAACTTCAAAGCTATTGCGATGGAGTTCGAATCTTAATACTAGGTAACTGAACCAGACTAGATAATCAAAAGATACTTGTTATACCAACGTCCAGAGATATCCTAAAACGATCTACCGACTTCCAGTCAAAACGAAATGATGCTCAGCAAATAACAATGAACACGATTTCAAACGATACAATATTGATCTGCAAAACGAGATGATCTAGCCTTCAGTGAAGGATACGAGAAGAGACAAATCAGAAACCAAAACCAAAATCGAGAAGAGCATTGAAGAATTAATGGGTGTACTTAGGACTGAAAAGTTTGATAGAAGAGAAAACAGGAATTTAGGGCAGAAGACTTGAGAGATTGAAGAAACATATGAAATTAAGAAAGAGGTGTGAAATTCCCCTACTGCTAAAATCGGAAAGCGCGACTGCTTGACATGGCAATTTATGACATGAAATCTTACTAGCGAGGCTCTTGCTGAGAGCCGACCTTGTGGTAGTAATTTACAATTGACGGTATGAAATGGAGTGAGGCAATAGAACTTTTTGATCCAAAAGCTTAAAAATAGCACAAATTTGCTTTAACTTACTTGTAGATTTTCAAAACCATGGTTTTTGGGCTTTCTATTTCTTAGCCTATTCGCTCTCCCGGAATTTGGCTATGCATCGACAGTTCTACTCAGACTTGAATATCGTACCATAAGATTCTTTTCTGGATTGATAGAGTTTGTATACACGTTTGTGGGCGTTTGACTGCGAAATGATGTTTTTGCAAATAATTGGCAGATAGGTCTAACACAATCACCTTGATTGCAGATCGTCATCATGTCATGATTTAAAAACTCATGCTGATTTCCAAGGATCTTTTGTACACATAATAAACATTAGGCCCAAAATCATTTCTCATAACTCGTCAATCAGCTTTCCAAATATGACCACCACCTTTCTGCCAAAGCCATAAAGCTTCTATCGCGTAGGCTTTGCTGCCTTGGTGTCCCCCTTCAGTATTAGCAGCTTCCTCGAGCGTCTGAATAACTTTGCCCTCTTCCACGATTCTCCATAGACCCTTTGGCATCTCAGTACCCGGATCTCCCCACTCGCCTCTGCCGAGCCTGTATAGGAATCTCCCCAGAGTTTGGAATGCAATACATCTTTGGGCTGGAAATGCTGAGCGAGCCAATCTTGCTAATTCCGGAATTGTATACCCAGCGGCTTCAGGAGCCTCACCATGATGATGTAGCCCTTTGGTGATTGGCATGGCCCTTGCAATTCTAGGCGGCAACAAACCTCCTCTAAAATCAAATCGAAGAGCTGAAGCAGCCAAAGCTTCCGCTGCTGGATAATAGGGAGATTCTTGGTCTGCTACCGAACCATGTGTGGGTATTGGTGCCATCCAGGCGAGCTTTGAAGGATCAGCGGGAAGAGACGGATAATATTTCTGATGTAAGTTCTCGAGGAACGAAGGGTCGTTCGGGTCTAAGTCTGGAACAGCGGAAGCGGTCGGGAAGTGTATAGATGGTTGAGGAAGTTCAGGGACGCTCGAAGCAGGCTCTGATGCTGGTTTTAGATCTATGGGTTTTGCCGGCTCTTCATCTTCTTCAAATCTCACAGACTTTTGAGGCATGACTGGCTTTCCTTCTGGTTTGGGTGCAGGGGTGGCTTGATCTTTGTTTTCTGGAGGTATTGTTTTGGTTTCATCGCTCTTTAGAGATTGAGTCAAAGATGGGGGGTCAATTCCCGTATCTCCACGTCCATCATCAAAATTGGCTCTCTTCAAAAGTCGCTGGATCAACGAAGGATCTAAAGTAGCGAGTAAGTCTTCTTGTTCTTGCTCAATCTCTTCCTTTGACATGGAAGCTATTCTCATTTTGTTCTCCTCGTCTATTCTTTTCCTTTCTTTTTCGATACTGAAATCGTCCTCCTGCGCAGCTGCTTTCTCTGCGCCCGTTGGACGTCCCTGAGAAGGTGGAACTCCGAAAGCATTGGGAGAATCTGCTACCGCTGCATTTGGAGTGTCTGCCACCGAATCATTTGCGTTACCCGCCCTTTGTTTTTTGAATGCTGATACTCGTATTCTTTTTTTATGTTCGGGAAAGCCTGTTGTTGAAGTTTTTAATTGAGGAGCTGTTGGTGGTTTTGTCGAACGTTCTTTGATATCTGCGACGAAGGGAGAGGTAAATGAAGGGACATTGTTCGATGGAATAGTTGAATTTGATTCGATTTCATCCTCATCATCGGAAAGATTCACAGTAAATCTCTCACCACGAAACTCCATGATTTAGTAGATTTTTTGCACAGAGTACCTAGGTCGTGGTTTTGTAGTCTTTTTGTTTAGGTTGTGGAGAAATTAAGATCCGTATGCAAGGCTGCTAGGATATCAAAAACGTGAGCCTCTAAGATAAAAATAAGGTTATGCGCTAACTCATATCTGACTAGCTGCATTTCACCAACATTTATTTCGGGAAGCCATCAGACGTCGAGCAACGATTGACAACATCTCGATGGAAAACAATATCAATTGTATTGTTACATTTTGGCTCGAGGTTTATGCATGTGAATGATCTGCCGACGTAAGTGTCAATATTAGGTCAATACCTTGGTCGTTATCATATATATGTATCCTCAGATGAATCAAAATATGTACCAACTATGATACGAACATTTAAAGGGGAAGCTTGAATTGAAGTAGGTTCTGGGACTGTATTTGCCGAAAATGGAGAGATTTCTTTTAAATGCGGAACTTCACATACGGCTGCACACACGGAGATGTAATCTGATGATTCCGTTGGATATAACTGGGTATAAAATCACATGCATTATTAGCTTTCAATATCATTCCCCCTTGTCAATTTATAGAAGTAGAGAGACTGGGGTGGTGAGAGTCAGTCGACTGAGTCCTATTGTTGGAAAAACGGATAATTATTACCTACCTAGTAGTGTTAACTACGATACTAGTATTCTTCAAGCTAAAAATAAGGGAGAATTGATTTATCGAATACTACCTAGGTTATGGATAGCTAAGTGCTTCTTTCTTTCTTTCTTGGCCTCTTTCCCTCTCTCTCTCTCTCTCTCTCTCTCTTTTATATTTGTATTCTTAATTTACCGGTACTTTATATCTATCTAGTAATTGCCTAGGTACCTCTAGCTAGGTACCTACTAAATTGACTATGTTGCCTTATGTAAGCCGTTGTACCCTTTTGACCCTTTGCCCCCTTTAGCCCTGGTCTTGTTTCGTCTATCGTCTATTCTCATCGGACAATCAATGGTAGCTTGGAGCAGGTGCTGATGCTCTTCTACATTGTACGCTTCTCTTTTCCCTGGTCCGACCAATCAGGTTGCCGAGGGACCTACAGCTCAGAGGACTATTTTAATTGCTTCGATGATCCGCAATGGAACACACCCACACCCACACCATCCACCATCCACCATCCACCACCGCACTTAAACTCCGAACACATACCCCCATGTCCAACACCCAAATCTCAAGCAAAGCCCCATCTGCCCAGACCAAGTCGTACCAATTGATTGAAGTGAAGGTGGGTAGGAAAAAGCAAAGAAATCGAAACAGAAAGGCTGACTTATTGCTCGTACTACGGCACTTTGGACGAACTAGCGTGGACAATCTCTCTCGCTCTCTTTGCTCTCTTTGCTCTCTCTTGCTTGCTCTCTCTCATCTCAAGTCATCAGTCAGTAGTCAGTAGTCAGTAGTCAGTAGTCAGTAGTCAGTAGTCAGTAGTCAGTTACTCAGTCAGTCAGTCAGTCAGTCAGTCAGTCAGTCAGTCAACTTAATCAAATCAATCAATCAGTCCATGTTCCGGCAACCGTTCTTTCCCAATCCAATTCCCACTTCCCTTTTGCTTCCTTCCCTTCTCTTCCCTTCCCTTGCCCTTCCCTCTCTTTACCCTTCCTTTCCCTTTCCCTTTCCCTTTCCCTTTCCCTTTCCCTTTCCCTTTGCCCTTGACCACCACCACCACCACCACCACCACCACCTACCTACCTACCTACCTTACCTACCTTGCCTTTCTTTCCCATCCGTTCCATACGGTAAAAAAAGAGTTTCTTATTAAATGGCGTCTGTGAATAATTGGAAATGTCGCTTGTATTGAATTAAATCCAAAACGTAGTAATGATCAAAGTACAAGAAGTCTAAAATCCCCCTCTCTTCAATCTCTATATCTAAACACCTTTTCAACACTTTTCTTCAACCCAAACCCTTCTTCTCATTTACACTTAACAATTTATACCAAGTTCAAATAATCATTCGATCCATTTCATCAATCATTTTTGACTTTCTATCCATCACCACCTCAAAATAATACTGAGAGATACCGATAAGTCCCAGCTATTTGTTCATCTATCCATCACATTAACCTCAACTCGCTTCTGATCAACAACAACGATTTTTTCATTTTTCTCATCCTCGTGTCAAAATTGAAGCTATTCAGAAGTTCCGCAACGCTTTCGTACGACGAACGTTACCGCCAACAACAATCACGGGTTACATGCAAATCACGCCAAAAATCAACAATTCATAATTGAAATACGTACACTTCTCCAGAGATTAATAGATGGTGTTGATTACACATTTAATTTCCCCAAATCATATAATTTGAGTTTATTTGTCAAAAATGTCAAATTCTCATGATGTTCGCGGGGTTTCACCACCAATGGGTTCCAACAACAGCAATTCCGATTTATCATCCCCACCAAGATCCAGTCCCGAGTTAGATGACATACAAATTCGTAATGATGCAAATAGCATTACCGTCAACCAATCTAATGGTGCTGCTTCAACATCAGAAAAGCCAACCCGCAAGAAGGCGGTTAGAAAACCTAGAATAAAGGCCGGTGATGCTAGTTCGGCCACCAATACCGACGCTCCAAAAACCAAAAGAGTACGCAAACCAAGAGACCCTAATGCTCCTCCTTCGGCACGATCACGAAAGTCAAAGGCTGCACCTTCCGAAAATACCAATATGGGAGAATCATCACGACAAACAAAGATTACTGATGCTCCTGGAATGCATTTAAGTGATGTTAGTTTCAGTGCTCCTGCAACCCCACCAGTACAGAACGCTATGATTGCCAATTCGGGTCAAAGTGAGGTTATTCCCAAATCCTTCTTCAATTCCGCCCCACCTCAACCAAAACCTCAAGTTCCTCCGCCACAACAAGTACAGCAACAAATCAGTCAACCCCAGTCACATGTACCAATACAACAACCACAACCACAAAGTGCGGTCCGTACTAGCGGTCAAAATTATGATCCTATTAGATCGAATTATGATCCCGTTCGAGAAACCCTCGTCAGTCACCACTCGTACAATAATTCTCAAGGATCACCCATTCCGCCTCAAGTTACCAATCGCGCAAGTGCATCACCGTCCATCGCCAGTCTTGTCGACCCTCCTAATCAGCCATTGACTTCGCCATCGGCTCATTCGTTTTTAATGCATCAACAACGTCAACAAGACGGACATACTTCCTTACCTGCATCCCCAATTGTCAACAGGTTAGGATTGTCAGCAATTTCTGAGACAAATAGTCCTCGGCCCTTTGCACCTACCCCAACATTAACGTCACAACCAATGCCCGCCCCAACACCACCTACTGCTCCAATTGTTTTAGCGCAAAAGGAACCTCAAGTTTCCAACGGTAATTCGAATAAGAAAACCGCAATCAACGGAGTTTCAGGAACATCAACGCCCAAGCCACCGGCAAAGGGCAAAGAGAAAGAAAAAGAAAAAGAAATTCTTCTTACCCCACCGCCACTTCCTGGTTCAGGCCTGATGGGACTCGGAGGTAATGACGGTACGGAGACGCGTGCCCCTACAATTGTTCTTGACATTCCCTTGAATGGCGATGTAAATGTCTATGTCAATTTCGCTCGCACGGCCGAGGAGAAATATGGTTGGGATGCCTTACACCCCCGACTGGCAGCTCAACGTGATCGGCTCGCAAGGGTTGCAGCGGCAGGTGCAGCCTTGGAGAGAAATGGCTCCAACAAGGAGAGTGGCGATGAAATGTCACTGGATTCTGAAGGAGAGGGTAGTAATGTTGAGATGGGCGGAATGAGCGATGGGCGAGTTGGTACTGATAGCGGTGCAAGGAAAACTAAAGCTGCTCCCAAAAGAAAGACCAAGGAGGATGAATACGACAAGGACGACGGTTTTGTTGACGATTCGGAGATGATTTGGGAGGAGCAAGCTGCCGCTGTAAATGATGGCTTCTTCGTATATTCTGGTCCTCTCGTTCGAGAGGGTGAGAAACCAACACTCGAGAGGTATGTACCACAGATCATTGATGAAACCCAATATAGAGCTAATTCGTTACACAGAGGTGAGGGTCCAGCAAAGAAGCCTCGAGTTCGAAAGCCAAAAGCCGCCACAGGCGAGAAAGCCACCACAAGCCGTGTTAGCACGGGTGGTAAAGCTGCTGCCGCTACATCAAGCGGAGCCGGTTCTCGTGGTGGAAACACAGCAGCACGTAAAGCTCGTATCACGAAAGCTGATCGTGCACGCATGGAGCAAGAGAAACTCGAGCGAGAGCAGATGGGTTCAATGGCTGGTATGCCCGGAGGATACAATACCATACAGCTTGCACCAAGTTTGGGTGGAACACCCATGGTTTTTAATCAGTAAGATCAATGAATGGAGTGGGTGGCATTTGGCTGGGATCAATGGACGAGCGTTTCATCTTGTAGAGTTTTTTATTCTTGAAAACATTACCTCCGTGTATGGGTGGAAATGGTAAACTTACCAAGGCGTTGGGGAGGGCGGATCGAAATGCGTATGGAGTATTGGGTTGGGGTTTCAATCCACGCGCATACAATCCTGGTTGTACATTAGACTGCCTATATTTGCATGAGTGAACAGTTCTATACCTTTTAACTGTACGAGTATACTGCGGAACAAAAATTTCAGATGTTATAATATTCATTTTGCTGGGCACTTGAGATCTGACGGGATGTTGATTTGATTTTGGTAACCTAGAGAGTTTCGGCGGGCAAGCTAAAGCGGCAAGCAGGCAATATGTTTGTATGTACTCGTACGAAGAATGTGAAGCCCAAGATACAAGTCAACGTCATGGAATATATGAAGATGAGTATATCTCTGAAGATGGGGATGAACCTCAGCATCGAGTTTACTTGTACATTCAAGTGTCAGATCAGTATCCATCCATAGCACTATTGCTAGGTACTACTAGATGAACCAAGCAGACCCAATTATCAGTCAATTTATCAATCGATAACAAAAATACCCCTCGCTAAAAGCGGCCAGCACCGAGCGTCGGTTTCAACGATATGATTGCATCACAATCCCCAAGCCATAAACACAGGCACGAAAAAGTATTTCCCGCCCGCATGAATCCCTGTTGATAGCTCTTTTTGTTCCCTTCGAACAGAGTCCAACTTTCTATTCCGCAATTTCCATTCGCCATTGTCATTGCCACCGTCACTGTCACTGCTATATACATCTAACTCCACGCACGCAGTTCTCCTGCGACACACACCTCCTTCACGATGGCCTCAACCACGGCTGCCGCCCGGGAAAAACCCAAACAGAGACCCTCTGCGCTGCGCAGCATCATCGCAGGCAGCACGGCCGGCGCCGTCGAGATCGCCATCACGTACCCGTTTGAATTTGCAAAGACGCGGACGCAGCTGAATAGAAGATTGCCCGAGAGCGGGAAACTTCCGTGGCCAAAATTTGGGAGCGCCTGGTATGCGGGGTGTACGACGCTCATTATTGGGAATTCGTTGAAGGCGGGGATTAGTATGTTTTTTTTTTGGTTTCTCCGGCTGTCTTGGGGATTTTGGAATTGGGATTGGGATTTACCTTGGATGGTTGGAAAATGAGGGGAAGGAGAAGCGATAATGTGGGAGAGGTACGGATGTGAATGAATGAATGCTAATCTCAATCGCAAATAGGATTCGTCGCATTCGATCAATATAAAGCACTACTCCAGGACGCCGATGGGAAGATTTCCGGGCCCAGAACTGTCATTGCTGGATTTGGAGCTGGTGTGACGGAGAGTTTATTAGCAGTCACGCCTTTCGAGAGTATCAAAACTACTTTGTAATCCCCTCTCTCCTCTCCTCTCCTCTACTCTCCAAACAAAGATAAAAATCTAACACAACCCCAGAATCGACGACCGCAAATCCACCAAACCCCGTCTTCGAGGCTTTCTCCACGCCGTCCCCATCATCGCCCGTGAAAGAGGCCTGCGCGGTTTCTTCCAAGGCTTCGTCCCCACCACCGCCCGTCAATCTGCCAATTCCGCTGTTCGCTTCGGCTCCTACACTTCGCTGCGTCAGCTCGCACAATCCTATACCGCGCCGGGGGAAAAATTGGGCGCTTTGTCTACCTTTGGAATCGGAGGATTGGCAGGTATCATCACGGTTTATGTGACGCAACCGCTTGATACGGTGAAGACGCGCATGCAGAGTATAGAGGCGAGAACGCTGTATAAGAATAGCTTCCACTGCGCGAGCTTGATTGCGAAGAATGAGGGCCTGTTTACGTTTTGGAGTGGGGCTTTGCCGAGATTGGGCAGATTGATATTGAGTGGTGGGATTGTGTTTACGATGTATGAACAGAGTATTGAGTTGATGGGGAGAGTGGATCCAAATGGTAGGTTCATCTAGGGGAAGGCAATGTGAAGGGGAGGGAAAGGGAAGATACATGTACAGGCAAAACAGTGAAGACTCGACACGCCTCGTAGAATTCCGTGATATACCTCGAGGGTACCAGCTTTGCAGTGGAAGAATAGCTTGCGGGTTTGGATATCTGGGGTTGTAGTCTCGGTAGGAGGAATGGAGTGATGAGCTGTGCGCTTTGTATGTGTGCTGTACAGAGCAGGCGTTGCTATTGCTCTGCCCTTGCTCTTGGGCACGTAGAAATAAAGATGGCAAAGAGAACAAGAAAGAAAGAGCTTGGTATCTAGCTAGAGATTCAGAGTTCAAGGCTCGAGTAACTACCTATCCTTCAACGAATGTATTATGATTCCCCAATGAATATATGACCCTCTATTTACTGAGTGATACAGGTACTTATGCAATCATCTCTTCGTCCTTTGATTTCCAGACATCTTTCATTCGTCAAACTCTTTAATCAACCACACTTACTAAACTCCTAGTATTTACAGAATTCTATTCCATTCCCTAACTATTTATATATACATCCCAATTCTACCCTTTTTTCTTTCTCCCTTTCATCATTGTCATCATTTTAATGTAAGTAAAGCTCTCACTGAAATCGTAAAGCTCCCTTCCATCTGTTCACTTGCTGTTGGAACCAACTCCTGTTAGGAGCCTCCTCGAGCTCTTTTACTAGATCTTCGTAGTATGTTGGGTTGCTGGCGGGTTTGAGGGTTTTGCTTGTGAGGGGGTACTAGATTGAGAGGGGTGTTAGTTGAATTTTTATGTTACTCTTCTTCCTCCTTTTCTTTATTTCTTCCACACTCCGAGAGAGAATTTAAGTATTCTCTGCTATGCCTCTCCTTGAATCCGGATAGTAGAATAGAATGGGATAAATCAAATGAAACGAAATAAAATGAAACATACCTTGCCCGAATAGCGATTCTCAAGCAAACTATACAGTGCGTTTACCTGACCGAGCTCTCTCTTTTCGTTGAAGTTTCCCGCGGCAGATATGCGCTCGAGGCGGCGACGGATGGCGTCTTGGAATTGGGCTTCGGGACGGAGGGCATCTTTGGGCCAGCGGGAGAGGGCGCAGAGGTAGTGGCGGGTGGCGGGCTGGAGGAGGGGAGGGGTGTTAGTTGGGTTGTTTGGGTTAGGTTGGGGAGGGGCAGAGGGGAGGAGGTAAGAGGGGAAACAAGACAGGGAGGCGTTGAGTATAATGAGGATATATATAGCTTATGCAGACTCAGAGGTTCCAAAAGTCCTCATAGCACAATTACTCTATCCCATTCCATTCAATTCATCCCATGATATAACATGAAGATCTAGACTTCTAGGCCAAGCGAGCAACATCTCATCGCATCTCGCCCCCCAAACCAGTTCCAGCATTTGAATCCCCAAACACCACGATCATCAACATTCAAGAGCAAAACAAAAGATAAAGAAAGTCCACACTTACCGATTGCGACATGATGTTTTCAATAAATTAAAAGCTCTCGTACAAAGTATTCACAATGGAGAAATGGACAGGGAATCTTTTGGATCTCGTTGAATTGGAGGGGGAGAAATAAAATGGATTTTCAATGCAGATTATATTATGGGTGTGATGTGATGTGATGGATAGATTACTAGGGATGTGGGTGGTAGGTACAGGATGCGGTCATGACTTTGGGAGAATGGTGAGTGGAATGAATGATGCTTCTAGGGCGCGCTAGAGCCTAGAGAGGAATGAGAGTTAGTGAGTTTTAGTGGGTGGTGGGTGGTGGTGCATGTTTTGTTATGCGCGAGATGGATGCGGTGCGAGATTAGATTTTGCTCACTAACCGGTGGTGCGGTGGTGCGGTGGTGCGGTGGTGCGGTGGTGCTGCTATATTTGGATGTTAGAGATTGGGTAGGTGGGTGTGTGGATAGTTGGGATGGGGGAATGGGATGGGTGTGTGATTAGTAGATAGGAGATAGATATGGGAGAATTGATGCGAGAATTGAGTGTAGGTGTGCAGGTGTGCAGGTGATTTGGGGGGGCATGATTTGTAAGAGATCATGTTTAGGCGTTTAGGCACGGGGTTAGAGAGGTCTACAGTACAGTATGTGATTTTGAGTTTGGGAATCTCATCTTGGAATGAATGGATGAGGGAATGAATTATTGAGGTATGAAGTAGTTGGTGGTAATATTACTTATATAACATATAACTAGACAATCGTGTGTATATATATATATATATATATTTACTATATATTTCTATATCTTTCCATTTTAAACTTATCATCATAATATAATAACTCCCATTGTCTCTCCCCTTATTAATCCGAAAAGCCGTTCACCTGTCCTTGTTCCTTACTGCGCCTTTTCCATCCAACTAATAAGAGTGAGTACCCGTGGACCACCTAACAATATTGTAACCCATCTCATATCTCAAACAAAGCCGAAAGGACCATCCTTCTCCACGACCTTCTACTTCAACTCTACTCTACTTCTTCTTCCTTTAAATCTCCTGACGCTTCACATAAACAACCAACCTTTTTCTTTTCTTCCTTTCACCTACTTCACGACCGACGCCTTTTTTTCCCAACCCTTTACATTCATTCGCTCACAACTTGAGTTTGGTTCCTTGGTCTTTTTTCTTTTCTGTCTTATTCGAATACCCAAAATCAATTTTAAGATGAGTTCGCAACGATATGAGAGGGTGCGTAATCCCCACCTAATCCGCGCCACGATTTGTGTAGTGGATGCTATGGTTATAATTCAAAAAGAGAATACATACTAATACATTTTACCATAGGTATCTGCGAACGATGAAGATACCCCTCCGACACCTACATCCCCTCCACCATCCTTCCGATCGCGAGGCTCCTCTCCTTCTTCACGACACCACGTAGCGCCCGTCGACCAAAATCTAGCGGATACTTTTGATGATGGATCTGATGATGAGGATAACGATGGCGATGACAGACAACGATTGATGCGTGGAAATCCTTCTTCGTCAACGGAGAGATTGAATGAAACGACGAGCGATGATCGACCAACTACTCAGAGAACAGTAACCGTCGTGCCGACATTTGTACCGCCAACAGGTGGAAGGGTTTATGGCGGTGGTTCGGGATCTGACGGTGTTTTTGCGAATCTAAGTGCTAAGCCTGAGAGAGGCGAGAAGCAAGAAGAACATCCTCCTGTATGTATATGTGTGATTGTGTTGTGAACTTGTTTTAATGAAATATAGACGTACGAACAAGCAGCCGCAGATGCCGCACCACCATACTGGGAAACCACCATTCTCGCTCCCGGACTTGGGGGACTAGATGAAGTATACGTCGAGGGTCTTCCAGTTGGCTCTTTATTTTCTTTTATCTGGAACGCCATGATATCCATGTCTTTCCAACTTGTTGGTTTTCTCCTCACATATCTATTACATACCACTCACGCCGCCAAAAATGGATCTCGTGCCGGTCTCGGAATTACACTCATTCAATATGGTTTCTACATGAAAGGAACAAATAATGTCGTCACGCCACCTTCAGGGGGAAATGATGCATCATATGCTCAACCTCCCGATCCAAATTCTCATGATTTCGACCCCGATAAGGTTAATGCGGCTGCTACTGCAGGAATGGATTCAGGAAGTGGAGGAATCGGTGATATCGCTAGCAATGAATGGTTTGCGTATGCATTGATGATTGTCGGATGGTTCATCCTGATCAGAGCGTTTAGCGATTTCATTAGAGCGAGGAGACATGAGCAATTGGTGTTACAAAGTCCGGATCGTGGACTGCCAGTTCCTATTATTGCGACTGGAGAGGAGAGCGAGACTATTGTTTAAGGATGGAAAATGGATAGGGCTGGATGGGGACAAGGACAATTGGAATGATAGGGAAGATATTCTTCACACGTAAAGTAAAGCGTAGAAGCTTACCCGGAGTTTATATGGACAGGCTAGGCTAGGATGGATTCAAGAGATTATGGATGGGAGATAGGGAAGGGATTACTTTAAAAAAGAATTCCTGATAAGGTTACTATAACTTTTTTTTTAACTTTTTAAATATCATCTGGTTGGACAAGCGGGCGTTAGACAATCTCATTCTCCCTTTTTTTTTGTCTTGTATTGTGGTATGGGGGGGGGGGGGTTTGCTACTGCTTGCTTGTATTGATCGATACACTGATGTAGGCTGGCTTGCTGAGGAGTGAAGAAGATTGAGGAGTAGATGATGTATTAAGTAAGTTGAGATATATAATGAATATGTGGGATTTGTATACAATTACAATTGCAATTACTCGAGTACAATTACATATGATTTAGTTATATGTGAGATTTTGTTCTTTGACTTGGTGATCATTTGGATGGATGAATTGATGATATACATATAGATAGGCAGGTAGGTAGGTAGGGAGGGAGGAAGCTAGGTATTCTTTGAGTGTTTATTGCACTGTTACTAGTGTCTACTATTCTATGATTCTACTATCTAGACATTATCTCCCATCCTATCTATCATTCATCGCCACAACCATAACCACAATCACAACCACCATATCAAGCCAACTAAGATCCAAACAGTCAACCAGCCATTCAGCCAGACTCAAATTTTCAAATTTTCACATTTTCACATTTTCACATTTTCACATTTTCACATTTTCACATTTTCACATTTTCACATTTTCACATTTTCAAAATTCCAAATCAAAGCTGTACTTACGTATCAATCGTGTGTGTAGATATATGTATATAATGTACTATATCATATAACATATACTATATACCTATAATAACACATAGTATATATTATACTCAGTATATATACACCTTGAAACTTCAAGATTGAAACTCGAAATTTCAAAATTGATAATCGAAAGTTGGGAGTCAAGTTCCAGTTCAAGTTTAACCCCATAATCAAATCCAAATCCAAATCCAAACCCAAATCTATAAATCTAATTTAAATTCCAAGCCCTTATTCCAAATTCTCTCTTCGAGACCAAATTACCAAACTACCTAATAAAGTATCAATGTACCAATATGGTTCACCGGGTACTGACTAGGTAATATTTATCTGACTTATCTGACCTCACTCACTGGACAACTACACAACTAATCACCTGCATCTCATAATGATAATTTTCGCCGAATCGAGGAACCATAGACATCAGGATACAATATCTACAAAGCTCACCGGAGATTTAGATTTTGCGGGTTTTCACTCACTACCTAGGTAGATATTCCTGGAACTAACCTGGACTTGAGCCAAAGAAACAAAAAAAATCCGGTGACAGTATAACATACTCTTCCCTATCATCGTGACTTCACAGTGCGATTTCAAATGCATATCTAAATCAAGCATAAACATATCATTCCGAATTATCGTTTCTCATTCCAATCCTAGTCAATACTAATCCTAACCATAACTAATAGCCTTATTCGAGGCTCAAAAAAAAAAGAGGAACAGGATATCATTTTTGCCTTCATCTATTTTCCTATCTCTCTCTTCTCACTTGTAATGAGAAACACGCAATGAATCTTTCTCCCGACTTTCTATTACTCCCAACACCAAACACTCTTTTGTTATCCCTCCCATGCCACAATTTCGGAATTTATCCTTCGCTCCAAACTCCATAATATAGTAAATCTAACAGTAACAATTGATCCAATAATGTATGTTCTTCTGCTGCTTGTAGTATGCGTGTCGATCAAGTCTTCGGTATTTTTACTCGTAGCATTGTTGATGTGTTCATATCTTCTCGTGTTATAGGGTCGTAGTACTATTCATCATATCCGCGTGGGTCTCTTCAGCATCCTTAACCAGCATATACAAATCGTCCCAAATGGAGGCCGAAACTCTTACTTTGTCCCTCTTCGATAGGTGATAATGGCTCATCCTCTCCCTCGCTGTCTGGTATGATCATGTCTTCACTACCCTTTGAATTCAAAGCAGCCTCCTCAATCGCATCAGCTGGGGGTAATGGAATGGATTGCGGTTCAACCTCTGCCAGTTTTGATTTGCTAATTTTGTTGTTTTCGGGGGAAGAGAGACCGGTTGTCCCACGAAGAAAGGCAATGGGACCAGCAGCAAGCATAGGAGTCGTTGGTGGGGTTGGTGGTAAGTTGAAGCGGTTGTGTGCGGCAGCACCTAATCGCTGAAGAGGCGTAAGAACAGATCTAGTAGCGGTGGCAAGGGGTTTCTTTGCAGCTGCAGTGGTTAACTTGGTTGAAACAGGGATCTTCGATTGGAACTGAGCCGATGAGGAAGGTGGAGTTGGAAGACCTTGGTTGAAAATTGTCTTTGGCGTTCTCAGAGTCGAAGCATCAAAAGAATACCTGCTTCTCAGACTTGAAAATGGGGTGGACGATTCGGGGATCGGAGATGGAGGTTGATCAGATGAATTCCTACTGGAGGTCGAAGATTCCAGGCTAGGGACTGTATCCCGGGAGTCTGCAGTCTGATCGTGCCCGGTTGACGTACTTGTGCTTTGCTGTGAGCCAAGAGTAGATTTGAATGAAGGCTCTCTGAAAATTTTGATTTTTGGCTGCTTATTGGTCAAGTAATTATCGACATCTGGAATGCTCATCATTGCTTCCTCAATGGAATCATCCGAGAAGATGGTAATATCTTCCTTCTGTTTATTCTTTCTCTTGGAGACCTTGTTAACACTCGGACTATCATCCTCAAATCCATCTACAAAGAAGCGGCTTCGACCAACTTCCACTTTTTGGTCAGTTCCCGGTGTTTGAAGAAAGGAATCATCTTCACACAGACGAGCACGCTTTTGTGGGCGAGACTCTGTGGGCGAAGTCACTCTTCTTCCAGTCGAAGCGGATCCCTGAGAAGTGGGGTGAGGAGGTAACTGGGGCTCAAGATCGGTGGTAGCTCGTTGCAGATGAGGGCGGACTGGTTCAGCAACCCATGAGCCAGAGTTGCGAGAAAGAACCTCCTGTTGGCTACGAGACTGTGTAAAGGAATTGATATCCAGTTCCGCAAGAGGAGTCCGCTTGGCTTTGAAATATGTCTCGATTGAAACACCCTTCTTGAGATCGCTTGTGGATACAGATCTCTTCGAAGCCATGAAAGGATTTGCCATCTTACTTCTGCGCCCAGTGACAATAGGTTGCTTGGTGATGGGATTCAAGTCGCCTTTCGCAACTCGTTGGGCGATTTCTGGCAAAACGTCGTGCCCAATAAATTTGGTTTGATCTTCCGTAAGTGGAAGATCAGGCGGGGTATGGAGCACTAAGGTGAGAGACTGGGGACAGAAAACTCTTTGATGTAAAAAGGTGAATTCGGCTTGATAAAAAGATTCCAAGTAATTTTTCGGCACGTGAAATTTTCCGTCAAATTGAATCATACGCAGGACTTTTTCAATCGTCTTATACTTCCGAACCAACCGATAGGCTGTCTTTAGTCCCATATTGCTCATACTGGGCAAATAATCGCAGCCACTTAAAATCGCCATTCTTCGAAACTCGGCATCAGACCAGCCCGTCAAGTTAACATCTTTGCAAGCGCAGAAATCGGCCTTGTTGACCTCGATACAATTTCCATACTGATCCAACTTGGTGAGAAGACATTTAGCACCGAATACTAGAAGATCAGAATCCTCAGATAATATTCCATCAATTATGCCTTTTCGCTCCAGGTAGACCATTTGGGCATCGGCTTCGTATGGAGCTACAATATATTGTACCCCCATCTCTTTCAACTCATCAATAACATGGCGGGCCATCTCAGGAGTCACATCAACTGCCTTTTGGAATTCCAGGTACGCTTGGGAAGTCTTTCCGGCATTCAATAATTCTTGCCCAAGTCGCTTACTATCTTTCCGACGATTTTCTCTGTCCTTCTCTGTCGCAGCTTTACTTGGCAAGTAATCTCCATCGAATATCAAGTAAGGAGTGACGCCGAAATGGAGCAACATTCGTACCCGGTGCATACAATACTCAACATATCTGCTTTTTGGGTTAGCGATTTCTTCCTAGATTTGTCTCAGTCTCCATACTTTCTTGTTGGCTTTCCCATAGCAAGATCCATAGCACATGATACGGTTCCACGATGGAGCCAGCCATAAGCGTCCACCCCGAGGGTTTTGCCATCGAACTTCTTCAGATTACATGGCTTTTGTATGGATTTGAGCAAAGGGAGAAGACCTATAGGTGGTTAACATAAGAAAACTTGTAGGAGTTACCAATGGATTATAAACATACCATTGATCCCCATATTGACGATAACGTTAGTAACACAAAACAAACGAATCAATAGAGAGAGATTCGAGGGATCATTAGGCCATTAACCATGAATTAGATGTCGTAGGGTGGCGAGCAAAGAATGAAACGAATGTATGAGTCAAGACATGAATAAGGGGAAGAGGATACTATTACTTATAAGTGTTCAATGGTCGTTGAAGTTGTCGTAGGTTGTTGTGAAGATGTCGATAAGACGTTGATACCAAAGTTCGAAGTCTAAAATGTCCATCCACTTAAACCTGCATGATAGAAAGAACGCGTGTGGAAGGCGCGTCGAACACCAAGGAACTTCCTTTGGCTTCACTACGGCAACCATGAAATTGATTGGCGGCGCACCCTTTTTTTTGCAAGCTCGCAGGTAAGTCCGTGACCTCATATCCCTGCTAGCTCAAAAATTATCGAGCGGGGAATTTTTGCGATAAAGATTCCGATATGGAAAAAAAGTTCAAGAACCGAGTATCTACATCTATACCTGCATGCCATCAACAAGTCCAATTCAATATACTTCGATCAATCAATCACAACCTTCACGATGCCAAAAAGTCTTAAGAAAACATCGAAGCATATCTCGAAGAAGAGAGGAGGAGAGGTTACAGCTTTACACGAAGGATCTCGGGATTCTCTGAGTTTAAGAAGAGCAGGAGGAAGAGATGATAAATTAGAAAGAATGGCTGCTGAGAGAAAGAGACATAACCGTCCCATACGTATGTTCACCCTATGTGTGCAAGCTTCAATTCAATTAACATAATATCATAGTGGAGCGAGCTCTTTATTTCCAAAATGCCATAAAAGAAAATGGAGTGAAGCCACTCGAGCTTGATGCGATTCACAGTCTCATAAAAACGTAATGCGGCCCCCTGAACAACCATACTTCCAACGCTTTTCGTCTAACCACATTATATCCAGTTTCGTGCATCAAAACGATGAAGAGCTTAATGCTATAAAGAAACAGCGTCGTCCTGGGAGACCTGCGAGTACAAGAGAGGACCTCTTGAAAATCAAAATCGCAGCGGACGAGAAAGAATACGAAAATGGATTCTGTTCGTCAATACTGTACCCTAGAGACTTTGAAGTCAACGACTAACAATGTACAGATCTACCAGACCTCACTGATTCGGATAATGTAATGGCTTTTGCGCTTTGGGAAAAATCCACCTGGTCATATCTTAACACCTTGAAATGGGTGCGCTTGTCGAGCAGTGGACATATTCAAGAGACTAAATTCCCACCCAAAGGATCATCATGATTGAGTTAAGCAGAACTGGCGGCGTTAGTGGAGTTTATATCAATACCCAAAATTGCGGGAGCAAATTGCGGATGATATGGTTCGGACGATATTGTTGTTATTTGTGCTATGGGGTTTGTATGTTTGCATGTTTGAAACTTTGAATAGAGTTGAGACATTCAACAAATCTACAAATAACGAACTTAAAATAATAAAACACATTTCTATCACATACGGAGTAGTAGCTAATACCTAAAAAGCCAATCAAATTAATTCTCAGTCTGAAAATACCTTTGTGAAAACAGCCTATGAAATCATCTCAAATTTACAAGATCCACCTTTTTTTCTGTGCTCAAAAAAAGTTCCCTCAGAGGCGAGCTCAAGAGATCAAATTGTAAAATCTTCCATACCCCAAATTTATATCACACCAACCCCAAAACTCAATTCTAAACCAAAGCATAAACAAATTCATCATGCTTTCCCTCCGTACTTTCACCCGCTCAGCACCACGAGTTGCCCGCGGTCTCACCAATGCCGCCATCAAAACCGCAACCCGACCCTCCATCCTCCAAACCGCTTTCCCCGCTTCAAGACTCCAATGCGCATCTGCATTTTCCACTTCCAGCATCAGAGCCAAGTCTGCTGCTCCAGAGAGCGATGCCGAGCTGGTCGAGAAGCTCGCTAGCGAGATCCAAATGGAGGAGGAGATGAAAGAGCATGAGGAACTTCCTACGAGCGTAAAGGATTATATGGAGAATGGTCCTTTTGAGATTCTTGATACACCTGGGCAGGAAGAGGTCGTTTTGACTAGAAGCTTTGGTGATGAGAAGTACGTTATTTCTTTGCTGTTTCTTCTGAGTTAATCTCTTCTATCTACCTATTTTCCTTTAACTCTTCTTCCCATTCTTTACACCCCTCAAAAAGTAAGGAAGCCCCAAACTAACCTCCACCTCACCCACAGAATCCGCGTCTCTTTCTCCATCGCCGACCTGAACGCCTACGACCCCGACTCCGACGAATTCCAAGACCGCGCCATGTCCGACGAAGACCCCAATATCGACCCTGCCGACCCCTCGGAGCTAGACCCTGAAAACCCCTCCGACGCCGAAGGCGAGTCCCACGGCTTCCCTGCCCGCGTAAACATCATCGTCGAGAAGAAGGGCAAAGGTGCGCTCGCCATTGAAACCGTCGCCGAGGATGGCATGATCGTCATCGATAACGTATACTACTATGCGGACGCTGCGCACGCCTATGCGAAGACTACCGAGGCTGTCCACCAACGTCAAGATATGTATGTCGGCCCTCCTTACGGAAACTTGGACGAGGATTTACAGGTGTTGATGGAGAGATATTTGGATGAGCGGGGAATCAACCAGGCATTGGCGATTTTCGTACCCGATTATATCGATATGAAGGAACAGAAGGAGTACTTGAGATGGTTGAAGAATGTTAAGGGATTCGTCGAGGCTTAAGTATTATTCATTGGCACTCAGAATCACTAACCCTTAACTATTCCCTTTCCCCTCCGTGCGAAAAAAAGCGTTTCTATTTTGGCTTTCCCTTCAATGTTGATTTCATACCCTTTCCACTCTGCTGGCACCATCATACCTATAAGTTAGGTACACCTGTATATTATCAGATAGCAAGACTGTCTACCCTACGTACGATATGACAGATACGAATGCTATTTAATGAATTTCAAGAGAGATGCTTGATGATTATGCCTTTTTTTTTCGCTCAGTTGGTGAATTGTGATTGTGCTGTTTGAATTTCATTGCTTCGCTATACGCACCAGTCTTGTGCTTTTCATAGACCCAATATGCTCTATTCCACGTGCTACTTTAAGTTAGGAAAACTTTCTCAAGCTTCAAATGGGTGAAGCATACGAGTAGTAGGACAAGTATCAGCATCAGCAAGCACCAGGCATAGACGTCATGAATCATACTTCGCAGCAGAAAGATACAATTTTTTATGCTTTTTATTTCGAAATACAAATTAACATCGCCAATTATCAGTTCACTGTTCGCTGATTCACCAAATATCCATTTGATTCCGTCCTTAAAATCAGACTTTATTTCTCAATCTTGTGGATTTTGTTTTTATCTGCTAGATAGTGACCTAGCTCAGTCACCTACGCCCTGCCCTATCCGATCATACACCACCCACCCCTATGTACTCCCCGAATCCATTGCAAGCAAGTAAGCGACCAGCAACCAACCAAACCAAATTCCTACCAGTGCAAACCAATTCCTTTCCATTCGATACCCACCAAAACATAGATAGATGGACCGGCCGGCTTGCGGAAAGACAAGGCAAGCAAGAGGAGCAAAGAACAAATATGATAACCTCATCACGCCATGATCGATAAATTGGATGAAGACAGATAGCTAAAGTGGAAGAAAAATTATGCACCGTGTTCTTGTACCTATTCTTTCCGCGTCGTAAAAAGGTGTTCAGGTCGAGGAAATTGCAATAGGTGCTTAGAAAATAAAGGAAACATCCAGTGTCAAGGAGACTAAGATAAGCCAGCACAAACGCCCAAGGATGCAGTGAGAAACTTTGATCACTGTACAAAAGACATTCAAGGTCTAGAAACTGGTAGAGGGAACCTTGAAGACCATCACTCAAAGATGGTGGGTATAACAAAATCTTCTGGCATACTTGAAAATGGTTGCTGCTCTCGCTCCTTGGTCTTTGGAATTGATTGGCTATCTACCAAGACTGAGTCAAAGTTAGCGAAGAAGCGACCAAAAACTGAACAATGTGCGATCTAGAAGTTTGTGCTCCAAGACCACGAACCATTGGCAAGATTTTCGGCCGTATCTGCAAGCAGAATGACCCGACGTTTATTGCAATAGGATGTCTTGTCCATAATTTCAACCTTCAACTTTTGAACTGCAAGTTCCTGAACCGGTTTCTCAAACATTTCTGACAAATTTTCGACGGCCATCTCGAGATCTCTTTGGTTGTTTTCGAACAGCTCCGTAAGATTGTTGCGCTGAAGATAGAAAGCAAAAGCGTAGGTCCATTTAAGAGTTTGACGGCAGGTTTGTAAGGCTTGACTGGCCGAGTTAAGGTACTGAACTTCGATCCAGGATAATCCCGAAGCAGATTGAAGTTGAATCATTTTCTTTTCAGTCTTATGGTAAATATCCTTGTCCAACTTTGCCGACTGTTCATGATTTGCATATCGATTGTAGTAATGCAAATAACGTTCTAGAGACTTTCGAGAGTTGGCCTGAGCATCTCTAGCTTCGGAGCCACTCTTCTCTTCAAACCTATTGCAATTGTACCAGCTTGTACCGTGCTCCGACCATAGTCCCATGCACATCCAACAAAACTCGTGTTTGCACTTCCGACATGTCATATGGTTGCAACCTCCGTTCTTCTCGATAGTGGAATTACATTCTGGACATTCTTTGGTGTTGGCAGAAATCCAGTTGGCAGTTTCTGAATCATCCGCGCACTTCTTTAACCATTTCTTGACCAGTGTACAAGGTGCAGGTTGATGGTCTGCTAAGATACAACCAAAACAGAAACGATGCTTGCAATCACATACGACTGTTGGGACAACCTTATCGAGATCTTTCTTCTTGATGCCGCATTCGATAGCATTTTGACAATCTGGAGCGGGACACCATTTCAAGAATTCTTTATCCTCAACGTATGTTCTGGTAAGGAGTTCGTGATATCGTGATTTCAAATCTGCAGCGACAAGGAGATCTAGAGAGTGGCTGTCCATAATCCTTCGGCATCCATCATGTGGACACTGAATACGAGCTGCCTCTCCCTCCTCCTTAATCTTTTGAATCAAGTATTGATTGTAGCAGTTGACGCAGTATCTGTGCCCACATTTCATAGCAAATGATTGTAGGCCGAGTTCGTCCTCACAGCAGATATCGCAAACAAAATCCGGTATAACCTCAAGTTTTGGTGGCCCTGATTTACTCGACACCAAACCAGCGTCATCAAGAACTTTTTTCGGGCGATCCATGTAATCTTCAATCAAACGTTCCTTGTTCCACCTGAAATGCCTCAAGAGAATAGCCGCGTCCTCTTTTCTAATGTCGAGTATCATGTTTACTTCGTTGATAAGTTCGTCCTGCTGACCTTGGACATCTTCGGGATGATGAACCTTGTAGTTAATATCGAACGTTGCCTTCTTCTTCTGGGAGTTATCATCTTTGAAACTGATGTCTGGTGCTGATTCTTCGAAACCGAACTCTAGATAGCATTAAAGATATCAGCAACTGTATCAGGGTGGGGAAAGTGATTATGAGGGGTTCAAGAAAATATACCGTTACCATCTTCAGACTCCTCCTCGTTCTCACTCTCATCCATGAGAACGTCATCGTCACTTGATGCTGCAGACATGAAGTCGTCCTCGGAATCCATACTGATACTGTTGCTGTTGGTTCGTGGCGAGGGAGGTGTTATAGGTTTTGCAGAAGATGCTAAAGTTGCTGCTGCTGAGGCGATCCGTTTGTTGGTTCGAGTCTCGTCCTTGTCGTCGTATGATATCGCCTCAGCCGCCTTTCTCTTTTTAGATTGGGAAGAAATGGTGACTGTGAATGGGTCCTTGGCTCGTCAAAGGCGACGAGGTCCTAGGCACACGAGGCTACCGAAGAAAAGTGATCTCGGTGTGAATGACGCTCAAAAGCAAGCAACGAGTCAGGAGTGGCGTGTGACTGTTGATGTATGTAACCTGATGATTAAAGAGAGAAATGTTGAAGGATTCGGTGAGACCTTCTCAGGTTGTTTGGTGGAAGAAGGAAGAGGTGTTGTAAGTAAAAGTAGAGATGACCTGAACAAGTGAGAGAATTAGGTTGGTAAGAGAGTGTCTAAAAGTGTAGGTTGCAATAAACTTTTAGACTTAATAAACCTTGGATGATCGGGAACAAAGTAAATAGTATGTAATAAGTTTGATTTGGGGTCGTAGTGGCTCTGCTTTATTGTTTGTCTGACTAAGTTTTATAAATCCATGTTACAAGTACTGCGCGTACTACCACTGTTACTGTCTCTTGAAATGGATCTTGGATTTGAAGTTCAGTTGTTGGCCGTTATCTAATCAATACTTATTAGTACCAGGTAGCTAGCGGAAGGCAAGGCAAGGCACGACAAGGCAACTACGGCGAGGCGCTTACCCTATTTAATGCTAGCGTACTTTGAGAGCGGACTCGGCGCCCGATATTAACCGATCGATTTATATGTCGACTCATCTCGTACGAACTAACCTTACAGTCCCTTTCGAATCCTTCTATAGGTAACCTTGGAAGTGAATATTGCTTCTTAGGTAGTCAAAGAGCCATTTCAATATCCCTTAGAAGCACGATGGATATGGTGAAAGGAATAGCCTGCAATGTAGTAGTTATGAAAGTCCATACCTCTCAAGGTATAGCCAATAATCATGAGCCAAGCAATTCTCTGTCGGGTCCTCACATCTTAGAGGTATCCATCGTTTAATCCGCCATACCTAAGCTTTCGTTCAAATGTTATGGTGAACCATATTATATCCTCAGTTTTCTATACACATACCTGGTTTGAACAATGGGGAAATCGGGCATCGGGTTTCAAATTGCCATTGTAGGTCGGAAGCCTCAAAAATCCTACTGGTTTGGCCAATCAATGCCACTCAGCGTACGTCATCTCATTCAATCTATACCAAAACAGTTCAACTTCAGCATAAGTATACGTACAGTTATAAGTATAAAGAATCAAAGTTGAAGCCGTTTTTACCATCTCTCTCTCTCTCCTTTTTTTCTTGATATAGTTCTCTTCTTCGACATTATTATACAACTCGTTACTATGGCTGCCGAGCACCAAATCCCCATCCTGATCATAGGCGGCGGTATTGTAGGCCTCTCGGCTTCTCTCTTTCTCTCTCAACATGGAATACAGTCTATCCTCATTGAGCGTCACTCGGGAACATCCATACACCCACGAGCTCGATCCGTCAATGCTCGAACCATGGAACTATTCCGCGGTCTCGGGATGGACGATCTTGTTCGAGAAGCCGGTGCCTCAATGAAAGCAACAATGGGTATTCATAAAGGGAAAACGCTCAAGGAAGTGATAGAAGCTAAGAAACCAGCCGATGGTCCTAGGAAGTTTCCTTTGGCTGGTTTGATGAATTCGATTAGTCCGGTTCAAGGAACGTTTGTAACGCAGGATATGCTTGAACCAGTTTTGGTGGATGTGGCAAGGGAGCGAGGGGGTGATTTGAGATTCTATACGGAATGTATTAGTATTCAACAAGACAGTGATAGTGTTACGGCCACACTCAAAGACCGGGAAACTGGCGCTGTCTCCTCAGTTCGTGCAGAGTACCTTATCGCCGCCGATGGAGCAGGAAGCCCTATCCGAAATCGACTTAACGTCCTAACCTCTGGACAAGGTACGATGGGGCATTTAATCAACATACTATTCCAAGCCGATCTCAAACCCCTGGTACACAAACGAGAATTTTCCATCTGTGTGATCGAAAGTCCAGAGATTTATGGAGCATTCACATCCATCAATAATGACGACCGTTGGGTGTTCCATCTCGCTTATGACCCCTCCAAAGGCGAGCAAGCTTCAGACTTCACTCCCGAGAAATGTATAGAGTTGTTGCGCATTGCAATAGGAATACCCGATCTCGAAATAGATGTCAAAAGCATACTGCCTTGGGAACCATCTGTACGAGTAGCAGATCAACTACAACATGGACGTATCTTTCTCGCAGGTGATGCTGCTCATCAGATGCCTCCGTGGGGAGGTCAGGGTGCAAACTCTGGTATTACAGACGTTCATAATCTTGCTTGGAAACTCGCACTGGTACTTCAAAAACAAGCAAGCAAGAGATTGTTAGAAACATACAATGCAGAACGTCAACCCGTCGGTAAAACAGCAGCAGTGGTATCAGCAAGTGGTAGCGACAAACGGGGAATGGTCTCGCTAAACCTCCGGGATCCAGCTGTTATAGTGGGATTTTACAAGAGAATAGGGTTAATCTCTGGACACGGATATACTTATGCTAGTAACTCAATATGTCCAGAGAATACATCTCCTCTCAGTGGTTTGACGTGGAAACCGTGGACATTAGCTAGTTTATTCTTTTTACTCGATAGTAGACCTGGTAGTAGACTTCCACATCTATGGACCACGCACGAAGGAAAACGCATTTCGACTCTTGATCTATGTGGGCAAAAATTCACCTTGCTAACTGGAGCAAAAGGAGAAGCATGGATCGAAGCTGCGAAATTAATATCGAAAACTCTAGCTATTGACATATCCACATACACTACAGGACCAAACGGCGATCTCGTCACAGAAAACAACGTATTCGAAACCACAACGGGTATATCATCTCAAGGTGCGATATTGGTACGACCAGATGGATTCGTAGCATGGAGAGCCAGGAGACAAGAATCTGGTGTAGAGACGCCACAAATTCAACTTGAGCTGGCGATGAGGCGGATTCTTTGTTTGTTGTGATTTATATGCGGGTTTTGAAGATGGGGGTTTAATGATCTAGACATTGTGGAGTTTAGTGATGGGTTTGCTAAATGGGAGAGTGAGTAGATGTAGAACACATGGTTGGGATTTATAAAGCTCCTCTTAATCTTTATTGAAATATATACATACATACTTATTTATCTTAAACATGTATCTTCGATTTTACTCTTATCATAGACATCTAGTATAGAGTCTCAAACTCCCAAATTTCTTATAATTTACGATGGTCTCTTTCTCTTACACAAGGTGAGTAACACTCTTCATGAAAGAATTCCTTTGAATATAAATGTGAAAGCTAGCAGGTTCAGTAAGCTAGGAGATTTATGTACATATCTCCTCAAAGATTCTATATACTTCCATAGTAACTTAATTGCCTAGTATCAACCAGTGGTATATTAAGATCGGTTTCATTCGCAATCAAAGCTAGTATTATATTAGATTCTCTTATATACTTCATACCCATCCGGAGAGCTATCCGGAAAGCTACCATGAAAGCAGTCCACACGTGTATAGTATATACAAATAAATTATACATTTCATATTCCATATTTCATGTCTCATACATCATATACCCCAACCAACTCCACCCATTCCATCGCTGACTAAAACTACGACTCGGCAGCCAAGCCCTTTTTGATATCAATCACACTAACGGTAACCTTATTTGTCGTACTAGGTGGCAAGATTCCACCTCCAGCAATCAAAAGATGATTTTTGTTACTATCCAACACTCTCACATGTCTGGTGTAACTTGTTCCCTCTGGGGTTGCCACTGTCTTCCATGCATCTGCAGCTCCAAGTGCTCTGTTGACGAAAACTTCCGAACGGCCTCCAGAACTGACAATGATAGTACCGTTTGCACCACCGATTGGTGACCACACGTTATATGGGGAGCCGGTGGGTTGAATGCCGTTGTTTGTGATAAGAGGTGTACCAGGGGCAGAGAGGAAAGTGAGAGGAGAGGAGGAGATGCGGTAGTAAACGGGGAAGAGATAGGTGGAGGTGTTGTTTACAGTTGGGCCACCACCGTATTCGTAGGTCATGATGTATTTACCGTTGGGAAGTTTGGAGATGGTTGTCATTCCTGGACGGGCGGTATAGGTTGAATAGTGAACATCATCTACAATTGCTCCCCAGTTAAGGAGATCGGAGGAAACAGTGTGGACGAGCTTTTGGCCGTATAATGGATCACGTTGGTCGGAGTAGTAGACTTTTGTTGGGTTAGTATTTAAGGGATGATATAGATCATGGGGAGTACTTACGAACGATCTGTCCCTTGTATGTGAGAAGGAACGGTTCCCAGACAGCAGGAACACCATTATCAGGAACAGCTGCACCACCGTTTGCGACAGTCGATACAAATTCCCAAGTATATCCCTGATCCAAGCTAGCATAAACATCAATTTGAGTCTTGCTCAAATCTGTCGGGATAGAATTTCCAGTCGCAAGAATAGTACCAGCTGGGTATTTCCCGACTTTCTCCGTCATATAGTATAAGAATGGTTGATATCTCAATCCCCATCCATTAACTTGATCTGTAATATTCGAGATATGTTTCCATGATTCTCCACCATCTGTACTCTTGAAGATGGGGAAATAGACAAGAGGAGGTTCGGGACTGTAGTTTTCCCATGTAGCTAAGAGTACACCACCTGGTAACTCGACAGTCCGGGCATAGAGAACACCAGGATCGGTCCAATTAGCTCCAGGAGTGAAAATAGTGACATCAGAAAATGTGCTAAAAGGAGCAAGTGCAGGAGCCGCAAGAACCGTCTCGCACACTGCAGCAAGCAGCGCAAAAGAGAAGAACTTCATCTTGAGTAATAGAGGAGGATCTAGTATGAGAACACAAGGAGAAACTATACAAACAATAAGAGAAAATTCATGACTTTTATACTCTTCTCTATACCCTTGCATTCCCCAAGTTTGATTCACTTGATCACGACCAGGTACTCCGGAAAAATACCCCGCATGAGAATAGTAACCACTGGGAACATAGCTCTGCATCGTACTCTCCAACATGCGGTCGGTATGGGGATATTCCCATGTTGATCCTCGTAAAAATTATAGTTGAGCGCGCTGGCCATCAACACGGGACTGGTTCGCAAGAAAGGTTTCTCCAGTGCAAATGGATGCGCACCAATCGGAGAAGAGCGCTAAGTGACTACATCACCCCATCGCCGGTAAAGAAAAACACGTACTTGGCGTTGAGGTGTACCTTGTGAGGGGAAACTTGGGGATGCTATAGATTGCATGCAGATTTACTGGCGGTGAAATTGTTTGTCCGAGGTTTGAAGTTCTTGGTTTCTCTTGGAGAAGGTTGGGATGGATGAAGCTTGGTACCAAATTGTCATACGAGAAAGCTAGCGTCGATGATATCAATCCTTAGGTTGTTGTCGATATCAATTGAGTCGTGGTATTATTACTCAATTGGAGTCAGTGTGAATAACTATCATGTAAACCAATTGTCGAGTATCATGTTGTGAAATTCGAGAGTTCCAATGGCAATGGCAATGATGTTTTTGCCCGCCTCATCCCATCTCAAAAGAGGCAAGAAGTGACGATCCTTAGCACGTCACCATCACTTGCAACTTCCCTTCCAACTTTTCCCAACCCCATGCTATCAACATCTGAATGCCTTCAGGATTTCAACTCAACAACTCAATCTCATTGACCCCAAGAGACAATTCCTAAATACCAATCCATCTCTCAGTCAACAATCAAAACACCTATACAATGGCTACCAGATTCGCGATTCGCCGTCTTGCGACGCCTCAAATCTTCCGCACTTTCTCCACCACCCGCCCAGCATTCATCAAAGTCGGCGATAAGATCCCCAATCTTGACACCTTGGTTGAAAATTCACCCGCTAACAAGGTTAACTTGAGTGAGCTTACTACTGGTAAAGCTTTGATTATTGGTGTTCCAGCTGCGTTCAGTATGTTTTTCCCCTTTTCTTGCTTTCACTTTCGTTCTCTAGTGAGAATTCCGAATCAGTATTTCTACTCGAAATAGATTTGGAGACTTTTGATATATAAATCACAAGAATAGAAGAAACAAAGAAAGATGAACAACGAACTCACATAGAAGCAGGTCCCTCATGCTCCAATTCTCACATTCCGGGCTACATCAATCATCCCAAGCTCAAGGAGGCAGGTGATGTATTTGTAGTTGCTGTTAACGATCCTTTTGTGTAAGTGAGCTACTATATGAAATTCTGTTACCCATGCTCTGTCATATCTCTCGCATTTGAGAGCTTTGGTCGATATGTCACGAGGATATCATATAGATGGATTAAATCATTAGACCGTACTAATACAAAATTCCAGTACCAAAGCATGGGGCTCAACTCTTGATCCTACCGGTGAATCGGGTGTATGTGTTTCATACCCTCTCTCCCCAAGCCATCCACTCACCCTTCCCCTCAATCATTCCCAGTCCCTAGACCATTGACTCTCGCCTCCAACAGATCCGTTTCCTCGGCGACCCAACCGCCTCCTTCACCTCCGCCCTTGATCTAACCTTCGACGGCACCGCCATCTTCGGTGGACCCCGCAGTAAACGTTACGCGCTCCAAATTGAAGATGGGAAGGTTAAGGCTCTTCATGTTGAGCCTGATAACACTGGTTTAGATGGTATGCTTTTCCATTTTCCATTTCTTTCTACAATCTATTGCTTTTACCTTCTTCGCTCTCGATATTATCCATTCAGTCCCGTGGTATCTCCGCACATTACTCTCAGCCCAGTTTAATCATCGCAGCTCGAGAGAAGAGCAGAGAAAAGCAATGCAGGAGAAAAAAGCTAACACAACCCCCTCTCATAGTCAGCGCCGCCGAAAAAGTCCTCGGCTAAATACCTGAAGTAAAATCAATTCACGACCCCTAGTCACCCAAGTCCTAGATGTTTTTCACTTGGATCAATGGCGTATTCACCCATTACTTCAACTGCTTCATATCCACATGTCAAATAGCTTGCCCACGAACAGATACATCGAAGAGAATGATCAAAATACTCTTTCTGCTTCTGCCCATCCATCATTTCCCAAACTATGAAACACCTACCTAGTAGCCAATGAATATGATAATGACAGTAACCCCTCAATCTTAAAGCAACAATCCCAGCATCCCCAATACCTAAGGAAAAACCCCACAGTGAAATACACCATACAGCTAAACGCACCAAGACTAGCTTTGTTGATACTATTCTCTGTATTTTAGATTTTGTAATTGTCAAGGTCCCTTTTCTCTACACACTATTATTGAGAGCCTATTATTTTTAGGACCTAGCAGTCTATTTTTATAGTGCCTCGGCCAAATATTATGCCGATCTGAACCCCGAGAGCGATATGTTTAAGCTGCTCATACCCCAATTCAAAACTTAGCTACATCTGTCCGAAAACCACAAGATTAAAGTGATATCTCGTGCTTACTTTCAAACCATCAGGGCCAAGTTTTGGGGGCCAGTTGTTATCATTTGCTCAAGTGTGTCGCATATTTAGAACTCCGTCTTGGTCCTGTCAAATTATGCCTAACCAGTTGGTCGCTGATCTTGGATTGGATTCTGGCAGTGCAGAATACCGCTCGAATGGCCATAATCGCGTCCGAAAGCGACATTGATCTATACTATATATATTCTCTTATATTACATTGCATATATTGATGATCCTATATGCTGTACGACGCGATGTTCTACCTCCCCCTGCATCTTTCTTACACTGGCACCTTGCAATGTCAGCTCTAGAGCGTTTTACATCCATCTTTCCTTTCTTTATGTGTGTGGCTATTCCTTCAAGCATAAAGCATAGTTCACGAGATGAAGTTTACTCAAAAATCTACACATGATCTGGTTTCTTTTCTTCGTCTTGCTAATAGGCAGCGCGGGTGCAGCGGGCACCTCTAATAATTTCATATTCCCCTCAAACCTCACAACTCTCAACGCTTCTCACGTCGTCGAAGGATCGTACGAAGTAGGCAGTACAGTCGACTTGCGATGGGATACAATCTGGGATATGGTCACCATTGTCATTTGGCAAAATGGAAAGCCACCTTATCAATACCTCCCTAATTCTGGTAATTCAGCCTTATTTTCCATCCCATCTGATGGTTTCTAATATCTCGAAATCCATTTGATATATTGAACTTGTTCAAGAAAGTTTACCTGCTCGAATCACTAGTTTTCATTGAGATATCTACGGTGATGGGATAATCGAAAGTTTCCTCATCTGTACTCAACTTGAATGAAGTACCTTGTTTCACCTTACTAACAGCGTTTCCCAATAGTCCAAATACCCAATCTGGTAACTTCATACACATGGATTATTGATATCAGTGGCACGAACGGTAATCCAGGATTCGACCTTAACAACGGATCGACATTTTACTTCATAATTACGCATACTGGAACCCCTGACTTATTCGCAAGTCAGTCGATTAATATTACAAATAAGGCTATCAGTTCGCCTGCTCCTTCTTCTTCTTTGGCAACCGAGACAACAAGTACTGCGAGTATTTCGACAACTGCTTCGAGCACATCTTCTCCAGCTACTTCTCCAGCCACAACATCAAGTGAATTGAGCACGGGTGCGAAAGTGGGTATAGGAGTGGGCGTGACCCTGGGTGCGGTGGCCATCATCGCAGCATTCGCGCTAGGATATTTTCTTCGACAACCTCCGAAATCTCCAAGTACTCATACCATGAATACGAAACCGGGAAATGAGTCGGCGGAGCCGAAACCATTTGTATGGCAACCTCCACAGGAATTGTCATCGAATGCCCCGCGCCCGAAGCCTCAGGGTCTGATTTTTGAGATTCAGGGGTAGGGAATGATGTATAAATTGGGTCGATACTTCGAGGGGGTTTGGAGCTCTTTTGGTTGGTCGTATGATTTTGTTTTGTTTTCGTCGAGGGATTTCCGAGCCGATCTTGTTCGTGTGGTTAAGGAACGTAATGTATGATTTTGCGTACTATTACGGTACACTTCCTGTAAATAGCTATCATAATGTACATTACTAGTACCCCTGATAGAAGATAAGATGCTAATAAGGGCACTCAGATGTTTGTTATTTTTATGTCTCGGCATAATAGCGAAAGTGCAACGAGCATCTTCAAGTGAAGGGACACGAGTATCGAGTATCAAGGAAGCCATCTAGTAACCGAGTTTCGATTTCCAGAGGTACATACTACAGAGTGATTGAATTTCTTCTATGCTATGTGGTAGCAATATTAAGCATACCAATTCACGTCGACTTCGCTTGCGGAGGAAAGAATCTCCCAAACCAGTATGTAGTATTTCTTTCGACCTTTTCAAATCCCAAATCCCAAATCCCAAATCCCAAATCCCAAATCTCAAAACAATTGATTAGCGACCTAATTTCACCACAGCATCTGGAACACAAACATTCCCTATATTATCAGAGCATTGAGATTCAAATGCTATATACAAATCGCTGAACGATATCTGAATCGTCAAATTGATCAAGGAGGCTCAATTCACTAAACCCCAATTAATAACGTTAAGTAACCTAATCCCTTATTTTCCATTCCATCATGCATGATTTAAATCATATCCCGTGATATCATCCCAAAAATAATTCATCTGTACCTGGTAATGCTCGCTCAAAATCAATATGGTATCTCCACCTTGCGCCAAACCAAACCAGAGATCCACACCCACACTTGTACAGCCAGCAATAATAGACTGCTCGTAATAACCTAAATCCCAACCAAGAATGACCTGAACCCAATATAACCCTTCCAAATCATGCCATAAAATGCTCGAGTCCGCAATATTCGCCAATCGAGATAAGATTCGACTCCAAATCTCATAAATGCTTACAATACTCAAAGTTCCACCTCCTCACTCTCCTCAAACGGAAACGGAGGGACGGATTTACTGGCCGCACTCCCCAACTGAACACTCTTATCACTAGCTTCCATCTCGTACTTTTCCTCCTCGGTCGCCACAGCCTTCGGATCAATAACTCTCACATACGCCAACATATCAATGCTATCATCATCATCTTCTTCTTCCGCGTCTTCAACATCCATAGCACCCTCATCAGATGAGACTTGTATATCGTTTTCTGACATCAGATCTTCGCCTTTCTCTAGAGGTTCATCTCTAAGATGAGAAATTCCCATGAAAGAAGAGGAGGTATCGGAATAGTCTCCTACGGTTTCAGTGCCGGAAAGCATGTCGAAATAAGAGGATGGTTCGGGTAGGGGTGATGGGTGCAGCATTATCAATTCCTCCGAAATATTTTCGGTCTTAATGGGTAAACTCTCATATGCGCGGTGCGGTGGCGGTCCATTGATAGGATCGGTCAAGTGAGTCAATTTACTGGTCATGCTACCCACCTTGTTCTGAGGCTCTGGATTGTGAAATGAATCTAGCGAAGACTGTGAAATCGTGTGTAGAATCTTCGAAGTTGAACGGGGAGCAGAGAATTTAGAAACCTTGAAAGGGACATGGTCGCTATTCGCCGTCAATCGTGTATGAACCTTGTAAAGTAAGTGGTCGGCTGGTTGAATGCCGGCGAGCCCACTGGCAACGAATTCTACAAGGGGCGGAGGAGATTGAGCGTCGCCACATGGCGTGTCTGTGGTAAATTCAAAGTCCGTGTCATCGGAGAGTACACTAGGGGTTTGTGGTCTGGTTTCTGGGGGCTGGAACAGATCTCCTCCTTTGGAATAGTCCTTGAAAGGCCTAAATGGCAGAAAAGAACCGGAAGGAGTCCTGTCCTTAAGGAGGTGTCTTGTAGGATGTGAGCAGCCGACAGCATCTTCAGTGTGATTGCTGTAGCCATCTTTGTCAACGCCAGTAATATGTAGCGGGGTTTCGAGGTCGCCACGATCACCAGAGAGATCACTAAAGAATTTTGTTCCATTATAGAATATCAATGGTCCATCATCACGTGGACTGTTGCCAAGTCTCTTGGTAGAGGATGCAAAGCCGTGAAGACTATAGTGATTTGGTGAGATATCGCTCTCATCACCAGATGCCTCGGATGGATAACGAACAAACATCGGCTCATAGAAGCATGCGTCTGTCGCTTTAGTGTTCTTTGAGCTCTGGTTTATCATTTTCAGGGGTGCTTGTCCCGTAGGAGTGAATTTGTTGGCATGAACCTTGCGTCTTTTGCGCGAAGCTTCGTCACTGCCATCACTATCGGGTGGGGATCGTTGATGAACACTGCTATTACCGCTGTCACTGTTTAAACTTGTTCCTTGCGTACCACCTCTCCATCGCAGCTTCTTTCCGTCTGGAGATATTTGAAGTTTCCTACTCAATTCGGTGACTGCAGATCTAATAAAGCCAGGCGTGACATTTATAATATGCAATTGCGCCATATTGATGAGAAGATTCAGGTAGACCCATCCCTCAGCATCAACGGCAGCATCTTGTGATTCCTCTGTTAACAGTTGGGGTGCCGAGATTCCGAGGTGGCGAATATACTCGACGTTATCGGAACCGACTTGGTCACGGTCTGGATCCAAATCCAAGGGTCTAGTCGGCCTTTGCTGTGGTGAAGGGGATCCACGAGACTTTGAGGAAGAATTTGACTGTTCTGCTGGCGATTGGCTATTCTTTGAATTGTTTACTAATCCCTGCTTGTCTAGTTCCATATTATGTGGCCCGATGTGAGCTTCGCGTACACCCTCTCTAGGGTGGAAATGAATTTGCGAAGCTTGATCTGCTCTCGCGGCCGACTTGGACACCTCTTGCTGTTGCAAAGATTGACTGTGCGCGCCGATGAGCGATCCTGTCTTTCCTGTAAATAATTGTTCCAGACGCCGAACAACCATCCTCTTTCGCTGATTTTCGGACATTTCTAGGGTTGATCTCGGTTGTAATCCCTGAGGAATGTCTTGCAAGAAATCCTGCATTTTCCGATCGTCTGTGACCTGCGATCGCGCTGGCCTATTCCCTTCCCCAGCCGAGGAGCTATGCGAGGGCCCGGATCTCGACATCGAGGCATATGCGGAGTCAGTCGGTTGGGAGTTGGACCCTGATGAAATAGATTTATGCTTTGCAGGTTTCTCGGAAAGCGAATAAGCTCTTGACTGTCGACTTGGTGGACCATTGATGCTTAGATCTTCTGACGAACCGTCAAAACTAGCAGAAAATTTGTGAAGAAGTTCTTCTAGCTCCCTTCGTTTACGTGCCGACAAGGCATGGATTTTAACTTCGAAAAGCTTCTCGTTCTCCAAGTGGGTATTCGATGAACGCCCATATTTTTTTAATTTCTCCTTCAACTTCTGATTTTCGATGGTCAGGTCGTCAATGATACTGCGATATTCTTCTGATGCACTGCCATCTCGAGATCTTGATATGGGGTTCAATGAATGTAGATTGTATCGGTTGCCTCGAAGTGGTAAGTCTTTGCTGGAATCAGTGTCTTCGTTAGAGCTGTGTTGAAGAAAGTATGGCGGGTCACCTGCAACTATGTCAGTTTACAGGAGCTGGTGAAGCTCCCTCACCAGAAACTTACTGGTGTCTCCAGAGTCCTGATTGACAGCAATCACAGGACGAGCATTTGAGCGATTAAACCATTCATTTACATTCGTGGCAACGGTATCCTCTGAATCGTCCGATATTTGTTTTCTGAAAGGCGAGGTGGAATTGCTTCTTGGCTTAGTCGCGGTGTCAGCTTCCTTTCCCACACCCAAGTCTGACTTTTCCTTCCCAATAGGATTAGGCGTGTCGTGCCTCAAGGAGACGGAGAGATGTGCTGGAGGTCTTCGAGGATGAGAAGCCGTCGCAACCATCTCTGAATCCGATTTCAAATTCATAGCCGACGATACAGTTCAAGATGATATGTGGTACTATAATTGTAAAGAACCCATTGCAATTGGCCGTGGGCAATATCACAGTCGACCTACGATTTGAATGAGGTTATATGCAAGTACAGAAGTAAGATACCCTTATGACACTACACTGGCGAACTTGTTGTTGGATGTATGAGATAGATTTGAGCCTGCGTAAAGTATTTTGTTTTTCCGATTGAATACCTATGTGGGATGTATCGTAACTCGAATATCCGTACGAGGGGATGCGATTGAAAGCTTTCACAATCTGGGAGATTAATACTTGGATCCTTTCTGGATTCTTAATAAAAGCGAAGACCAAGGTTGTATATAATTCGTTGAATGGAAAGATACTGGATATTGCATATGTGTGCGCAGTTGGAATAGATATCGAAAAAAGGACTTCTTCACGTCTTTACAGAGTGGGTAAAATTTTATAAAGGTAGTAATATTCTTTTTTTTATGATGAAAAGAAATAAATGATAAAGGAAAGATAATGTTCACCATATTGAGCATATCATACCTACCCCGTTCGTTGGTATTATTGAATGTTGAAAAAATTGACCTCATGTTTAGGTCCTTACCTCGCTGATGCTGTAAACAAGCCACGATCCATGGAGCAACTTCCAAATTTCTGAAGGGTCGTCAAGATCTGAAAATCAATGGGTGATCTGAACTTTGGGTGACATGATCTTGATCTGATTGGTTGGAAATCTTACTAATCCACAGCAATCGGGACTCCACCAATCGAGAATTTGCGATGATGAGTTTCCAAGATTGAATTATTTGGGTAGATAGAATTTGTATAATATTCAAGTCCTTTTTGTGTATATATGTGTTTATATGTGTTTATTTAAGAATATATATATACACATAGTATGTATATACATATATTTATCTATATTTAAAGACTATACAATCAATCTACCGATTGCCTGTATACCGTAATTCTGTGCAAGGTGCATACGATACACAATGAATGCACTCGAGTACCACTCATCAGTATGAGAAAAAGAACACTCATCACATCCTTCACGAACATGGGAGTCGGACTGTCGGAAGCTCTCTTGAAAGTCTGGATTCTATAGCCCTCCATTTCCTCGATAACTAGGGGTCATTCTCGATTCAGGGACCTTTATTAGCGTCGGAGTAGCCACTTCCACACTAGTTGACTGTCTACGAAGTACTCAGTGCTCACTTGCACTCCAAGCTTCCAAAGGTATTCTCCAATTAACGAACCACGACGGGAGCCATAGAACACGAGCCACAACCCACAACCCACCAGCCACAGCCCATGAGCCACTACTTAGGTAGGTAGGTAGGTATCCATGGATCCATCCATTCCCACCTAGCAGATTATCACTCAAACGCCCCTCACCTAGTAGGGCTCAGTCAGATCTTTGAGACACCAATCGTTACGAGTAGATGTCTGAAGATATAGACATCTAATCTCATCGAGTGTTACTCAGATATCCGGGTGTCCGACCTCATCTACGATCTAGAATCAAAAGATGTTCAGAGATCCATTCCAAATATCTCCTTCCAATCCGAGATCGAAAAGGGTGCTGCTAATCGTCATGAAGCATTGAATTTTACTTTTAGTATTCAATGTCAGAAATCACCAGACGATTGACAACGTTCCAATCCAATCTATTCTCGATTCTCGATTGGCTTTTGAAACGTCCCAAGCGGTCTTGTGTAATATAAGCTTGATAAGCACGTTTGACCCCTTCTTCGATTGATTCGGCATCCGGAACGTTGAATTCGATTTCATCGACGATGGATCTGAACAACGTTAACGTTCTGTATTACCCCAAAGAACTTTCTTCCCATGATCTTACTTCAGATGAGCAAAAATAGTCAGAATTTGTTTCACGTGTATCGAGTCACATTTTTTTGCATAAGCCCACCCAGATTGGACCACTAACCCTACTATGTCATTTCAATATGGGCGGCAACGATATACATATTGAAAGATCAACATGTCAAAATCTCCTTATGCCATTCAGTAGCCATTTTGTATATTGGTCTAGCACACCGGGCACGCACTAAAATCGCCTAAAGTCGATCTGTACATGGGATCAACAAAGATACGTCCTACCCGGTGTTCTCGGTACGGAAAATAGAGACAAATACCCTTTCTGGATACAAACCTTCCGGTTCGGTCAATTTGCATTTCAATATGTGTCCCGAAAAGAAGATGATAAGCTTACCTAGATGCGATCTTTCTGGGTCTCACAATTGGGCAGATATTCAGACATGGATCATGAATGAGCTTGACAAAGTTTACATCCTGACCTGATCAACCCAATTCCTCGCCTATGTCATCAGCAAAAAAGGAATTGAGATTCTTGAATCCTCATCACAACGGTTCGACCCCTCTCCAACATAATATGATCTACCGGCTCTTGAACGCCCATTCATGAGGTTACACCAGAATCGCTTCTCCTTAAATCCTACTCCGTATGACAATATCACCCCGCAAAAGATAAAGGCCCAGGAAGATATCAACCATTCACGCTCGTACTGAGTGTCTTATCACATCATACCAAGCTCTTGCCCATCTTTACGATCTCTAATACCAATCCATCATCTAGAGGCGCGTCGGATCTTCCCAATGCCTCGTACCCCATCTTTTCATAGAATGCAACTCCACTCAAGGTTGAGCCGATTTCAGCTTTCTTAAAGCCCGCTTCTATCGCAGCATTCTCACAAGCTCGAATTATCATACCAGCAATCCCTCTTCGTGTCCAATCAGGATGAACAAAGAAAGCACGAATTCTGGCACCATCTACATCAGGATTCAACAGTTTTGAATCTCGAGTTGCAAATTGATCCCCTCCATACAACGTGGACCTATAAGATATCCCACCACTTCCCACAATCGTATTTCCAGATGTCACTACGAAGTAATTTCCATCCTGGATGAGTTGGGTATCAACTCCGTATACTGACTTGAGAGCACCGGCTATTTGGGCTGGCGTATAGTGTTCGACTTGGAGACCTCGGACCGACGCATCAATTAGCGGATGAAGTTGCGGGATGTCATTGACGGTAGCTCGGCGAAGTTGGAGTTCCATGGCAAAATTGGTAAGTTATTCTTCCCCGAGTACGACAATTTGTATTTCCTCGTCTTGTCTTGGATCGAAATGCTTTGATCGAACCTCTGTGAATCTCTGAACCGTGAACATATATCTGCCCACTTTTGAAATCATTATCGGCCGGGAGATATTCGGAGGTGAAACTGCATAGAAGTGAATCCGGAAATAGATAAGAAACCTAGGTATTTCTGTCACCAATTCATGATTGATCTCACAATGAGGTTGCAGTGCAACTAGGCACCAGTCAAATGGTACCGAAATCGCAAGGCACCATGGTTTGATTATTTAGCTGCCACACTGCGGCGTGATAGGGATATAGATAGAGATGGGAGAATGGCAAATTATGCCGGTAGGTGATACGATCAATATAGCCGGAAGTTATCCCAAGATTTCTCTAAGCATGGAAAAAGCATTGGATGCGAGTATGCCCGTCAGAAGAATCCACGACGACCCTGCGTCTTACGACTTTCTTGTTTGAATGCTGATGAATGTAATTCGCAATGACTCGAGCAGGAGGATATCATGAATACCAGAGAATCAACCAATTGGATGTTTTATTCCTGTCTAGCTTTGATTGATTGATTTACATTGCTAACTAATAGTAAGGTTATATTGCAGTTAGTAGATAATATCATCAATGATTATGGTAAAATATAAAATGTATCAGAATAAATAATAAGTAATAAGTAATAAGTAATAAGTAATAATAAATAATAAATAATAAATATTAAATATTAAATAATAAATAATAAATACTGGTACATCTTTGACAATTGTTTAAATTGGATTACGTCGTGTATTCGTCCTTCATCAGCCTTCTTTACTGCGGGGTCGGGTCAAATTGATTGTATGGTAACCAGGATGATCTTCTCTTATCAGTTTTTATACCTACTAGGTAGTTTATTACAGGAACATTTCCAGCAGAGTACCAGGTAGGTAGATATCATATCAACAAATAAAAATGATGCTACAACCTGTCAACCATCTTCAGACAACGACACCGTATACATTCAAAGTAAGAGATGAAGTATATCTTCACATTCGGGATCCACTTCGAACTATCTAGTAATCTCTCGAATGCTTTCTCGGTGACTTTCAACATGGGGTGGAGGAAAACCTCCTAAAACTCTCCGCCGATGAGGTAATTGTTGTTAATTTGATCATTGATGCCCACCTACCACCCACCACCGGCGAGTATTCCATGTTCCTGTTGGCGGGGAACGAAAAATACTGGACAATGAAAGGCCAAAGAGATATATATCACAAAACTTTTATAAGACTAATATTCCTAGGTTGAAGAATCTTTTTTTTTTCTTCTTCTAGTCTTCTCTTCAATTACTTTCTGAGAAATTCACAGCTTTGAAAAGTTCATGTAATCGCTATTAAAGACATCTTTGTCCTTTGTTTTTTTCTGAAGCTACCTACCTATAGCTAGCATCTATTGACTGACTGACTGACTGACGGCTTCCAAGTTTATTTAACCTTGAAAACCATTCACTCCCAAGTTCAAGCTTGCCAACGAACGAAAACACCACTCACACCTTTTGGAAATTTATCCAACTCATACTACCTATTTAGCCTTACCGGAAACACCCGTTTATCGCTTGTGAAGCTCCCCATCATCTACTTCTTTGACAGCTTCCTCTAAAGATCTAGAGAGGATCCCAAGTAGATTTATCTCAACTTAAAATCCGACCTATTTGATCTAGCCCAGTTCTAGTTCTACTTGTGCCATCAGCCTCACATTGCATCACGGCCATAGAACGAAAATAACTACAACATGCCTTCCATAGCTGACGAGGAGCCCAAAGCTTCCAGCAGATTACTTCTGGTATCCAACAGATTACCCATCACAATCAAACGAACTGAGGATGGTCAATATGAATTCACTGGTTCTTCGGGTGGATTGGTAACAGGTTTGAGTGGATTGGCAAAGACGACCACATTCCAGTGGTATGGATGGCCAGGTTTGGAAGTGCCAGATGCTGAAGCAAAGCCTCTGGTTAAGAGATTGAAGGACGAACATGGTGCTCATCCAGTTTTTGTCGATGATGAATTGGCCGATAAACACTACAATGGATTCTCTAGTATGTATTTTCCGCCAACTCTGCCCAGTTACATCTGTCGTTAGATCTGCAAGTACTAACAGCAATCATAGATTCTATCCTTTGGCCTCTATTTCATTACCACCCAGGAGAGATTACATTCGACGAGTCACAATGGATGGCATACAAGGAGGTCAACAGATTATTCGCGAAAACGATTGCTAAGGATGTACAAGATGGTGATTTGATTTGGGTCCACGATTATCATCTTATGCTTCTTCCAGAAATGTTGCGCGATGAAATCGGCACGAGCAAGAAGAATGTCAAGATTGGGTTCTTCCTTCATACACCTTTCCCTTCCAGTGAGATCTACAGAATCTTACCTGTCAGAGAATCTTTGTTGTTGAGTGTCCTTCATTGCGATTTGATCGGTTTTCATACATATGATTATGCCAGACATTTCCTTAGCAGTTGCTCTAGAATTTTGTAAGTGTGAATCCTGCTCTTCATAAACTCCAACTAACAGTGCGCAGGGAAACACAAACAACACCTAATGGTGTCGAATTCCGTGGTAAATATGTCACAGTAGCTGCGTTCCCCATCGGTATCGACCCCGAAAAGTTCATCGAAACTCTTAAAAAGCCAAAAGTCGAAGAGCGTATTGCTCAGCTGGAGCGCAAATTCGAAGGTGTTAAACTCATCGTCGGAGTTGACAGGTTGGATTACATCAAAGGTGTCCCACAAAAGCTACACGCTCTTGAAGTCTTCCTCACAGAACATCCCGAATGGATCGGCAAGGTAGTCCTTGTCCAAGTCGCTGTCCCTTCTCGTCAAGATGTTGAAGAATATCAAAACCTCCGCGCCGTCGTCAACGAACTCGTCGGTCGTATCAACGGTCGCTTTGGTACCGTTGAATTCATGCCTATTCACTTCCTCCATCAATCTGTCAATTTCGATGAACTTACCGCTCTCTATGCCGTTTCAGATGCCTGTCTCGTATCCAGTACTCGTGATGGCATGAATCTGGTCTCTTACGAATACATCGCCACACAACGTAAACGTCATGGTGTAATGATCCTCTCTGAATTCACAGGTGCCGCTCAATCTCTCAATGGCGCTCTCATTGTTAATCCATGGAACACGGAAGAACTTGCAGATGCTATCCATGATGCCGTCACAATGTCTCCAGAACAAAGAGAAATCAATTTCAAGAAGTTGGAGAAATACGTATTCAAATATACGAGTTCATGGTGGGGAGAAAGTTTCGTAAGCGAGTTGCAGAGGATTAGTGAACACGCGGCGAAGAAATCAAGCAGTAAGGGGACAGTAGATAAGATGCCGGACTTAGTAGAGGGGGTTCAACAATTCAATCTTGGGGAACAGAGAGAGGAAGGGAGATTGGAACCGGGTGAATTCGATGATTAGATTTAGGGCTCGGGATAGAATGGAAAGGGAGTACTACAAGAGAGGAGAGAAGAGAAGAGAGGAGAAGAGAGGAGAAGAGAAGAAAATCTTTTGATGGGACCGGATATACTTCCCTTAATAGCATTGATGGATGGATGGATGGGCAGGTGGCGTTAATATACTTGTTCGTTTGCTTATGATTGATGACTTGATTCATATTTCAAATTGAGTTGAATGGGAACATACATGGATGGATGGGTGAATGGGTGTGCTGGGAATATAAGAAAATGGGAAATAAACAAATACATATACATACATATGTGCATACCTAGGTAGAAGAATGGAACAAAAAATGATGAAATGAAAACAGATCATATCATATCATATCATAATCACCGTTAGAATATCTATCTCAAAATCTACATCTCAAAATCATACACGAAGAGCAAAATAAAAGAATCGAAATATACAAACAATAAAAGAATTTTCATTTTTCTAATTTTTAATTTTAAAAATTGAAATGAATCATTTGATGGAAAAAGATATTCGATCCGTGTCTCGACCAAATCAACCCTCCTTGTATCTCTCACGGACGCAATCAGAAGGAAGGTAGATAGGTAGGTAGGTAGGTAGACAGAAGGAAAGAAAGAAAGTCTCTACGTATAAAATCAAGACTTTCACTCCATTCATGTATACATATCATTTGATTCCTCATACATTCATTCTCACTCCTTCACCATCATTTTTTCTCGCACCATTCTCTTTTCATTCATCCATTCATCCATCCATGCATCCCACCGCCCCGTCCTGAATCCCTTTTCTCCAACTCATCACCACCCCCACCACCCCGCAAACTCACAACCTAAGAACTGACCTTCTCCCTCATCATCCCCATCCACTGCTGAAAGCTCATTCCCTGATCCGCCCTATCCTCGACTAACAGCGTCTGCGCCCACAATTTCAACGACGGTTCGCCATCTTCTCGCACCACATACAAATGCGGCACGACAATACTGCCGACACCTCTACTCCTATAATCTCTTGCTTTCTGGAACACATTTCTAACTCTCTCACTAAAATCGTTATCCAATTCCGGTAGTGTCGCTTTCCCAACCTTAAGTTTCGAGCGATCCGAAATATCAAATACATCAGCTAACAACTGAGGAACGGCGTCGCGGCCGACCCAAAGGAATTGTGTTTGGCCGTCATCAATAAGATAGAGACCGAATGGGACGAGACGCTCCGATGAAAGGTTCATTGGTGGAGGAAGAACTATTTGATTTGTTTCCGGATCGGGAATACCAGCGTTATCGGGCATATCGTGTAATGAGTACAGACGTGGATAGATGTATTGCATCAAGAGTGGAAGAGGAAGTGTGGATAATTGGCAAAGAGCTGCAGATCTCAAATCCGAAGGAATTTGGGCCGATTTTCGAAGTCCAACATTCTTGATGAGACCAAGGAAAAGAACTGGTAATCCACGAAGGTTGGCAGGGAATTGAAGCCCACCACCACCCATATTTCCACCTGCAAGTTCTTTCTTGAAGGTTTGGAGAAGCTCAATCAATTTCGACTGGAGAGCTTCACGTGCAGGCTCAAGACCACCACTCAATGCACGCTCAACAGCCTTGTGACTGAAGTAAGTAGTGATTGCGCATTGATCAGCAGATGCATAAACATCTTGAAGGTTAGTTGTTGTAGGCAATGACAAAGTCATAACTCTAATACGACGTTCTCCGTTACTTGTAGTGTGCAAGACGGCCGTTTGCATGCAAACAAAGTTCTTGGTGAGAGACTCATCGATAGCAACTTCGACAACATAGCTTTGATCGCGAGGGAAGGCTGGGAAGGCGCATAGATCCGAACTTCGGTTGAAGAAATTACCATAGAAAGTGCTCATTCGGAGACCAGTAGTAGCACGAACACGTAACACTGCCTCGAGACCAATTTCAGCAGATAGGTAATCACTAAACTCGGTAGCGAATTTGATGGCGTCTTCGCTTCTTCCAGCATTCCATCCAGGGTAAAAATAGGTTTGTCCACCAGTATATCTTGGAAGGTTGCTAAGAGAAGCAACATCCTGATATTGTGATGAGAACAAAAACATATCGATGGAAACTTGATTCTTTGAACATTCGACCGCAAAACTCTTGTAGAAACTATTGGCTGTTTGTAATAGACCACTCTCCTTTGATGTACCCAGTAGCTTTTTATCCTCGCGCATCTCTAATTTGCCAAATCCAACATTGGGTAATGAAGCAGTGATTACAACAATCTTTCCACCAAGAGGAGAGATAAGTTTGTGACCAGCTCGGAGAGCTGAGCCCATACATGATCCATTGTTTGTATTGGTCTGGAACATTTGAGGAAGAGTCATGAGGAATTTCTCTACATTCAATCTGCATTCAGACAAGGGCACCAATAGCTCTTGAGGAACTGGAAGGAAAGGCTCCTCCAGATCACTAACGACAAGCATATTTGTCTCGCCATTCTCTTCCGTATCTTTTGGAACTTGGAAGTAATGTAAACTCGAGTCTACAGCCATAAATCCAACTCGCGTTCTTCGATCCGCATTTGGTATCCTGTTAAGACTGTCGAGAATAGTCCTGGCACTAGTAGCCAACAAGCCACAAGATACAGAAGCAAAACTGACATCGAACAAGAAGAGATAGACAAGTGGTTGTGGAGGTCTAACCATATACTCCTGTGGTGCGACGAATTCCACAACTGCGTGGTTAAGCTCCGGTCGTTGCCATCGGTCAACACTTTGTTGTGCAGCTGCATCCCAGTCAAAAGCTTGTGGGACATCGTTTGTGAGGTTACACATATTACACCTCCATCTGTGGCCATGGTCAAGGAATGAAACATATGGGTTGATGTATGAACGACATCTTCTACAGCGTGAAATGACTTGATCTTGAACAACTGGTACTGGATCGTCGACATCGTGCAACGAAGTGTATGGCTGTATAACTAATGCGAAAGGAAGTTTCGATTTCTTGAGGAGAGAATTGGTTGTAGGAACCGCATTCAAAGTGGATCTAACATATTTTGGTGGACAATTCGCATTTGGGGAAGGGGTAACACTTGACTATTTAAGCATTAGCATAGAATTCCATACAATTGATATTCACACTTACATTTGCAGGCAAAATGATCGGAGGAGGAGGTAAGTCCAACTCTGCGACATTGAAAGGTTGGTTGGTGAGATCTGTAGGATAAAGCTGATTCAACGCAACCTGAGCTGGAGCACCACCAGGACGAGCTTGAGCCGCAATAGGTTGTTGCGGTCCACCCATTCCCATCTGCCCCATTCCTTGAGTAATTCCCGCTACACCAGGAGTAACCGGTGTGCCTGGACCAGGATATCCAGCATCGGGAGGTTGATAACCCCCCACACCGCCGCCATATTGCGGTTGAGAGAAACCGCCCTGGGGAGCGCCGGCCATGCCAGCTTGTGGAGCTCCATATGCAGCAGCGGGATCTGGTTGAGCTTGATATCCACCATATGCAGCAGGTGCTTGTGCGGGTTGAAATTGAGCACCGCCATGTGTTTGTCCTCCTAAGGCTGAATTCGCACCTTGACCAAAATCATAAGCTTGTGTCGCATAACCCCTCTTCTTCTTCTTTCCGGCATCTGCTCCTGGTGGACCGGCTTGTTGTGTGGGAGAAGTCACTGGCTGTTCATAGCCTGGTTGCGCGGGACTTTGCTGTGCGTATGGGTCTTGAGGGGGATAAGCTTGGCCTGGATATCCATCTTGTGGTGCCGCCATATTTGCTATTGTTTTAATTCTCTGGAGCAGCGTTTCCGAGATTTAAAATGTGATGTAGTGGCGCAAGAAAATTGGTAGTCGCCCTTGGAAAGCTTGATGTTGTCCTGTTCGAGGGGTAGGTCGAGTATGGAAAGTGTCAAGTCAATACCCAAGCTTAGAATTCTTGGATAGATCTACGATAGTTGATAGTCTCAAGGAACACGTTGCTAAGAAAGAGCTTCCTAGGTAGATGAGATCCGAACAGATTGTCAAAAAAGTCCAGGGGTATTTCTAGACAATAAGAGAAGATTTGAAAATTACAATCGATTCATTCATGACATTGAATTGAACTTTGTATAGGATATGTATGATATGAAATCGGTTGAGATTCCTAATTTTTGGACTTGGACTGGTCACTCACTCTCTGAAAAGAATCCTGGCCTTTCGGCTTTCATCATTCACGGCCACCCTCCACCAAAACAGCCCTCACCCAAATGAATTTGTCCCACAGCATCACGTGTTAGAGTAGTGGGGAGGAGGTACCTAGCCTTACAGTGTCGAGAATGATTATCCGGGCTGTATATTGGGGTCCTATCCTACACTATGACCCCCTAAATTTGGAATCACTACCTAGTAATAAGCATCTATCTCCCTATCTAATTGATGACTGCACAATCCCTAAATCCCTAAAATCCCTCTGCGTATTCCGTATTCCGTATTCCATATTCCATATTACCAGGATAAACTTCCTAAATATCCTAAATTGATAATAACAATAGCAATATAACTTACAGCCCTTCAATCTGAAACTTATCATCTACCAGTACCTAGGTACATATACTACACATACTTCTCCAACATCCTATTTTGTGGTTCGAATCTATATTCTCCATTTGAAAGACACAAACAAAGATCGATACATTTTATACCCATAATAATTCCATTTATTCTATTTCAAACAACAAAACAATGGCTTGGGGATCTTCATCAAAGTCCCCTCCACCACCCCGCTCTGCTTTAAGGTATGTCCTGCTGTTACCAGATATTTCTTTGTCTCTGTACGAACTTGGGAACTTCGTCGCATACACCAGTAAATTTTGTCAACCCTATTTACTCTTCTCCATTCTCTACCGTCCATAAACAAATCATATCAAATCATGTAGAACGACAAACACCTCAAAACAATAGCTAACCATGCTCCCAACCAACAGCAAGTTGCTCCCTCTCCTCATCTTCCTCGTCATCGTCGGCGCATTCGCATTCGTCGGCTACCAAGTCTACCTCGTCACGCAACAAGTCTCGAAATCTGCCTCGGACAAAATGGCGTCCAAGAATGTTTCGTTTACCAAAGACGGCGTCAAAGTTGGAGTGAAAGAGTTGAAAAATGAAAATTATGTGGATAAAACCCAAGGCTTCTTGGTCAAGGCTTGGAATCTAAGTACATGGCCTGCGTATCAATCAAGATTGGGTTGGAATGGTCCCAAAGATAATGGAAATGGTGGGAAAGTAGAATCTAGGAAACCGTAAGTTTGCTCTTTCTCTTTGCATGCGCCCAAGAGAATGAGGGAAGAGCGGGTGGAATAATTATGGAATCTATGCTTCCAGGTCTCCTCTTGCTGTTCCCGTCCTCTTTGCAAGCAACATACTCTCAGAAAGTAACTAATTTCCCATTTCCCCCTTCAGGTATTCTCGCTCCTCGTCCAACAGATAAATCAAACCCTCTCTGGCGCAAATCTCGCTAATTCCTCAAATCTATTTCTTCACATTTTGTATTACTGTACTCTTTTTCAATTTACTCATTGCCAGATTCTCTCTGAATCAAGCCAGACGGTATCCTCTAAAGTGAGGACAATGCAGCCAATAGTCTTTTCGCTGCGGAAAGCATGAAGTCTTGGGCAAAGATCGATGAATGGGACATTCAACGATACTTTTATATTACAGATCTACCATACTCGCTCATCATCCAACCCCGATCGCCGGGCTGGATTGAAAAAGGAGAGGTCATCTGAAGCCCCAGACCACCATTACTTGTAATTGCGCAAGCATTGGATTTATGGAACAGATGGGCGTTGATCAGATATTTCCATTCTCATTTTCATAGAGCTTCTCAATACCTATCTGGCATTTCATTTCTTCCAGCCCTCTTCATCGGTTCATGAATACTGGTTTTACGACGACACATATATGAGCAACTCCTAAGTTACGTTATCTCAGATCTCTAACTTCATGGAGCCTCTTCATAGAAGAGTCATGATACTAGATATATAGCAAAGCTATACAAATCCCATACTCATTCTGACATCAAAATCTCACACCCTCCTCGTCTCCTCGTGTAAACTTTGAGAAGTGAATATGAATAGAGCTTCTTCAACGCAATATCATCCGTAAAGAGTACCCAAATTCCCCAAGAAAACCCAAACTACAAATCGGCAGTCAAAAGCCTACCTAGATATCGAATCAACAATCTTCTTCTCAAACCAGAATGAATGAATGAATGAATGGATTCAGAGAATTTGAAAGGATCACCTCTATTCTAACACATCATACACAAAATTATAATACATCCTTCATGATATCACATCATTACAGTCTTCCTTGTGCTAGTCTAACATACAGATCTATCTAACTACCCATCCTGATATCAATATCTATATCAATATCTATATCTATATCTATATCTATATCTATATCTATATCTATATCTATACATATACATATACATATATCCACATCCAATTATCCAATCTACCATTCATTCTAATCTGAGCACTATTAAGACACCCACACCCACACCTATACCTATACCTATACTTACCCATCTACCTTTCCTCCCTCTCTCCCAGCCTTCCCCACCTCATCAGCAAACTCCATCTATATTCTAATTCCGATTCCACATTGTGAAATCTCCATCCTTACTGAGCGTAGAATACCGTAGAATACGGTAAAGGATCATATCTCCTATACTATATTATATTATACCTCTCACATTCCAACATCTCCAACATCTCCTCACTCTACAAATCACACCACAAAATAGAATGGAATGAAGTACCTTGCCTTTAATTTACTTTTCTCTTTTCGCAATACTCTGTCTATTCATCCCTCTCGAGTCTTGAGTATATAAATATATGTACATATTTCACACATGTAAATATATATCAAACACCTCCCCTTCCCCTTCTCTACCCTACGCTGACCCATAAACTCCTTGAATGAATACCTTAGCACCAAAATTCATACAGCCCCGAGTTTTTGCTTACTAGCTGACCCACTGACTGACTGTCGTGTATATATAGAGTTAGAGACAGAAATGTACAGGATGTACAAAAGTAAAAAAAACTGTATACGCCTTCCCGGAGGACTTTTCCTCTCCTCTCCTTGCCTTTTCTTTCCGTGCCCAAAATCAAAATCAAAATCAAACTCAAATCAAATCAAATCAAATCAAATCCATACGCTTCATGCACCCCTTCCCTTCATTCCATTCCAATCCGAACCCCTTCCATTCCCATTTCCATTCCCACCCTAGCACCATCACAAAACACAGTACACAGTACCCAGCACTCAAAGAAACCCACCCCTATCCAAAACTTCGCTCGCTCTATCCAAACCCCACATCAAACCGTCGTCTCCCACCACCCCAACCCCTCCAACCACGCGTATTTCTTTCCCTGTTCATTACTAATTTTCCAACCCATCTCTCCCGCTCTCTGCATCCCATTTCCATTTCCTACCCCATTCCCACTCATACCCAACCCATATTTACTCTGTTGATATTGGAACATGACATTGCTATTCAACCCATTTCCATTCATAGCTCCGACCCCGTTGAATCCCCCTCCTCCTCCCCCTATATCCCCACTACTAGTCTCCAACACACTCCTTCCCAAATGTTGTTGTCGTTGCTGCTGTTCCTCCCTCACCTTCTCCATCGCAGCTTGTCGTTCCCTTTCCCACATTTCCCTCTTCATAGCTTCGCGTTGTTGAAAATTGAGTGCCGAAATGGAAGGGGGGAGCGTGGGCATAATTGCTGGTTTACCTGAAGGTCTAACGGAATTCGTCGCGTTCGGTGATGCGTAGCCCATGTTATCGCGACGGACGATCATAGATGGAAGACGGAGTTGGAGCTTTGGTGTGTTAGCATTAATTTTGTATGCTTGTGAGATGGCAGGTGAGAGGGCAAAGGGACAGAGGTAACTTACAGTGCTAACGACCTTTGCCTGATTTAAGCCCATGACTTCTGAAATGAATTTAAGCCGTCCTTTAATCCACAGCCTCTGTGAATCCGTCGTGAAATCACTACAACTAACTGATAACAGCGGCCAGATTGCATAAACCCCTCCCAACGCCTTAACACCCGTAGCATCGTTGCCACTCATAGGATCTCCCGGTTTCAATCTTCCCCCGGCATCTAGATGCCACCCAAACATAAATGGAATAGAAGCGATGATATCACAAATCATTTCCTGGCCCATCCTCGACATTTGCGCGTATTCCGGCGTGGTTCGGTAGTCGACGGGATAGCATGTCCAAGCTGCACAACGAATAACTATCGCAGCGATGAATATCCTTGATACACGGGAGAAATTCCATGCTGAGCAGGTGAATACATCAGGGTAAAGGTCAACTCGTCCAGGACACACATCGGCTTTTGTTATGTCACCACCGGGGATATTATCCACCCATGCTACTGTCTGTTTTGTTTGCGTTTCTTCCCATCTCTGATACTCTTGTTCGAGTTCTAGAGCACGATGCATAATCTCAGTGACTAGTTCGGTAGTTTCCGGTGACCGGGGATGTGACATTAGTATTCTATTCAGATCGCCACGCAATTCGGCTACTTGTAGGTTTAATTTGTTGACAAAGGCAGCTCCTTCATCTTTCTGAGAATCAGCGCACCACCAGTCGGCGCCTAGCATGGGAGTCTTGGATGAAGATAGACAGTTGACAAGCTAAATGTATATTAGTATCGAATCCACTACAAAGAGGAGCAACTAGCATACCATTTGTCCTCGAACACTTTGGAATAAAGCAACACCAACTTTCGTCCTTAACTGTTTCTTTCCTCTCATCTTCACTATTTGTACAGCTCCATCAATATGTGATCCCCAAGCCGTGATACTCGCTTTCTCTTGAGTGATAGTTTCGAAGAATCCCAGTAATATAATCGAAGCTAGTGTCTGATCGGATTTTTGTTGTACTGGATTTTGTAGCGCCAAGTTAACAACCTTCAACGCCTTGGCGTAATTCTCAATAGCTAAATGCATCAAATTGCTTCCTCTTGCATTTGGTTTATTTGCTAAAGAAGCCATGGCCACAGCTTGGAAGGAAAGTGACAACGCCGAGTCAGAAGCTTCCATCTTGATTAATGGTAATACCCAGTCAAACGAGCCTCGCATTTGCCCGCTTTGTGGTATGATGACGAAATTTGTCATGAAATAACATGGTGCTTGTTGCTCGATAGGACTAGTGAAGGCCACTTGTAGCCCCAAGGCATCTGAAGATGAAGAGTCATTGCCATCGGATTCAATCTTGGCCAGATCCGTTCCGGTCGTTGAATACGTGATTTCGGCATCGTCGGAACTTGAGTTAGAGACAATTGAAAACTTGCGACTTGCATCACCTCTATCCACTGATCCGATCTGGGTGTTGTTATTGCTGCCCCTCTTATTCTTTAATGATCGTCGTGCTCGTCTTTCTGTAGCTTTTGTCTCATTACGGAAGACAAGATCGAAGTCATCCTTATATCCTGGACATTGTCGTCGTGATTTTTGACACTGGTTGCAAGTGGGTTTGGTTTCATCACACTATGAGGATGATATTAGCAAACCAAAAGTTCTCCTTGACAGACAACGTGAAGACCACACCTTTATCCTTCGAGTTCTGCACATCTGGCAGCCACGTGAAGGCTTGCCACAGTATACCATCTTGATATACCTTGACTTTTTTTCTTTATTCTTTGGCAAGATGAACCCTTGCTATAACAATAGGTTTAACTGAATACTTTGTTTCCTTCCAGCTCACAATTGATCAACCAATTTCTCAATCAAAGTTTCGAAGACAGGAAATTTGGGGAAATGAACAAGATGATGTGAATATACAGTAAACAATATATTGGACGAGACTCTAAAACCCATGCGATATTGACAAATGGCTGTGCTTTAGATCTGAAACTCATACATGAAGTTACAACTCGGTAACAGCTCCGATGAGACAAGCTAGAACAAGCTTTATTCCTCCGATTACACCTCGGTCACAAGTTTGAGCAGTCGATGAAGAATAAAAGTGCGTGCTAGGGATAAGCATGTAAAACAGAAGGCGTAATCAAATTGACTTGACAGTGGAATAGAGATACCGGTAGCAGTGGAGAAAAAGAGTTGACATATATGATTTAGATGAAAAAAGAAACAAGATGGATTGACATCTGTCAGTCTAGGATGTTTAGATGTTTAATAAGTTCAAGGTTTTGAAGTCGTTGGAAGAGGGCCACTGGAGGTATTGCTTTTGTGATTTGTAAATTGTAGAGTATCCCCGTCACCTACCTAGACGGTTACTAGTTAGTGGGTTTTAGTAAAGGTACCAAGTAGCAAGTAGCAAGTAGCAAGTAGCAAGTAGTATTCCAAACAAAACCATCTAGATTTACCGGTAGATTGTTTCGAAGATCGAAAGATGATGATCAAGTAAAACTGGGGGAGAGGGAAAAAAGCATTGAAAGACAAGCAGGCGAGCAGACACCACCACTTTTTTCTTCCTTACCAGTTGAATCAATCGTGCAGCTGGTCGCCGATGTCAAGGGATATTTGATGCAAACTCTATCCTGTGGTCAAGGGTCCCCCCCCTGAACGATAGACCTCGGAGCGATCCATTCCACCCCTAACCCCTCTTTTGGGGAGACTTCTTTTTATGTTTTGAATAGCAGGGGACTTACTTGATGGAAGGTGGACGTCCACACATTTTATACAGTAGAGCTGCAGAGTATTGGAGTAGAGGAGGATGGTTCGTTAGGTGGAGTACTGGTAAAACCCTCAGCTGTATATAAAATGACAATGAAAATGAAAATGAAAATCAAAATCAAAATGAAAAATGGATATATAAAAAAGGCAATAGATCTAAAAGATTGACCTGGTAGAAACGCATCTACCAATGATCAGTAATCATTCATTCAATCATCTTTGAATGAAATCGGAGAAATTACCTACCGGTCCAAGCCGGTAAGTACACATCATCGATAGCAACTTTCCCCCAACGGTCTTGCCGTTCCCGGAGAATAAGGAAATTGTAGGAAGATTTTATATTATTATACATACAGTGCATACGAAGTACGAAAGCAATATTTGGTATATCGGCAGATAAGATATCTGGCCTAGATTCCTCATAATTCTACCATGTGGGAAGCACAAACGGTTGAAAATGTATGTGATTAAGTAAAGGGGCAGTGGAGCAAGCGGGGGTAGTTTGGTCAAAACGGTAAAACGACCTGCTATCAGTGCTATGATTACTTGGGCGTATTATGAAGCACAGTTCCAGTCAACTATCTTATCGTGCGACGGTTAACAGTCAAAGACAGTCTCACCGTTAAATCATTTGGAGCTATCTCACCTATCTAACCGTGCAGATGGATGTGAAAGTTCAAATGCTAGATATGTGTATGTGTATGTATGGCTCTATTTGCATGTGAGGTTATATCGGTAAATACATATATTTGTATGTATATATGTATATACCTAGGTATGTATATATATATATATGTGCATTCATGATCCGGGGAGTCTCCAACTAATAAATGATCCTCTTACTCGAGTACATAGTAGTATATAAAAGATCGACCATCAAAAACTGTGATTATTTGTTGTGTTCGCGGTGGTGCTTTCTTGGATTAGATGCATGGAAATGAAATGCATAGCATGTGCAGGTATGTAATGTGCAACTAATATCCTGGACCTTCTTCATAGGTATCTCTGCAAATGAAGTGGATCAGGTTATACTGCCGCGAGAGATCTACAGAATCCCCTTTGGCAGCTTTTCTTGGGAGATCTCGGAAAAGGGTCCGGCAATGTCGTAAGAAGTCGTGGAAATATATTGAACTTTAAATCATACGATCTGAAGATTTATGGATATGGATATGGATATGGATATGGATATGGATATGGATATGGATATGGATATGGATATGGATATGGATATGGATATGGATATGGATATGGATATGGGTACGAGTGAGTGTGAACATACCTACAGAGTATGTGTATGACAATATGAAAGTATGTGCGTATCTAGATATGTCTATCAATTGCTACAGAGAGTAAGTACGAACCGCACCAACTGTATATAAAAGTATTTCGCAGTCAGACAATTCCGCAGCTTGACATCTCGACTCCCAAGTCTCGAGACATCGCATGATAAGTGGAATAACGGTCCCGTAACAACGGCATCTACCGCAAGTCATTCCAAGTCATTCCAAGTCATCGGCATTGAATCCAAATCCACTATAACTATAATAGTGAGGCTACATTCATTTCCGCTCTTCGCCAGATCAAGCAAATGTATACCGGCAGTACACTCTCTACATGGGAGAAAAAAGAGGCCAACATTAATCATCCCAATAAATTCTATAATAAATCAATCGATAATAAAAATATGAAAGTATAAAAGGTATTAATATTAAACGGATCCTTGAATAATCTTAAATCATAAAACTATTTTAACATTTAAATTCTCTGAATTGGAATGGAACAATTGAGTTATTGAAGGCCTTTGCCAGTAGTCAATTCCGGCCCGTTGTTCTCCTACGGAAAGACACTCTACAATACATTCACAATACACGTTGGCACCACAGTGACCACACCATCTTCAAGGTTTAAACCTAATCTATCTTGGCATGGCAATGGCAATGGCAATGGCATGCCACCCTCAATCTCAGATTTCCATTTAGATTTCCCGTTATGCAAGATCCCGAGCCGCTCTACCTTACCATTCATACACTCACTTACTCATTCACTCATTCATTGATCCAGCCCGGAACCTCTTTCCATCTCCCCTTCATTCCCGATTTCCCAAGATCAACCCCAAGTCTCTTTACTAACAAGGTTATTTCGATCGATGCATGCTAGCAAAAATACACCCGTTCACCAATCCCATTCTTCACAACCACAATCTCCTCGAGTCCTTCTCCATCTCTTTGCCTCGTCGAAAAAGCATATAACATCCAGTATCCAGATCCACACGCATCTGTCAAATGAAATCAAATAATGCTTCCTAGGTATCTTGAGGTCTACGTACATCCTCCCAGACCCATCCACCTACCCCACCAGAACGCGACTCAAGCGCAACATCCCCCCCTCAAGGATAAAATATACAGAACGACTGGGGTTTCAAACTAACGCCTAATATGTCCCAATTCAATTGTGCAAACAAGATCTCACTGCATCATTTTTGGCGAAGGTAGACGAACCCTGAGATTTCATCTCTCCGGGCCTCCGGAATCGTCTTGGAAGGATGAGGCGTGAGGTAGTAGCCTCAAAGCGATCGATGGTGATGCCGATGATGGAATCAAAGATGGATGGACGATGGCTCGCCCCACTGCTAAGCCATTGGTTTGGAATTTGCTTTGTTTGATATATAAGACATTTTGTGCTAACGGTTGATTCAACTAGACGATGTATGCTATTAGTAGAGCATATTTCTTATTCTTTTGACGGCGAGAGAAGTCTCTAGAACCTCTGCACGACAATGCATGTCTTCAGGTCAGGGGAATATCATCAGCTTCTGGAATGAAAACGCTAATTTCAGCTCCTCCTCATCCTTTCTATGCACAAAGGTATACGCACTCGATCTACTCAATCACTCTTAAAACGGTAACCTAATCAAAGGGCATGCATACCCATAACCTTTTCGGGATTGCTTTGCATGCACGCACCATATGCTTGAAGGATTGACGACCTGAATAGATGGGCTAGGGATTATGTCCGATTTAGATCGTTCACCAGATCTGTCAATTGAGCATACACACATTCTCCCCCAGCAGCTCTCATCTGTTCTCCACCGGTGAACTCACCTCCTCGTTTTCCCCTACCTCGATCTAATCCGTTTCGTCTCATCTCGTCTCACCCCATCTCGACGCCCTCTCCATCACTGTCCCCCCCCTCCATCCCGTTCCCTCTGAAGAAGAACAAGGTATAAAAAGACCCCAGTACCCGGATACTTACCACACCATACATAAACAATACATACATTATTGACGCATCCAAGATGTCATCATCCACGCACCAACCCAAAATCATCCGCATCATGACATTCCCGTTTCTTGACCCCCAATCAAACTTCTTTTCTACACCACTTACATGCGCCGCACCCATTCATTCCATTCTATTCCTGTGCATTTACATACAGCTAATGCTACGTCCTCTACTGTACCACACTGCATATGCGAGATCCAAACTACCATTCCTACAGGTAACGAACCATCCATCTACCTCCCTACCGTCAATCCCCATCTCCATCCCCATCCCCATCCCCATCCCCATCTCCAAACCAATCACCCAACCATCCATCCATCTATCCCTTCGCAAACAGTTCCCAATCCATCCATCCCCTCTCCCTCTCTCCATCGAACTCCCCCCAACCTCCTCCTCTAACCTCCAATCACAATCACAACTACCAAGAAATTCCCCCCTCACCCTTCTCTCACCCCTGTCTTAAATCCGAACACTTACATCTACCGTCGTAACTGTACTACTACTACTACCATACATCATCTAACCCATCTCCATTGTCTATCTCCATATGATGCAATACGACGAGATGATACACATCTCCGACCACGGCGTTTAGAAGAAAAAACAATTTGCTTTTTTCCATCTTCTCCCACCCTCACCCTAATCCTTTAGCTTTGTCTCCCATCTTCCATGTCTAGCTGAAATGCACATATCCCTCATACATAAAATCCATACTCCACAATCTCGCCAGCCATCCAACTAACGTAACATTCCCCTGTTGTGTTGATGATAGGACCCGACTCCTTCGGGTAGGTCTAACTAACTATCTGACATGTATGCATAGGTAGGTACTTCATTCATTAGAGGTCCAGAATTCAGAATTCAGAATTCAAGATGTAAATTCTATGACGCGAATAAACAAACAATACCGCCACAAATTCAATACGCTGTATGTAGAATCTTAGATAAATGTATGGATGGATAGATGGATAAATAGATAGATAGATGTACGAATACCAATATGCTATTTGTGATCTACGAGTACCTAGATAGATGGATACTCAGTATGGACTCTGAGGTATATCTATCTGTCTGTCTATCTATCCACGCAAAGTATTATGCAGATAGATAGACAGATTGATACCATAGCTGTAGCTGTATCTGTAGCTATACCTAATAACCCACCCATTAACCCATCAACGAGCCAGCGCCCTCTAACCCTATCACGACGCACTTTACTAATTTATCTTTTGTAACTTGTAGATTCTCAGCAGACCTCTATTCCACCATTCCTTTCCATTCTGTCATTATCTCCCTTCCTCTCTCCAACCCTGTCCTTCCCTTGCCTCCCTTTTCCATTTCTTTCTTTCTTTTCCGCCCCTTTATCCTCGCGCTCACCAAACATCTAATTATCAAAAAGTCCCGCCACTCCCTCCAAATCATCAATCTCACTCTTAACCTTCCGATTATCCTCAACCGGTCCCCTCATAAAAGCCTCTTGCATTTTACTCCTCTCCTTCCTCACGACACTTGCGCTCTTCGAGATCCTTCCCTGTTCACTAATACTAACCCCCTTCAAATCCTTCAACAAATCCAATATCAGCGCCCGCTGAGTTCTCTGTTGAACACCCTGTACTGTCAACGCTTCAATACATTTATTTACTGCTTTTTCTTGAATACCAGGTAAACTGAGGAGGATTTGCTTGGGGGTATCTGTAACGGGTGCATAGTGAGCTAAAATCGATGCAATAAGAGAAGCGAGATCCTTTTGTAGTTCTACGAAATAGGGCTCATTTAGTGACGAAATGGCAGCTTTTAGTACTTCAGTGCTGATAAATTCTCTGATTGATGAAGCGAGAGAAGAATCGTTGCCCGAGGAAAATTCGGGAACAATGGATCGGAAAACACGGAGGACAACCCCACAACAACGGGTATCTCTCATGCGAATAGCGTGTGTTAAGAAAAGTAGAAGAGATTCTAAAATAGCTTGTGAAGTCAAACAAAACTTTCTCATGCTTGGATATGAATTCGCTTGGCTTTGAATGAATGTCGAGGCTTCTTTGGCTGACCTCGGTGCGGGTGTGCTTCCGATATCTAGCAAAGGGTTAGTATTGATAAGATATGTGAAGATTTTTGGTAATTTACTTGGTCGTGCTGGATCGAGGAATCCAGCAATCATCATGACAGATGTATGTGTCAACTGTCGCAGAATGCTCTCTTCCTTCATTTCCTCGGTCAAAGTGTCTCCATCTGCAGGAACCACTTGCTTATGAGATAATCTCTCCCATTCGGAACTACATTTCGCGTCCATTTGAGCGAAGCAGGAAGCCAATATAGGAGGCACAAAGTGAGATCGAACTTCGACAGGACAATCATCCACCATGAGTCGCACAACATTCAACAAAGCAATAAGTTGATGTGAAGACAAGCAATGGGCATCTGCGAATAAAGCATTTGCAAGTGGTCCAGGGAGCTCGCTAAAGCCATAGAAATCAACATCCAAACGACTCATAGAATAAAGTATCGAGTAACAAGACTCTCTAACAGTACGAATTGAACCTCGTATAGATGATGCAAGACCTTCCATGGTAGATTTGGTACCAGTAACCCTAGCATAGAAGTCACCTTTACTTCCAACCGAAATTCCAGACTGCCAGAAGCGGTCCGTCAGAATTCGACTAACAATTGGTGCCATCTCTGGGGGAAGTTCATTCCAATTCGCAGGATTATGAAAGGCATGTGCATGACTATAAAAATTAGTAAGAACATCGAAAATAAGCAGTTCCACTTTTACCTCAAGTATCTTAGAAGAGTTGGCAATATAATTGGCAGCGCATCTCTCCATAAAGTGCAGGAAACCTTATAGGCAGGTTCTTCTTTCTCAAGCTTCTCGGTCGAGCAGCCTAGGAATGATTTTGTAGTTCTCAATGGCAGTGCCTGCACTCAGATTAGTAATAACCCCATTCGTTCAACAGTATTGAATATACCTTTAATCTCTCTTCCATATCTTTCTGTATCGATTGAGCTTCCGAGTCAAGCTGATAAGTCGACCAATCCTGTATCTCATGAACTCGCCTTGTGACAAGAAAGTCTCTTACGCGATTCAACCCAAGTAGGTCGCAGAACCCAGAGAACCCTTCGACCGCGTGATTCATTTCCGAATTTTGCCAACTTGCTTGCACAGGTGTTAAAAATCCTTGCAGCTTTTGCAAACGAATCTCTGGGTCAATTTTAGAGTTACGGTGGCTGGTAATATTAGTATGATATCTCAGATCTGGCTGTGAGGAACGACATACATAATCGTGAATAAGAAAGTTTGATATGACGTCTGACGTTTTTTATCCAGATTTCTGGTAGAAATGATTTCATCGACCTTTGCTTGGAGTTGATCATAGACGTCCTGCGAGCCTCAATCAGTAAAAACATCTTAATTAATTTAAAGGGACTTACCAATAGTTGATCAGGCATTTTTCCGGCTAGTCTTTGCAACTCATAAGCAGACTCTGCTTGTAGCTCTTTCACGGCTTCCGTATAAGCTGAGGCGTTTGGATACTCCATGGGTTGTGCCATCAAAATGTGTTCTAGCACTTTTAGCATGAAGCCCACTTTCTTATCTAAAGCCGTGGTTGAAAAGGCGACGGCAAGTTGTATAATTCTCTTTTGAATGATTGGATCCTAGTGACGAAGTTAGATAAGATCAAGAAAAGTGTGACTTCAACGGACCTCAAACTTGAGCTCCAGCAATCGTTGACACCAAGTTTCTAAATTGTCTTCTATACTTGTACGCTCTTGTTCCTGCTGATAGTCAGTTGAATGTGTCAATCTTGCTGTGCGTGTAATTACATCTCGTTGAGGGTCAGAGCCATGGCCTGCTCTCCATTTCATATATCCCTTGAGTGCTGCTTCTACCACGGTGAAATTCTTATCAACTCGTAGTACTGCTATCGAGGTTTTGGAATAGTTTTCCACTAAGATTAAGTCAATTATATGCAATTTAAAATGGGCTTGGGGGGAGGCAGGCGATCTACCGGAAAAGGGGGGGCATCCATCATAAAGGTGCTGCAAAGAGTTATCCACTTGGCTTAAAATATGATAGATGGCCTCTGATTGCTTCTGCCGAACGACAAGCTCTATGATTTGAGAGCAATATCGTCGATAGTTTCCTAGAAATGCATGTCTTTCAGGCTGTGTATCGATATCTTCCTGTAGAAATAGGTACTCTGCATCTTCGCAGTCATCTGGCATGTTCTCATATCGAATGAGGCGTGAACTAGAAAGTTCTAGAAGAGGTGCAATTAAAGGTGTTATAAAAGAAGACCCTCCAATGATTGGCGAGCGAAGCAATTTTGTCCAGGTAAGAATAATGGGTATCGAAACAACAAGGCTTTGACTTTGAGCAATAGCAAGAAAAAGATTCAAGAGGTTAGAAAGATCGCAAGATTCGGGTATAGCTGAAATTTTAGATTCTATGAAGACTCCGAGATTTGACATCATCTACATGAGGTTAGTATGAACGGGTTGGCTGTCGAAAGTGTGTCAAACCTCAGAAAACTTTTTAGCAAATAGATACTTTTCATCGTCAATATCATTTGCGTCTACCACAGACCATTGGAATAGATTTCGTAGTAAGCCAACCACTTCGCTGGTATACATCGGGCATACAAGCTCTAAGAATTCTTCATCCGAAAAATGAACACGAGAATAAAGTGCAAATAAAGCTTGAACAGACGCCTACAAAGGATATCAGTTCTGAAAGATAGTTTCACAGATACTGTTTATAAACTTACCAGTTGCACGGGTGTACTGGGCGCAGCGAGACATTTGCACATATATTGCACGCATTGAGCAGTGGAGATGGCTTTTGGTACGGTCCAGGGTACCACGGATTTATAAACAGCCAGTATCTTCACTGCGCAGCTCTGATACTGAGGACTCGAAATGTCCAGTTGAAGGCACTGGCCTAGCAATCCACCGATTCTTACAAGCCAACCTTCTTCTCCATGTCTCAAAACGGTACCTAGCTGTCGATTTGGGAATGCTTCTGATAGTACAACTGCAGGTGTGAAGATTTCGACACAAGCTTTGCTCAGAGCACCCTCGCGTAAGACCGTGACAGCATCTTCGCCATTGAAGACCTCATCGGAGAGGGTCTCGAGAACAAACAGAACAAATTCCTTATAGACCACAGTACCTGGAAGCTCCCATAGACCCACGAGAAGCTTATCCATATCAATCCACTCTGATCCCCAGCTCCTCTTCGCGATCTCTACCCAAAGTTGTGCTGTCTTGTTTCGCAGATATGAGGGGTCCTCTTGAGCCAGATTCTCTGAGAGTTGAATGACCCATTGCCGCAGCGCACTTGCTTGCCCTTCCGAATACGCTGCCCATTTATGTTTTATCGCATGCTCCAAAAGAGACAGTGCATAGTGGCGTACGACCGGTTCTTGGGATTTATCGGATGCTAAGGTAAACCCATGATAAGGAGCTTCGTCTTCGGCTTTGATGTTTTCTAGGAAACTCGAGGCTTGTTGGCGAGACTGATTGGATGAATACGGAGCATGGACAAGTTTCAAAGCTTCGTGAATTTGGGACAATAATGCCGTATTTCCATTGTCATGAGGGCTTAATACCTCGTTGGTAGTTGTGGTGTGCCCATTAGTAGACCCGTTCATGGTGACCGATTACTGTATGGCGGAAGCTAAAAAGTCAAGAGAATCTTTGTAAATTCTTGAGATTTATTTCCCAATGATACCCGTCTTTATAGAAAAGGTCTCAAATTATGTGGTCTAACCTAAATTTTATGTGAGAGTTAGATGTTCAAAGAGCTTGATCGAATTGCTTCGCAAACGTTTAAGTGAAGTTTATGAGAATTACAATCAATAGAAAAGTGAGAGTTTTGTGTCAGCGTAATTAAAGAAGGTACAGGAAGTCGGTATTGAATGAAATCCTCGTGTGCTGCGTTCATTCGAGAATATTGTACAGTAGAGAGAGGATTTGATATCGAAGATCTAAAGTAAGTAAACCAAAGCAATATCTCTTGTACAGTGAATCCAGATGTAGCCTTCTTCCCTAGTTTTCAGCGGTTGCTGCAGCCTTGCGGACCCATCCAATCACATCAATTACATAATCATTACAAAGTCGGTAATGCATCAATATCAAATCTCCGATCCGGGGTTGAATTCTCAACGTCAATTATATTATTACCTTGCCCAGGCCCGTGGTACAAAATGACCAAAGACATTAATATAATGAGGATCTCAAATCAAACTGGAAGAAATACAACGAACACATTGAAAGTTTTATGAGTCGTACGTATCGTGGTTCTATGGTTCAGATTAGCCATACTATTTTCCTAAGCTGCCTTCTCAGATGAACAAATCTTCATTTCTTTCGCGGCTATGAGAATCTAAAAGTTTGGGCCATCAGTTCATGTGACAGTACGGTGGAAACACCAGTTTATTTGGATCCTTAGTAGTTCTGAACTCACTTCCTTTGGCGCTCTGTTCAGTCGTTCTTCTCGCAACTAGTGCCTTGCTGATAACCTTCTCCCTCTGCTGTTCTCGCAACTTTCATGGATACTTTGCCTTCCTAACTTGATTGGTGACGGTGACCTTTGTTGACAAATCCTTTATTCTGAAGTGTCTCTCGGGCAATAATTTAGCTGCATACCCTCCCAATATTGGATGATAATTATCATATCCTATATTCTCCCTTTCTTTCGCTTGAGGTCTGTTGAAATGAATCTGAAATTGAATGAAATATATATATTTTCGTAAGCTAGGTAGGGAGTCCTGCTTATCACTGATTCCATTTATCTTCGTCTGTCTGTTTGCCTGAGGAAACTGAAGCATCGGGGCTACCAAACACTCAAACACTCTCTGCGGGTAGAAAACCACGGAGCAAACATATCACTATTCAAAGATTTATAAACTGGCACACGCTCTTATTCTGATCTCAAACAGTATGTTCTCGCTTCCTGTTGAACATGTTCTTTTGCGACGATGGAGTAAGAAGTAGATTAAAGATCATCCTCTAACAACAAACCTCTGTTTCACAAGTCACTTTCGCGTACCCAGCTCTACTGCTCCTCTGTCTATTTACCATCTCTTTCTGCAGTCTGCACCTAAAATAAAGGATTATTAGAAACAGAGAGACTCGAACTCCCATCACACATGCTCACGGTAGGTCAGAACCACGAAAGCACTCAGAGGTTCCCCACATGCAGTCCGTCCACACTCAGAGGCGAGTATTCTACCATTGAACCATGTTTCCAGTCGTTAAATACTGTTTAATTAGGTGAGGAAGTTATTTGGGCACAAGGCACAAGGTCGGAGAATCAGATTAGAGAAGATTATTCGTCATAAACTGTAGGAAAGATTGAGGATTGCTGTACAATATTACCTTATTATAGAAACGGTGCTACTCATGAAACAATCAAGTTTGTAAGTGCAATATTCTTGTTTGTAAAAGAGCCGATTGAAAAGGATTCGCCCCGAGTTGTTGAGACCACATCTGAGAATTCAATTCTCTGTTACTCCTATCACTACTCCAAAATACAAATTAGAACCGCTGCCTCCACCTATTTTCTGTTCCCACTTCTCGTCCTTCAACTAGAATTATTCATCCTCCATAATTCTAGCACATCAGCTTAAGTCTCATATCTTATTTCCATCAAACCCAGAGGCAAGTATTCCTCCCACGCATTCATTTCTCGCCTAATCCAAAATATTACTAGACTCATCAGTCTCAAAAATCATAATACATGATACATAATGCTAAAGCAGCTGCGCTAAGCGCACTGAGACTCTACAGTGCATCGCCCTTACCTCTATTCTACCTCCTATACCTGCATCTTCGAAACCTCACACATCACATCTCGCATCTCGAATCTCAACCCACCGCAACCAAACCCGAATCTATCCATACTAAGACCTATATGGTGTAAAAACTTACACAAGATCACAACTCTCTTCTCTTCCTATTTCTCTTCCTCCTTTTCTTCATTTCTCTTTTTATAGGAACAATATTGTTTCACACAAACTATCTATATAACTAGATAATTCATATCCCGTATATGGAAGCAAGCGCGAAGAAGACTGATTTTGTTCATAAAGACGATTTTGAAAAAGCTCGAGTAGTCCTACCAAATACTAGGAAGAGAGAGAGAGAGAGAACCAAACAACCCAAGATCAAGTATCCCTTCACTGCCCATCAACTCATGAAGCACTACTAACCTAACAGAAACAAAAGAAAGAAGAACAAAAACGACCTATCTTACAAACAGAGAAACAATATACCAAGAAAATCATCACAGATAACAACGATTACCATATGCATTCCATCCCATCCCATCCCATCTAATCTAATCTAAACACAGCAATTCGATACATCATACAAACACTTAGATAGTAGATACTACCCACAAACAACCTCTCTATTCCCATATTCACAATGAAACACCAAAAACATGTTGATGTAAATGGGGAGACTCAAGAGTGCGATGGGTGGTGGGAATGAGGATGTGGCTTTTGTGAAATTGAAGCGGAGTACGACAAAGGAGAGGAAAATGTAATGACAGGCAAATAGGGGTAGGAGGGAAAGGTGTAAGGGAAGACTGATGTTGGAAATAAAGTACAATAGATTTTGGAGATGGTAGATTTGTAGTGCACTGAACTGTGTATTGTTGAATTTTGAGCATGCGATTTTGTATGTATGGTATGATTTGATTGGTTGTCAGTGAGACTTGCACTTTTTCCTCTGATTTCTTAATTCTGTGTCTGAAGTATTATCGATTCATATTAGTTATTGTGCAATTCTGAGTATCCATTGTTAATGCATCTCAAGAAGATTTCAGTATCCCTAAAACATCACATTCTCATCGTGCCTCGAAAATTCTATTCCTTAATCACATCCCCATTCTTCTCCATTTCACCTACAAGGAATCTCCACTCATCACTACTTACTTTGCTTACACTCAATCGTGCCAGCTTCAACATTTGCATATTATTCAATGCGTTTCCCTTTTCTTCAAACCAAGCTTTAATTTCCTTGAGCGTGATAGGTGTTTTTAGTTTCTGGCGAAATTCGACGTGTACGACACTCCACTTGGGATCATCCGGTGACGATTTAGGATCGTAGTACGGAGCCTTAGGATCATGCGCTGAGACTATTCTTCTCATTAGTATGGTAATTGAAGGTATATGATTGATGAGGATTCATTACGATCCGGAGAATGTTCTTCAACGATCTCCATGATTCCAACAATTGCAGGAACTTTGCATGATGAATGATAAAAGAAGGCCAAATCTCCCTTTTTCATCGCACGAAGATTGTTGCGTGCTAATTTATGTGTAAGTGATGGTATCGTAAAACAGAGGGGCAAGGTGACACACCTGGATATGCTCGTATTCCTTTCCAAACGTTAGTATTAATGTTGACATGTAATACATGTGTAAGGAATAACATACCATCCCAAGGCTCTGGTTCAGTTTTAGCTGCCAAATCATCGATGGAGAATTTAATATCATGACCTTTTTCGATACGTGATTCAGGTTCGGCTTTCATTAGCCAATATTGACGAGTTGATGAGGATTTGGCCGAGAGGATTTCTGTTGTAGTAGATTTGGTGGATTTGGTAGAACTCTAATAATGGACCAGAAATTAAACTCGAAAGCGCAAAGATAGAAAATGAAATTGTCAAAATGATTGAAGAGTATGAGATAAAATCACTACCAGTAGGTATGTAGCATGATTTGTGAAGAGCACGTGCTTGTCCAAAAGGGTCCTTGTGAATCAGAATATAAAGCAGTAAATGCTAACTCGGGATATAATTCATGGGAGACTAGAGCATAAGAACATTGATAACAAGGAAAACAATCAACCTACAACAGTCGTTTTTGGTGCAGTAACTCCTCCATCAACATTTGCTTCTTGTTGAGAATCTCTATTTGCCGTCTCCGTTTTGATCTCCTTCTTGGTATTCTGTGCCGAGGAATACGAAGTTGATGAAGTTGTATTCTTTTCTTTCAAGCTCGCAGTATTGTTTACTTTTTGTCGACTTGATCTCCGAGGCTCTATATGAACTTCATCTCCAACATCTTTGGCCTTTCTCTTGACCATCTTGTACCGTATCTACCGTATGTACCGCGTGTTGTGTTTTATTAATGGTAAACACAATGGATATTTGAAACCTTGTATGTTTATGCAATGGAAAAGAGATAGGTGAATTCCCCTAGCACGAAGTAGATAAGCTAATGATGGTTTGATGGGTCCATGGAAATAATATCACCAAAGCTTTCCAAGCTCCAACGCCTCCAATGCCTCCATATATTTATTTTGATGGAGCAACAAGGATTAAAACCTTCTCGGCGTTTCCCAAACTTCCTTAAGCGAAAGAAATGACGACCAAGAAGCCTCGTGCCTGCCGAAACTAAAATCAAAAGCTAATCCATTTTTATGTTGTGCCCCAGTTACACCACCTGCACTCCTCCCTTTTAATACCACCTGCGAAAGTGTCTAAAATATAGGTCAACACTAGGTGAGCAATGTACGAGGTATCTAGCAGACACTTATTCAGATCTCCTGTGAAGGGGAATGTTTAGACATATGAGAATGAGAGTTAACTGAATAATATTCACCTCGTAGATTATGCAAGAGACATCTTTTCCTTTTCCATGGTGTCACTAGACGTTTGTTCTCGTCCCTCACCTGGACATTCATTAATGTGTGATTTAACGGACATTTATCCATCCATCCATACTGTTCTGGGCTTTTAAAGGCATTAGACCCTGTCTTATGCATGCTTGATAGACCATTGAGGCACTCTTCTCAAATAGACCCCAGCAACATGAACGCCATTCTGTCAAAAGCATCTATCCTTCCACAAAGCTTTCGTGCTTCCACCCAGCAACCTTCAACGAGATATTGAGTCTCCAAAATCACCAACGACGGGTTCGGATGGCCGGCTTCGAGGCAGACATCTAATGAATATGAAGAAAACACGAGGGAAGTTGCAATTTCACGGCACATTACTTGCAGGATAAATAGTCTCAGATGCAGGAATCATGATACGCAGCAATCACCACAAAACATCATACACGATAGCCTCCCTTCATTTTCCCACGCGTAGCATTTGATTGGTCTCATTAATTTCCAATGAATCAATGTGGTGGTGAGGAAGAATAGCGTACCAAGGAGCTATCAGTCAAGGCAATGATAGCAATGCTCTATAAGCTTACTAGGTATTTAGATGACATTTAAAAAGAACCTAGATGCATTGATCGACCTGAGTACAGTACAGATTGTCCCGTCTAATCTTTTGGTTCCCTTTCACCTATTCTCATTAGTGGATGTCAATCGAAGCCACAAGCATACCACAAACATATCATAAAGAAACACACAGGAATTGTCAAACGAATGCCCCGGGAAATAACGAGTCAACGAAACGAGATTCCAAGACGATATTGGCACCTCACGGAAAGAAAGATCTAAGTATCAGATGCCCACCTGTCTCCTGGTAAAATTACCAATCCCATTTCTCACCCATCTCATCCCAAACCCAAGAGGCATAATCTGTAAGGGTATCATTGGTCTGTGTGTTTGTGTGTGTGATATGGTTAGTATCTCCATGATGTGAGGAGAATTGAAATGGGTCTAGAGAAGTAAAAGAAGGAACGAGTACCATACCAGCATATCCTTCAGAGACGGCATTTGTAACCTATCAATCTGATCTTTTCTGGATCGTCAGGTAAGGCAATGAATTATACGCCAAAAGCTTATATCCCGGTGGGAAACGTGATTTCCAAATTGGCCCTGCACCTTTGAACAATTAAATAAAACTCCATTCCCCCTCTTTTTCTTCTGTTCCTGTTTTTTTCTCTCATCCTACTATTCTCTCCTTGGTATCATGATTCTGTCTTCTATTCCATCAGTCTTTTCTTCTTCGTTTTCTTTCTTGTTCCGCGCCATTATTGGGAATTGATTCAATTTCTCCGTCTTGTATCCTCCTTCCTCACACTATCATAAACCTTGTCGAGAAAAAACACAGGGCGGCCTTCCATTTTCCAAATACAACAAACAGGACGAAATGGATTCACAGCATCAAATGACTATGGCATCGTCTCTATATCATGGAACATTGTCCTTTATTTCTGCAACCTTCCCTTTCACTTTCTTCATCTTGGACATGTCAAGTTTTTTTTCCCTTTATGTCACAGATTTTCTTATGGTCCAAATCCGTCAGGTTAAAGCGACCAGGAATTTCACACCGCATCAGGAACAGGCACGACCGGGAACCAATCATACTAGTCCAACACACATACTATCGCTCATTTTTACTATACTTACTCACCCAATTTCATTGACCAAGGAATCTTTAGGACATTGCGAAGATATTAACAGTAATAAGGAAAACCCGAGTCTTGATGAAGGATTCATTCTATGCGATTTTTGATGTGATTCGAATTCCCATTCGAATTCATTGAAGACGATAAAATGATCTTTTCGGATGGAAGGGGTTACAAATTGAGTTGAGTCAAGGATATCACGATATGATTGGCTTAACCATCGTTAGCCGTTTTCTCTTTTTCTCTCTAAAAAAAATGGAGCGACGACCGAGGAAAGGAAAAGGAAAACGAAACGATCTCATACAGCCAGCATCTATCCATCTATCAGCAAAAAAACAGGTGAACGCCGCGACATTCATCCGACAATCTCCTTAACACTCAACAACGCAACCCTCCCCCGGAAGACTTCTCATTAGTTCAAATTCGCATTTTAGAGTATCATTTCACGCTGCCTAGGCATTTCACTTATCTTTGGGTTGCTTATTCGGTCCACCACTTGATTCAACGAACGTGTTACAGCAAGCATTCTCACATTGATTCTTATTTTATTTATTTTTACGATACAGCATAGCATTATTTCGCCAACCATCGGATCCAAACCCCCATTCTCTGTCCGAACCTATTCTAATTCGACCTTATTATTGGAGCCGTGTATTGAGACGGGTATGTTCCGATCTTTTCAACTATCTCTTGATCTTCCCATGTATCTTATCCGTACACATCCGGAGAAGTTGTACGGGTTGCCTTCTTACCGCTTGGTCGCTGCCTTACCTTTTCTCTCCTTACCTTATCTTACCTTACCGGACTCTACCGCGCATTCGCAACTCTCCCTCAAATTTACCACCGCCGTACCTCATTATTATCATTCCTCAAGCTACCTACCTACCTCCACCTCCACCTCCACCTCCAACCCAACAAAAACGTGACCGTGAATCCTTACACTCACAATTGGTCACGCTTTCCCTCTCCTCCAATGTTATATTGCAATCCTTTACGTTGGAACACAATACCCATCTATTCATCGCATCAATCATCAATCAAATTAACACAAATACATATATTATTCTCAGACTCACATTCATCTCCCACCCACGCACCCACCAATTCGTCGACCATTCTGGATCTTCCAATTACCATGGATAATTGACTGACACAACATATTTTGTTCTAGAAAAATCCCAAATTCTTCTTTTTGTATTATAATTCTATTATAATCACTCACCCATTTTCATTATCTCGTCATTGGTTGGTAAGTTAATCATTTCTGAAATTCTAGAAAGTCTTTTTTCGCCTTTGATCTTCATTCAATTGACGCTCCGTTCCGTGGTTCTGATTGAACGAACGAAGCGTGGTTATTTTGGGGCGTTACTTTTTTAGTCACTAATCCTAATCTTACGTTAGCGTACAATTCAGGTGAAGAGAGACTCCGAGACTGTCAAAACAATTTGGGACCTCAACAGCGCGCGTCGATAGGTAAGACCTTGCCTTTCATTCCTCTCATTCCTATCCTTATGTTAGAAAGATGTCACGAGACATATTGTAGTTATTGATGCGCATGTTGATTGAATATCGTGGATGCTGTTGATAATAAAGTTGATGAAGCAATTGTTTCCCCCTTTGCTTCATTTGACCCATCAGCGCGTCGCGACTTCATCGCGCTAGATTCTATCTTTTATTTCTGCATCTGCACCTTCATCTTACTGGAGTTCAATGGATTCAAACTTAACTTTGATGATAACTAACACTTGTGCGCATCTGCAGATGGGTTGCCACTACTATCATCCACAGACATGAGCTCCTGGATGAACGACGCTGCCGTCCAAAATCACAATGGCGCAGGCTTCAATCATATGAACGAATCGAATACCGGAGGAAACATGATGGACCCATCGGGCTTTATGCCCACTTCATCATCCTTTGATCCCAATCAATTCCAGAATCAACAATTACAACAAAGAATGCAAAATGGTGGAATGCGCAATGGGTCGCCAGCCTTCAATAACCCCGTGTATCAAACCAATCCTGTCATTCCATCAAAGAGACCAAGGCCAAGGGAAGACAGTCTAGGTACATCACCCAGGCAAGCTTCTGGCATGCTACCTGGATCTCGCTCACAAACTCCACAACAAGCTGCCTATCCCAATTTTTCACCTAATAATGTCCCCCCACAACATGCGCCTCAACAGACACCATATTCGCATCTACAAAATGGATCGAGTAATGCTAGTCCGTCTCCAATCATGGCTAATCAACTGCGTCCTGGCGGTGTACCACAACGAGTTTCTACAGCTTCTCCTCATCCATTCTCGCCTTCACAATCTGATCATGGAAGCCGAGTCGAGACACCACAAAATAGTACATTTGCCCAGAACACTCCCTATGCACCTGCCTATGGTCAAAATTTTACTCCCCCACCAGGACGAACTTCGGCACCACCGCAAAGTGCGATGTCGACGCCACAAATGCCACCTACGATGTCACAACCTCAAATGTATAATCAACAGGCCCAACCACCGAATCACCAACCGCAGCAAAAGAACGCTTCTTTGGACCAAACCAGGCAAATGTATCAGATGCGACTGCAACAATCACTTCAGCAACAGCAACAACAACAACAACAACAACAACAACAACAACAACAGCAGCAACAGCAACAGCATCAACAACAGGGCAATTTACATGCCGCGCAACGACAGAACATGTCGCCTGGTGTAAATCCATTGTCTCAAGGGCAGATGATGCAAGCACCAAACGGCCAATTTGCTGGCATGCGACCTCAGCAAGCTTCATTGGCCCAAAATCAAAATCAGAACAATTTTCTCAAAAGCTTGGCTGCTTTCATGCAGTCAAAGGGTCTGCCTTTGGAGACGAATCCATTTGTAGGTGATAGACATATCAATATTTATGTTTTGTATGCGGCAGTTACCAAATATGGAGGATACAGAAATGTGACGGCCCAAAATGCATGGGGACAAATTGCGCAAGCTATTCAAATACATCCCTTGAGATATCAAAACGTGCCTCCGCAACTCAAGGCTCTATATGAGAGAAATCTTCTTGCGTTCGAGGAGGCTTTTCAATCCAATATGCAAAGGCAGAGAGCAGCCGCAATGAAGCAGGGTGGTGCTATCGGCGTACCCCAAATGTCGCCCACTAAACAAATGCCTCCATCAAACTCTATGCAAGCATCACATTACATGCAACAGCAGATCGCCCAACAGCAGCATCTCCAGCAGCAACAAACTACCCCCATGAAGCAAATGACACCTCTACATCATCCTCAACAACCTGTCATGAATGGTTTCTCAACTCCACAAGCACCGCCAGTACATCCTTTGGGATCTCAAAGCCATGCTCGGAACAGTCTCTCGAGGAGTGTCGAGGCCACTCCGCCGCAAAATACCGGCATTTATCCAATACCGTCTCCAGCCTCATTACCCAAGTCTGGCAGTATATCATTGGCATCACCTCATCCTAACATGGTGCCGGCATTAGATGAGCAAAATCAAGATGAGCTAATGAACGTAGTCCTTCCTGAGAAGTTGAAGGTCTTCTCGCGGATTCCTGATGAAAATGGGGGCTCCCTCGACTTGGAGGTTCTCCGTGGCGAGGGGACTTCCTTGTTGAAATTAAAGCCAGATTTTCCACCATTGACTGAAATTGGTACCATCGATGTCCATGCCTTAACCATGAGCCTTCAATCCGGACTACACGCCGAAGTACGTTTGGCTTTAGATACTCTGGCCTTGGTGTCCTCCGAACAACGGCTACCGATAGAGTTGATGAAATGCGATGATTTGGTTGAGACACTGGTTGATTGCGCCGAGGATCAGGTTGAATTGTTAGCCGAAAACGCGGCAGAGGTATCAGATATGATGCTCATAAATTCATACGAAGATGTCGTCCGCGGCTGCCAGGCTGAGAAGCATGCCGTACAAGATATTCCGCCTTTTGGATCGGAGGAATATCAGGTCGACCGAGCAGTCGAGAAGCTGATTTGCATAACCAGTATTTTGCGCAACCTTTCATTTCACGAACCAAATCTTTTGTTCCTTGCAGAAGAGTTTGTTATCAAATTCTTCTGCGTGGTAATACGGTATCTGGGAACTCGAAATATGCTACTTAGGACCAACCAGAACACGCTTGAATTCATGAAAGACGGTGTTATTTTACTATCAAACATTGCACATGAGATCAAGTTACCTGGTCGCGAACAAGCGTTATGTTTATTGCATTTCCTATTGGCATTCGCGCCCTGCCCGCCCCCAAATGTAATGGGATCCGATAAAATCACATTTTCGCAGTACGACCCAACTATTCATTATTATATCTATCCTGCTGTTGATAGTCTTGCCAAGCTTCTTGCGCGGGATGAACCAAACCGAACTCATTACAAAACGATCTTTGCCTCCGACGTGTCTTCGTCTCCACCTTTTGACCTTCTGACAAGAACATTTGCTCTGTCTATCTCGGTGATACCTGATCAGCAAAAAGATCCTAAACGGGGAACCTTCCTACCTCTGGTTGAAGCACGAAAGCCAATGTTGATGCAAGGCATACTTGCTGCGGAACTTCTGGCAAACCTTGCACCAGGATACGACAGTGGCATTGCAAAAGCTTGGTTAACTTCAGAGGATGGGTTTGCAAAGAATCTTTCACACCTTGTATTAACATTATGTCACGAAGCGCCACAAGGTCCATCGCATGGCAGAGTTTCTGCCGCACCTAAAACGGCAGAGGAAGAGGCAATGTTACAAATAATTCTTGGTGGAATTGGAATATTACGCCGACTGGCTGAAAAGTCACGAGACCCCGAAGACCCGACCTCTATGATACCCATACCTGGAATGCCAACGACGGAACGAATAATAAAACTACATGAACGCAAACAGCCTAGGCTGAAAGAGGCATTGCGACAATTGTGCACTTTTACAAGTCTTGGCTAATGAGTGGTTGGGTTTTCATCAATGTATTAAGGTTCATAGACGCATGAATTAATAGCGTATGGAGTCGGCGTTCGTAATTTGATATATCTGCCTGCTAAGCGTGGCATTTGCTTGATGTCTGTGATTCTTGTGGTATGGCTGGTATTGGTTTGTGTACAAGGGGTGATGGGTTCTCTTGAAAAGTAAGAGTGTATTGTACATATAGGCATTGAGTGTTTAGAATGATAACCAAAGCATAATATTGCTTTTGAAACAACTGAACCCGTATAAAAAATTTCTCGTCCATGATTGTGTTGCAAGTATCCCATTAAAAATGTCGCTCCTTGAGGAACTCCTTTACTTCCAGTTTGCACGACCCCTGTGATATGGTCAGTAAACTCATGGATCAAACCTGCATAAGGACTACACAACATACCTTGATTATGATATGCTTCGCCAATTGATTGACCCGAATCTCCTTGTCGGAGAATGCCTCTTCTAATTGCTCCTTCAACTTCATGATATCTCCCTCAATCTTTCTGATTTTTGTCTGCTTCAAGTTACCACCTGCTTTGGAAAGTGCATATACTGGCAGTTGTTTGGACGGCGTTCGAGATACATAGTACGGCTGATTCGGGGCTGTCGCAGGTGCAGTTTGTGAGGGGATTGGCGTCGAGGTTGAAATTGCTTCCTTTGTTGGGTCCGAGGAAGCGGGGTTCGTAGATAGTCTAGCAACACCAAGGAAATATCGTAAAGTGGTTGGTCTAGGCAAAGCCATAGGCCTGAGGAATTGTAGTGACATCGTAAGTGATATGAGGTTGTGGAAAGATTAATTTTTGATCAATTATCTTCCCCAAACTTCATTCGAACGTCGCGAACTTCTCAACCACCAAAAAGACGCTAATAATTTAAGCTACCCTCCACTAGCGCGAAATTTTGTAGGCGGGCGCACACAATCATCAAATTCCGACATCTTTATCCTGCGAAAGTGTGAACCCCACCACTATTTCCAACTCACGACAGCACAATAGGATCGCAATCATGGCGGACAATACTCCCACGACTGCGAATGACCTTCTTAATGATGCTGCTCAAGCAGCGGCCAAGAGCCCCGAGGAAATCGCCAAAGAGAACGACCTCCTTCCTAAACTCATCACCCACCTCGACAGACATTTAATCTTCCCTTTGCTACAATTTGTCGGTGACCAAGATGACGAGCCATCGCCAGAAATCACCAAGGCAAAATTCGAATTGTTGAAGAAGACCAACATGACCGATTATGTTGCCAGTCTCCACTGCGAAATCGAGGGTGTGGATGAAGCACCAAAGGAATACGCGAATAAGAGACAAGAAATTCTTCAAAGATTAGAAATTTTCGGACAAGAGAGCGAGAAAATCACAGATTTGTTAGGCAGAGAGGACGTTGTTACTGGACTGAGAAGCGACAAGGTTGCTAACTTGGAGTTCTTGAAGAAGGAGCATGATGTACGTATGGGAATTTTGTGTCACTGAAAATTCAACCTAACAAAGAGACAGGTCACAATTGAGATGGTTAACGTCTTATACGACTTCGGTAACTTCCAATACAGCTGTGGAAACTACGGAGCGGCTGCCGAACTCCTTTACCAATTCAGAGTCCTCTCTACCGACGATGACAAAGTCACTGCAGCAACATGGGGTAAATTGGCTTGTGAGATCTTGACTGGAAACTGGGAATCCGCTATGGAGGAGGTCCAAAAAGTGAAGGAATCGATCGAGACCAAGCTCTTCAACAAACCTCTCGCACAACTTCACCACCGCACCTGGCTCATCCACTGGGCTTTGTTCCCATTCTTCAACCACGAACCCGCTCGTGATGTTATCTGCGACCTCTTCTTCTCCCCAGCATTCATTAACACCATTCAAACCGCCTGCCCATGGATTCTTAGATACTTGACTGCTGCAGTCATTACCAACCGTAACCGTACACGCAACACTGGTCAATATCAGAAACAACTCAAAGATATTATTCGTATTGTTAAGCAAGAGAACTACGAATACTCAGACCCCGTCACCGATTTCATCAAGGCTTTATACCTTGACTTCGATTTTGAGGAAGCACAAAAGAAACTCTCCGAAGCTGAGGAAGTTCTCCGTTCCGATTTCTTCCTCGTCGCCGCCTCTGAAAACTTTGTTGAGGCCGCCAGACATTTGATCAGTGAGAGCTACTGCAAGATTCATCAAAGAATTGATATCAAGGATTTGAGTGCAAGATTGGGCTTGAACCAAGATGATGGTGAAAAATGGATTGTCAACCTCATCAGAGATACCAGAGTTGACGCCAAGATTGATTACAAGGAAGGAACAGTTGTCATGAACCACCCACCAAGCAGTGTATACCAACAAGTAATTGAGAGGACGAAGGGAGGATTCTTCAGAACACAAGTTCTGAGCGCAGCTGTTGCGAAGTAAGGCGAATCTACACTTTAGGGGGTTGGAGAGAGGTTAGGAGCGTGGAAGCTGTTATCTAGGTCTCTCGTAATGGGTAGATGGGATCACGCATACTGAACGATATGTATATGGTCGGTCTGTTACGATCTGGTCTGGTCTGCATGGCTTTAAGCTGGCTGGCGTTTGGATTGGGGAAAACAAATAGCAAAAATGGAATGAGAACGAAATGATATAGTAGATTTCAGTCTTAGCTGTGCCCCTGTTGACAATCGAAATGTATGGGAATGAACGCAAGACATGCTAGAAATAGAAGCATATTGAGGGGCTGGACAGATGTATTGAAAGCAAATGATTATATAAATCGTTTCTTGCACGAATATATCAAATCTCTGGATCTATGTTTTGCTTAACGAACTGTCTGCTGAAATGAACCGTCTCCTTTACATATTCTGTCTCTTTTGCACATTGCATTTGCATACTTTCCTACTCCAACCAATTGGATATGTCCAACGAGTACAACCTTAAGTTATCGAGGTAGTCCTCATCTTCTGTTTCATTCTTGGCATTAGTAGTAGACGTGTACTATTTTTTTGGTTAAGACAGTCTGCTTTTGAACTCAGGGGGATGGAATGGCGGATAGATACTAGATGAGCCATACCCCTCTCTCTGTTGTTTGATCGAGTAGGTGGCAGTTTGTGTGGTTGGTGGTACTGGCAGAATACACAATGCATGCTAGATTCTAGATGATGAACCAAAATAGAACAAAGCAGTGCAAAGGATTTCGATTTTTTGAATTATTGTAGGGTTTCTTGTTCTGCTGAACAAAGCCACCTGTGTTTTTCATTCATTTCAATCCCATTGTAAAGCTCTCTTTATCTCCTAACAAAAGAGAATTGAGTGCAAGGAAATTGAGCGAACAATGGCCTTCTTCCTTTAAAATGCTTCTTGTGCCGCGACATGTTTTCTTCCTTTCCTTTTTATGAAAACCTTCAAAGTTACACATCTCATCTTCTACTTGCATTTACGTTTACATTCACAGTCGATTATATATTATCTACGCTAAACGATTCTCAAAATACACACATCAACATCTATCAACCCCACAATATTCACCTCACACAGCGAATCAACCATCACCTACCAACCATGCCCAAACAAACTCGCACCCCGGGACAACCCCTCCTAGAACGTCCCCACCTCGACTCCCACGTCCAACAAACCCTCAACCGCACCCTCTTCCGCGAACCCACGCTCGCGCGTCGCCAAAACCAAGCACAGGTGCAGCGCAGAGGAACCCTCGTACAGCGAGCCGTTCAAAGACCCCATGTGAGTATCTTCACCGAATCCGATTCTGACATCTTTCCTTTAGTGCACACTCCTTCCTTTACCGTTTCGCCCGAAGACGCATTTGCTGTTCGGGGGAGCGGGGTAGGTTCGCCCGTTTCGCCTTTGACTCCTGAGGTACTATCGCAAGAGCACTCTCCCAAACCATCCCAGGAACAGGTAAACTACACACTCGGAATCGAACCCGCGACTCCCGCCTCGGAACTCGAGCCCTGTGGGGCAGCGATGTATACTCATTGGTATTTTGATCAGCAGGCGGCGAATCACTATGACGAGAAACATGTGAGTATGAGTGATAGGTCTGCGTTTACGATGATGAGTGGAGGGTTGGAGAGGAGGAGGAGGGGAGTGCGGGTGAGTGTTAAGAGGGTGAGGACGTGGATTCGGGGGAAAGCGGAGCAGAAGGAGAGAGAAAGGGTAGAGAGGAGACAGGAGAAGAAAGGGGAGTTGGTGGTCAAAGAGAGGGTTTTGGTGTGTGAGGAGAAAGAGCGATGTGAGAAGGGGAAGGGGGTAAAAGGGAAGTTAGGCGCGGTGTTGAAGAGGGGGACGGATAGGTTGAGGAAACTGGTGCCCGGGGGGAAGAAGGCGATGGGAGAGAAGAAAGAGGAGTGGAGAGTCTTGGATAGGATTACGGGATTTCAGACGATTGAGTAGGGAGGGTGAGTACTCTAGGTAGGTGTTTGATTTCTATATCTTTATTTCTTTCCTTCTCTCATTTTTGGATTGCCATATTCTTTGCGAGATGTTAATTTATTTGTTTTAAAGGTAAGTCATATATAATACACTATACGCATAATTGAGAAATTGTTTTTACTCCTTATCTATAACCCACCGATGTGCTGTGATGAGTGAGATGTTACTTTGATTTTTGTCAGGAGTAAGTATTAGTGAAACCGTTTAGTACACCCAGAACAAACCCTATCAATAAAAACTATATGTTCCAATGGAATGATATCAAAACGAAGCAAGTGTTAACAAAGGGAGACTAACACAGCTAAAAGACATAGGCGGCCTGAACAGTAACCTACGATAAACAGGCCATGAATTCTCTCAAAAACAATCCTCTTTCTCCATAATCACACACGTCGATCATTCATCACCAAACCATGCCGAATTAGAAGTCGAAATATAAACCCAACATCGCGAATACGCTATTCGTCGCCCTCCCAGAAATGTCGACGACGAACGTCCCCCATCAAAAAAAAAAAGCAAAAAAGAAACATACAACAGTGGGGATTCGCTGGTGGTCACCCACCCAACTACTAATCCACCGATCTGAAGCTTGTGTATGGCAGAGCGGACGGGATGCCCAATTCTCTTCAGTCTATGGTCGTATGTGTCAAAACTTTGCTAGACTAAATACATATTGCAATTGTATCGATTCATCCTGATCTCATAAGCGAGGGGTTACACAAACGAGATTAGGTTTGGCTTGATCTTACCCTCACTCAGTCTGGGTATTGCACTTGGAGTGTCTCCCTTGATTTTTGGACTTGATTGTAAGGTATGTAGAACATATTGTTATTCAGATAGAACTAACTGTTGCTTTGTGAGGGGATAGTAAATAGTGAATATCGTGAATGTGAAAAAAAAAGAGAAACGCAGGTGCACTAGCCAATGCTCACTTCCGTCGCAAAGGATATGGATTCCTCATCAACATCCTTTGACCCTCATCCATATGATGATATGCTTCCGCGAACTCAAAAAGTCTACCGGCTAAACAATCTTCGTGAAGTTCTACCGGATCTGCCTCTCTCAGAAGTCTCTTGTAAATTTCCAACAGAATGCAGGTTTCCTCAAAACTCTGGCAATTCATGAAGCCATAGTCCACTTGCAGTGTTTCATTTGGTGGAAACTTAGTGGGATTGTCAATGGCTACGAACTGTCTCAAAGACCAGACTGAAGCTTGTGGTCTGGAGGGGGATAGTGATAGAAACCATTGTAAGAATTTGAATCCTAATCGCATTCTTTGCAGTCCTTTGGAGTCTATGAGTTCAATTAATTTACCAGACTCGTACGCATGCCAGAATTCCGTAAAGGTGGCTATTTGCGGGGTGGGACCATAGAAAATGCGTTGATTGCTTCCTCGAAGGTCATCGAGAAGTTTGTTCCCGAGTAGTAATCGTCTGTAGAGCAACTCAAGCGCGCTTTCTTCTCGCTCGTCATTGCAAGTGCAAAAGCCAAAGCTGTACCAGTTCTTTTGGATTGGGTTTGGATGCGCCGCATGGAGGACCGTCGCTAGAAGTTCATAGCATTGCATCTTGGCCTCGGGTTCTAACTGACTTGGCTGTTTATGCTGATCTTCTTTATCCAAATAAGCCTTGGCTTGGTCGTAAAATGTGGCTAGTATATTCTGGGTTGAATGCTTTTGAGTGAATGGTTTTTCCAAAATATGTAGATTGCCCAGAAACCACGGAAAATACCCCCCTCGATTGGCTTCGTTGATTTGATAGAAGTATTTTTTGATGTTAGCAATAAGGGTGCCCTCAACTTGCCATCTGTGAATATCTTCGACTGGGACATCGCCGAGCCACAACCCCTTATAAAGCCCCAAAAGCTTATAATGGTCCGTAAATGATACCAGACGATTAAAGCCGAAATCTTCAAGAACATCTTCCTCGTCAGGAACAGTATCCCTCACAATGTTCCTGTAAAGATAATCAGCCGAGGTGAGCGGTCGCTTGGCACACGTGAACAAATGCGACCCGTTTGTCTTAGTCTCGCATAATTCACTGCAATAGAAATCTCTATTGCAAATACTGCACGGTCGCGATGTTACTTTGGAGCAGGTATTGCATTCACCAAGCTGGTTCGACTTAGTCAATGCGGCCCCTGACGGGTTTCCCCAGGTAGGCTTCGGGAAAGCGGTTTTACTCTTTCCTACTGATAATCTGCCCGGGTCTCAGCTCTTGCATAACAATTTCAACAGCTGAAAGATTATATTATATCTCGATCATTCTTACCTATTGAATAGCCCAGCAACTCTTTCTTGCTTCATTTTCTTTTTTCTTTGCTCTATTGCCAGGTGCTTACCCGACTTTTCAGCCTTGCGGTCACTGAATATGCTGCTTCCACCAACAACAGACGTCCTTTCAAGTCGTACTGCTTTGTCGAAGTCCGACTTCAATTCTTTCTCAATGTCCTTTTGCACTTGTAACACTGATTTGGCTACTTTATCCGCCTGGCTAGAAGCTAGTCCTGTTGTCTCGGTTACCGTCCAGGGCTTGAATAGTCGTCCATGGCAACCCCTTGTACCAATTCTGCCATATGCTTTGAGGAAATGCGAGCACATGAAATAGCTATACTTGCTGCAGCCAAAATAGGCAAATGATTTATCCATTAATCGCTCATTTCTACTCAAAAAAAATATCATTTGAATCTCAGCATGTATATTAAGTGCCTGTTTTTGCAACTTTCCGTACTCCCGCTCCGCTTTGGCAACAGTCCAGCTTGGCCCGATCACAGTTTCGACTGTTAAGGTGTCGGTCGGAAGATCAAGGAGATTCAAGGTCTCTCTTAGCTTGAGTGCATCCTTGAGCGCCTTTTGCGGTATCCTATCACCGGTCACTGGGATTATGGTAACATTGTTGAAACTTGGGAGCTTAAGAGAAACCTCTTTGAATTTCTCAAGTATGACCCGAAGCCTACCGAGAAAACAAATATCAATCCATAGTTTTCTAGTTTGTTTCGTAGACTTCGGAGATGTTTGGAGAAGCTCCTCGACCACTTTGCTCCTTTGTAAATCATATGCTTTTGTGACAAGCGTCCCATGTCTGCCGATCAACCTCTGGCCCGCCTTTAGCCCAGAAAAGGTCTGATTTTGAAGAACCAAGATTTTGTTACGTGCTGTAGTGAACTTGTCGTTGTTGGCATTGTTAAATACGGTGTTACAACTCTTGAGGCTCAACCTCAGGTTCGGAATATAAGTGTCTTCGAGACGGTCTTCATAATACGCCAACATTTCATTCCAAAGCACCTCCTCGACTATTCGATTCGGCAAGTCTCTTCACAAAAGTTAGATTTGGCTCAAGTTGTATTTGGTGAGCAGGTACCTTTTTCGTGGAACAAGCCACTTAGCCGCTTGCTTAACTTTTCAAAGAAAACATTGTCCACAATCTGAAAGCCTCCATTTCGAGTGATCCAAAGCGTCACATTCTCCAGGCCCTCCATCATACTGGAACACGCAACATGTTTGCCGCCTTTCTTATTAGCAGTCAATTCTGCCAGACAACCCAGGAACTTTGTTTTCAATTGACGATATCCTGAATCTGAAATTTGGTCACAGTAGCTTGTGTCTATACTAATCACATCGCTGTCAGTAGTAGACTCGTTCTTGTCAGACAGCTCCATGCCCAAGGAGACTGGCTCAACTTGTCCATTATTTCGAAGTGCAAGAAGATTTGCGTAGACAGTGAATTCTCGTTTATTAAGTCCTGAGAGATTACAGTCAAAGTCTTGAGTCATGATGCTAGATTTATCGATGATTTTTGTGAATCATCTAACGGAAGGTGCGAAACATAAGTCATGTCATGCATGCATGCGGAGGCGACCATTATCGTACCGTATCACAAAACATACGCCACAATATGTGGCTTCGCCCTGTAAACTCACGATTGCAAAGTCCAACATAACGGTCAGTCTATTAAACCTTGAAGTTGAATGCATATCAGCGTTGGTAGGATAGAAGTAGGAATCAATCTAGTTCGTTCTTGATCTAGGCTCGTAGCTAGTGGGTTCGCGCTTACTAGAGAGGATATGGAATTACACGATCTATCGAAAGGAAATTGTTGACGAAAAGGGTAGGTTTATATATGGGATATAATATTTAAACAAATCTGCCATCTGGGGGAGCATCTCGCTTGCGATCTCGCTATGAGTTTATTAAAACAATTGCCTAGCATGAAATTCTTCAAACTTTTAGAAATTCGTTCTTTCATTAAACTCAATAATAGCATAATGCCAAAAGCAAGAGACTATCGCTGTTGGGGTCGTGTTCCAGACCATCGAATACACTGATCTGGTTTGAGGTAGCCACTTCCTCTTCGAGAAAATATGGATCAATACAAGCTAGATTACTAGTCACGAGGCAAAAAACGGGTAAAATTTGTACTCAAAACGTATGCTATACATTTATATAAACTAAACTTAAACATTAAAACCACAACTTGTATTTATATACGTGAATATTAATATATCGCATCAATCCGCATGCACATGCAAACTATTCGTACAACGCTTGTTGCCACCATGCACATCTGTTGTTTGCAGTGGTATCGGTTTGCACACTCCCCAAGCCAGTAGTTCCAAGAACGAGTGTCGTGGCATTGCTTTGGTATTCTGGGAAGAATGGCACTCCAACCCCATTGGGATCACCTGTCATAGCGAAGTTCATGATGTATCTTTGTAAATCAGCTGCTATGGTAGCGTTTACTGGCAGTCCGTCGTTTGAGGTAGTAGTGTCACCATTGAAGAACGTGTATGCAATGTCTTCGCCGTGAAGTCCGGGTGGAACGGTAAAATAGTAAGAGTGTGTTTCGTTACGGAATGCGGTGTTTAGGTAGCGAGTATTGCACGTGAAAACAATTTCGGCTGTGATCAGGGATGTTCGTTCCAAAACACTCGTGTATGGATAAGAACCATTGTAGACTGGTGGGTAAAGGGTTCCAGTCACGTATGCCAGTGTGGAATTAGATATGGTGGGCAGAGTGGTTGTAAGATCGGTAGCGATATCGGCGTCTGTAGAGAAGAAGGGAGATGTGAAGAATGCACCTTCATTGGAATTGTGCCCTGTCATGATCTTGACGTTCGTATCGAATTTGCCCTCAAGAAGTAATTTGGCCGGTAACTCAGGTACAAAAGTACCGTCAACTGCTGGCCCGAAAGTAAAAGTACCATAAGGAGCCGATCTCGCAATAACGATAGTATTAAGCCCGGCAAGAGTGGCGAAGTCAAGATTTCTCAAATCCGATACGGAGGTGATGTTAGGTCCAATAAGTTCTTGTGCTTGAGTAATGACGTTTTGGAAAGTCGCCTCTTGTTGGGCATCTGAATACACGGGAGGATAGCCAGGACTTTGTAGAATGGCCTGAGAGAAAGGGGCATTGCCATTACTACCACCATATGCTGTAATCTGATGCATGATCGACCCAGCTCCGGCCGATTCGCCGATAACTGTTACTCGATCCGAATCTCCACCAAAGAGGTAAATATATTTTTGTATCCATTCCAAAGCTAATCTCTGATCAAGAAGAGCAGCATTTGCGGCTCCACTTTCCTCGAATGTCGGACCAGAAAGCCATCCCTATACCTGGTCAATTACTTTCCTCCAGATCAATGTATATGAACTTACAAAGAGACCAAGTCTGTAGTTTAGAGCAACATAAATTACACCTTCATCCCCATTCTCTTGACTCCTTGAAATCAATGTGGCCGGGTTCCCTGAACCAAATTTTGATCCGGCGACATAGCCACCTCCATATATCCAAACAACAACGGGGGCGCTACTTTCACCACAAGAATCGTATATAGACTTTGGGGCAATAACATCGAGGAATAAGCAGTCCTCTGAAGTCAACGGTGCTGGCGCGGCGAGTCCCGAGATGGTGAGATTCTTCTCAACTGCCTCTACTTCTGCCTCGACGAATTCCAAGGTAGCTGTATTAGCACCTTGAAAATAGTACGAAGCAACTTCTTCCCAATAAGGTGTTCCCTGCGCACATATAGCACCCTGCTGCCCATCGTTGATGGTTCGGTTTACTTCGGTCGGTTCGATCGGAGCGGCAAATCGAAGATTTCCTATAGGCGGGGCTGCATATCGAATATTTGAGAAGTTGTAGTACTGTCCTGTCTCCTGTAGTTGTATTTAGCATCCACTCCAGAACGTGACCGATTTGAGATTGCATACATTTATCGTAGCCCGGTGAAGTGCATAGTCAAGATCAACGACTGGTAGGGAAGCATTAGTGGGCAAAGCGTAGGCAGTTTGAACTGCACAAGCAGCAATCACAACAGCCTTGATTGCAATCATCTTTATTTTTCAGAAAGGAGGCAATTTGCAATGGAGCAAATGGCATGAAAGAAACTTTGAAGAGGGGAAGGCATCTTGTATATAACGATATCAAGTCAGCGTGCAACGGTACATCTGCTTCGTTACCTCGGTGGCTTATCAACCAACACTTGTTTTGGCGCCCAAAAATATATTAATTATGTTGTTGCAAGTCTGCAAAGGCTTGCCATTAACTCGATATTCGGAAATGAGCATTCAATCGGTGCACTAGCAACCGGCGGGGGTAGCTGGGTACTAGGATAAAGACGGTATGAAGATCTTAGGGGCTGTCATCCAAAGACAGGAGATGGGACTACCTGGTTCCTAGCCACTCATAGCTAAGAGGTCATCGGGGAACAATCCTTTTAGAGATGTGCTTTGAAATTCATTTCAGGGATAAGGACAATTTAGTCCGGGGAGAAAGGAACATTCTATCGAAGATCTCACTCGTATAGAGCTGAGAGTGACATGTCTACGCGTTCATATTACACGCGAGATCTACATTGAGATGAAGTTGCGAAGTCTAAGGGTCGCTAATGCACTCCCGGTTCGTATACACACGGGCACCGAGTGAAGTTTGTACAATTTAGACTGTTGGCCCATTTTATTTTGTGTTTACACGTAAATAAACATGTTAATGGCTTCCCAATATGGATCGCACGCAATTTCGGTAAGAACATCAAGCAAGGATATGAAGGTCACATCAAAAGCTTGTTATCGCTTGTCTCAGGGTCTAGGATTACACCGCATCGTTCTGATGTGATTATATCATTGGACAACGGATGCGGTTCATGAGAGCGAACTGTAGTTTGGCAGCTCAGCCTTACGCTCGAGCCACAACCTCATTCCCGTCTCCTTATTCAACCAAAAACAAATGATTTACCAAGAAGCATTATACACTTATTGATGCGAATCATTGACCCCGCGCATTATGTCTACAATTGCCCAACCTCGAGAAAGCTCCGTTAGTGGGCGTCGTGTTCCTTTACTCACTACACCTACTTCCTCAACACGACCGAGTCTAGACCATTCCCGTTCATCTGAACCATCTCCGAATCGAGGATCCTCAGTCGCGATACCTCGACGCAACCGTGCCGCTCTTCGAGAATATTACAACCTCAAAAAGGGACAAGACGCTCCTACTGACGATGCGGCATCCGAAGTTTCCTCAATTCACTTTGATAGTGAGGTACAAGAAAGCGAAATGGACAAGGACGGATTTGATGGGGAGAAATATGTGAAGGAGGTTCTGGAAAAGCAAACACTGGGAGAGCTATTACGGACCTACAATGGAGTTCTGACCGATATAAGGGCTCTAGACGCGGAGAAAAAGGCACTGGTTTATGATAATTACAGCAAGTTAATTACGGCAACAGAGACAATCAGGAAGATGAGGACAAACATGGACCCATTAAATCCAACGGCCAGTACGCTCGATCCGGCTATCGCAAGTATCTACGAAAGGGCTGAGAAGATCAAGGTTGAGTTGAAGGAAGGCATTCCAGAATCACAAAGGAGACTCATGGAGATGGGGGTAGAGGAAAGGGCGGCATACCAGAAGAAACAAAACATGAGGAAGCTTGTACTCCAAGTATTGGAGACGCCTGAGAAGCTGAGATCATTGGTAGCAGGGGGAAATGGAGACGAAGCCAGATTGGAATGGGATAAAGTCTCAACACTGTTGAGAAGATGGAAAGAGAGGGGTGTAGGGGGGAGTGACGTGCAGGCATGTATAGAAGACGGAGAGGCAGCTTTGAGGGGAGAGCGTCCAAATGAAAAGAGCTGGGTTAACATAAGAGCAAAGAGATCATCATGACAGCGATAGTGTTATCACAGCAGCAACGACAGCACGACAGCATAGTAGTAACATTTTGAGAGTATAACGATACCGTAGTGACAGCGATAGCACGACAGCATACGAACTATTATTGTTTATCAGGAACACCAGCCGACAATATTTCCTATAAACTTTCAAGGACACCCAGTATCTTACCAGTTCACCTCATCCTTGTGAATTATATCAAAGGGATCCCTATCGATTTCACTTACCGCGATATCCGCCTTCCCCTCCATTGCCTCCGCCAATGCAGACTGCATTCGGTCCTTTAGATAGGCTCTTTCAGTGTTGCTATGGAATGCAGTGACAACACATTTACCCTGCTCAACGGCTGCCAAGGCTTCATGGTGGCTCAATTCGCCAGTGAATAATAAGTCAACGTCCAAGCCGTTAAACATGGATCCTCCAGATCCGGCACATATGCCAATGGAAGAAATTTCAATGGATGACTTTTCTCCTCTAGGTATGGATTGTGGAACCGCAACGGAAAGTCCGGATATGCGGTCTCCAATTTGGAGTGAAGATTGCATCCGTGCAACAAGATCTCCTAGCTTCTGAGGTTGCTTGAATCGAACGATTCGGCCATATCCGGCACCTTCGAACCCATCGGGTATATCCTTGATGGAATTAATAATCGAGCGTTCGTGATCAATGGATTCGGTGCCAATACTATTTTATATCAGTCTCATTTCACGAGTAGGATTGGGATTGAAGATTGAGCATACGCTTGATTCTTTTTCAAGGGTCGATTGGTGACTATATCGGCAAGCCAATCATTGAGGCCTTCTGGCGCAGCATCTACAGCTGTATGAGGACTGTAAACACTGATTCCCTCTTGGGCAAGACGGAGCAGAGAATTCTGTTGGGAGTTGGCAAGGGTGACTGCTTTCAAGCCACGAAATATGATAGGATCTTAAAAATGGTTAGAAATATGATACCTTCGCTCTAATAGGCACCAAATATACTTACGATATGTGACAATGATTGAATCCTTCCTGCGGATAGCTTCATCTGCAACCCCCTTTGTGAGATCAACAGTCAGAAGAACCGAGTCTTTAAGATGATTTTCACGATGTGGTGCCTCCAACAGAACTTGAATGTTATGAGTTAAAGATTCTCAGAGATAGGTAATGAAACTCACGCCCCGTGTTATCAAAACTGCTGTCCGCGAGCTTTTCTGGATATCTGCAATGCACCATGAGAAATGGGCTTTTTGTGAGATCTTGATTGATCATAACTTACAACTTTCTCATAGCCGCAACAACAGCTTGAGTGAATGGAGAAGAAGTTGTAGACATGGCTCTTTTTGATATTGCAATGTTCTTGGAAACTATTCTTGAGAACATCACGCTCATCTTGAGTTTATTTTGTCTACAGCCCACATAGCGATGACTTCTTCCAGAGGGTAATGTATATTAAAGCGGCGTCATTTTCACATCATCACAATCGCAGTCCCCGATTTCGCATAATAATAATTTCGAAAAAGTTCTAAGAAAGTGTTTGACATATACCGATATTATATTACCACAGAAATAATGGCAGAAGCTTCAGGCGTATCTGCTGAAGCTCTCAAGGTCAAGATCACAGAGTCTTTAAATGCAAGTCATGTCGAAATTGAAGATATGTCAGGTACGGATACCTTCAACTGCCCCGCAGTATCCCCGCCATGCTGATTGATTCTGGTCTATAGGAGGTTGTGGACAGGCATTCTCTGCCGTGATTGTCTCGCCGCAATTTGAAAAGAAGACTACATTGGCAAGGCATAGGTTGGTGAATGGAGCGCTGAAGGCGGAGATTGCGGCTATCCATGCCTGGACTCCCAAGTGCTATACTCCAGAACAATGGGAGAAGCAGAAAGAAGATGGCAAGGAGGCGGTTGCGCCAGGAAAGAACACTACTGAGGAGGTTGTGGATGGGACAACTGCTTGAGAGGGAGAAGGAATCGGAGTTCTGGCGCAGAATGGACCTATACCACAGCTTCCAGGGTGGTGACGGCGATCGGACGGGGAGAGGAACGGGGCTTACGGGGACAATGGAGCACGGGGAAGAAGAGCTATGGTATACCAAGGAGTCACCAGGAAGGAGAAAATCTGTTTGTGATTGAGCCCTTGTGTAATGGGCAACGTGGGTAGTATTTCATCTTGGCACTGTGGTAAAGCAAAAGGGATCACTGCGGTTGTGATCACGATGCTTCTCTACACCCCGGCCCTGTGAAGATCAGGGACAGTGTCTTCCAAAGCAGGTGTGTTGGACTCCTGAGTCCCTCATTCACACATTCCAGAGTCCTGCACGCTCAGTCATACGAGGCTCAGGAACATTATTCAAGCCTCTAGAAAGCCAAGATAATGAAAAGTCTCGTACAGCAAATCGTTGACGTCTCTTTCCAGTTGCCTGGATAGAACATTCCATCACTAGTAGTCAAGTTTGAACTTTGCTGACACGCTGTGCAACAACACTGAATACTGCAATAGATGATATGAATAAGACTATGTTGTAGAACTATAATACATGAGCTAAAATTCATAGATCTTCAATCTTGAAGGAAACATACAGCATTCCTTGAATATGTGCTCTCTTCAGCATCTGTTCTTGCTTCAACAAAGAGCCTTCGAAGGTTGGGTAAATTTGCCTTAGAGAACGCCTTCATTAGTTTCGCAACTCAATAAAAATAAAAAGGGGGATTAATGAATGTTACCATATTCAGTCTTCCAGGAGTTTATCCAATAATTTGTTTCATATGACTTTATTTGACAGGGGATTCACATCTGGAAGCACGATTGCTGGTCCCCTGTTCTTTCAAGATCTAGCGAGTCCTTTACAAAGCGCACCAGGCTGAAGCTATCTGGTATCAACAATCTGCCCACCACTTTGACCCTATACTTCAATTACAACACAATCCACGAATCTCACGATTCTCCCTTTCTATACAAAACACTCGCGGATTCCCTACTGGAAATTTCAAAGCTCACTTTAATCAGCCCTTTCCACGAACCGTGGCCTTACCGTCAATCGACAACTTAGCCATCGGCGTATGAGGGGCACCCTCAAGGTCGCCATCTGTGTGAGCGATGGCGGTGAATAGGATTAAAGGTGCCTTCGCACCACCCAAGAAGGGAGAAACATACGAGTTGAGAGCTGGTTTAGTATCTCAATATGCTTACGAGCGCAAAGAAGCAATTCAAAAGACCATCATGTCCATGACCCTGGGCAAAGATGTGTCTGCGCTATTCCCAGACGTTTTAAAGAATATTGCTACAGCAGACTTAGACCAGAAGAAGCTGGTGTATTTGTATTTAATGTTTGTCAAGACTACGTCTTGGGATTTGGATGAATGATGTTGCTAATGTTCACCATTAGGAATTATGCCAAATCGCATCCCGACCTTTGTATTCTAGCGGTCAATACTTTCGTACAAGATTCCGAAGATCCAAATCCACTGGTGCGAGCTCTTGCGATTCGGACAATGGGTTGCATTCGAGTAGATAAGATGGTAGATTATATGGAGGAACCACTGCGGAAAACGTTAAGGGATGAATCGCCATACGTACGAAAGACTGCCGCGATCTGTGTTGCGAAATTGTTCGACCTCAATCCTACAATGTGTCTTGAGAACGGCTTCTTAGAAACTCTGCAAGAATTGATTGGAGATCCCAACCCTATGGTTGTGGCCAATTCTGTAACGGCGCTCGTGGAAATCAACGAGACTGCGCCAGAGACAAAGGCTTTACGGATCACATCTGCGACATTAAAGAAAATGCTCATGGCTTTGAACGAATGTACCGAATGGGGAAGAGTAACTATCTTGTCTACTCTGGCGGATTATAAGGCTACGGATATTAAGGAGTCAGAACATATTTGTGAAAGAGTGTCTCCTCAATTTCAACATGTCAACCCAAGTGTTGTCTTGGCTGCCGTCAAAGTTGTTTTCCTCCATATGAAGAATGTCAATGCGGATTTGGGAAAGCAATATCTGAAAAAGATGGCTCCACCTCTTGGTAAGTGAAATATATATGTCAAAGGAGAATAAGGTGTCCTGTTCTGGACATGCAGACGTGATAAAGGCTCTCGGTATTAAGAACCATGATTTTCCAAGGAATTCTGTAGTTCAAAGTATTTGAATTATTTGAATAGAGAAACGGAAAGCTTCTGGTTGTTGGACTGCAGCCCGGACTATTGAACACCTTAAGGGAGGATTGAGCTAATAGATTGCAGTAACTCTTGTTGCTTCGGCACCCGAAGTCCAATATGTTGCTTTGAGGAACATAGATCTTCTCTTGCAAGCGAAGCCAGATATTCTTAGTAAGGAGTTGAGAGTCTTCTTCTGCAAATATAACGATCCGCCTTATGTAAAACTCCAAAAATTGGAGATCATGGTACGGATCGCTAACGACAAAAATGTTGATCAACTGTTATCGGAGCTCAAAGAATACGCTCTTGAAGTTGACATGGATTTTGTTCGAAGAGCCGTTAAGGCTATTGGTCAAGCAGCCATCAAAATTGAGAGCGCAAGCGAAAAATGTGTCAACACATTACTCGACTTGATTGCTACAAAGGTCAACTACGTTGTACAGGAGGCCATTGTCGTTATCAAAGATATCTTTAGAAAATACCCCGGATACGAGGGTATCATTCCAACCTTGTGCAAGTATATCGACGAATTAGATGAGCCAAACGCGCGGGGAGCTTTAATTTGGATTGTTGGCGAGTATGCCGAGAAGATCAGCAATGCAGATGAAATCCTTGCAGGATTTGTTGAAGGTTTCATGGAGGAATTTACTCAAACTCAACTTCAAATTTTGACAGCTGTTGTTAAGTTGTTTTTGAAGAAGCCAGATAACAATCAGGGACTTGTTCAAAAAGTTTTACAAGTATCGACTGCCGAAAATGATAACCCAGATATTAGAGACAGAGCTTATGTATATTGGCGTTTGTTGTCAGGTGATCTTTCAATAGCAAAGGTATTTATGACTGTCATATTCTCTAACCAAGATCAGAACACTAACAACAAATCTAGAACATTATCCTTTCCGATAAGCCACCTATCACCACAACCATGACATCCCTTCCCCCAGCACTCCTCGATCAACTTTTGACAGAACTCAGCACTCTTGCTTCTGTATACCATAAACCTCCTGAGACATTTGTGGGCCAAGGTCGCTACGGCGCCGATGCTATCCAGCACGCCGCTATTCAGGAACAACGTCAAAACGCCGTTGAAAATCCAATCGCAGCCGCTGTCGCCGCAGCCGCAAATGGAGCTCCTGCTCAAAATAACGCTGAGAATCTCCTTGACATTGATTTTGATGGCGCAGCTCCAGCAAGTGCAGATGCACCTCCCAGTGCTGGAACAAGTGGATTAGAAGGATTGGCAGGCACACCTCAAAGAGTAGATAGTCCAGCCGCGGGTGCCAATGCTGGTAGTAGTATGGCAGATATGATGGGCTTATTTGATGCTCCTGCTCCTGCTCCAGCTGCTGGCGGCATGGGAATGGGCGGAATGGGGAATGATATGATGAATGGTTTCGCAGGGCTAGATTTGAGTGGTACTAGCCAACCTCCTAGTGCGCAAACACAGTTACAGCAGGGTGGTGCGAAGAAGACAAACGAGGATTTACTAGGGATGTTTTAAATCTGAGGGATGGGTAATAAGCAATGGGTCGGTGGTGTTGCGAATGAATCTGGAGGGGATAGGTCATTCGATGCAGCCAGTGGTTAGAGATTAGCAAAATTAGTATGTATGTATGTATTCAAGGCAATTTGAAGCAATTCAGCAAATAAGAGTGTGGATGAATGTGACTTGATATACTCTCCGTGTATTGTCAACTTGTTTGAAGCGTAATTGAGTCAACATCCATTGTATATGTGTATCGTAAATGCAGTTTCATGACGAGAGTATGTCATTTTCAACGTCTGATTGAACTGTAAGTAGACAGCTTTGATTGTGTGAAGACACTTATACCTGCAGATTTACAAAGAGCCCACCCGCTGAGTCACGGGATGGGAAATTGTTGGATCTCCGTCTTCATATACGGGTTATCTCATCCTCAGACCACACGGTGATTACATAATTTTTGGCCTTGATTTCGAGGCAAAGGCCTCCCGAAGGTTTATTATCGTAGAATCTAAAACAATTTGATTCCAGCTTTGATGGGAAAATCAACAATTTGTTATTTTTCGATTTTTCAATTAAAGATTATAAATCATTTAACAATTGTATTATTTTAATATAATTTCAATATATATAGATAGATTTTCTTATTATTTTGATATATTTTTTATTATAATAACTTTATTCAATTATATATATATATATCAAAAATATATATTTTTGAAAACTAATATTTTATAGCAATGATTATTCCTCTTCCCTAATCTATTATCTTTATCTATTAATCTATATAATTATATATATTCTAAGAATTCTTTTGATTCTAATAACTTCATTATATTATTTATATTTCTATTAATATTGTTTTTATTAAGAAATAAATGATTGAATATTATTTTTTAATAATAATAATAATATAATAATTCTTTATTTTTATATAATATATTAAGATTGTTTTTAAATGTAAATAAAGTTTATTATATAAATTATAAATAAATTGAAATAAAACTAAAATAAAAATAAAATATATATTCAATTATTAATTTATAAAAAAAAAAATTCTATTATATTTATTTCTATTGATTTCTAAAAACTTTTATTATTTTCTACTAGTTTTTATTTAATTTATTATTGAATTATATTATATTCTATAAATATCTATTAATTTATAAAATCTTTTGTAAACTCCTATTATTTCCTACAAACTTCTATTATCTCCTAAAATCTTTTATTATATCTTAGGAACTCCTACTATTATACCTCTAAAACAGAGAAAAGATAATAAATGTTCTAAATAGACTAAAGTTAGAAAGCTAAAGAATGATTATAAGATTATATCAATTATATTTAATATATTAATAATATTAATAATTAAATTAAATAAATATATAAAACGAATTTATAAGGTTGAGTTAAAGAATATATTTATAATGATTAAAAAAGGAGGGATAAAGAAATATATTGAAAAATAAAAAGAATTTATTAGATTATACCTTAAAAGAATCCTTTGATTCCTAAATCCTATTGCTATTCGAAAATCCAAGTTTATGCAAATCTGAATTCTATATTATTTAATTTATAAGAAAAGCGATATTCTTTATATTATTAAGACTAGATTTGAAAAGGGTTTGATATTTTATTTATATTTTATTTTGATAGAAAAAATTATTCTTTAAATAATTTCATTAATAAAACTTAAAAAGAAATAATTTGAGGATATTAAAAAACTTTCTAAAATATTATCTTATTTTCTGAATTCTGAGTTATTAAAAAAGAAAGCTGAAATAATTAATTAAATTCACTAATTAAAATATATATATATTCTTTTAGACTCTAAATAAACAGCTTTATCTAAATTTAGAAATATATTTATATTTTCTAAATTACAATTTAATATTAGATTTATAGTTATAAATAAATATTATTTTATTTTATAATAAAAGAATTTTCGATCCAAATTTATTATATTGGGATAATTATAATATCTTTTGCTTTAAGAAGTTATATAATTTAAATATATTATTATTTTGAATATAAAAAGTCAAAAGATAATTTTAAATAATAAAGAATTTCGAAAATTAGACTTTCAATTATATTAAATATATATTATTCATATATCTATTAATTATTTAAATATCTTATTAGTAATAATTCTTATTTTTTATAAATAAATTAAATCTTTAGAATCTCTATATTACTTTTTAAATAATATTATAAATAAAAATGAGAATCTAATTTCAAAAAAGATTCCTAAGATTATAATATTTATAAATTCTAAAAACAAAATTAATATAATAAAAAACTATCTTTGAAATGTTTTTTTAAAGAAAATAAAAAACAAAATTATATTATATTTTATTAAAATAGAAAATAAAAGTCTTAATATTATAAATATTATTATTTTATTTTATTTGAAGATTAATATAAAGAATTAAATAATAAAATATAATAAATTTATGAAAATAATATTAATTACTTGTATTATTATTATTATTATTACTTTTATTATAAATATTAATATCTATAGTATAGATCTAATTGTTTTTTGGGATATAAGAAAGCAATTGATTATAGAGATATAGTAGAGGATAGATTAAGGGGGAAGAGAATCAGAATATATTAGTATAGTATATATATTTATTCTATATTATTATTTTGATTTCAATAGATTCTATTCTATAGTATTAAAAGGATCTAATATTAATATAAATAAGACTCCTATTTCAATATAGAAAATAATAGAATGACATCTCTTACTATTTTATCGAAAAATAAGATAATTTCAAGTTTTATAAGCTTTAGAAAGTTAAATAGAAAATAAGAATTTAATAAATAAAAAAAAACTAATATAAAAATTAATATCAAAAATAATATTATTAATAATAATATAATAAATTCCATTTCAAAGAGCAAGTATATTTGAATAAAAATTGAGATAATTTAAAAAACTAATATTCTTTCTATTTAATTGATTATTTGTAATAACTTATACTATAGGAAAGTGTTTCTTAATTATTTTGGGAAAAATCTTTTATTAATAAAAGAGGAGAAAGAAATTGTTCTGCTAGAAAAATGTTATAATAAGTATAACGTGGATCTTCTATCTATTCTATTTAAGTTATTGAATAAGATTATATTAATATTCAAACCCTGAAAGAATACTTTAAGTGTATTTGTATTAAAAATATTAAAAAAATAATATAAAATTGAAGTATCAAAAGTAGTAATTAGTTAATAATAGTTTATATTATCAAATAATTACTTTATAAAGAAAACTATATATTAGAAAGTAATGAATTTATATTATTAATAATTATATATTGAATTATTTGATTGATAGGATAAGTTGATTTTAGATCAATTATATAAGAAAGTCCCTAATTTTAAAATATAGTAATATTTTAATAAATATAAAGATAAATTAGTATTTCTATTTTAAGGTTTCTATCCTGAAATTGAATATTTGTATATAATATATAGGCAAATATTAATTAAAATAAAAAAGATAAGAGAAAAAGTTAAATAATAAAAGAATACTTTGAAGAAAATATTAGGAATAGTAATACTAGTTTTAGTGCAAAAGCAACTAAATATAATTTATATAGCTTTAAATAATACTCTTATATATTAGATACTTCAATAAAATTAATTTAAAAAGAGAAATAAATCTAATATTTAATCTTAAGTTCAAATAATCTAATCAAATAATCCTTTAATATTAAATATAAGTACTAATACTTCTTATACTAAAAATAATCAATTTGAAATACTAATTATTTAATTTGAAATAATAATATCTTTAATATCTATTTAAAATATAATATTTATATAAAATATAACATCTATAAAAAGTATATTAAAATAAAAATAAATATTAATATTATTATTATTTATATTCGAAGACTAAATTGCTATATTAAGTCTATTCTTATTTATTAATAGATTTAGTTCTTTAATTTCTATATCTTTTTTATCTAATAAATTTGAATCTATTTTTTCTATTTTTCTTTTATTTAATTTATTTAATTCTTCTGAAAATGTTAATTGAAATACAAATGATTTCCTAGTTTAATTTTAATAAAGATATAAATCTCTAATTTATTAAGTAAAGAAATCTTAATTTAATGAAATAATATCAAAAATATAATTAAATAATAAAATAATATTAGAAATATAATACTATAATAATAATAATAATAATAACAAAGTAATACTAAAAACATAGATTAAATTATAATCATTTTTGATATAATTTATTAAATTTTTATTAACTTCTATTAACTTTTATTAAATTATAAGTGAATAATAACTCAGTGTTTTTTTGGCAATAAACAAATAGAAAAAGCAATCAAAATAAATCAATTTTATATTATTATTCTATTTTAATTTATATAAAACTATTAATTCCTATTAAATAAATATTAATTTATTTTATATATTATACAGAATATTATATATTTGGAACCTAATTTATATATAAAATATCGAATATAATGAAAAGATTATTATAGCTATTACTATTCAACTAACAAAAGACTAAATATATAATAAATTTATTTGCTTTTTATATTTATATATTACCTCTTTTCTTTTTTCTATATTTATTTATTTATTGAATATTGATATAAAGATATTATAATTTATATATTCCTTAAATAATTAATAATATTATAATTATAATTAGAAATCCATTTTCTATATAATTATTTAGCTTTAACAAAACTTTATCGATTATTTCGAATTAATAAGATTTTATTATATTATTTTCTATTAATAACTTACTATTCCATATATTAATTGTTTTTTATATAATCATTTCTATATTATTAAATATATTCTCTAAATATTTTAATAATAGATTTGAATATAAAAATAAAAGCAATAAAGAATCTGATATTGGAGATAAAGGAAATAATAACTTGTATATTTATAATATTAATATTATAAATAATATTATTATTTAGTATATATTAAGTACTATTAATACTAATAATAATGCTATTATCATATATTTATTAAAAGAAGTTAAAATGGAGTATATTTCTAAAAAGACTTTCAAGAAAATACAGAAAAGCTATATAATACACTACTCATAGCCTTAAAGTAATATTAAATCTAAAGGATTATATCTATTAATATAGTAATATAAATAATAATATATAAATAATAATAATTGAAATAAAGCTATTCTGAATAAATAAAGAGATTTTAATTATATTATTTAAATTATAGAATTGGAAATTAGGGAGTAATTATCAAAAAAGGAAAGATATACTTTCTATCACAATTGTGAATTCGAATACTAAGTTTATTCTAGTTAAGATCTGTAATAAGTAATTCGCCCTAGTTCGACCTATACTCACTATTGCTGGATTGCTTATAAAGGGAGATATAGCCTATCCACTTATATATAGTATAAAAAGAATGCGGCTGCCTCTTCTATACATATAAAATCGGTTATTGTAATTGGGCGTAGCTTATAAAATTAATTGGTTTTGCGGAATAATATTAATGATTTTTTTCTTTCTTAAATATTAAGATAAAAATGTTGATATTTAATTATAATAATTTTTGTTTATATCTAATTTATATTTATTATAATTATATAAGTTATTATAACAATTTTCATTAGTTATTTGATATAGAAAAATATTTTAATGAAAATATAATTATAAAATAAAATTAATTAAATAATATATTTTTATATTATATATTTTATAATTTAATATTTATTTTTCAGAAGATTTGATAGAAGCTGATAGAAGTTGATAGAAGCTGATAGAAGTTGATAAAAGTTAATATAAGCTAATAGAAAAAAGTAGGAGATAGTAGGAGTTGATAGATTATTAAAAATCGAATTAATTGAATATCAAATTAAATCAATAATAATGAATTTATATTAAATTATTTTAAAGCTCTATATATATCATTATTAATTATATATTCAAATATCTAAATAAAATTTATTACAATATTTAAAAGTTTTAATAATATATATAAAGCTTGAATTAATTTTTTTATATTCTTAATAAAAATATTCTGAAATCTCTCTTTCTTGATTATATATTATTTATTAAATAATTTTATTTTGTTTTAATATATTTTCTTTATTTTCCTAAATATTTTTGAATAAATAAACCCCTTTTTAGAATTTATAAGCTTAGAATTAACTCTATTATTTCGAGTTAATCTTATAATCAAAGAAAGAATATTTTTTATAATACTATAAATTATATATATTTCAAATATAATTTCTCCAAATATATTCTTAATTTTTTTTTTGAGAATATATTGAAAAATATTTATTAAATAAATATAATCAAATATTTATTTATATTATAAATTAAGTTTTTATAATATTATATATTAATTTGATAATCAAGATTTATATATTTCTATATAAGATTAATAATTTTATATATTTATAGTTTCTTTAATTAATTAATAAGAGATAAAATAAGTATTCTATATTATAATTCAAAAAAATATATTTTGGTGTAAGTAATTATTTATAATAAAGTATTTTCTTTTTATATTTAATTTAATTAATTTCTTAAAATAGAAGTATAAATAGGTTTATTATTTGATATATAATATTAATATTATTATATTTGATAGCTTTATTGATTATTATATATATCTTTATTTTCTGAAATAAATAATATATAATAATAAAATTTAAATTAATTCTTTTACTTCTATTTTAATTTTTTTGAGTAAAAGTTTTTTATTAAATTATTTCTATTATCTTAAGGAATTCAATTGATATTATATATTGAATAGTTTTTTTTAATAAATTCAATTATCTTTCCTATTTGATATATATTATTAGTTATTCTAAAATATTCCTATAATATATAATGGAATAATAATATAACTCTTATACTAAATATTTGAAATAATAAAGAATATATTTGATAATATTTGAGTGAATCTCTTTTCTATTTCTTTTACTCTAAGTCTAAAAGATCGGTTTGTATACAATGAAAGCTAATCTTGCTAAGGGAAGGTTTAAAATAAATACAAATTATAGTATTCTGAATTATTATAAATATATAAAACCATGAAGTTAATTCAAGTATTTATTCTCTATATTCATAAGGATTAATAAATTCGAATTACTGAACTTTAATAGCTTATATATAAACTATTATAAATTAATTATTATATATTAACTTAAGATTAGTAATATAATTAAATAATATGGATTCATTAAGCTCTGAAAAGACTAATTATATCTTAAAAATATTATTATAAATCTTATAAATCCCATCTATAATTCCCTTATTTACATGAATATCATTGAATTATTAATACTTTGTTTTATTAATAAAAATGTATTCTATATAAAGTATTTTAGAGTATAAATTAGTTTTCTGAAATATTAATTGAATAATATCTCCTAATATATATTTAAATATATTATATATAAAATGAATATTTATTTAATAAAAGAATAGATTTACTATAAAACTAATAGAATCAAGGATATCTTAGAAATTCATAGGAATTGTGGGATTGTATATAGCTTATTTGAGCTCTAAAAGTAGAAATTCTGGATAGAGAACAAGTGTAGCTGTAATCAAATTCTTTATACTTTTAATATAATTAAGACTTTTATTTCTTTTAATCTCCTTGAAATTAAAATTATTATAAATAATTATTATTTATAAATGATTTTTCTATATTTTAATTTTCTTTTTAGCTATAGAAACTATATATTTTATTTAATTATTATAATAACTATAATTATTATAAATTCTAAAATCAGAAAATACTTGAATATAGTAACACTTAATTTCATAATCTATTAAATAGAAATTAAATATATTATATAAATAGTTTAATTAATATTTGAATTAAATATATACTATTATATTAATAATTATATAGATTTATTAATCTTAGTTTTCTATATTTGATTTATTTGAATAATTAGAATAATAAGAATATTTGTTAATAATAAGAATTATAAAAATAAAAAACTAAACTAAAGCTTTTTTTTCTATTAATTAATTAATATTAAAGAAATTAATATCATAAAATTCGCTTAAAGAGATATTTGTATTAAAAGTTTGAAGTTTTGGTTTAATAAGAAAAACAGCGAATTCTTATTTTAATATATTTTTAAAATATTTTATAAAAATATTTTTATATATTATATTTTCAATAAATATATAATTTAAAACTTTTTTAAACTTTAATTATTATACTTCAGAAATATTATTAATTTCATTATATATATTATTAAAAGCTTAACTTATCATAAACTTATTAAATAATATTCCTTTCTGATTTATTATATTTAAAATATATTGAAATTTGAATTGAAATATTTTATTAATAAAAATATTAGAAGTTTTAGGTTTAAAAATAATAATTAAAAATCTAAATAATAAATTAAATAATTATAATAATAGTGAACTAAATAATAATAATATATTAAATAGATTTATTAAAATATTAATTATTAAAATATCAATTATTTTGATTATTATAAAAAAAGATATAGATATTTATAAGTTAATAAAAAATAATAGGAATTGATAGGAATTAAAAAAAGTTAAAAGAAGTTAATAGAGATTATTAGGAGGAAATAGGAGAAGATAGGAATTGATAGGAATTAATAGAAGTTAATAAAAGATATTTATTTCGAAATTTATTATAGCTTTTTCTATTATATTTTAATAATAATAATTTAAATATTATTAATAATATTTAAATTTAGTTAATTAATATATTGTTATTATATAATTTTATAAAATATTTGAAAATTAGGGCTTTTGAATTATATATTTACTTTTTAAATAAATTAGATTTAAAGGATATAAGTATATCTTCGAAATTCTTTTATTAAAGATTTCTAGATCCTTATCAAAAATATAATCAAATACTTTTAGACTCTCAAGGAGATAAATGTTTCTCCCAATCTCTAATTAGCTGAAAAAAATTCGATTATTAATAAGCCATAATACCACTATGAAAAGGATTAAGATATTATTTAGAATTCTAATTAAAAACGTTTTATTGACGAAGAGATTCTGAATATTGAGATAATATACGGGGGAGTTTTTACTACTGGTGACACTCTCAATCCTTCCTTGGATAAATCATTCGTCTCAAATCTGGCTCTACCTTTCATCTGTTCCTCCATGTCAAACAAAACTCACCGGGGAGCGGCTGACAGGTGCCAAAGCCTGATGGCCTGAGCTTCTGGAAGGCTGCAAGGCTGATGGAAATGCAAGATATGACCAAGGCTACTTGTTTTATCATTTCGCAAAGAAGCGTATTTGTATTTAGGTATTACTTCTCTTCTCTTCTTCTTTCCCTTCTCATACCATGTCATCCTAATAAAGCTATTAAGATACGACACTCTATGTCTTTCGCGCAATTGATCATCACCAATTTCTAGCTGTCCTCTAGAAAATCAGTTCGTTCGTTAATTTCTAATATCTCAACAAGCACTTCCTCCTCCCCATCTCGACCCTCTCCTCTCTCCCAGAACCAAGAACAGAAAAATGAGCACCCCAAATCCCTCAACCCTGCACAAACAACTACTCCACTCCCTCTCAAGCTCGCACCTTCCCCTCCCCAGCCCCACCTTCCTAACCTCCATCCTCACCCCCTCCACCTCACACCTCTCGTCGCTCCCCTCGCTCCCCTCCCTGCTCGCCACAACCCGCCACCGCCTCCTCTCCACCTCCCTCACAACCCCCAACTTCCTCTCCCCAGAAACCCACGCCCTCCCCCCCTCCCTCTCAAACCCCCTCGTCAAGGAAACTCTCCTCGACAACGACATCCCCGTCCAAGTCCTCGACATCGAAGACATCAGCCGCTCCAAAAGCGATCTCCTCCTCGATCTCGAAGCCGAGCGACTAGGCGAGCGCACCCAAGGCCGCTCCATCATTCGCCTCGCAGACGAATCCTCCTCCTCCTCTTCCTCATCTTTCACCCTCGATCTCGGATCTTCAGCCTCGACGCAGCTCCTCCCAACTCAAACCCAAAATAAATCCAGCCCATCCCACTTCCCCGGCCCTTTCAAACTCCACCTCCAAGACCGCACCGGCGCAACCATCTACGCATTCACGACTTCTCTCCCCGCGTCTTCGCCTCTGCAGGGGAAAATCGGGCTTCCGCCGAAAATGAATATCGGCTGTAAGATACTTCTGCAGCGGGGAACGCGCGTGCACAGGGGAATAGTGAGGTTGGAGGGGAATACGTGTATTGTGCTTGGGGGACGGGTGGAGGGATTGGATAGGGCTTGGAGAGAGGGCTGGGAAGGCAGATTGAGGGAGAGTATTGAAAAGGGGAGGGCTGGGGGTGAATGAGTGGAGTGTTGAATTGTAGCAGAGAATTGCACGGATACTGGGGGGAGATATGCTGATGGTGATATTTGGGATCAATCCGGATGTTCAGTTGACGGCAAAAATATTGACATCGATATGAAGCCAGCATGTCCATCCATTCATCCATACCTCGTCGTTTCTTCAAATCACTATACCAGTCTCGTGGACACTACATGCCTATTTATTCCGCCGACAAATTCAAGCTCAGAGAGAGAGAGAGAGAGAGATCTATGGCTCAAAGCTCGTAAATCCAATCCACAGGGACAAGAACGAAGTATCTAGAGAAGAGCAATTCGTGTCCGCTATTACTGGACAATGCACGAGAAGGGACACACTACGCTTCACGCAATAGAAATCAAACACCCTATCCAATCTCTCTAGAATACCATGAGAGCAAAGAAAAGCGTAGCAATACCAATACCAATACCATTCACATCCAAACACAAGTTACAACAAACACAGATGAACATCATATCATATCATATATGAATCTTTATGAACCTTTATGAAATAGAAAAAATAACCCTAGCAAATGAAAGAAACATAAAAAAGACGAAGCTGTACGTAACATGATTTCATGCCATCATAATTTGCATTCCATCCTCCATTCTCATCCCATCATCATCTCACTTTCAAAAAATCATCTCAAATGATATCCCACCTGAGACTAATTCCCAATCCCCCATCTGGAATTCCATCCTGTAAATTATGAAAAAAAAAATGCTCTTCGAGTCTCCCTTGTTCGTCATCCCACCCTCAGGCTATCCAACTAAAAACGCAAGTTTGATAGCCATATTCTCTTATACCATCTTCGTAAGATCCGGTTATTTAAAGAATCTCTTTTGAGCCTACACAAATCGAGTGAAGATTGCATCACCAAGTGAAGCGAGATAAATACGGTCCAGAACAGAAAGTTGCAAGTACAGTTTCAAATGTATGAAATTTCAATGCTACAAGTGCCTTCTCTCTAGGACTAAATTAATCAATAGTTCAAGATTTAAATTTCCAAATAATGCGTTGAAGGATATCCGAAGCAATTAAAAACAAAATTAAAGGCAAAGTCTATCTCATGATCTCTTCATAAATCAAATTTTTGAGTTGTTCCTTGGTGAGATTGTCCTTGTTTTTGTCGAAATCAAAGAATTCTTCTGGAATGGGGTTGGCGGTTGGCTCATCTTCGGGGTCATGGTATGGTTCAAGGTATGGGTGCTTCAGTGCTTCTTCGACAGTGATTCTCTTGACTGGGTTGAAAGCGAGAAGCTTCTCGAGGAGGTCCAAAGCGAGATCTGAGGTCTTTGGGAACATGGTCTTGAAAGGAACCTTCTTCTTGAATGGCAATGATCGGATATATTCTCTTGCACGACGAGATTTGATACCGTAGTAATCTTCCATGGTTGGAGTACCAAGAACGTCAAGAATGAGTGTGAGTTGGTGGTGGTCTATAAATTATTAGCAAAGAGCATCACTTCTATACAGGCGTCACTCACAATCCTTTCCAGGGAACAGGGGCTTTCCGCTTAACATCTCAGCCAAGATACATCCAACAGACCAGACATCAATAGCCTTGGTGTATTCCTTGAATGTCAACATAATTTCCGGAGCACGATACCATCTGGTCGCAACATATTCTGTCATGAAACCAGAGTTATCTTCTTGGGATGCAGCCGATCTAGCAAGACCAAAATCGCAGACCTTCAAATCGCAGTTGGCATTGAGTAACAGATTAGATGGCTTCAAATCTCTGTGTAAAACATTTGCGGAGTGCATAGCTTTTAAGGCTCGGAGGGTTTGGTAAATAAAGTATTGGCAGTGGTCGTCGGATAAATCTTGGGTGCGAATTACACGATGCATATCGGTCTCCATGAGTTCCTGCTATTGCATTAGTACATTGTCTTATTTCCACCTGATACTGCAAATCTACATACCTGAATAAGGTAAACTTCGGTGAAGGATTCATAGTTTCTTGGCTTCTGGATATCGAGAATGGAGATGATGTTTTCGTGATTGAAGTATCGGAGTAGCTTCATCTCACGGAGTGTTCGCAAACAGAACATAGAATGATCGAATGGAGTGATCTTCTTGATAGCGACCTTTTGGCCCGAAGGCTTGTGCAAAGCTGAACTATAAAGAGAAATCGAATTAGCCCATCTTCGTTTTCTGCAAATTCGCGCCCTTTGCCTCCATTCGGAGGATTGTACGAGTAACAAAGTGGAGTAGCATACCAGACAACACCATAAGCTCCTTCCCCTACAACATCCTGGATATCATATTGTTCGCTGACATTGAAAGAGATCTTTCGAGACCCCGAGGCAGGATTAGGCGCACGAGCTGTCATGGTGCAATAATGGGTATATGAAGCAAGAAGATCGTATCTTGCAGAATTGAAGAACTGGAAACTTGTCTACCAGTTATAAACACTAATAGACAGCTTTACTGAATGATTACAAGAATAAACTGTAAGTGCCGAAGTTGAAGGGTGCTATTTTTATTGTAAATAGAAATGTTGAAGCTCGGAAACTTTTCTTTGTTGTCGTTAGTTGGGGATGTTCCAAGCGATGTCAAAGCAAAGTATGGATTGATTCACCCTTTTTTTGAACCTTGTCTTTCAATATTCTTTCAGCTAACGGGCTTTCTTTTCTCTGGAATAAATTGCTGCTGGAAGCTAAGTTTGTACAAAGACAACAAGCTTTTGATTGAAAAGATTGATTGATCTTTCTTGAAAGTAAGTCGTGAAGGTTGTTCTCAACACTTGTACCTGCTTGCGCTCGGTCCTGTTGTAAAGGTAAAGAATATCTTCAGCTTGTCACAGCTTTGATATAAGTCCAGCAAAGTCGTAATTACCAGAATGTGAGTAGGTGAGATGATCTAGCAGTGAAGAAAGTTGATAGAAGGTAATGGGAATCGTGGTTTATCTGTATGAGCAAGTAAACATAATCAGCATTTCTTGTTCTCTCTTATTTGTGTCCCGCCTTTCACATCTCCTTCTTCTCGCATAGAGACCAACCTCGAAAAGATTCTAAAGCTTCCAGAACAACTCGAGACTTCTTCTAACAAATGCGCAAATTGAATACAAAGATGGTAGACAATTCGTCCGATATATAAACAGTTGGAGAGGAGATATGCTGTACCTGTACTGTAATCTTTCCCAATATGTGTTCCAGACCAAGAGGTTCAGATTGCCCCGCTACAAGGATGAGGTTTCCTTTTTCCAAGAAAGTTGACTTGTCGCAGAGTTGAGAATGATGTTGAGAAGAGATGAAAGTCTTTCAAACTTCAGATAACAAAGTAAGAAAAGAAGAGAGGATTGGAATCCTTTTGAAAATAAGACTCTTTTCCGAATAGTCAAGTAAGTGGTAGTCAGTGGGTGATGGATGTTGTTGAAAGTAAAGTAGTAAAAAGCACGGGTGTAAGTGGTTTTGAATGAGGGGGAAACTTTGGTGCTGATTGGAAGCTTTTTAGTGGAGTAGGATGAAATGGATAAGCTGGGTCCCTTCTTTTTTTCTACCTAATGGGTAAAAAGGTCAAGCAAGCAAGCAAGCAAGCAATGGTTCAAGGTCAAGGTCCAAGGTCCAAGGTCCAAGTCAAGAAAGTCAAAAAGGACTCAAAAGTCCAAATTCAGGGACGTCCGAGAAAGATCTCAAACGGTAGTTGAATATTTTGGTATTTGGTTGGGTATTTGGGTATATATAAAATACTAGTAATTGCCTAATGAGTAACTATGCCGAGAAAGAAGTGGAAGTGGTGTTGGTATCTAATAAGTATGGGTATTGTATGGATATTACACGAATAAATAGACAAGATGAAGACTACCGGTACAATATTATTAGTATCAATTGTGTGAGAATTGATAGGTATAGAGATGACTGACTTGTTATTATTATTATATTTTCAAGTCCACGAGATACATGAGAGACCCCATTTCTCTAATGTTTCGTGGCTATGTTTCTCAATTAGTATTAATCTCAATATCAATATCAAATCAAAGAATCTATCTATGACTTTCTCACACAAAATCGTAACTGTCTCTATCAACCACCAATTGCAAATCCAAGTAACAAATGGCCCACCAAGAATGTACTCTTCGTAACTTCACACACTCAATTCTTTTCTCTCTAAGCGCCCAACTCGAAATGTCAAAATTCCATCACATAGAAATTTCACTTAACGAGGGAGGTGAGATCAAATCAACCTCTCAAACCGAACTCTGACAACCACTGGATTACCACGATTTGAAAATTTCACTCGCTTATGCGTCTGTTTCACACGGCACAGCCGTTGGTCTTTCTCATGGAACCAATCAACAGATATTCATGTGTGTGGAAATTATACCTGGGCATGTGGGTTACATATGTTCACACTCGAGAAGATCCTTAAAATGGCGATTTTGGTTTATATATTCACTCACTACCTACCTACCTAGGGAGTCAGATTCTACTATGGACAGAAATACCATGGCTTTGCGTTTGATGAACGGCTACATACCTACTTGCTCGCTAATCCACAGACTTCATTTCTCTTATCCTTCCGTGGGTACGAAGGTGATACAACATGTATCGTATCATCAGAGCGTCTTTTGAGGGACCATATCTTGGGTAGGGTCCCAAAGTATTAACCAACATTGACAGATACCTAGAGCCATCCAAGACGACGGTCCATATGTATAGCATCGTATATACAGCATCTCATATCCACATTGACATTCGAGCGAGAAGCTTTGCGATCTCTTTCTCGAAAAGATCCATGATCCGCATCCAGAATTGTCTACTATGATCTATGAATCATGACATATACCTCTCTATTTGTTCTCTTGTTTCATTCCATCATCCTCAATCTCCCTTCACAAGCCTCATCATATCCACCGTACAGCAATATAGAAAAACATCACCACTTACAAACCCGCCTTCGTATCTTCTCGAGCAGAAACTGAAAACATCTCATGTAAATTAATCGGCCCATCAACTGTCATCCACTTCTCAAACATACCTACACCCACACGGAGACTCTGGCTTGTTTGTTCGTAAATCCTTCTGACATGAATTGGCCTGGCCGGACTTCCATCATATGGCCCGTGATCTGATCGTCACTCTTATATTCACTCCCATAACCTTAATAACACTTATATGTCCCATCTCATCACCATACCAGATCACCATATAAACATACAGTCAAATTAAACTCCATCATCAAAACACCATGACCGTATATCAACTTAATACCACAACACAGAAAGCACATCCATCCCCAGAGCAAGCCTCTTTAAACGCTCCCTCCCTCCCTATCATCCCTATCAAACCCCATCCATCCCCAACCCCCAAGTTTTGACCTCCTCAATTACAAATTCCAACATCCCCTCCTGCCCAGCACCTCCAAGTTCCAACCGCATCATTCCCACCAGCCTACCCTACGCATCACTCTCCCCACTACCCAGAAACTCAAATCTCATCACCCAATAGATTTCCCCTCCCACACGCCACCCCGTTTGACATTTCTCCAGACGAAACACCTCCTTTCATCATCCCGGTCCTGATTCCTACCCGTTTGGTTTCACTTTTGGATTCTCGCTTTTTGCTTAGGGTGCAGGTAGTCCCTTCTCATTCTCATTCTCATTCTTATGTATATTTTCATTTTCATGTTCATTTATTATACCTACCTATCTATCTATCTACATACCTAGGTATCCATCCACCTATTTACTACAACTAAACCCCAATCCCAATCCCCATCCCTATCCCCATCCCAAAACCACACCTCAGAATCCCAATACCATAAATCGTAATGCACTCTGTACTCTACTACGATACATCCACACAACCTCCCCAATCCATCCCCCAAAAATTCAAGATCCAGATCCATTCACCCATCCATCCATCCATCCATCCTTACCTACCAAGATCCAAGATCCAAGATCAAAACATCACACAAATAAATGCTTAATCATTTATGCTTAATGCTCAATGCTTAATACATACTTTAATACTCCATCCATATCTTCACACCCTACCCACTCCCACTCACTTCCTACTACATACTCTTCGAAACGCCCCCTCTTACTCTTACCTCTTACCTCTTACCTAACTAGTAGCTTCAGAAGCTCTGGACTCTGGAGTATGCCATCTATCGGATTTACAATCTTACGAGTTACGAGTTGCGAGTGAGCAAGCATTTTCGTGATATACAATACATGCACATATATTTACGAATTATATAATATAAACCACAAGTATATCACATACTAAATAGTATATCAAAACCCCCACAAACCCAAAGTAATCAATTTCACATAATACAAAGAATAATATCATCTACATCTCCATATCTTATATATTTATCAATATTCGTAGGCATACCTATCTACGCTATCTATCAAGCCATGCCTACTCGAGTACAATACCACACCATCCCATTATCCCATCCCATCCCATCTGCTCAACCACTCACCCATCAATCACAAGTCATTCGCACCCTACACCATCATATACACAAACACAAACACAAGCACAAATAATCTCATCTCCCAACAAGCTGGTATTCAACTAATGAACATCTCGAATCTCGAAAACACGCTATGAAAATAGGTCTAACTATTAACAACCCATACCCATTTCATCCCAACAATCCTCAATAACCCAGCTCCGAACACCAAACCATGCTCAAAAATCCCATGTATATTCTTTGTCTCATCTCATTCATTACATCAACGCGCAAGTCTTCGCAAACCCCAGCATATTTTTATAATAACCCTCATCATCTTCTTCCCCCGTATTCACATTCTGTTTACTTATGACCCCCGTGACTTTGATTGAGTTTTCACCTTCTGCATGCCACCATCTAAGTCTTTGAATCAACCCTCCATCCGCATCATCCGTACTAATTGTCCACTTCCCCGCGCTAACTTCAACGTCGCATTTATCTTTTGGGAAATGGAATTCGGGGAGAAAGACCTCGGTGGGCGTATCTTCGGATGTTGCTTGGCCGGCATGAATTCGCAATGTGAAGGTGCACTTTCGAAGATCGAATCCGTAGTTCAAAACCCTACCAACTGTTGCGATGGGGGACGGACGAATGTAGGCCTCGGCGGCTCGGTAACCAGGGGAAGTGGTGAGTTCAGGAGGGCTATCAGTTTGCTTCGACAAAATTGAGGGAGTTTTCAATGTTGCTTTCAAATTACCTGGATTGACAGTTGACTCGTCTGAGTTTTGTTTCTTGGTATTGGGTCCAGCTGTGTGGTCTACTAGTGATGTACTTGAATCGCTGGGTGATGAAAGGTTGGCGTCGAGTGGTAGTGGTAAATCATCCAAGGAAAAAATTGAAAGATCCTCGCCATTCCATTGGTCGCCGAGAGAATGTTTATTCTGTAAACCGTTAGTGGAAATCAAGTTATGAAAATTCTGGTGACTCGCCTCGCACATATAAAGCCATAGGGTATAACCTGCCATAGCACTTCCTTCTACGGCAAAGTGATTTGCATCCATTGCCCCTGATTGACTAGAATAATCACCAGTTTTGTAAGCATACTTATCATCCATGTCGTAAGGAATACCAAATTCTGTCAAAACACATGGATGATTTCCCATATAGTCTTCACCCTCTTTCTTGATCGCTGCAAGCTGATCTTTGAAACAATTCCTAATTGCTGTCTCTCCAATCTTTATAGCCAAGGCCGGTGTCCAATAACGACCTCGCAAGATGCCGAAAACATCAACATTCCAGTGACGATTCCATTTTTTGGTCATAAGCGTGACTCCATCATAGTAATGAGGCGCATAGACCATAAGAGGATCGTCGTCTTTGGTACCTTTGATTGACGGGGGAATTTCCAATACTGGCGGCTGACAAAACAAGATTGAGTCTTTATGATGAGCTCTGATGGCATCCCGGTGTTTGCGGTAGTAATCCATAAAGTATGAGTTTGTAAACTCTTCATAGCTAAGTTCTTGCCCTGTTCGAGGATTCTTTTTAAAGTAATCTTTCTTTAACAAGGTATCTGTTGATGGATCCCATACGCCGTGCTGAGCCCAGATACACTCGCCGAGCTTCCAACCCGGATCTCGTTTGTAGCCATATCTTGATTCGTCATAGTCTGCTGATAACCATGTTGTCTCTCCTTGGGGATCAACATAAGTGGTGCCAGATTTGTATGGTCCCATTCCCCCAAAGTCCCATGTAGCTATTTCACATGCTCTTCCGGACCCAGTCAACATGGCTTGGAATGCAGTCGGAGAAGTTCCTTTTTGCAACTTCTGTTCGCTTGGGATGATAGATAAATCTGACCAGCCGGCAAAGCCTCGATTAGGCTCATTCATACTTTCCCAGCCAATGACCACTTCATTTTCGAGATCTCCAGCTTCATGAATCCGCTTTGCAAGGTGGGCGCAAGCATTTACGAAGTGATCTTGAAGATAATCCTGTATGTTCTTACCATCAATGATGCATTTAGGTGCAAAGTCCCGACCAGCAAAGAAAAACGTAAATATCGTTTGACAGGCTAAACGTGTATAATTCGTAGACCAAATCATTTTGGGAAAATTCTCGGGATCTGGATATGTATTGTGTACCACTGCCGCTTCTGTCACAGCGAACTTTTTGGGATCAAGTCCGCAAGCATAGAGAGTCCACATTGGAGCTCCCGATCCACCTGAAAATCTCGACCACTACTTTGTTAGTCTTTTAAAATATCGCCTGGAGGCTGTATACTTACGACATCTTGATGGGGATCCATAAAAATATAGAAACCATAACTTTTTGCTAATCGCAGAATTTCAATGGTATGCTGAATCCACGTTTCATCATATATGCCTGGGCCTGCCGATTCTATTGCCTCCCAGGTGAAAACATATCGTATCGTGTTGTAACCCCAACGTTTTAATCGCGCCAAATGAGTGTGTGCGTCTTCTGGAGAAAATGGGCGAGTATGGAAGTTGACTTGATCTCCATCGAAGAAGTCCTTTACAATATGTGAGGGCTGATTCGGATTGCTAGGGTACTTGGCATCCCCAGCAAGATTTATTCCACGAAGGGTAACTTCACGGCCATGGGAATCGCGGAAGAGGCCATTCTCGATGGTTAAGCGCAGTGGTGGCATGGTGTGAAGAAGTTCTTCGAGGGAGAGTGCGAGAAAGGTTCAAGAATTATTCTCGTACAGCAGCGAGAGTACGAGATGGTTTTGATGCCTGGCAGACAGCGCTTAGTGATCTGCTTGCTTTGATACGATATCGGTGTAGTTCTTGTTATCAATCTCTCTCGATTGATTGAAAGCAATTGTATCTCTATCGTCTTAATTGCAGTACAGAAAAAGATATTTATATGAAGTCGATTAAAAGTCATATGAGTGTGATAGGAACAATTAAACAAACACTAGTACCAATCAACGTATTCGGGTTCTTGGTTCCTTCTATTTGCACCGCCTCAGTAGTTTTGATATCTGGGGGCAACAATGACGAAGTCAGATGGGTATGCGACAATTACAGGGGTAAAACGCACCCAATGAAAAGACCCTGTTGGTCGAACTTATCTCGTACAACTCGCTATCTAAGCTAGATAATCTAACGAAGATAATCCGAGTCGAACAGGAACGAGGAGACATAGCAGGGCAGGCTACGAGTAGACCCCACCAAGAAGGACAAGGCTGTAATCAAAAAATGTATGATGTACCTACCTAGCTTATTAGTGCTTGCTATAATTCTAAATCATGTGTAGTTCAAAACTTACCGTTTGATCTTCAACCCTTTCTCATAAATCAAACCTAATTTGTTGGGATAACTATGCCGGATAAATTACTCAGCAATACAACATGTCAGGAACCAAAGCCGCGCTGAAAGCTATAAATGCTGCAGTTCAATCTCAAAAGTATGATGAAGCTGTCGAGCAAGCCCGGAAGCTTCTTGATTCGGATCCAAATAGCTACCAGGCGTAAGTTAAACCATGTACCACTGCATATGGATGTATATATCTTTCTCACAAGCAATATCTCTCTCTAACTTCCAGTCCGCAGGAATATCTTCTTAGGATTTGCCTATAGTAAACAAGCGAAATACTCAGAAGCAGAGAAGGCTTACGATGCTGCGACGAAAGTCAAAGAAGGGGAGCCACAGGCATGGCAAGGTCTCATTCAGTTATACGAGAAGCAAGGTGGTTCCAGGGTTGAGCAATACCAAGCAGCAGCTCTGCATTTAGCTCAAATCTATCAAGCTCACGACGATAAATACAAATGTCAAGATGTCATTGACAAATTTCTAGCATTTGCCAAGAACGAAGGATCCCGCTGGCAGCATAGGAAGTCCCTAGAAGTCATTCTACCTGATAGCCCAATCTATCAATATCTGGAAGGTCGCGTTCATCATCCCTCGCATACCTATCAAAGCATAGCTCAGATTACCGAATTCGAAGAAAAAGAGCGTATCAACAAGGAAATAGGAGAGCGACGAACAAGATTAGGTGCCAAAATTAGTCAAGTAACAGTCGAAGTAAAACGAGAAGTCTTGAAAGATAGCGATTTGGAAGAAATTTACAATAAAATCATAGACTGGACCACTGATGATGAGATTCGCCGTCAATACGAAGAGAAACTCATTAAAAGATGTCTAGACACTCTGGTTGTTCTCCCGTCCGGAGACTCAAAGACAGAAAAACGATCAAAACTATTCAAGCTGGCTACAGACATGGTTTTGATCAAGCATCCGTACAAGCTGGCCTGGGATATTGCTATTGAGTGGCAAGATCCTGAACATGTTCAAGGCTTGGATGTCAACAATTTGCGCGAATACATAGAATTCTTTCCTGCGAGCGGTCTTGCTCAGGTTCTTCGAGGATTCATGTCCAGTGAGATTTCGCCATTCCCGCCACCACCACGGACTCCAGCTCCCGCGAAGAACGAGAAAGGTGATGAAAGTAGTTCAGATGAAGACGACGGAGGAGGAGTGACGTTGGATGACTTTGCGATGCTTGCAGAAGATCGCTTGGCAATGATGATAGAAGGCATGACGGATTCTCCCACATCAATACTGGCACATCGTCTCATGGGAGAGTATTATCAATTTTTAGATGAGCACGAAAGTATAGTTGAACTCATGCGGAACGCAAATCGACTTGCATTGGAAGAATCCAACAAAATTGGCAAAAAGTTCAAAAATGCATCCCAATCTTTCAAAGCCTTATTGGGTACTGCTCTTGTATTTTATCAGTCGCCGAAGAATCATCCGGAAGCAAAAGCTTTATTCGATGGTCTGTTGAAAGAAAATCCAACCTCAACTCCGGCTCTTATAGGAATTGGTTTGATTTATGAGGAAGAAGACGACTTTGTTGCCGCTATCGACTTCCTTGAGCGTGCTTTACAACGAGATCCCACGAATATCCGAGTGAAGGCTGAAGCCGCATGGGTCAAGGCTATTAATGGCGATTATCTTCGTGGACGTGAGGAGTTAGAAGAGTGCTTACCTCAAATCGAAGCTAAAGATATGAAGTCTCGAGACTTGCTGGCCCAGACACAATATCGTGTCGGTGTTTGCTTGTGGAACATGGATACTTCGAAATCCGCACGCAAAGACAGAAAGGGAGCATATTCATATTTCTTAGCATCACTTAAAAGTAACCTCAATTTTGCTCCGGCATATACGAGTCTAGGGATATTCTACGCAGACTATTCGAATGACAAAAAGAGGTCTCGAAAGTGTTTTCAGAAAGCCTTTGAGCTTTCATCCTCGGAAGTGGAAGCTGCTGAGCGCTTGGCTAGGATATTCGCAGGCCAAGGCGAGTGGGAGCTGGTCGAATCAGTTGCTCAACGAGTTGTCAATTCAGGAAAGGTCAGACCAGCACCTGGCTCGAAGAGAAAGGGCATCAGTTGGCCATTTGCTGCTCTTGGAACTGCCGAGTTGAATAAACAAGACTACTCCAAGAGCATTGTTTCTTTCCAATCCGCATTGCGCATTGCCCCTTCTGATTATCATTCATGGGTCGGCCTAGGCGAAAGTTATCACAATTCCGGACGTTACATTGCTGCAACAAAAGCTTTTCACCATGCGGAACAATTTGAGAGTGAAATTGAACAAAGACAGGATGGTGAGACTTGGTTTGCAAAGCATATGCTCGCCAATGTAAAGCGTGAACTAGGAAATTTTGATGATGCCATTGAGGGCTATAAATCTGTACTTCAGAATCGTCCTGCGGAATTTGGTGTTTCCATTGCTCTGATTCAGACTTTAGTTGATAGTGCCTGGGAGAGTATTGAGAAAGGGCTTTTTGGACAAGCAGCTCAACGTGCGACCAAAGCTATTGAAGTTGCTAGTCAAGTTTTCGAGAGCAGAGCTGATGCTTTCAACCTCTGGCGAGCTGTGGGCGATGCTTGTGCTGTTTACTCTTGGGTTTGGAGCCGCATCAACGAGTTCCCAGATATGAATATCAAAAAATTGTTTGAAGAATGGGCAAATACTTATGATGTTTTCGCAGACGTTGACGGAGTATCTGTTGATGTTGTTTTAGCAAAGGGACTATTTCCTGCCGACGAAGAGGATGGAGTGCGCCGAACTCGATGTCTTCATGCAGCGATTTTGGCTCACAAGCGAGCCATACATGCCTCATCTCACGATACACACGCCCAAGCAGTTGCTTATTACAACCTTGGTTGGGTTGAACATCGTGCTCATGTCTGTTTGGCACCTAGCTTGAAGAAGAAATCTACCAGATATCAGAAAGCCGCAGTGCGATGTTTCAAAAGAGCTATCGAATTAGAAGCAGGCAACTCGGAGTTCTGGAGTGCGTTGGGTATAGTTACCAGTGATCTAAACCCAAAGGTTGCACAGCATTCTTTTGTTCGAAGTCTCTACTTGAATGAGAGAAGTGCCCAGACATGGACTAATTTAGGATCATTATATCTACAACAGAATGATCACCAACTTGCTAATGATGCCTTTACAAGAGCTCAATCTACTGATCCGGATTATTCGCATGCTTGGATTGGGCAGGGACTTCTTGCTCTCATGTTGGGCGATGCGAAAGAAGCCAATCTCCTTTTTACTCACGCTATGGAGATCTCTGGATCTTCTTCTTTAATCACGCATCGGCAATACTCGCAGTCAACTTTTGATCAAGTATTGGCTGCGAAGAATGTCACCAATGTAGCAGACTTGGTTCAGCCTTTGTTTGCGCTGAACCAAGTGCAATCGATGGCTCCTGATGATATTGTCTCAAAGCATCTCTCATCACTTTTTGCCGAGCGTGCACACGATATTTCTTCAGCTGTAACAACCTTGACCACAATTTGCGGAGCGGCTGAAGCCGATTACGAAGTTACAGAATCACCAGAATCATTGTCTCGATTTGCTTTGGCCAAAGCAGATCTTGCTCGATCTCAATTGGCAAATCAACAGTATGAAGAAGCTGTAGAAAGTGGAGACCTCGCTTTACAACTCTGTGATGAAGATAGTGGCAATGAGCTTTCTGCAGAAGATCGTCAGAAATGTAGACTATCGGCTCATCTCACTGTCGGCCTAGCCCATTACTACCTGAAAAATCTTGATACAGCTCTTGAATATTTTGAGCCCGCTCTCAAAGAATCCAAAGGAAACCCTGATGCAGTATGCGTCCTTGCTCAAGTTTTGTGGGCTCATGGCACCGAATCATCCCGCTCCAAAGCACAAGATATTCTCTATGAATGTGTGGAGTCTCATCCCAATCACGTACAATCAGTGTTACTTCTTGGAATTATAGCTCTGTTCAATTCAGATACCGAAGGCATTGAAGCAGTAACTGCGGAACTACAAACTCTCCGCACTGATAGAGTTATCACGGCTGCAGAACAAGCACGTGTTGGCGAAGTTCTTCGTTCCATTGCTGCATTTTCCGAAGAGGATTCGCAGATTCAAGTAATGAGCGAGGTTCAAAAAGATGTGATTCTTTACCCAGGTTCAACCCATGGCTGGTCGAGATTGGCAAATACAACTGGCGATACAAAGGCGGCTGAGATGGCAGTACTGACGGCAAAGAAATCCGTCCCTCCACGTGGAGTCTTAGGTGCTGAGGATTTATCAACTGCGTATGCTGGCACTGGGAAGGTCGGTGACGCGCAGAGGGGTATCATGGTCGCACCGTGGAAGAAAGATGCGTGGGATGCTTTCAGTAATGGTGTCTCTGCATAGTACGCTATATCTCAAGTCGATAATAGTATGATTAATGATCGATTCAACGTCATCGCATGGACGTAAAAAGCATCTTCCTATGGATGGCATACTATCTCATTTATCAAATACAGTATCCTCTAAGGCGCATCACGAATAGAAACCGTTGCTTACGTCTGAAACCAAGTATGTGAATTCATAGCGCAGGAATAATCTGTATTTGATAACGAGTAGTACCATGCAATTGATACACTTTTAGACCTCACGATCACGCAATGTCTCTGTCTTTTTTGAATAATAGTCTTTACCCTCTTCTTGATATTTAGACCGCCCACTGATCTTGATACCGTCTACTAAGTTCCCTCCCAATCTTAATAACTCTAGGATCTCTGAACATTCGAAGCACCGAAACCAGTCTAAAAAATCTTTTGATTTAGAACCATAAGATACAGATGATATTATACAAAGATTCTGATATTAATCAGCCGAATATCAATCTCTGGCCTCAATCGTAGGAGTTATAAACATAAATTGATTTGATTTTTTGAAAATCGCTCGGGATCTGATATATTATATTATGCAAAGTCTAGTAATATCTAAAATGATATAATTTTGAAATTGGGTTTCGGGAGCAAACCTATGTTGCCAATTCAAACATTGGCGCGAGAGAGATGGCAAATTGCGTTTGAGTTGTGGAGGTATAAATGGTCACCATCTTACATAGGTACTACTTTCGCTAACAACTGCCATGTTTCGTCACGAAACAAAATTTCTCGAAGTTCAATCTGTTCACATATGTCACGGTTATTCATAGACTCTGATCTTTGATCTTGAAATGAGTTTCTTAAATTACTCACTTATTCCTATTTGGAATTCCATCTCTAGAAATATCGTGTCTAAGCCTCTTGAAGAATCTAGACTACAGCTAGTGTTCAGCATACTCGAGATGAGAACCCCCTTATGAAACCTCTCTTTTTCTAGGCCTGTAGATAAAGAAAGCAGCAGCACCCACGATCACCGAGCTCATTATCACAAGTATGCCCATTAACCACGGAAGCGACATTGGAATAAGGTGGACTGGATCTTAGTCAGCATCCGCAATTGTAGAATTGTCCGTTCCATTTCCATGTGCCGCGGCGTAAGCGGTAGCCCATGCTTTGTAGTTGTCTGTTGTGATGGTAGTCAACGCACTATCCCCATCCACAGTCGTAATAGTGGTAGTTCCGAAGACGCTCTGCAGGTTGGATTCTAGTGCGACAGTGTATTTATGCATTTGGACTGAATCGTAGGAACTGTAGTGGTTATTGGCTAATTCCCGGGAAGCTGAAAGCGCAGGATAAGACGGGTCTAGAAGGCCATTCGAGAGCGTCGAGGTGGGAGCATTACCAGATTCAGCGAGACTTGGTGTTGGAAGAGGTGGCTCTTGACGATATACGAAGACTGCAGGTATTGGGCTTGTGGTAGGCGAGAGAATTAGATCTTGTGTGGTGGGTCCAGGCTCAGTGTGAGAGATTGTTTCGAGAGATGAGAGAGCTGTGGGTGGTTCTGTGTCCCCAAGGATCATCGAAGAATATTCACAGATTACTTGATTGTCGGAGACGAAGACCGTGGGAGTAGAAAGGTAATGTTGGAAGTCCGTGTTGTTGGTAGGTCTGTGAACTATTAGTTCGTGGGATTACTTAATGAGTGAGTACTACTGCCCACGGTGTGGGTGAACAGAAAGATTGAGAAAAATGGTTAAGAACTTACTTAAAACACCAATCACTTCTAGTAGTGTCGGCCTGTATAGTGATTTGGTCCCATTGAACTGGCCCAAAGTCCCACTTACTTCCTCCTTGTGTTTCGATTGCGAAAAGTGCCTAAAGATACTTAGTTTACGCCAGAAAATCATGAAGGAGGATCAAAGGCAGCCTGAGCTGCTTACCTTATTAAACAGGCCTTGGCCACCAGAGGTTACTGTTGATCATCTTCGTTAGCATATTCTACTTCTGGGCCATAGGCTCTGCATAGCGAATGAAGGTGTGCCGAATGACTTACGATGCTCTTGAGGATCGAATGAAGATTCTGCAGTAAAGAACGTCTCGCCAGCTTGAATACCAGACTGGCCCCTCTCAACCTTCCATGTAACATTATATACTCCAGTATTTGCACTCATCAATTGATACTTTGTGGTGATACGATCTCCGGGATATACTGTATTTTTATCAACATTATTGTCTGGGTGAAAATATTGGGTCAAGTATTGAACCTGCCTTGTTGAGCTTTATCAGCTTGCCAGTCTTCAGGTCTGCATGTTTTATACAAGTCAGCTTTGTTACTTCAAATGTTTTCCACCAACTTCGGATAATATTTCAGACCGAATTGTGGGTAAAGAAAGACAGCAATTACATACGTACAACAAAATTCCAATCCAATGTAAAACCACTCTCCTATACTTCCTTGGTTTGCGACCACAGTTTGCATAATGCCTTGATTGTTCTGAAGTGCAGGCCACACTGCTTGAACATTGCCTGGAATGACTAGCGCGTTGGAGGAGCGAGGAACCACTTGAATACTTTGGAACTTTGAAGTGTCAGCTTATTATCAAACAAGTGGTTTAGTAGATTATAAGTGACCATCTTACAGTTGTTATTGTTGCATTTGGATCAAGAGTGAGATAAAAGAAATTTGCGTTGATATCAGTTGAAGTTGTAGAAGCTGCAAGTCCACTCAAGAGACCCCAGACCAATATGAAAATTAACATAATCATGGTCTGAAATTGAGCCAATGACTCTCGAAAAACGACAAGCATAACAAGAGATTCAGTTAAACAAAGCTTAGAGGAGCAGTTTCGTTGTTATTGGAGTTTATCAGAGAATGAACAGAGTTTATTTGTTGAGTTGAATTTGATGAAAAGCCAGAAGGAAACGACAAAATGATTGCAAGAATGACAGTAAGAAGTTTGATACAATGTGAATTCAAGTACCAAAGAGAAAGCTGAGATGTGTGCAATATATGACTGGGTATTTTATCATGACTGGATAACTGCTAGGTAAACACCGGAGAAAGATAGTTCCGAAATGACCAGATGAAGTTATTCACTACTCGAGCAAGGTTGTTTGATAGACGTGATTTTCTTTGTGGGTAATTCTACACCAAGCACAAACAAAAGTGTTCTAGGAACAAACCTCTCTTGAAATCAACAAATATCCAAAGCTTTTCCCCAAAGAGTGACCATCAGTCGTGACAAGGTGGAAGAACCAGAGAGCACCACTCTGACTACTCTCAAGGAAAATTTTGCACGGACACTAATCATGAGACTCTTGTATTACTTATCACTCATCATAGCATTAGCATTAACATCACTTATAATACACAATGTTTGTGATATTGAGAATGACAAATTTTGCTTCAACGTCTTTAGGGGCAAAAAGTTATCCTCATGGCGTATTTGAAGTTTATAGGTTGATCTCTCGAAATCAAATGTAACATCTAGAGTACATCTGAGGTGGAATTAAGGTTCATCAGCGTCGGCCATCTCGCTTCCTGGTTCAGCCGATTTTATATGGTCGCTCTTGCCGAAATGCAACAGCATATCGACATGCAGATTGATACCTCTCGACTTGATTTTAGGTATTACCTCATCAATACTTCCGTTAAACTTTGGATTAGTCAATAAATTACATTTCTTTTGTACCGTCTACGTCAAGAATCTTACTTCTTCTGATTTAGGCACACTTTTGAGATCTTCTTAAATGACAAGTGCTGGGCTTTTACAATAAGATCGAAGAATCAAAAGGGGACCCACATATGTCAAGGAACAATTACCTCCGTGACTTACCGGTTGTGGTGTAAACATATTCGTGCTCTACTCATACTCATACTCATACTCATATTCTGCTCGTTTAAATTGACAGATTGACCTCGGGATCGACCACTTTTACCCTGGCACACCTAATTCAAGAATGCTAAAGATCTCGGCATACCCCACATAAGGTTATCCCAAGGTAAGAATCTCCACGCGCCCTGCTGTGTACGACAATACCAATAATGGACAAGATATCTTGCAAACCCCGGTACGTCTGAGAAAACGTATTTTCCATTTTCGAACGTGCTCTCTGATAGACCCAGTATCAGTGGCAATGCTATATCCTGTCTTCGCTTAGTCTCGCATACGTAAGATCATATAGCGGGGTAATGCCAAAATTTGGTTGATTGAAGCCTGCAGCCTCGCATTCTTTGAATATCTTCATAATACCCTCGCTCTTGTAGGTTTGCAGCGCTAGCGATGCCGAAGTTTCTGATTTTAGATGATTCCGTAGGGTATCCGCAAAGCCGTCGATCAACGAGCGTACCTTGGTGGCGCTGAACTCGGAAGGCGAGGTCTACTGCGAGTAATCCGCAAGTTCGTGAAGTCCGAGTCCAAACATTGCATGTTGCGCAACGTTGGCGCTTATGCAGCCGGGTCTGTCGGTAAAACTCTCAAGCTAAGCGAATACGAGCTCTTCCTCAACATCGTGGTGATGCTTCACAAAAGAGCACCAGGCTTTGACGAAGAACAAGAAAACTTTAACACCTTCTTCGCTTTCACGTAGGGCCCTTGAAAATACATACACTTTATGCCTCTGATTTCACAATCATGTAGATGGGCCATTTTGTTTGTGGGGTAGATTGCGGCATGTTTTTTCTTTTGATGTCAATAGTCAATCGACTTTCCATTTCACGGGGTGTGGATGGCTATTGACTGTATCTTGAGTATTCCCTGGTGTCTCCGAGAGCTTCCAGGGGCCATCTGCGCATGATCTCTGGTTAAAATCATCGAGTTGATTTTTGAGAAGAAAAGTTGAAGATGATTATCGAGGCAAGATATAGCCTCTTAATGGAGCGTGCTTACTCATCAGCAACAAACAAAATTGAATTATTAAAGGCTGGACCCCGGATATACTAATTTGTGACTGGCAGTATACGAGTGCACAGCAAGATGTATTCATTGGCTTTAAAAGATAATGATCACATGCATATCTATCATAAAGAATTCTGTCACACAAGCCTCACAAGAAGACATGAAATTATATCCATTGCAATTCGGTTGTATCACGATTTGAAGAAATACCCCTAAAACCAGAAACACAAGACCGCTTCAAGTAGATTATAGCTTGCCAACTTCAAGCCACCAGAGATACCTTTCTAGAAATTGGTCTCGCATCCCGTTTCTTACTTGCTGTCCTCAGCTTTGTCACGCTTTCCTCACCTTAACCTCTGAAAATGCGGTGCTCGTGGAGAGAAAGGAAATAATTCATGGACAGGATATTCCCGAGTATATACGTAATTGTTTATTCCGAAATGTAGAGAAACTAAAATACCATGCAAATTCTGGATCCTCGTTTGAAGGAGCAATTTGATGCCAAAACACTTTCAATAAGAAAATTCGCACGAAGCAGAATGCTCACTATTTTACAGAACTAGAGTTAAACATATCCCGGGTAGAATAATCCCAACCAGTAGATATTTCAATCACAAATAAACAAGCTACTAGAAATGCACATCTACAAAAGCGTACTCAAACCAGCTGGTCATCATCTTTACTATTATATTCCACACTGACAACAACTCGACCCGAAACTTAAAGAGTAAAGTTGAGAATCAACATTCATTCCTAGTGACTCTGAGATATCTTATGAGTAGTTGCAAAGTCTAATTCCCAGAATATCTTCGCCCGCGCATCCATAAGACTCATGAGCTATTGAAGAAAAAAATCACATTACCTGTGCTTCCTCATACGCTGCGTTGCGTTACTTATCAACCACAAAGCCGGGAGGTTTGCAGAAGGGAGCCGGGTGCTAAGTTTATTGTTTTCATCAGTTTCTACTCCAACATTCCTCTCAAACTTCATAGTATAATGACCCTATCTCCTGACACATCTACTGACCATCCACTAAACCCAAAGCTCCTCGCTTATTCTTCCATTCGAATTGCCCAACCAATCTCACCATGTATCTTTTATCTAAACCCTCTACACACTAATACCAATCCAAATACCAATTAATCCCATCCCATCCCCTTCCAAATCCTAAATAAAACAATCCATCACCCAACTCAACATCTACAATCCATCCATATCATACAATCGAACACCCACCACTGGAAATCCCAGCGATGACACATTCCACCCCTTCACTGACTGTATAGATCCTCCATATCTCAATATTGACTCACATCACCACCATCACACAATCTCCACTCAAATAGAATATGTACTGTATCATCTTTTCCATCCCTAGAATATTAAATATATATCATTAATTCTCATCATAGATAAATGGATAATTCACCTTTCTCGCATTTCCGTTACTCTCGAGTACGAATCGTAGTTAAGATAGAGAGAGAGAGAGAGAGACATCCTGATAAACCTGAAATTACACAACAGGAGAGTTCAAAAATGAGTACCTACCGCGCATCATACTCTTGTCTTGGTAAGTATCAATTCTCCTTCTAATTTTTATAATAATGTATCTATCTATTTCAAATCTCAATCTCATCACAATAATCCACAATCTATATGCTATCCCATAACTCTTAGATGTTCTAGTACCGAATCCTTCCTCTTCCCCTTCCATTTTATTTCCTCACCCCCTCCCCCTTTTCACCTCTTTCCACATACATTCCACATCCATAAATTCCACATTCCACCCCATCCCCTCCTCTCCACAGTCATCGCAATATACATTCTAATCACTGGATACTAACCAACCAACTACCTTTTTATATATATTTCTCGAATAGATATTTCTATACTGGTACGATAGAAATCCTACTTTAATATTATCATTTGTATCTATCTTTAATTGAGATAGCTATCTATACATAAATCCCCTCCTCTCTATCCACTAGCTTCATTCCAAAAATTAAAACTCTTGATGGTTTTTTATACTCTGTTAGCATTTTCTCACTTCCTCACTTCCCACTTGCCCATTATACTATTCTAACTTATTACTCAAAAAACATATATTCATATCCACATCCATATCCATATCCACAAATCTCTATATTACAATATTACATATAGCATTCATCTACTCTACTATCTTCCCAACCTATCCACCTATCTGCCCTCCTCCTCCTCCTCCTCATCTCAAATACCTATCTACCTACCTACCTACCTACCTACCTATTCTCCCAACTTTCCAAAGATGCAAAAGACTCCAAAGACTCCAAAGATTTCCTTCCCCAATATCGCTTCGCTAGTCGTTAGTCGCTACTGTAGTCACAAGTCACAAGTCATTAGTCGCTACTCGCTATTCGCTACTTGCTAGACACCATCTAACCAAACTTCTCGTATAAAGACCTACGACCAACCAATGGGTAAAGACTAATAAATTCTCATGCACAAAATTAGAGTACACTTCATTCATATGCATACATGTAAGCAAAATATATTCAAATCCATTTGTTCATTTGGATTTCATTTCATTCAACTCATATCAATCGTCTTCATCTTGATCTTAATCTTAATCTTTACATCTTCATCTTGTTCTTTTTCATTTCATTTCATTTCATTACTTTCAGCTACACTCTCCTTTTCCCTTCCCCTGATTCTACTTCCTCAAAGAGAATCCCTTCCTTCCCTCCATTTCCTTTCCATCTTATCTTTATACATCACAACCTAAAGTCATTCCAAATCCAAAAGTGTGTGATGATCCCATCAATTCGATTCGATCCAATTCGAATCGTGTCTATAACGACAGATGTAAGCCCGAACCAAAAATTAGGTTATGCTATGTTATGGTAAACCATTTAGGAAATCCATCTATAATCCCTTATCCCACGCTCATTACATCCATCCATGACATTAGAATTCCCTAATTTCCCATCATCTTATCACCACCACCAACAAAACTGAAGTAATAAAGAATAATCTCAGAATCTATATTCAGCGAGAGACTTTAAAAGGTAATTCTCATTAAAAATATGAAGAGAATATACATGTATAGCGAGCCCAGCACAAACTTTTCTCTATAAAAACACCCCCTAAGAGAAGAGGTAAAAGCGGCGGTAACTCTAGCGATAGTTGGACTGTTTATTCACACAAAGTGGGCGAATAAATAAATAAAAGTGCCCATGTCCATAATCAACCATGAAAGGTTCATCATGGACTGTAAGAAATGAAGTTGAAATCGAAATGTTTAGCCAGAAATCGCTTGCCATGTCAAAATGACGCAGCAGATCGGCATGGTTCAGTTGATTCCGGCAGTATTATCATTAGTATATACTGTAAGGAACTCGTGTATCCAAATCTTCGAATTGAATGGTCCCGAAAATAGTTAAAAGAGGTATATGTACAAATGTTCGAACTGTCCAGTGATCCAGGGAGTGTCGGAAATTGGAAGTCGAATTAGGAGAGAAGTCGCTCATGTGGAAACGCCGTAACATGATGATGCCGTAAAATCATAATGAGAAATTCTGTCAACTAGAAGAGTTGAGAGAAATTACTCTTGCCGAGTGCAATATTATTGCAAACGTAAAAAGATCACCTAACAACGACCTCACTGAGCTCACTATCCGAAGCTTGAGATGCCAAGGTATCACCTTCCCATGCTGATGCGTTTTCATCAGTTGGGCTTCTTGATCCAGAAGAAAATGAAGAGGATGATCCCATGGTCCATTCGTCACTGCTATCGTGACGGAAATCTTGATCGAGAACTGCAAGTCCATATTCGTAAATTCCGGTGGGTGCATCACCTCTCTCAACATAGTCGTAATCCCAACGGAACATCTTGTCTGCTTGGATTCTGGGCAAGAAGTTTGTCTTGGAGATATAGAAAGCAATGGCGGCAAGGAAACCTCCGGCTACGAGATCAACGGCATAATGGTGGGAAAGATACATGGTTGCCCACCACATCCACATGGCGTATCCAATGACGAATGGTCTGAGTTTTGGGAAGCAATGGCTCATGAAAAGTGCTTCCAATACTGCATTGCCAGAATGCAATGATGGGAAGGCTCCAAACACCAAAGGGGATGCGGTAAAGTTCGTTGTGTACATATCAAAACCGAATAGTAAATCGATTCGTGCAAGACCTGCAGGTGATCCTTCCATGGAATAGTTGGCAGGCGCAAGACCATACAAATTCTCATACCATGGAGGCGAACAAGGGAAGATCAATTGAATGGCAACCCCAATAATGTTCAGATAACCGAAAGTTCGTGCGAAAACGGGTACGGTACCGGGAGGACCGAAAAGGAACATCAAGGCGGCCCAAACAAACGGTCCTCCAAAGTGTAGAATTCCATAGGGCAACCAAGCTAGGACATCAAGAACAACATATTGATGCGCTGAGAGAATGTTGCTAATATTTGCGCCATAAAAGATATTTTCGAGGGCAGGTAGGACTTTAACCCAAATATGTGGTCGATATTCGGCAGGAATAAATCTATAAAATCTGTTAGAAACAAAGCGGTCTGGCATGTATTTAATGTTGGAGGAGTTTCAGAGTAGTTCAAAGAGAGCGACGAGATGAATCGCACTGTGAATTGGAGGGTACACATACCGAGCATTGAAAAAGAAAACCAACCAGGTGAAGATTGGGAGGACTGGCAAGAAGAATTGTCTTGTCACTGGCATAAGAAGTGCAAGCATTAAAAGCGTAGCAGCTCCCGTCTTCATAAGAGGCCCAGGAGCTTGACTGATTGAAAGCGAGAATATTGCGATAATGATCAAGATCAAATATTGACCATCATACACCGACCATCTATGTGACCTGAGAGCTCGCAATGTATCCTTTGGGTTGAAAGACGTCTCAATTGAAGCTATTGACGAAGCTGGAGGCAAATTCGAACGAAACTTGGACCTCAGCCTCCTTCGCATTCTACGAGGTATGGGATTCGGTATCGACGGCCATGAGAAAGGCATCTTGGATTTTGTAAATGTTGGTGAAGTTGTCGAGGAGTAATAATTTGTTTCCGGCATGGCAAATTATGAGGGAGGCAAGGTTATCAAAGGAATGATCAAGTAGAAGTCGACGATGTTTAAACCGTTGGACTTTTTTTTTGTTCACACGGTGAGGGTGAGCGTGAGCGTGAGCGTGAGCGTGAGGCGTTTCTACGGGATCGGCGGATACGCGCAAAGGCAGATGGCGGAGTTTAAGAGGAAAGATGCTGAATTTATAACTGTCGAAATGTATGATTATCTCATGAAGGATGGATAACGTGTGTTTGTTGATTTTCTTGTGTGTGGTTTATTGAGAGAGGAAGAGAAAATGTTATTATCTAATTTTATCGAATCATAAAATTAAAATTGTAGTTGTCGTTGTAGTGAGACCAAAAAGTATAAAAGACTTGGGAAGGTCAGATAAGGACAGGTAGGACAGGTCAGAGGATGAGAGGTGGAGGCGGAGGGAGGTGTGATGTATAAGAGAAGTCTGATTGTGATTGATGAGGGAAGAGGGAAGAGGGAAGAGGCGGATGTATGATGGAAGTGATGGAAGCAACAAAAAATAAGAAAATCGGGTTTAGGAGGATATGGCGCGGTACTAGTAGAATAGTCCGAAATGTACCAAGTAATGAAAAGAAGGTCTTTTTGGATCTCTTGGGTCTCTTGGGTCTCTTGGGTCTTGTTAGTCTTGTTTATTAGTCTTCTTCTTATTCTTTTAGTCCTTTTAGTCCCTGGTCCTTTTTTACTTTCCATCTCTGCCCTTTCCCTTTCCCTTTCCCTTTCCCTTTCGCTTTTTCTTTCCTCCCCTCCCCTCCCCTTCCCTTCCCTTTCCTTTCCTTTCCTTTCCTTTCCTCTTACTTATTAAATGGGGCCGGGATCTCGTTTGGGTTTCGAGCAGGTCTTTTTTTTTTTAATTATGACTGGGTTCATAGCTTATGTCAGCTACGCTCCCAATGTAAAAAAGTGAGAGAAGAAAGAAAAAAGACTGGATCTTGGCAAGGGAATCAATGTATGAATGATCTTGGCAAAAAGATTCATAGCAACAAAATATATGATCAAATCCATCCATCCATCCATCCATACATATTACATATTACATATTACATACGGAGTACGGAATACGGAATACGGAAGTGTAACCAATGGTCCTACTGGTATTTCTGCAGTTTATTTCACTATTTATTTCACTATTTATTTTTATTTTTTGTTTGTTTATTTATTGATGTTAATCTCGATTGTTTCTACATGATTTGGTAATGAATATATGATTGTTTGTTTGTTGAATCTTCCTTATGAATTGGTCATCCATCATCTGAGAAGTTCTAGTTCCCAAAAGATCAATAACGAAAACGGTCGGAAGAAAGGTAAAACAATATCAAGAGGTGAGGCTGTTTGAAGTGAGTCTTGCATAAGGAGTCAAGACGTGCAAGTACTGGTCAAGGAATAAGGTCTAATCTAGCTACGCGCTTCAACAAACCTCAACAGGCGGGTATACCTGTGTACAGGTGGGTAATGAATGGACTGTTGTTGGAACCTTTAGAATTCAGATCGACCATCGGTACTTTGATTACATCGTACATCGTACATCGTACATCGTGTATCGTACATACCTAATACATCCATCCAGTCCAGTGCAGTCCAACCTCCAATCTATGGATGACTCCGTACAGTAACCCAATGAATACCGATGCGAGCTATCCGAATGCGACTACGACCAATCATCACCGACACACGAGATCTTCCAAGGTTGCAATGGAACGGGAAAACTTGGAAGGAACAGACTTTCGACCTACAAATGCGGCGGGAGACGATATAAAATTATGTCAAACAGGGTACTCTGGATGTATATTTGGACGGGAGGATTACATACACATTGTAATGTTTGAGCTGCGAGATTACCCGTGAAGAGAGTTTCGAACAAAGAGAGAGAGAGAAAAAGGCTGCTTGCTATCTACTAGGTAATAAGTACGAGTACGACGGAAGTTAAAAAGTGATTCGATATTCATAGATTCCTATGTAGGTATAATCTATATGATGGTTATTTATGTCAAACTGAAATACCGGGTACGATTAAAGACATCGACTGTTTGATAAAGATTATCAACTCTTCACAGCCATGCGGATGCCGACGTATTCCACCGTATAGCATATCACATAAGATACCTTTCCCAGATTCCAATGCTTCAAAATGATGATAAGCTCCAATCTTTATTAGCCCGACCCGATTCCCCATCCATCCCCATCCATCCCCATCCATCCTCTCGAGGCTATAATTGCCTGCATAATTTTATGCAGTGTAATCGAGAGACCGACCTAGATATGACATGATTGGACGAATCCCATGTCTCGTTCATCAAGTTTCGCACATCAAAATTTAAACCCCCTTGTCGTGAGAAACAAAGACCGCTTTTCCGAACTGACCGTCTTCGTCTTTCATTGGCTGCATGGGACTTCATAGTCCTCTTATTAAGGCTTCCTCGAAAAGATTCATCACTTAAAGGAAATGAGGATGGTGAAGGATGAATGGTGATACCGCAGTCGGAGTAGCAGTAGCAGTAGCAGTACATATCTGAGTATTGATTCAAATTCAAATATCGAAATTACCGCCTCGCAAATCTTTCAAGGGAAGAGAAGGTAGAGCAGAGCATGGCATCCATCCCATACCATTTTTCACATGATTAGGTATCAATCAAAGTACAGGATACATATGTATGTAGTAGGTATGTACAGATTATGATGGTTTCGATACCCCTTATTAGACGGAAACATCCAACCTCCACTCAACAATTCCTTTTGCAGTCTGTGAAACCCTCAAATTATATCAACAGGGCGCATGCATGCGGAGGATCTCCACGTTTTGAATTCTCAGCTCCAACAGTTCGCATCAAGGACGTCTTCAATTCATCTCATCTATCTCCCTCCTTTCATGCCCCTGAAGACGTCGTCGCGTCTTTTTACGAAAGAAAGTTTCACATTCTCACAGAGTCACAGTGTCGCTTACAAGCTTTTCCAAGCCACTCGCGAGTCACAGCAAAACTTTTGAAGTTATAGGAATGCCATGCCATGGCCATTTACAGAATCCACCTCCTTCCACATTAACGGCGGGGGTTCCCAATGGGTATACTTTTTATGCTGTGCTGCTGCGCCAGCGTTGCCCGTGTTGCCCGTGTTGCCCATGTTTTCAATTGATGACTGCCTTGGTCAATGTCCCAGCATTTCCATGGCTTCTCTCCCACCAAGCATTGCCCAGCCACCCACGGAAGCGCGTACCAAAATTCCCATGATGAGGATCATCTCAGCAAAAATCGTCATGTTTCACTATCTTTTTAATTACTCATGAGTCGTTATCGATATCAAAGCTCAATACGCCTCACTATCTAAATGTCGTATCGCTCACCAAGTGTGGCAAGCTGCAAGGCAGGTGAGAATAATTAATATCAACAAGACCTCGGAAGTCTTAACCTGAAGTCTTGACAAGAACAATAGTGGTCCTGGTGTAATTGATTTGATGATGCCCGACAACTTACAACCCATAATTTACAACTTACAACAGTGCCTCTTTCATCAGTGGGCGCAGCGCAATGAACGAGCTACACTTTCCTTGGTATATCACTTGGTACATAATAAATACGCCTTGCCGTGCTTGTCGTGCTTGTGGTTTAATAGCCTCAAAGTTACTGTACAATGACTGTAAGCTCCGGAAACTTCGGTAGATGTCGAATCCAATCAATTCCATCATTCACAACATCGCACCCTCACCAAAACGTTGACTTGATGCAATGCCACCTCGAATTGCATAAAATCCCACTCGGGACGGAGAATCAGCGATAACTCGAACTCACTAATAATTGTCTTATCGATCATCTAGTTATCAAATCTTCAATTCCTTATCTCGAATGCAAATCGTGAAATCTCATATGCCGATACGGTACGTACTAGGTCGTCTGTATCTGTATCTGTACAAACCTCACGCGACCAGTTCGCGGATTGAACGAGAAGCTCCGAAGCCGAGTGAGTGAAGTAGATAACTTTCATCGCGGTTCTCCCGAACATTTGATCAACACATGTGACGTATCACGACAACCAGCACACGAACGACTGGGTAGCTAGCTACCTAGTATTTCCATCGTGTCAGACCGATACTCTCACCCTTCTGGTTCGAGAATCGCACGATGGATTTTTCATCCATTATGGAGTCCGTCCACACCTTTACCTAGGCATCTTTCGAGAAATCACTCCACCGAGTTCCACCGACTATCGAAAGAGCTTCTAAGCGCCTATCCACCTCCTGTATCCCATCGGCACCACATAACCATCACGGATTTACCTCCGTCCTTGCGTCACGAATCATGATTTGTAAGCAGGAAGAGGAAAGGAAGGATTCGCCCTTTCTTTCATACGGTGTATGGTATGGTGGGTGTACGGTGTACAATGTAAGATACATACATACAGAGTACGTACATACATATATACATATATACATACATACATACATACATACATACATACATACATACATACATACATACATACATACATAACCTTAAACTGTACTTTCAAACTTCTTTTAAGCTTCTCCTTCTTTTTCTTCTTCTTTTTCCCCTTACCAAAGTTCTCTACCGAATCAAAATTCTATATCTATAATGATTATCACCAATCGTTAAATACTATACAGACAGATCAATCTTCACAATCAACCACCAAGATGCATCTATCTATCAGATCAATCCTCACCTCCCTCCCCTCCCTCCCTCTACAATCCTCCCTTACCCCTCCTCAAAATCTCCATAGTCTCCTTATCCAAATTTCCCATCTAATCCCATCCCATCCCATCCACACCGCACCGATACACCCCTCCCTAAAATAAAATAACATAAAAATCTCTTCGCCCTACCCAGTAACCATCCATACATGTGCTTGCTTGCTTGCTTGTTTGCTTGTTTACTCTCCTGCTTATCACATCCCATCAGCCTATCCCTCACTCCAATCCCATTCCATGCATCTCAATCCTTACGCGATAAACTATAATACATAATACATACCTAAAACCTACAGTACAGTGTACGGCGATACCTCCCTATCCCTGCACCATACAATTTCCCAGGCGCATGGGAAATGGGGCGGGCAGGCAGGCGGGCTCGGACATCGGAAATATTCTATGACTTATTACTTGGGTATTTTACTAGGTAGTAGGTGGTAGGTAGTAGGTAGTAGATAGAGAACGAACCCAATTATTTCATTATTATTATTATTATTATTATTATTTATTTTTTTTTTTCCTTCGCTTTTTTAGTTTTTCGCTTTTTCTTTTCATGACGGGCTGGCTGGCCAGCGTCTTGGATTTTGGGATTCTCCGCATGGCGTTTTTGGGGGGTTTTAGGGAGGGTGGAGACGGGACGGAGGGTTTCTTTTCTGAGAGTTGAGGTGAGAGATGCTTGGGTGCTTTGTCATGGAATATAATGGTGGGTTTGTCATGTCATGTTATATTATGGGGTGGAAGGTATTGTAAATTAGTAATGTAATTCTTCTTTCTTTCTTTCTTTCTTTCTTTCTTTCTATGGAACCATCCGGACGGAGAATGGACATGGAAATGGAGATGAAAATGGAAGATGTGATAGAAAAAGAAAATCGGGAATCGGGAATCGGGAATCGGGAATCGGGAATCGGGAATCGGGACAACACGCGGATTTCGGAAACGGATATATCTAATCATCATTCGAACCCCCATTTCTCCTCTACGGTATTTTATATGCAGTAAGGTTATTGAGATTAGATAGTTGGTGATTTATCTAGATACTTACTATTTTATTTATTTTGTTATATCGATTATTATTCAATTTCTAATATTGCCTTCCTCGCTATTCTCTACGAGTATTCTCTATTCCATATAAGTATAAGCATCACTCTCTCCTCTCCTGCTATCCAACCCCCTTTCTCCCTATCCCATCTCATCTCATCTCATCTCATCCCCTCTCCCCCTCTCCCCCTCTCCCATATAATCCCCCAACTCGCCACCCAGCATCGCATTTCGATTTCCGCATCCCCAATATCGATATCCCCTATAAGGCTTGAAGATTGAAGATCGGGTTTTTTGCCAAAGGAGTACTGGTAATGAGTGGCGAGTTTGGAACGAGTGATCGGATCCACTTTTTCTGTGCGCGATGCTGGGTGCTGGGTGTTGGGTGTTGGGTGTTGGCTTGTGATGGGATGGGATGGGTTGTGAGGTGAATATAGGGATGGATAGTATTTATTATCCGTTTTCCGAGGAGGTAGGTTTGCAGATAGGTGCTTGGAAATTGGGTGGTGGACTGGAGTGGGATGGAGATGGAGATGGAGATGGAGAATTAGATTTGTTTTTGTTTATTTATATTTATATTTGGATTGAGATGGGTTGGAGAGGGAATAGATAGATGGATAGATAAATGAATGAAGAAATGAATATATATAAGAAGTTGGAAAGTCATTAGGAAAATAGATATATCTTTATTTAGTGGAATAATAACAACAATAAAAGAATTCTATTCTTTTCTTAAGAAAAAACTCGCCAAGTAATGAATTTATTATTTTTCTTCGTTAGTTTTGTTTTTGGTTGTAGTTTTGATTACGACATACTATGTTATATATTTTTCTTCTTATTTTATAGAGAAAAAAGTTCCAGAGTCAAGTCAGATATTTCGTTCTGATATTCATATAATAGTATATCTACCGTACTTACCAAAGCATTTAAATAAAACACTACTTCTTCCTTCCTAATTCTTTCTTCTTACTCTTTCTCCCTCTTTCTCTCTCTACTTCTCAAGCTAAACCTCGATCACAAAACTTCCTACTAATAAAACTTCAAAGAAATCATTCTTGTTATGTTGATATACAAGTCAGATCTTACACTCAAATCAGATTTGAGAGATAAACTGGAGGGGTTATATTGCTTTTTATTGTTTTGTTGTATGGGTGAATAGATGAATGAATAGATGAATAGATGGATGTGATAAGCGAGGAAATTCTTAGAGGGTGTGGAAAGGGGGGTGAAGGTGGAAGGAGAAGGAAAGGGAAGAAATGAACGAATTGGATGTGTATAGTGTGATGTAACGTGGTATGATGTGGTATGATGTGATGTGATGCGATAGGTAGGTAGGTAGGTAGGTATTTTGAGATTATATTTAGAGTATATGAATGATTTAGTATAAAATAATATAACATAATACAATACAATACGAAGAAATCTAAACACAAATCCAACCCCATTACTAACCCTAACATTCTCAGCCAGACAATCTTAGAGATCAAGACATCAAGGGAAGAACCCGTTTTTTAGTAAATAAAAAAAGATAAATAAATAGATAGATATACTCACTTCATAATATTATAAAGTAACTTGATGATAAGCTTTAGTACGAGTATTACTATGTAGATATAGATCGATGTTTGACTCAACCCGAGTTTGTCAATATATCAACTTACGATATATCATTACATACTCACATACACATACACATACACATATAACAAATACCAACTCTATAAAACCCACCACCCATTCTCTATCAAGCTTTCGAGTGTTCAAATACTTTGACACCTCGTAGCATGAGCAGATAAATGAGTGAGATAAAAATGTCAAAGGTATCGTGGCGTCTGAGATATATCTTATTGATTATAGGCATTCCTTCCTTCCTTCCTTCCTTCCTTCCTTCCCTCCTTCCTTCCCTCCTTCCTTCATTCATCCATGCATTCACATCTCAATCAACCAAGGCGAGAAAAATACCTCATACTAATAATCCCATCAACATCTAAGATATCAAAATGAGTGCATTCGAGATTCTGTAAAATTCCCGTAATAAGCGAAATATATAGTCAGATTAGCGACCCGTGAGTAAGGAAATGATATAATAGCTAGGTAATTAGATACTAAACAGCTAGATAGCAAAGAATTCATCCAATCCTATGGAAGCTTCTTATTTATTTGTTTTTTCATTGATTCATTCATTCGAAGATCTTACTTCAACTCAACTCAACTTCACTGAATTCCAAGAGGTGTACACCACCTCATCTCATCTCATGTTATGTAAGAGTTGAGGCCCTCTGAATTTACACTAGAATTTTCCCGCTCCGTCCCATTCCACCTCTAATTCATTGAATATCATTTCGTAACGTATAGAAGAATGGCACAGTTGGGTATTTATTTTCCGTTTTCCGCCCATGACATGACAAAGATGTGATGATGACACGATGATGACTTGGAATGAAAAGAAAAGAACCCCACGCAAAAAGAGGGAAAATTAAGGGAAAATTAGAAGATAGAAGATATATTAAATGTGCACAAATGCACCTCCGTCCGTTCATTCATTCAATCATTCCCAAGTTCATTCCAAATCCTAACCTAACCATAATATCTTGGCTCATCAAAAACATGATATCTATGTCCCCTCACCCCCTCTCCTCTAAATAATTGTGGGAATCTCTTTCCTTGACTCACATCCCCTTCATCCACTCTTCTATTCCTCACCTCATCACTCTCTCCCTCTGGTTCTCCGACCAAGAATTTTCCCACTTGAATCTCCGTATCCGTAATCGTACTTCTGGAAACTCTTGCATATGCAGATCTTCTTAACCCCTTATAAAGGATATATTCGCACCATCTATCCCAATCACTTGGATCAATATCATGCATACCGGATCTTTCAGATACATAAGTATTGTAATTCCCTTCCAGAGGTTTAGTGACAAGGTAAGAGAGGAGGATAGATGGGTTTGTAGAAGCACCCATTAAGTCAGCCAAGTATTCGGATTGAAGTCTTCGATCTTCAGGATCTTCCTCTTGACCTGAATGGAAGACGAAGACGTCCACTGGACTTCCGTAAACGTCTAGGGTAGCGGCGATTGCAGGGGCTAATTCTCCTACAGGTGATGGAAGTAGGTGGTGGGTAGAATTGAGAATTGGAAATTTTGAGAGTAATGCACAACCCCAAGTGTGTTTGTTAGGACCTGGTCCGTAATCAACATACATGCCGAGATCTTCTGCGAGGAATTGAGTTGTATCACGGTTGCCCATGATAATACGCTGAAGATCCGATTCGAGAAGACCAATGACATCGATTTCTAATTCTTTGATTACATCTCTCATACGATATTCGGATGACCACATATCATTGTCTAGACTGAAGTGAATAGTCCAAATGCCTGCTGTGAAAATCTTCTCCTCTTTATGGTAAGGAACATAATCATACGTTGGGAAACGCATATATGCTGTCGAGATAGAAGTAAGTTGGAGAGCTGCGATTATATAGAGGTAGTACAAACGTTGCTTTCGTTGATTCAAGAAAACATTGAATCGTTTTCGTTGTGCTGCAGGAGTGGATGAAAATGTAGCGAAAACACCACAACCAATCAACAACATAGTAACAGTCATGACCCAGTCTGTGTGTTCCCTAACAAGAGGGCCACCTGGAACGAAGGCATAAGCTACAACCCAAACATGAAATAATACCATGAAGTTGTATACGAGGAAACCAATTCCAAATGCTTTAGCCGGGCTCTTTCTGGCAGCTGATCCCAATAACGGAACAGATACAGCCATGAGATAGACAGTCAAAACCAAGGCACCATAATACCCTTTCCAATGAGTGTATAAGGTAAGCATGGCAGCACCTACACATCCAACACCATACAATGTCCAGCTACGAGCTAGAGATTCATTGAATAATCCGAGAATGAGGCCAACTCCCATTGCAGCAATGGTCCAGGCACCGTGAGGCGCTGAGATTGGACCACGAACAGGATATCCTTCCCAGACCCAAAGAATCATTGTGCTGGAATCGGATAGCAAGGAATGTAACCCAAAGAAAAGACCTCCAATACCAAGGCCAGCAAGAAGAGATGGCCCTTCCTTACGGCTTTGAACTGAAAGTTGATCTCCAGTGATCAAACTTTGACTTGGTCGTGTGGATCGTAAAACAGCTAGAATGGCAATGATGAGACCATAACCATTTAAACCACCATTTTCAGCATGCGCAATAGGCCAGATAGGATTATTGGTGTGAAATGCAAACTTGACAACACTTGATGTAATGAGACCAATGGTCCATGCTGAAATTTTCGATTCGAGACGACCAGGCTGCCCCGCTGATGCGTACCAAGCAGCTGCCCAAGATAAACATGACATCCAGAGGCCAAAACCAACGACAAAAAGTCTAGGCGCTGGGCTCGTGATTTGATAGGCACATAAGCCAATCAAAGACATGAGATGACATGCCCGAAGATTTTTCACAACCAATGCTCGAACCGATCTAATTCCTAAGAACAATGGAGAAATGGTACACATAACCATAACTTCATAGCCTGAGATACCCATGTGCCACAGAGGAAAATCTGACAAAATTAGCGAGCTTCATCTCAATCACTTTTTCGGATACTTACACCATACGACTATGCCCAAAGAAGTCAACATTGACCAGAATACGAACTACATAAACCTCAGTGAAAGTCTCCCAGACAATTAAAATCAATACTTACGCCATTATAGACATCAGCTGCTGCATCGAAAGCTTCGGGCCATGAGAAAGATTGGCCGAATAGTTGGCCAACTTCCTTTTCTTTTCTACTTACCGATTAGCTAAAGATTTTTCTCAGAAAGGGATTAGATATCACAAACTCTTTCTCAAAGACTTTATCGACTATCATCTTTTCTTTTCTAAATAATGATATAGATTTTAGACGTGCTCATAATGATGTTACATTCAACAAAAATGTTATACACTATTTCGGAAGCCAATGGACGTACCCCTTAGTCTGACCCTTAACATCCTTCACAACTAATTCGAAAGTTTCAAAATCGAGAGCTGTAACAGCATCGAAAGCCACATCAAACAAAATCAAAGCCCATTCGAAGAAAGCGTATGCCGTATATGCTAAATGTTCCATTAGTTGAGAATTTGATACCTGATTTGATAGTAATCTTACCCCCAGCGACTCTGTGAACTTTGTGTTGTATAAAAAAATAAACCAAAGGTACCAAAGTTCCAAAGAAAGATCCCGCGAGATATTTTCGATATTTAACAGCTCGTGCATTATCTGGGCTCAAAGCTAGACATCCTAAAGTCCATGGCAAAGTAGCCACCAAATATGAAATCATAAAAATGTCATGCCAATCGTGATCGTCCGTAGAGGTAACATAAGTCCAACCACCACATGTAAGAGTACGGAAAACGCCTGCGAAAGCAACGAACTTGGGCAACTTTGAATTGGGTCGTGCAGTAAGAAGGTACCATAATCCAACGAGAGCAAATCTAGGACCTGGAAGAGATGTTAGACAAGCTTCATATAGCTCCCAAACCATGATTTCTGCCACATACCAGATGTAATAGCTATGAAGACCATGAAAAACGAACGTTCCGGGTATCGATCTCCAATTGTCGCCGAAACTGAAGGGAACCATTCATCCGGATAACCATAATATTCATTTTGAACGATTTTGTGATAATGGAGTGAAACTCCAACAATGAGTGCGCTGAGAAAAGCAGCTATTGATAAATTGTAAGTAACTTCAACATAAACAAGGGTAAAACCAAAGATTCGTTTGCTCTTACCATATGCGACTGCGGTATGAGTCCATGACACCCATTTACCTGAGAAAGCGAGTACAGTGTCGCCGTCCTTAAATTTAGGTGCCATCTGTGATTCTAATCACTTTGTATATGAAATATTCACATCCAAATGAGTGTAGTCCGTAGCATCCGGAGATATAAAAGAGGAAAGAGGGAAGAAAAAATTGAGATGGGATGGTAATCACAAATGGGGACCAATGTAAGGTACAAGTGGGCACGCGTTTATTTGAGATGAGATGAGTTGTTGGAGACCAAGCCTTTTGAAGCCTTTTGAGATAGCCGTGAAAGCCGTAAAAGCCGTGAAAGTCATGCAATTCGTGCAAGTCGATTGATACTGGATTTTCCCCTCCAATAGACCTGGCTTGGGTGGACTTACAAGGTAAATTCTCAGCCTTCTCCGAAAGCTCCGTGACGTCTCGTGGGATTTTAAATTGTTAAGGTGGAACCCGATCAAAAAGCTGTTCAATTCGAAAAAACTCGTGGCGCGTAGAGTTCAAAGTGTACCTGGGCTCGCTGGGGCTGGGTAAACACGTAAAACGTAAAATATGACACGGATGATGGTAATCCTTGTTGGCCGGGGACTCGGACTTTTGATATTCCGTCTTCATCTACTAGGCTCAAACGGATCGGCATAATTTCTGCGATTGTTCACCGCCCAAAGAATTTCTGAAGATTTCCCCAAGGTAAAGAAAAGTCCAGAGAATCATCGTAAAAATCAATATTCACATAATATAGTTCAACAATGTCGGGCGCAAACGATAAAGCAAGATTCTATCTTGAACAAGGTGTTCCTCAATTGCAAGAATTGGAACAAAAGAAAATATTCACAAAGGTTCGTTTTCCTACTTCTCTACATTTTACATGTCGTTTTCGTCTTATGCGATCAACTACTAACCAAAAAAATGTATTCAGGATGAGATTAAAACACTAGTTAAAAAGCGGTCCGATTTCGAACACAGAGTCTTAGTGAGAGGTTCAAAAGCCGTTGATTTTGCTCGATATGCCGCATGGGAAATGAGTCTGGAGCAACTTCGTCAAAAAAGATGTAAACGAATGCGCATAAAAGGGAGCTCATCGCATGCCGGTCAAGCACGCGTATTCGGTATATTTGATAGAGGTGTAAAGAAACATGCTGGGGACGTCGCATTATGGATGTCATATTTGGAATATACGAGGAAAGCCAAAGCGACGAAGAAATTCAAGACGGTGTTGACAGCGGCAATTCGATTACATCCTACCAACCCGGAATTGTGGCTCTATGCGGCCAAATGGGCGTTAGAATTAGATGCAGATATGAATGAGGCAAGAAGTTACATGCAGAGGGGAACTCGATTCTGTACTAGAAGTAAGGACTTATGGATCGAATATGCGAAATTGGAGATGATCTATCTGGCAAAGATTGCTATACGTAGGAGGATTCTTGGTCTGGATGTTGATAGGACTATCGAAGCTCCGAAAGAAATCGAAGAAACACCGGAAGAATCTGGATTCACAACCTCGCAGGATGTGATCGCAATTCCGGATTTCAAGGATAACACAATGCAACCAAGCATGATGGCAAGAGTAGGAGTAGATTCCGAGGCCGCTAAAGATCCAATGACTACACCAGCTCTCAATGGCGCAATTCCACTCGCTATCTTTGACGTCGCTAAAAAGCAAGCATTCTATTCATCAGTCGCAGCAGAAGGATTTTTCGACATGTTCGCAGCATTTACTCAAGTAAAATGTCTTCCTAAAATTCTTCAACACGTTTTGGACAGTATGTTGGAATCATATCCTAAGGATCCCGCAACATGCAATTGTTATATTCGTCAACCATTAATTGGCATCGATCATACCTCTCCCGAATTTGCAGTCGCCATTGGATCTGCACTAAATCGTCTTAAGGAATCCTTGGAAAATACTAATGATAAAACTCAATTGTCACTGAAAACAAGAGCATGGATTGAGGCAATCATAGCATTACCCGAATTAGATTCAGGCATCCAAACGGTTTTGCAACATACACTCCGAAAGCTGGAATGATTGCAGCATGATTAAGGGGACAGAGGATTCGAGCGCAGTACGTCCACCATTAAGCGAATTTGGAGACGTACACATAGGGAAATATCTGAAGTCCCGTTCGATGATGAAAGCGAGAAATCACATCGGTGGCAGTAAATAAACCTATACAATCTTTGACTCCCCATCCATAAGATAAGTAAGGTTAGAGGTACAGCAGGAGCAATAATCTAGACCTTGTGCATAATAATGTAAAGAGGAAAAGTTTCAAACAGCGTTGGGTTTGGGCGGGAGTACAGGAGGCGGGCTCTTCATGAGATACTCAATATCGAGAAGAAAAGTACTACTCGATACCAGGAATCTATCAATTACTTTAATCATTTTCGAACCTGGATTAATGTGACTCTTGAACAGTGATTACCTATTTTCTTATGTTATTGATTCCATAGTTCAACCGCGTGTGGACATAACCCAACTATCTCAAAGTTGAGATGATAATTTCTGAATTATTACTCTGGTAGTCTAGGTACTCTCCTTGACGGTAATTAGAAAAGTAACACACTCATCTACCAAACTATTCCCACTTAGATACATACACAAATCCAAATAAACAAATAAATCAAGCTTAACCAAAATCTAAATCAGAGATCACCTTCATCCCTAATTTTCTCTCTTTATATAGATAATCTTGGCATCTATAGATATTCATCTCTAAAATCTATCCACAAATTTACCCAGAAAAACAGATCCGTTGATTACTTCTAGTACCTCTTTATGGATATTATGTTATATTATATCATATCATATATCACCTCCCTCTATATATATAGATAGGTATCTCATCACCTCATCTCACCTGATGCCATACCATCTCATACCATCTCATCTCATCTTATATCATACTATAGATTGTAGCTTCAATCTACCGATCATCCTATTCTATCTCTATATCATACGATAAATTACCTACCTACCTACCTAGCATATATATATATAAAATAAACCCTACAAACAAGTACCTAGAAATCCTCCCTTCCGTCGAACTCTTATACTCTTTCAAAGTCTAAATTCTACTTTTTCAAATGAAAGAAGGAAGCTGAAAGTTGAGATTATTTCTTAAACTTAGGGGATAGTATATAGATATATCTATTTATGTAATTACAGATTATATATATTTGATTATCTATTAATTATCTATTTGTTTATTTATTTTTTGTCTATTTGTCTATCTATCTATTTATTTGTTTATTCCTTACTAGTTAAACTCACAATTAATAAATTTCTCCATACCTGGCTTGAAACTCCATACTTCTATGTCGTTATAATATATTATAAATAGCTGGAGTTGCTATATTAGTAAGTGAGTGATTGAAGTTATTCGATACAAAGGCAGTTATAATTTAACTATCTATCTATCTATCTACATTCGATACGAAGTTAGTTATTATTTATTTCGTCAAATTACTCTCATGCCCCCGAAATGTCATTTAATTAATCTCATGCTCTAAAAATCACACTTGTTTTACTCTTATGCCCTTTAGATTCTATCATAGAATCTATCCATTTCAGACTAGATTTTATATTGAGGAAAGGATAGATTCTATAGGAGGAGAATATATTCTAGCTATTTTAGGTTAGATTCTATGATAGAGGAGTAGATTCTATAAAAGGAGGGTAGATTCTAGCTACTTTGTTTATACTCCTTATATAGAATCTATACTTCTTATATAGAATCTGTACTTCTTATACAGAATCTAGCTTAAAATAGCTAGAATCTAACCTAAAATGAATAGATTCTATCATAGAATCTATTATAGAATCTAAGGAGCATGAGAGTAAATTAGCTTCTAATTTTAGGGCATGAGAGTAATTTGCCGTATTTATTTATCTATTTAATCATCAATTTATCAACTCAGTATAACAGAGCGAGAAACACAAGGATGCGATAATGCGGAATCCATAGTAGAAATTTTTCGCAATGGGATATTTAAATTTGAGGATAGAAGTAGGAGTGAGAACACGATGTATCATTCTAATTTTATCTGGTTCCTTGTATTCCTATCTGTATCTGTATCTGTATCTGTATCCATTTCAATGTCTCTATGCCAATCCCCATCCCAGAAGAAGAAAAATTCCCAAAACTCCATTCATCATAATGCGTAAGAAGCGAAATTTCGAAATTCGTCTCGGACTCAATGGTCTCTCCTATTTCTCTATCTATCTTTCTTCTCTTCTTGCTTCCTTTCTCTCTTGCTTTCTTTCAAACACTCTTGGAACAATCTGGTTGTGTGAATGAGTGTGGATAGTAGATAGGTGGTATGGAAGTGTATAAGCATAACTCATACATCCATACCATACCATACCATAAAAGAAGAAGAAAAAGAAGATAAATAAGATGATCCAAAAACAATCAAGATCAAACCCCCATTTTCCCTCGGGAGAAATGTGATGAATAAATGAGTGAATGAGTGAGTAAATGAATGAATGAATGGCCGCCTCCAACCTCCTCGTTTCCGCCTTGAGGTCTTTTGTGTGGGTGTTGAAGTCATATTGCTTCATATCACACCGATCGCCTGATATCCGTCTTTCAAGCATCACTTTTCTCCAGGAGATGCATATCTTCTGGTAAGCACCCAACATCCAGCATCCAGCATCCGTTCCTCCTCCTCCCATCCCCAACATATCCCATGAATCTACCGCATCAGCCATTCACTCCTCAAACCAACCACCCATTAACAGGTGGATAAACCTGTTCCTCCCAGATTCTCCCCTCCTCTATCCTCCCCTCACCCAACACTCCCCTCCTCTCCCTCGCCCTCACAATACTCTTCAGGATCCTCTCGCGATCCCCCTTACTCGCCGCAATCCTCGCCGAAATCGACACATGCGCTCGCTCCCCCATGGCTCCCGTCCCAAATCCTCTCACCCCAAGCATCTCCATATTTGCTGCTGCGATGCCATCCCGTTTTCCATGCGTGAAATACCCATTTCCATGCACATCATACCTGTTTCGAGCGTTTCCGCGCACGCCCTCGGAGCTCGCAAACGCCTTGACGCTGGAGGTTTGGTGGTAGAGGTTTTTGGCGGTGCTTTGGAAGTGCGTTTTGGAGAGGATGGATTGGTTGTAGCGGAGGAGGTGACGGGCGATGACGGGAAGGGTTTCGGGGGCAGACATTCTGGTGCGTTGTTTGTTGAGTGGAGTTGTGTTTGAGGGGATAGTATGTAGGTGGTGATATACTTCAAGTGAGTTGAACGAGAAGTAGATATTCGGTATTCGAAGGGCTCAATGAAGAGATCTCCTTTTGACGACGAGTTGGTTGAGTTGATCGACTTGCTTGCTTTCAATATAATCCGCAGAGAAACCTCTCTTCTATAAATCTTTACGATCTTGAGAATTCTTGACTCCGGAACTCAAAGTAGAAATGGCGACTCCGTTCCTGAACAGGAAATGCGGGTTTGAATACGAGTATCAAGTGATATTCACGTGAGGAATATCTGCGGGGAAATAAGGTTAATCGTTGATGACGACGACGACGATGATGAGATGATAATGATAATGTGACGTGATATGATCTGATGTAACGTGAACACTGAACACCAATAAAAGACGATGATAAAAGCTATCAAACAACGATGTCAATCGAAAATCCTCCTGGGACTATTTATCGATATATATAATCTCAAGAAGCACAAAACCAAGAAAGAACACGAAGGTAATTAAACAACGATAAAGTATGATAACGAAATAAGAATCCTTCTCCTAACCGGAAAACCCGTCTAATATTTATCCTCCAACCCATCAGCTGCCCACCTCATCCATTTCTCCATCCTATCCCATCCCGTCCCGTCACCACAGGTTACACCTTCCATCCATCCGTCCAGCCCGCCAAGCGCCCACCAAGTTCCACCCGCTGAAACCATACTCCACCCATGCGATACAACCATAACCTGCGCGCCGACTCGATGAAGAAATATCCAGAGAAACACCGTAGAGACTGCAGTGCTGCACACACACGCCCATTCAAAAATGCGTACATACAAACTGCCAAACATCTTGGCCCATCCAAGCTTCTGGGCATTTTAGATTCCCGCACTACGCCCAGCAAATCACATGTGTCAAATATGTGAAATGGCTTTCAAAGTGGATTCGATCAAGATAAAACTCGACAAAGTTAAAGGTTCCATTCGCACGCTAATACCTTATCTGTTTGGATAAATGGATAAATATAGATTCCTCGCTTGGCATCTTCAGATCAGCACGGCTGCTTCCGTTTGTATCAATTCGAGGGGAAGATCCCTTTTGGTGGGGGTGTTTTGAGGGAATATGTGGATTGTGAGTATGGAGAATCATCGAAACATCACGGGGTTAGATGAGAGAGTGCTTGATGCTCCAAGAACTCGGACACAAACAAGGTATCATGAAGGGCTAGACTTGATGCGAATAGCCCCATTGTATCCAATTAGTACGTTTAAGAGGAAGAACAAGAAGACTACCCAAGTGTTCTATTCATGAATATGTGATGTTCCAAGACTATCATTGCATTGTGAAATGGTATCCTGTTATTGAGAAATCTATAGCTTTCCTTCCCAATACACCCCACTAGATTTCCAAGAGCTCATATCATAGCTCAACTGTCTCAAATCTCATCTTCATCATGCAAACAAAAATTCCCAACCCAAAGTTGCTCAAAAAGATACTTCAACTCCTCATTTGAATATAAAGTCGACGTGAAACGCCAGAAGAAATAGATCATGGTCGTAAGGAATTCGTATCGTCCAGTGGCATGGTGTGGAGGAAAAAAAAAAGTGGTAAAGGGCCGAAGAGAACAAGAAGAATTGAAGTTTTGAATATCAAGTGCTTTTTCATCATCATCTTCCTGAGATCTTCGCCGCTCCTGCAGACCATAAACCCTTTGTCGTTTCAGCAATTTTCCTAGTCTGCGCCTCGATTTGTGCTTCTGTTTGACCTTGACCAGAACTTCTCTCTATAGCTCTCATAAACTTTTCACGCTCATCATTATTTGTACCTGCTGTACCATATCCGGAATCAATATCCATAGCATTATCTCCATCTCCATCTCCAGGTCCCATTCCACCCAATCCAGAATCTTTACTGTTGTGATTCAAAGGTTTGGCTCCACGATCGGGCTCCATAGATTTTGAACCGTCCATCATGCCAGCTTGACCTTCACGAAGTTTATTAATGGCGCGCACAGTATCAATGGCAGCATGAAGAGTACGCCTGGCGTTGAAGTTCTTCTTAACAATCGGAAGTAAATCGCTACCTTTACCATCCTTTGATACTGATTCACCGGTGACGAAAGGGTGCGTCAATGCTTCGTGGGCCGTCATTCTTTGGGTAGGGTCTATGGTAAGGCATTTCTTGATAAACTCTCGAGCTCCTCGACTGACACCTCGCCAGTATTCTATGGGTGTAAAGCTATAGTCTGCGATGAGAATCGCTTGCATTTCCTCCAAATTAGAATCTCTGTCGAAAGGCGTGTATCCACATAGTAAGAAATATGTAATGACACCAATTGCCCAGATATCGACTGGTTTTCCGTGTCCTGTCTTCTTAAAGATTTCTGGGGCCATATAACCTGGTGTACCGCAAGTAGTGGTTAAAACGTGAAATTGCTCTTCGTCCATTATTCTGCTCAAACCAAAATCTGCAATCAACAAATCCGCATTATCTTCTGGTGTTCGAAACAGTAAATTCTCGGGTTTAAGATCTCGATGAACGATGCCATGATCGTGTAGGTATGCAACAGCGGAAAGTGTTGCTCTGATAAGGTCTGCAGCATCGGATTCAAAGTAAGAACCCTTTCGACAAATGCGATCAAACAATTCTCCACCAAGCGCCAAATCGGTAACCAGATATAAATTATTCAGGGTTTCGAAGTAATCGACTAACGTGAGGATGTTTTGATGTCCCATGGAAACACGTTTGAGTACAGCGATTTCATTACGAATCTACAATCGGGAGGTGTCAGCAAACATTATTAAAACGAGAGGAATGAAAAGTTCTTGCCATATGTTCTCTTCCCGCCATCAATCTTTTGTTAATGACTTTTGCGGCATAATATCTTCCTGTATCAACGTGGACACATTCTTTGACGACCGAGTATGAGCCTGCGCCCAAAGTTTTTCCAGTCTTATACCGACATGGTTGAATTTGAGGTTGCGGTGCTCCTGAGTGAGAACCATGGGGATTCGAAGAGCTCATCTTGTTATGCGAAGGGAAGAATGGAGTATTAGATGAGGTATATTATTAAAAAGTGCGCACGACAATCAAGAATGTGATGATGAACCACTCTGCACGGATGATTCTCGGAGAGTTCGATAAGTAGATTTGAAGGGTTGGTGGAAGTTAAAGTTGTTAGTTGTTCTGGTGTTCCAGAATTAAAAAGGATGGTCTTTCAGGTATTGCGGTTAGATTGCGGGGCAATGGATGAACAGTTGGGTAGGTAGTTAGGTACCACCTATTTTGGGCTTAGTAATCTCGAGGTCAGCCATCGTTAGCTGTGAGCTGAAATCACTTGCATTCACAAACGGGCAGAGAAAATCAATCAGTCCAGGATTCACGTGCACAAAGTCCAGTGAGCTCAAGCCTTCAAGGGATCGTGTACATATACGACTAGAAATGAATACGAACCCTTTCATCTTGATGCGAAAGTTTACGAGGAAGAATAAGAGATTGAAGGGTTACTGGTTATTCACATGATTTCTGGTCCGATTAATGGAGATGATCATCCGTGACAATCGTGAAGACTCAATTCAGGAAAAGATTACATTGTACTGCATTATTTGTGTGGCTGGCTCACCAAGATGGCAAAATTGCTGATCACTAGTTTTACTTTCCGAAGATTTGGCTGGCGCTCAAGGAAGGCTGCGAGGCTGCTTACTTTTGCTTACTTTGCTTGAGAGTATGAGGTACAGAGTACAGAGTACCATAAAGAGTTGAAGTGAAGACTGACAGTAGACTAGAGTGAAGACTGATAATAGACTGAAGACTGACAATAGAGTGAAGACTGATAATAGACTGAAGACTGACAATAGAGTGAAGACTGATAATAGACTGAAGACTGACAATCGACTGAAGACTGATAATAGACTGAAGACAGACAATAGACTGAAGACTGATATAATAGACTGTGGTTGAACCCGCTAATAAAAGACCCCAATGCTCAGCCATACGGAGGATATCTTTTTCGACGTGCAAACCAAACCTGGACCCTGATAGTGGATGTAACGATGATCTTATTGGTCATAATGATGTAAAAGTCTATTTTGAGGTTGATGAGGGTACTGGTGAGGGTAATGGTAATACATAAATTGGTTTATTGTGAGTTGGGGAAACGGCTAGATCAATTGAATTTTTCTTGTACGGTAGAGCACCTAACCTTACCTAGGTAAGGTGGGTGTAAGGTATTTAGGGTAAAAAACGCAGGGCAGAATTTCATACTTCACTTCACTTCACTTCACACTTCACTTGACACTTCACTCCCACCAAATACGAGTACGATCCACTAGAGATCTCGTATCTTTCTTCACTACCTACTCTAGTACACAGTCTCCATCCACTATACCTACACTCGACCACGATGATATGTCTATGATATGTCCACCACCATGTAATAAAGATTGATGGAGTTGAGATATATCATCATACATACCAATACTCACGCTATCACTGTTACCTTTCAATTCTTCAAAGTACCTAGGTAGCTACCACCACCCTCCTATCTTTCTCAAACTCAATTCATTCATCTCATTCAAAATTTTCCCATTGGGTGGTAAAACTTCGACCATTCCCATGTGTTCTGTTCTCGAACCTTGCTATCAGTATTTTAATCCGAACCTTCAGTCCTTACTCTTTCATGGATATGGATGGACGGATGTATCTATCAATCAAACCTTGATCCAAAATTTCTTGCTTCTTGCTTCTTTCTCTTCTCCCAACACCAACCTTCTCAATTCTAAAACAAGTTCCAGAAAATTGAATCGTCACTCTATTTCACACATATTCATCCATTTCCTTTCATTTAACAGCATAATTAATCTACACGTGATACAATTGTCTCCATTTAATTACTCCACAGCAAAAGACGCGTCGTCACAGATATATCATCTCAAAATTCTACCGAATGTGATCTTCCAAAACCTAAATCGTGTTGCTGGGACTGCGCCTTGTCAACAGTACAAATCCACAAAAAATCGTAAGTCTCGACTAGGATATCATCTTGTGTTGTCATTAATGTGTATGGCGTTGAAACTCACTTAATTATGTTGTCCTGCCCCGGCCGCGCCATTTCTTTTTCTTTTTCTTCTTCTTCCTCTTCTCCTTCTCCTTCTCCTCCTCCTCCTTCAGCTCCCATTTATTTGTTTCAAGTATACCCTCGTTTTGTACTTTGGCTTTCTCACTTGTTTTTACTTAATATCTTTCGTGTACCAACAACATCATCTGAAGCAAGAGACCTGCGCAAATAAACAGTGGAAATTAGCAATCAGTCGTGCATTTACTGTTCGAGAGAGATGGACGACTATGGTGTGGGATCTAGTGGAAGTAGTGGTACCCCAGGAAGCCAAGCTGGAGCCCAAGGAAGCTATGACAGTTCCGGTAACTATGGATCAAGTGGGAGTCAAACAGCACAAGGTCAATACAATGCTCAGACAACCGCATATCAATCCGCATATACATCTGCAGCTACTCCAACAACTACCTCTAACAGTCAAAGTCAAACAAACTCCGCATTCCCAACGTCTACTTCATCATCATCATCATCATCAAGTGGACTATCATCAACGGAACGGACAGCAATAATAGCAGGTGTTCTTGGTGGTGTCGGAGCATTGTTGATCATTTCTCTCATTGCTATCTATCTACTGCAAAAGAGGAAGACTAAGAAGGCTGCAGATCGTAAAGGAGTTACTCAGCAAGTATCTTACAATGGATTAAACTCTTCATTTGCTGGCGTACCTTTTATCAAAAGGAACAGTCAAGGGAGTGATAGTGAAATATCTCGACCACCAATGGTTGCCGACACTTCATACCAAGGAGCATATATACGAGGCGGACAGTCCAGCTATCCTGACCTTTCCAGTGATATGGAAACAGACAGGTTCCTACCAAATGATGAGGAAACCCACCAGAGAATGGCCGGTGGAGGAAATGGATATCACTCACCACCTAATCATCTTGGCTCTCCAATACAAGATCCGTTCACAGATCAGAACCGCCTATCTCAGCTAACACAAAACCGCCTATCTCAGTTGTCACAAAATCGCCTTTCTCGGTTGTCACAAAATGTCGAGTCTTCTCCCAGACCAGGACCATTAGTCAGGCATGATACCATGGGTTTTCCTCTCGACGACGATGACACCTCGTACATTGGACCAGATGGTGAACAACATCGCCTCTCCAGAATAATGCACAGCCCCCGCACTTCAGTTCTCGAACCGACCATCATAGCTCCCGCCCCCATACGCCCCACCATTTCCCATGAGAATCTCGAGCGAGGCCTCAATGAAAACCAGGATCTCTATCAAAATCGGGTCGTCTCCCAACATCTTGATTCTCTAACATCAAATTACGATACTCCATACGACGTCGAAAATGAAAATGATGCAGTTCCACCTATGTATGGAGGTGTCCAAAGTCTGTCTCCCGCTCCTATGGAATCAGGAGCATGGATCGCCGCACGCAATCCACACCTAGCTGCTGCTTTCAGTAATGATATGCATAGAAATTCGAGCACGAGGACTCAGAGTAGTTTTGCACCTAGTGTGATTAGTGATACGGAGTTGGATAGATTGGGAGTGGGACAGAGATTGTGAGAACGAGGAAGTTAAAATTAAAGTGGAAGGAGAATTAGAATGAGAATGAGAATATGAATTTCATGTGTAGGATCAGTGTGAGGGATTGGATTGGGTAGTGAAAAGAAGTAATGCTGATGTTTGATTGGATAGATGGGATGGGATGGGATAGTATTGGATGGTATTGAGTGGAAAGTGCAGGAAGGGAGGAAGTGGGCATTTGAATTGGCGTTTTGGGAAAGCAGCATATGATATCCTGGACCGGTCAGTGAGTAATGATTTGTTAGCATAGCATAGCATAGCAATCAATCGATTTTTAGTATAATTTTCTTTGTCTTCTGTTCAAAGTTTTTGTGATTGTATTGTGAATGTGATTGGGGAAGGAGGGAGGGGGGTTGAAACTTTTCCTTGGGTTTCTTGTGATTTGAGTCTAGGCTGTGGGCTGTGCTGTACTGTGATGTGCTTGGGGATGATGTCGTTATTGTTATTGTTTGGGTGGGAGGGATGGGAGGGATAGGGGAAGATATAATTGGATGCTGTGGGGTGAGGTGAGATGGTGGCTGGTAATCACTAATTAGTAGATGCTAGCCGTTGGTCGTTGGCCCTGAGTTGGTGAGTTGGCTTATTGTTGGGTTGATAAGGTTAGAGCTGGTTCCGTATCCATGGATTCATCGAGTAAAGTATGTGGTAATTAGGTAGGTAATTCTCATATCATATATCTAGTACGTATGATATGTCTTTGAGTTTGAATTTGAGTTTGATTGGAGGAGAGAAATGGAGAGAAATGGAGAGAAATGGAAGTTTGGGGTTTGGAGTTTGGAGATTGGAGATTGGGGTTTGGTATGGTGATGGGATGTGATGATATGAATGTTAAGGAGGTATCTGTGATTCGGGTTTTTGTGGTTTTTTTTGATACTGGTATGAAAGGTTTGGGTTTGGGCTTGGGTTGAGAGGGTTGAGTGGTGAGATGTGTTGAGGTATTTAGAAGAGGTAGGGGATAGGCGGGGGGGTAGGTAAAGATAGGTATCTGGGGTCGGTGTGTGATGGGTTGGTATATGATGGGATATCATGACATTCTTCCAAATTCGAATATTCAACGCATTTTAGAATAATTTAGAGGTGGAAGATGGGAAAAGGTGGAAGGTGGTATGGTATGTGTATGGTATGGAGCATACTTTGCATTAGATTTCGCGAAAAGTAATACCTATATGTATTGGATTGAGTATAGCTAGCTAGCTAGCGGGGGAGAAGGGACGGGGTAATGAGAGGACTAGACACTGTAGGTATTCGTGGAATTTGAATTCGGGGTTGTTCTTGAAGTGTCTATCTATTTCAATCACTCAATGAATGAATGAGTGGGTTATGGTAGGATATTTACTTTAGTCACCGAGAATCTCAAGACAGGTCGGCCCTTTCTTTCTTCGTATTGTTGTAGACAGGACAAGTTGAGGGTTTGTATGTGATTTGTAAGTGAGTCTGAAGGGGTCTTTGTATCTGAAAGCACTAGGTAGTTTACGGGATTTTCCTATCGAGGGTGTCTTATGGCATCAGATCTCTTCTTCTCCTCCAAGCGAGGGTAGAAAAACTTTTTGGTATTCCAGTTGGCCTGCATTGTATTTTGGACTGAGCAGCTACATGTACAGCCATGGATATCTTGTTGGTCAGACAAGGGATATTGAATTGTCACTCTAGACTCGATTCTGCATGATACTAAGTCATGTAGTGCAAACAAGATCAAGGAATATCACCCATCGACTTTTGCTCGGTTCCTTAAAACACAGGGTCGAGGTTTCTGACGCCAATTCAGGAGAAGTTTTTTCATCCGCAAAGTTCGGCCTCCGAATATTTTCACCAAGTTAAAGCGCATCATCAAGCCTGATTGAAATTGAAAGTGACAATTGTCGAAGTATTGTTTATCATTTTGATATGTCATAGCTTTTCCAGATAACTGGGGGTAAGTTAGGCTATTCATCCTTCAGCCCTACCAACAATCAATCCATGTGATGACTGAGACATGGGGTGGTATACCTAGGTAGGTATGTAGTGTAACCACGCAGAGTTATTCGTTCTGCTGGCTTCCTACATAATTTGTATCTTCAAACAATGGAAAAGCCTTGTCCAATACTTATGCACAGAATCTGCTTCGAAGCAATTTAAATATGATGCATATATGCTTCTTCATCCCGTGGACCAATTCATTTTCTCTCTGTAAACTTTTGAAAGCCAGTAGAACATTCCAGACAATAAAATAAGTATGTGATACTTCTATCTCAGAAGTCACCGCCGCCTTTTCCACTACTTCTAGACTTCTTTTTATCCCCATGTTGCTTCTTCATCTTTAGCCTTGCTATGTTGGCCGAAGTTTGTCTGTCATGAATATTAGCGCATTCTTGTGTTCAAAAAGGTGACAGTATCTCAAAACTGTCGAACTGCATCGCAATCATAAAGGGCTCCAGATATATATCACAAAGTTAACTTGCCCTGATATCTTGATGACGACGGGTCTCCATCTGTGACTTCCGCTCGGATAGCTTTTCCTTCTGGCTGTATTTTATGACTTTCTGGGTACTTGTCCCCTTCGCTTACACGGTTTGCTCGAAAAGAATCTCTTCCACCATTTGTTATTGAGGGAAATGATGTTTTATATAGGAGGGACGAACTTCACGAGTGGATGCGGCTCGAAATGACACAAAATGAAGGAGATTTATGACTTACAAGTGCTTCACTCTCTGCTGTTGTTCAATTGAAGCCTTTCCCGGAACGGTTGTTCTGTATATACGTTTGATTTCTTCATTTAACCTTCGATGTGTCTCCTCTTTATTATCAGTTCGATTGCGACTACTATCACATTGAATCTGAATTGCATCAGTATTCTTCACATAATAAGTACCACGGCGTAATCCCTTCGATATTATCAACGGCAGAATGGCATCGAGCTTTTTCATAGACCAAATGGTATTTGCTTTTGAAGATGTTCTGGAGAGGTCAGTACTTAGGAAAACTTGTCTTTGGATTTTAAGAAGCTCGACGTACTTGTTGGTCTTTTGACCACCAGGACCTCCGGCAGCTGAGTAGGTAGTCTCGGCTAGCTTTGTAGGAATAGTCGATTCATTGAAATTAGAATACCATTTTCTGGCAACCTCAAATTCAACGTCATCTGTAGATTGAACAGAATATGATCTACCACTCTTAAGATTCAACCTTGCGAATAAAGGTCGTGTTCGAAGAGATGTTGTATAAATTGGCTTGATAATTTGAGAAGATGATTGCAGCAGCTTAGCTGTGAACTTGGCAAAATAATGCATATCACTTCGACAAACTTCTTTGCTATTTCACCTGCCTAGAGGTTCATATGATGTTAGTAAGGTGTTGCTTGACTGAGGTAGTATGTAAATACTTTACAGATGGAAACTTTCCCCTTTTAGCTCCAGTATTAAAGTGTGTTACAATGCAGGTGAGGGCAAATGTAAATGTAAAACAAATGACCACCCAAGTGTATTACATAAGCATTCTTAAGTACTTCGTAAAGTCACCACTTCACATATCCGAACTTTATCCGAGCCAGACTCTCCTAGACTACCTAGCACTTCATACCAGTACCGGTACGGCTAGTGAAAAAAGGTCTTTCAAGATTTCTTGGCATGATCAAATTAATTCAATCCCTAACCCTCTCTCATAAACCATTCCGAGAAATCATCAAAACCATTGCGACAACCTCATAACTTCGATCCCTCAATACTCAAGAAAATCATCAACTTGACGCCAGTAAACATCAAAGTCTTTTACATTACCAAGGCGACAACGTTACTTTTGATAATCTAATAGATAACTATTTCTTGACTGCAGTTTCCCCCAAAGTTTTCAATCGAGCAGGCAAATCAAATCTTGCCTAAATCTGGATTGCAAACTTATCGCATCGCCTTTGCCTATCAAACTATCTCCAAACTCCATTAATTTTTATATCTGCTACTTTTCATCAGTTTGTATCTTCTCCTAGCATACGAATTTCTCAAATATCGGATCCAATCAACTTTGACAGTTTGTGTGCATTCCGCACCCATAACAAAGACATTTATGACTTCAGATCCACCTGAATTCCATACAAAAATCCAATCACCGCTCTCTCCACTTCCGGTTCATTTTCCCAATCCATCTGAAATTCCTGTTCTTCGAAATCAGATTGATCCGACTTTCAATATGACGACGACCCATGAGCCATCAAAGGCTCCTTTAGTGGTCCCCGAAGTTATCGAATCCTCGATGGTTTCTGAGGATATAGAATCTCCACTTTCCGATACGCGCTTTTCAGATGCATATGATGAGAAGGATGAGGATACAACAGTAGCAAAGGCTGAGGAAGAAGATGAAGGCGATGATTATGCCATGACATTTGACTCTGATGGGGAAGAACATTCAGATAGTCGCGATCAATCACAGGCAGTTGACCAAGAGTCGAGCAGTCTTCCTAACACAGTGCCAACGAGCGAATTGCCCAATTCTCTTTCCAACGACCGACCTGCCACATTTGATATCCAGAATGGCCCAGAAACCCAGCCCGCCCATACCATCCCTTCTCTTACTGTCCCCTCGATTCCTCAATCCACAGCTGCCCAAAGCTCTGATGATTCTCAAAATCCCATTACCAAAGCGGAAACCACAAACTCTGAGGATCCAAACGGAGAAATAGACATTCAGCAGCTTTTGGACAATATTACTGCCAATGCCGAGATTAATGCACAAGCTGCCCGCCCAAATTCTTCCTCTTCTAGCAATGCCCCTCCAAAAGGTAGCTCGAGTCTACCTACCCATGCAAGCCTTCCCCCCCGCCCACAAATTACCCAAATTCCTAAACGTTCCAATTATACTTCTTTCGATGATCCCCATAAGTACAATGTTGGAGGTTCAGGTTTTTCACACCAACCCAATTCCTATAACCATTCTGGTGTAACATCATCATTAGTTGCAGTCGGTGCCCCTGGTACCGCTACTGATCCCCGATATGGACTTCCCCCACCCCCATCTGTTTCTTTCAATCATCCCCATCAAGATGCGAACAGCCCAAAACTTTACACACAAACCCGTCGCTTTCCATCTGACCAATCCCATGATGGACATGACAATGATGACAGACCTTGGGGACCAACGGTGCAGAAAAAATATGATGAATTTCTTGATAGAGAACGCACATATGTCACTGAAGGGCTTTGGGAGAGATTTCCGAAAGGCTCACGATTGTTTATAGGTAAGAAAGTCTTATACAATACCGCTAATCTTCAAATATCTAATCTCTGTTCAGGTAATCTTCCATCGGAAAAACTTACTAAACGAGACTTGTTCCATGTCTTTCACAAGTATGGCGAACTTGCCCAAATATCAATCAAACAAGCATTTGGATTTGTTCAATTTCATGATGCCGCATCTTGTTACAAAGCTTTAGAGATGGAGCAAGGCAAGGAAGTTAGAGGTCGCAAAATGCGTAAGTTATTTTATGTTGCTTTTCGAAGCTGAGCTAATATTCTTCGTACAGACCTCGAAGTGTCCAAGGCACAGAAGAACACTCGCAATGCAGGCCAGACCTGGAGACGATCTCAATCCCCTGAACAAACAAGAGGAAATGCATCGGCTCGTAATCGTAATCCTCAGCTAGAAGCTCGTGGTTCAGGCTATAATCACAACGATCGTAACCAGAATGATCGCCATAGATCGCAACCACAGCATGGAAGTCAACGCCCACATGATGGATATCGATCTGGTAGGTCGCCATCGCCAAGTAGAAACTACAGGGGCAGAGAAGCCAGAGACGAATATAGATCTACTCGTAACAATGATTCATACGAGAGCAGAGATAGGCGTCGTTCGCGATCTCCTTTCTCAGGTGCACAGCGTGGCAGTTATAGAGATCGTAGCCCAAGCCCAAGAACTCGTGAAGCCAATGAAGATGGTACACTTCAAATCCCTCGACGCGAGCCATCAATGGTTCCCGATGTTCAAATAATTCTTATGGCGGAGTTGGACCGAGGGTTTGTCTCCTGGGTTGAGGGAGAACTTCGCGGACGAGGTGTCAAAACCGAAGTAATGTTCCTTAGCCCTCGACTTTCCCTTCAAGCTGTTATTCGTAGACAGATTCTCGAAGGTGTCATCGCAGTTTCTCAACTTGATATGAGATCTCAAAACGCTAGCAAAATACCTTTGCAAGTATTCGATCGCTCAGGAGGTATCAATGCTGCTGTTAGATTTGATGAGTATCAGGATTTGGAACCTAAGATTGCTGCCGAGCTTGTCGTACGTGCGAAAGCCACAGCTCAAAGACCTCAGTACGCGCCAAATCCAGCTCCGGTATACCAAGCTCCGACAGCACAACCAAATGCAAATATCGCCAACATCATGGGACAGCTGGACAATCCTACTTTGCAAAAGTTGCTTGGAACGTTGAATAACATGCCTCAGCAGCAGAATGCACCTGCTGTAGCAGCAAACTCGACAGTAGACCTTGTTAGTCTGTTGGGTGGATTAGCACCACAACCACAACAAGTACCTCAACAGATTTTTCAACAATCAATGCCGCAGGCTGCTACAGACCCTTACGCCAGCTATAACAACAGCGCTGCATATGGTCAGTCAGCTGCACAACAAAATGGACAAGATGCACAGCAGGTACAGGCTATCATGGCTCAATTGGCTAGATATCGACAGTAAGCGGTGGATTGTGGGCCTTGGTCCTTTTCCAACTGGGAAGCCATCGTTGAATTTGCATATGGGAATGGCGTTTCTGTATATTACGCGATGAATTATGGTGAAATGTGCATTTCAGGAGTTTAGGGCATGGCATGGTATGGGAGTTATCATCATGTTAAGAGTTTGTTTTCTACCGTGTATGGTTTGCATGATGCATGCCGTTTCAAGAAGAGCTAGCGACGAGAGCACATTAGGGGATAGATCAAAACAGAAGAAATAACTCGTGCGTAGATATACATCACAGCTCTTAATAAACGAATAATATCAAATGCAGAGATGTTTCTATTTCTATGTCTATCTATATACTGAGTGAGGTCTTTTTATCTATCGAGAAGTGTGGTTGCTTTTTCCCGTATCCTACAATTGCTGTACATGTGGAGATGATTTTGTAAATGAACAAGAAATGGAATCGAAGTGCGTGTATCTGGACATAAAATTCGTGTGCTATCGTACAAAGTCGTGTGTGCTCCTGGTATCTAGAGCATCTTAGGCTTCGAGGGCCATGCTGCTGGTCTTTTGGAATGGTTAGCTGGTGAATTTGAGGGCTCGAAGATCATTTGTCAGCTCACCTAGTCAAAAGCAGAGTTTCCACTCCAACCTTTTCTCTCGATCTCAACCAAGCATTCAAGTGCATCCTTAACATGTGGATATCCCGTCCCATAACATCGATTCCCCTTTCAACACACGCCATCCTTAATTCTTCTTCCAACATTCCTTTCACACCCCCCTCATTCTTAATGAGCTTATCATCCATATCCAAATACTTCACTCTCTTCTCCACTCTCCTCCTCAAAATCACATTCGGCAGTCCAGGGAATCTTCCTCCGATATAATCCCACGCACTACTACTCAGACCCAAACTCCAAGAGATATGCAACAGCTGCATACGCCTCAATCCCTGCGAATCCGTTCCTGCAGGCGGAGTCTTCATAGTCAAATTTCTAAAACTAATCGCTCTCCTCTCCTCCAGTTTCTTTCGATCCGCATCGATTTGTTTGGGAATCCGACATGTCCACGGCACGACACTACTAATCGCAATAACGACCAGTGGCGTAAATTCTCCACAGATTAGAAATACCAGAGCGAAGATGGGAACGCGCTTCACATCGTGGCGATTGCGAATCAAGAGTTGGAAATCCGAACGAGATAGCGCATCGCCTTTTACGGCGGAGGAGAGGGAGGATTTGTGTTTTTCATCGATAATGGTTTGAATGGTGCGGGAGGCAATGAAATTGTAGTAGATATTCTTGACGCCGGTTTTGTAGAATTTGGCATAGGCTTTTCCAAGGGTGAAGGCGTATTTGAAGAAGAATGGTTGGTTGGGTTCGCGGGTGGGGAGATCGAGGGGCGCAGGGAGAGTAGAGGGGGGTCCATTGACGGTATTGGCGGGGATTAGATTGGAGGGGAGAGAGGGTGAGAGAGGAGTGCTGGATTGGAAACGATGGGTTGATGGCAGGGAGCAGAGACGGATGAGGGGTTGATATTGAGGTTTGAGGGGCGAGTGGAAGAGGGATGAAGTGCGCAGAGTGCGCATGGTGGTTGTATTCATCGCATTGGTGGGATTCGTAGATACTCAATTCATATATTCGAATAGAAAGATAAGTTTTGATGTTAAATACCTTGCTAGATAAACTTTCTGCAAAAAAATGGTGAAATCATTCACATTACTCAAGTAGTGGCATTCTAATTTTCCGCATTAAAATGTATCGACGTCCCAAGGTCTTCATGGGGTATTTTAGTCGAACAGGGATTAGTTTCATACATTTCATCCCTCTAGATGGTCCGAGCTTCCGCGCGGGTCAGAATCGGTATTAGTGTAATAAACCTTGAGTGATTGGTCAATTAATCATCTAGTGCTGATGAGTTGGATATCAGTCCGAAAGCATTCGGATAGACAGGGACTACAGTAACATATGCCATATTCAATAAAACTCTATTCGCCCGGGACTTTTGAGTGGGCGGGTAGTTGGGAGTAAACATATATAAACGTGTCTTGATTTACTTTATTAGATATTCTTTCATTTTTTGGGTAACCTTTTTTGAGAACTCAAGTGGTGTCGTTCATTGTCGATATCAATAACCAATACAGGTATAGATATACCTTCAAAATGTCCTGGCCCTACCGCATCAAATTTCCCACTCCGGAAGAGAAAATCCAAAGTCGTATTCTCCTCGATCGATATGGTCTCTACGCCCAACTTTCCATTTTTATCCCCATCATCCTGTATAATGTCTATCGATTAGCAATATGGGTTTATTCCGAGCGTCGGCGATCGAAAGTCGATTACAACGCCCTTCCTAGTTCTCCTACATCGAAGAAGAAGAGGACTTCGAGGAGCGCGGAGTGGAAACGAAAGACAAGAACTGTCGTCTGGTGGTTAGGCGGGGAAGTGGCACCCGGTCGGGGTGAGAGGGGCCAGTGGATTATGGCGGGGGCGTGGGGGGCATGGCTGGGATTTTTGTGTGTGCATAGAACGGGTGATGGTATGATTATTTATTTCTTTTCGTCGTTGATTTGAGGAGGTGTATGAGTATACTGTTCTGAGTAAAGTTACTCGGTTTGTCTGTATGTCGGAGTTTGTGGGAGTTCTTCTCTCGAGGGTTTGCAAAGAACAGCAGACATCTCACCTGAGTAGATTTGAGATTACAAGCGAATCACCCCCTCTCTTCTTCTTGAATTCACTTTCCTATCTCAAATGGATCGAGTCTCTGAAATATTACTCAGCCGTCAAGGTCTTCTTATCGGTAAAACTGTGGTTGGGCTATCTAGGACCTTGGAAATTCATATGTTGTATAATTGAACATAATGACTAATGATATGTCCAGATTACTTTCATATAACGAAGCGATTTGGTATAGTTGCAGCATCACAATTCCCTGCTCACTATGCACTATCTATGAAATCTTTATATTCACCACTCTCCGTATTATTCGGATCATCGCATGAGCAGCTCAATACCTGGCACCGAATATCCGGCCGAGTCATATGGACTCTTCTTGCCTGCCATGCCAGCTGGTATGTAAATGGTTGGATTCAGATTGGAGTTCTGTACATGAAAGTCACAACACCTATAATCATCTACGGTATACTCTCTTTCTGGCTCATCAATCTCCTCATTATCACGAGTTTACCAATTGTTCGTCGTTGGTCTTACCGGGTTTTCTTTATCATTCATCTTTTTGTCGCCATCGCCATATTTCCTCTTCTATTCTTCCATGCCACTGCTCTCCGTATTTACATACTCGAAGCATTCGCACTTTTCGTAATCGACCTTGGCATTCGCAAATCCAACACAATTAAAGCTTTCGCTATCATAAAACCAGTCCCAGAAACTTCACTTGTCGAAGTCACTATCCCAATTACACCTTCGAAAATCTCTCAATTTCAATATGCTCCAGGTCAACACGTTTACCTGTCTATTCCTCCATCATCCGTCCCCAAATCTACAGGGTATAATCGCCATCTCTATGAATTACTCTACAATCCATTTACTGTTGCTTCTGTCTCAGAAACTCCTTCACCACAAATCACTCTAACAATGCGCACTCTCAACGGGCCAACTACATCTGCCCTATCTTCTCTTTCTCATCTCAACAAAGCCCATCCACCACTCAACATCGAAGGGCCCTATGGAACCTCCCGTAAATTCCCCAATCTAGCCGAGAAATTCGATAGAGTATTGCTCGTAGCCGGTGGCGTAGGCGCTACCTTTACTTTACCCATTTATCGAGCGGTAAAGCAAGATATGGAGAGTGAAGGTAGAATAGGTAGTCATGTGAGAATGATCTGGGTTATGCGAGATGCAGCCGAATCATCCTGGGCACTGTCTTCCTCCTCCTCAACTCAAAACGAGAACTCAGAACTCAAAATTGAAAGCAACCCGGGAATAGAATTATACATCACTTCTCCCCGTGGTTCTTCTTCCACATCCACTTCTTCACCAGGTGAACCTGGTAGTGTGGAAATGCATAACTTGGCCTCTCAATCTAGTAATACGAAATATTCAAGACCGGATTTGCGCGCGATTGTAGATGGAACCTTTTGTCAAGGATTGGAGGAGAAAGTAGCGGTTCTGGTCTGTGGACCGACGGGTATGGCGAGGGAGTTGAGAGAACATGTAGGGAAGTGGGTTGAAAAGGGGAGGGAGGTGTGGTGGCATGATGAGGGGTTCGGATGGTAGATGGAGGAAGTTAGAAATCGGGAGTCGGAGAATGTGGGTTTCGGTTTTTAACAACTGCTGACTGAGTAGTAAGAGTGTTTGGGTAACCAAGCAGGGTGCAAGCTATGCATATCTAGTGTCTCATACCATGTGTTTTCTCTACAAGTAGGGATAGATAAACATAGTTTGTAGATCGAAAGCTGATTATTACAGATCAGATAGAGAGGTCAGATTTAGAGATAGAATCTTCAATTGCACACCTTACAGAGTTTCTCCGAATGACTACTGCATTCGAATAGTATCACGTTAACAAACACAACACTCTTTTATCCAAAATAAACGAATATAACAGTTCAGTTCTAAATCGTTTGAATATAGTATAATACCCCTATCCAATATAGGTTCGCTACCCCTGGGAGGCTTTCCACAACGCAATGTTTCTTTTATATATATATATTTTTTTTTAAGACTTGTTAAAAATACTGCGCGTGATACACGACATTACTATGCTAATTTCCCAACAAGTTTGACCCTCTTATACACAACTCGGCATATCAAAGCAGGACCCCGCCAGACATTCAAATGAAACTCCTATGCTTACCTATACAAGATAAATGAGCTATTCAAACCACATCCACACAGTGGTTCACGAATCCAATATTGAATATTCCATAGCGCTATCTCTTCCGCTTCACAACTAAGTCCAAGTTACCAATACACCAATTAAAAACTAGCTAAGAATTAACTCACTCTAAACAAACCGCCCAAAAATCTCTGCGGACGTTTCCTCGACGAAGTAGAAATTGCAGACTTCTGCACCGCCGCTGCCAAACGCTCCTTTCTTGGGCGTTTCTTTCGAGAAGTTGAGCTTCTATTTCGCACCGCCGTACCGAAGAGTTACTTCTCAAGATCTTTTCAGAAGAAGATTCAATTTCCGATGTTTGCATGATTATTGCCCAGAAAGCCTTCCTTGCATGGGTTTGTGGAGGAACTGATTTTCGGAATCTTGTATGAGTGTCGCTAATTTCCTTTTTAGGGGATTACTAGATGGTGGTTCGATATCTGCAGGAGCCTGCGTGACTGTTGCCCAGAATTCACTCCTTGTAGGTTTCTTAGGAGGTAGAGAAATATTTGCCGAGGATGTTATGACTCTCGCCTGATCAGTTAGATCAAGAGCCGCGAGCTGTTCTATACGGCCTGCGAGAGTCTTTGCTATGATATCGTGTTTGAATACCGCAGTATAACGTCGAGCAATCTTTTTACAAGTCAGCGGCTGACTATTTATTGGATCAATGAGCTGCAACATCCATTTATCCGGATACCAATCCCTGGAGAAGTGAGATTCTTGTCTCTCTTTTGATACTTGGTGATTTCTATACTCATCAGTAGCCTCATGGTCCGAGACTTGCTCTGAAAGGCCTGAAGAAGAGCACCATGTTGATGAGAAAAATGAACCGTACTCCTCTCTTCTCTTTACATACTGATCTGGCTTCGCGACATCCTGTGAAAGGCCGTGTAGGAGAGGGATACGAGTCTTGAATGTGTCTTTTGGTTTATTCGGCGTTGAGCTCGTGGTTCGAGTATCCTTAAATGGTTTGGACATTGGCGAATAGTTGAGCTCGGAAGTTCTGAGAAGCAGAGGTGGAGACGGCGTTGTAAGATCGATGTCATGATTCAGAACCTGATATTATCGAGCGCAGACTGAGTCCCGAAGCACTCGGCAGGAATTGAGATGTGAATCGGTGATTCTTTTTTACGAGATCTCGCATTGATTGCAGTGATCCCTTCCATTTTAAGAGGGACAGGATGATTAAGATTGTTGACAGAATAAGTTTGTTGTGCGCTGTGCATTGAAGACATTTTCAAGCAGACAAGATTAGATAATTTAGTATGGTATTGAAGTATGATATTGAAGGAATGAAAGGTTAAAGGAAAAACGACCACTTGTGTTTGTGAAGGTCAGTGACAGCTTCCTTCTCTTTGTATTATCTGCTTAACACCACAACTAAAATCGCACCTTCCTCGTCTCTAGGGGCGAGACTGCACAGATATTGCCTCTGATCTTGCCCAATCGATGTACACTGGGGGGGGGGCGGTTTTTGGATTTGGACACTGGAGCTGCCCATGAACAAGTGTGATTTTTTTATCTCGGATTCAACAACTTGGAACGGCAGTGTTTGGTTTTGAGAATGAATACCTATCTAGGTATGTATAGTAAGTAAATTGAAAGTAACATCGTCGGGCAGACTTGAATCTCGCCGATCTGTGAGCCAAACAACTCCATGCAAGTCTTAACAAGATCCCTCTACGACAAGGTCATGTGGACATTCTGACAAAAGTACATTGTCTACACTTGTAGACTTGGTTCACTTCTTTTAATACATAAATAGACGTTCAGACCAGCGAGAACATGTTTTGTTGCACAAATTATGGAATTTCTTGTGTCCAGTTACTCGCATTTTGAAGCAACACCTCTGATATGTACAGTTTCCCACCTCGCAACAAATAAAAACATGGTTATCTATATGGTGCATCAGCCCTTGCGGCTGCCGCCAATTCCGGCTCCCACTTGTCTCCGTTAGACAGTAACTGTAGAATAGGTTAGTAAGAGATGGACCAAACCCAGCGGGTTATTTGAATATTGACATACCTTCTCCTTGTTGTACAACAATTCCTCTCTCGTCTCAGTGGCGTATTCAGCGTTTGGTGATTCCACAATAGCATCAACTGGACAACTCTCCTGGCAGAATCCGCAATAGATACATTTCGTCATATCAATATCGTATCGTGTCGTTCTGCGACTGCCATCTTCACGTTCCTCCGCTTCAATCGTAATAGCTTGTGCGGGACAGATCTAAACTATATGAGAAACCGCCACTACTCATTAGAATGGAATAACATACAGCTTCGCAAAGCTTGCAAGCAATGCATCGTTCTTCTCCTGAAGGGTATCTTCGTAAAGCGTGCTCGCCTCTGAATCGAGGAGAAATTGGACCCTATATCCTATAAGTATTTGTTGCCACCCAAATATATTTTTGAACTGTATACCTTCTCGAAAGGATAGTAAATTGTATATCTACAGGTAATTAGCCACTGCAACATGGAGTTTGAGAGACTCAATGGCGTAACTTACGGAGGTCTGAAGTACTGTTCTAGTACTACATACATTCCCCGGAACAACTCCGACATGAGGAAGTATTTCCCTGCCTTATCCATCGTACTCTCCTTACTCTCATTCCATCTTACAGGTTTTGGCAGTCTGAAGCCGGGCGGGGGAGGACCGGCTGGGGTGGCGCCTCGAAATTGAGAAGTTGAGAAGGTTGCTCTAGATGCAACAGGTGTGAATGTGCGAATTGTTGAGGCAGTCAAAGTAGTTAATGGACGACTGCGCGCCACGAGCATAGTTATGGGCTTTGTTGTTGCCATTGTGAAGGGTTGCTCGTGGCAAGATTGTTAGAGATCTGTAACTTGTATATGATATTATTTGAGGGTTGACGGAACTTTACGACTTGATTTCGAAATGACTTTCTGTGATTGGCCAAAAGTTGAAAGCTTCTATTGTACGCCACCACTTCCTTTTATATCTTTGAAACGGTAATATAGATTGAATATAGTCCTTAACATACAATTTACCATCTCAAACCAAATTTGTACCAATCAAATTCATTCTACGTAACTCCATCAAACTCGTCGGCGCACTCTTTGTCACGTGAACTCAAAATACGCTAAAGCTAAACATTCTGGGAAGCATCTCTATCGTCAAATTCGTATCTACCACTGTATTATCCACAGACGTCACTTCTAATCCTCTCCACATATCAAGATGTTCAGAACCGCCCTTCTCAGATCAGCCCGCAGCGCTGCTAGCAAAGCTGTCCAAAGACCTGCAGCAATTGCTCGTCCTATCAACCAAAGTTCTTTCATCACAAAATCTCAATTCGCCCCATCAGCTTTCCAAGCTGCAAGATGCTACTCCGCAGCCGCCGGTCTTAACAAGGGAGAAGTTGAGGGCAGAATCCTTTCTTTACTGGGCAACTTCGACAAAGTAAGTGTGCTTAATAAGGTCTGACTGGGAATGTACTAATTTGATTTGTAGGTTTCGGACCCAACGAAGGTATGATATATGATAGGGAAGACGGCCTGAACGTTGTGATTGACATTGAATAGCTTTCTGCAAGCGCACACTTCTCGAACGATCTTGGGTTGGACAGCTTGGACACTGTAGAGGTTGTTATGGCTATTGAGGAGGTTTGTACAAGACATTCACAGTGGGGAACTAAAGACTGATGCGGTCACAGGAATTCAGCATTGAGATCCCAGACAAGGATGCGGATTCTATTCTCAGTGGTATGTTGTCTTGGTGGGAGCATTGAACAGCGCAATTATCTAATAAATTCCATAGTTGACCAAGCCGTCGAGTATATTCTTCACCAACCAGATGGTGAGTCTCCTACTATATTTCACAAAGGCAAACAGAATAGCTAATATCTTTTACAGCTCATTAGATCATGGAATCGTATAATATAGGGACGGTCAAGATTGAAGTAAGGCAATGGGGGATTCATGGGCCAGGAATGAGATACAAGTGGTGAACAGGCGGCGATACAAGGGAGGGGAAACTTGTACGAGCTTCGATGCGTTCATAGAAGTGATGTGATTCTATGCGCCTGTAAAAATGTTTAGATCATCTTACTCAACAAACCTCTGTGTTCTCCTCTTAAATTTAAAACATGAAGATACATTAAGTTTGGATATGTTTCAAATTATTCTTTTCACTAAGAACTTTCTCTCCGAACCATCATAATAATCTCCCACTTCCCCGGTCAAAGAAGTTTCTCTATAAAATATTAGCGTCCTCTGATTGCGCTATCCCTGTTCATCCACGCACCTCAAAGCTCTACAGAACAATTCAACCTACAAGACACTACAATTGCCCCGCCCACTTTTTTACTATTGATACGAAGAAGAATGAATTTAAGAATCTAGAACTTCGATATCAATTAATTTATTGACAGAGGATAGGATATTCTACTGGCGGAATTGCTTTTGTGAGCGGTAACGCCGCTGTCTCACTGCAAAGAGGACAAAAATCCATCCCCCTTTGCTTAATTCCTACGACATTCCCTACTCATACATCAAATACTACAAGTATAATCGATTTCGCGATACGACCCAATGTCTTCTGGCCTCACACGCAGAAGAGGTGGTGGAGGAGGAGCTGGCGATACGGAAAATGGAGAATCGAGTCGTGTTGCATCACCGGCGCCCAAGGCTGGAAATTCTCGCGATACAAGCGGCCCAGAAACATCATATGAGAGCGGAGAGAATGGCCACAAAATTGCCTTTGATCCAAGAGATATCAACGAAAGTGCAGAGAGAAGCAAACAACCTAAATTGACGTTAATGGAGGAAGTTTTGTTACTGGGATTGAAGGATAAGCAAGTAGGTGGCTTGATCTGGACAGGTGGTGGTTTGCGCTTCTGCGATTGATACTAATGTTAATTTATAGGGTTATCTTTCATTCTGGAATGACAATATATCATATGCGCTTCGTGGGTGTATTGTCATTGAGCTGGCATTTAGAGGGAGAGTGAGCATGCAGAAGGATTCCTCGAGGCGGCGATTCCCCTTAGCAGACAGAGTAATTGAGGTTATCGATGATACCTTGACAGGAGAAGTCTTATTGGATGAAGCGCTCAAAATGATGAAAGCGAGTGAGAAGATGAGTGTCAGTTCATGGATCGATTTGATGAGTGGTAAGAAATCGCAATTTCACACATCTCAAGATCTCAACATTAACATTATCTACCAGGCGAGACATGGAATCTCATGAAAATCGGATATCAATTGAAACAAGTCAGAGAACGATTGGCTAAAGGATTGGTTGATAAGGGCATTCTAAGAACCGAAAAGAGAAACTTCCTTTTATTCGATATGGCGACGCACCCTGTAGCAGACGGTGGAGCAAAGGAGGAAATCAGAAGAAGAGTCCGAAACGTCCTTACACAACGAACTGTTGTACTCCCAGGCAGTCAATTCCTCCCCGAGAACCTCGAATTCAGATATGTGAGAACAATTGCCATGGTATGTGCTGCCTATGCGGCCAACGTATTAGAGAACGCCCTCGCATCACTCGGTCACGAATCCAGAGAACGAGCATTTGCTCAAGTTGATGAGTTATTGGCAGAATACAGCCAATGGCCATTTGGAAAGAGAGCAGGAGGCTCAGCAGGAATAGGTGCAAACTTGGGACAGGTTATTACAGATGTATGTATATTTTTTATTCACCCCACACCCCTGTCTATGCACCCCTTTCTAAAATTACATATACTAATACCGTGCAAATAGGAAGTAAACAATGGAAAGGATAAAGAACTACAACTCGAAGTTGTTGCCGCATGTTTAAGTGTCTTTACCCGTTTGGACTCTTTGCTATAATCATCTCTCACACATGCAATTCGATCCACGATCTCACATACAAGGCGGAAGTGGGCCGCATCTTGATGATACTTTTATGGAGGGAAAATTACAAAATATATCAACACACACACACAAGGATATCTCTTGCTATGCCACCGCTACATCATTCATTTTCGTTCAATTGGAAGGGGAGGAGGAGTAGGGGAGTCGGAATGTTAGACTCTTTGTCAGTGAAGGAAATGGAGAGAAGAGAAAGGGAAAAGTTCACCTAGTATTTTCACTCATCTGTTCTTATCTGGGCGGGCGCCAGGAAATGTATTTGCAGATACGGTAAGAAGTAAGGGAGGAAAATCAAGATACAAATCAAGATTCAAGATATGAGGAACTTGGGCATGCAAAATCATCGGATTTGCAAATGGATGGGGATTTTCTTGTAAAAGAAAAAGAAAAATCACATCTTACGTTACTTTACCTCCTTACCTTACCTTACCTTGACTTATGTACCTTTGGAATCTTGTTGTAATGGCAGAATTTAAACAGATTATTAGATTTTTTATATATTTTGGATGAAGATGAAGATGAGTATGCTTGGTGTGAGTGATGTAGTGGCTGTGGTTCTACTTCTGAATGTCTTGTGTCTTGTTCTTATATCTTTATAATTTTCAAGGAATAGATAGGGGAGAGTGTGTAAGAGTTTGTTTGTTTGTCTACCAGTAGTTGATAGCTGATATGTGATGATTGAGGACTGATGATTGATATCAGATATCAGATATCAGATACTCAATGCAGAAACCGGACTTGATAGACTTGATAGACTCAATTAACAAAAGAATACTAGATAAGAGATGAAAAGGAGAAGGAGAAGTATCAGCGATAGTTGAGTTGAGTTAAGTAGATAGATATTAATTGGAGTATTGACTGTATATTGTATTTAATAGGAACTATATCAAGAGATTTCATACTCTGATTGATTCTGTATTTTATTGATTGAATATATATATTTATATGACTGAAGAAACAAGCAGCAACAAACAGCAACAGCAGGATGAATACTGGTACATGACTGACTGGATGAAACGAATGTATGAATAGATGAATAAATAGATGAATGACTGGACAAAGAAGTGGATGAATGGATAGACGAGAAGGAAGAGGTATATGTAAGACTTATCTACAAGAGCTTTGGAGTTGGTTGGGAAACTCAGTCTGCTTTGTGTTTATGAAGAACAGCGTGAGTTTTATATAAAATCTTTCTTGTTTGCTCTCTTTCCTAGGTTGAGCGGCTTCGAGTTGCATTGTATAGGACAGGATAGCATAAGATAGGATGAGGTTCCCAGCAGTGGTTTGTATATTCTAGTTTCGAGATATTTCAATAATGATTCAGTTGTTCACATAAATTATCTTGTACGGAAACATTTATTGTAGATGGTATTGTAGAAGATTTCTCTAATGACCAATGTAGTAACCACAATGTCATCATCCATGCATCGATTTTGCTGGATGAGAATGATTCTCCCGGTCAGTCTACTCCATAGACATGACACTATCACTTTCCTTTCCTTTCCTATCCTACCTACCAACCACCACATCCTCTATTATGATTTTCCTATCCTCACTCCTAAACACCTAATCAAATCCCTAACAGAACATCATTTCACAACAGCCTCTATTTCTTCTTTCCTCCACCACCAAAACTACCCTCAAAACCCGGCCTACTCTTCTTCTTTGCACCACCAGCTGGCTTTCCACCCTTTCCACCCTTCTTTCCCTTTCCACCCTTTCCATCCCTCCTAGCCTTGAGATTCTCCTCTCTCTTCTTTTGTTTCATATGAGTTGCCTTTTTGACACCATCCATCCTATCGCCCCATTCCTTTTCACTCTTCTTCTTAGCGGCCTCCTTTCTCTTGAGAGTTTTCTTTAGTAGCGAACTATCGTCTCGAACTTTCTCACCGTTTACGCGCTTTTTCGCAATCAGCCAACGTTCTTTCTCTTCGATCTCTTGACGTTTCTCGGGATCCATGGCTTCTAGTCGAGATTGTTTCTTGGCTGCGGCGGCAAGTGCACTATTGGCATCTTGTGGTCCCTTCTTTTTTGGTATGGATTTGAGTGCGGTTAAATCTTCATTGAGACTTTGTCCATCAGCGAATGCGACTCTACCGAAAGCAAAATTGTTTTCGGGTGAGCGAATTAGAGGGCTGAGCAAGCTTCCTGCTGGACTACTTCGTGCTGATACCAAAGCGGCTTCTCGTCTAGCCTCTTCGTCAATTTTGGCTTGGAGTCGGAGTTCTTTTTTGTGGGCTTTGCGTTGCTCTTCCTTTCTGCGACGTTGGTCCATGAGTTCTTGGCGATTGCGAACGGGGGTACCATCGGGATTGTTTGCTTTACGTTGAGCTCGTAGGGCTTCGATACGAGCTGCTAATCTAGAACGGAGAGCTTCAGAGTCGGCTGGAATGGTGATGTGCTTAGGAGGGGCGGTAGGAGGGATAGTAGAGGATGTGGATGTACCTCCACTGGCATTGTCCTCGTTTGTTGCGGAGAAAGTAGAAGAGGGCGGCGATGATTTGGTAGATTCAGGCTCCTCTAGACCTTCAGCTTCGAAATGACCAATTTCTTGATCATGCTCTGGTTCCTCATCGGCCGCAATTTCATGCTCGATTGTCTTTTTGGTAGGGGTCTTGTTAGTGGCAGTGTCCTTGGTCACTTCTTCAGCCACATCATCTTTTGTAGTCGACTCACTAGCAGGAGTGTCTTCGGTTGGTAATTCGACGACTTGTTTGGCAGCTTCCTCCTTCTTTGCCTTTTGTTTAGCTGACTTCTTGGCCGCCTTTGCCTTCTTCTGTTCCTCTTTCTGATTTCTCTTTTCCAATTTTGCCGCCTCTTCCTCTGGTGTCAAACCTTTCTTGGATGTAGAGTCTTTTGGTGTCGCAGATTTGGATGTATCCTTTGTGGATTCAGCATCGGTCTTCAGCTTTTTTGCTGGCTTCTCGATGGCCTTTTTCAATCCTTGTTTTGGTAATTCTTTCTCGATGCCCTCGACTTCGGAACCCTCCTCAACATCCTCAGACTCTTCCAATTTTCTCTTCTTTGCTCTTTCATCCATGACATCCTTTGCGGTCTTTGCAGAATCTGGATCAAGCTTTGCGCGCCTTGCAGCAGCAGCTTGTTGCTTAGTTTGCTTCTTCTTTTTCCATTGATCCTGTATTGGAAAGGCAATCAGCATTGTGGCACCAGCAATTGAGACCAAGATGAATTTTTAACGTACACTGGTATCTTCGGCATAGTAGTATTTTGCTGGAATCAAGGATAGCAATCCATCGAATGCCTCTGCATGCTCACGCAGTCTGTCCTGTGAAAATTTGTTAATGGATAAATAGGAAAGGCGGGGAAGAAAGACAAACTTGAAGAGTGCTCTCTGCCATCTTTTACCAATGACAAATGAATTACAATACGAATACTGGTGAGATAAAACTTGAATTAAATAAATGCTATATCTTTTGATCCTAATGCAATCAAAATAACATAACTATCATAAAAGTTGTTCTGTGTTTGTATGGTACCTGGGTAAGATTGAAAGTGTAGTAAAAAAGTATGAAGCTTTTCTTCTTCTCCCTCTGTACGATAATCCGAGCCAAAATTAATTTTTCGAGATTTCTTAACTCCTAGTGCACGAACTTTTGATGAATTTTAATTGGTCAGCTCGTACGAATCAAGGGTCGTTTTTACGGGGATTTTGGTGAAATATCCATTTTAAGCGGGCGAGGCGGGCAAGGTAGGTGAGGTGGGTGGACTCTCAACCTCTACCTACCTACCTAGCACACATACTGTACTGGTGACTACCCTACCATCCACCTACCTCCCGAGCCTCCCACCCAGTTGATAAGTGAAGTCTGAAAAAAAAAAAGAAAAGTCAAAAATCTCAGCCTCATACATCAGCCTCACACACTTTGTCGGTACTTGATACGACATCGTGGCAGTGCAAAGCTGCAAGTCAATCTTGTGGTTGGGATTTCTTGGTGACCCGCCAACAGATGATCAGATCGACCTAAAAACCAAATAAATTATTTGCTTGGAATAGCATAAGGAGTCCAAGAATCAAGGATTTCAATATAAAAGTCTCATCTGGCTATTTACTCTCTATCTTAATATACCTGGGTAGCCCCAAGCAACATGTGGATCAAGTATATGATGTCGTGGCAATCATTATCACCGCTACATCTTTGATAACTTTCTCAATCTTTATAAGTTTCTGCGATTCCTTGTTACACCAACCAGCTCTTTTTTCATCCCATCAGCAGCATATCAGCCTCCCTTATTCGCCATATGAGACCCCAGTTCCAGATACCCACCATCTTTCCCTGACATATCTGGGGTACATTTTCTGCTGCCCAATATCACAGTGATATAGCAAAAAGCTTAATAAATCGAAAACCTACAAAACAAAATTCTCTTCCAAAAGGCTGAGCTTCTTCCACCCGCTTCTTGTCAATAATCCCAAGGTTTAATCTGCCGAATTTGTTGCTTTGCCTTCCTGTGTGTGATTCACTCCAGGGGAACGAGAGTGTAAAAAGAAGAGCTCCCCTTCTCTCTTTTTGTCAGTCCAGTGCCATCGTATACCTCAAATCGCCGGCGAAATATGTCTCCGCAAGATTTCGTTGAAGCAAACTCGCTTTCTGGTCTGATCCAGCTTGCTGGAAACCCTCCGAAGTATCCACGAAATCCAACCGAGCAGAGAAAGGCCAATCTAGTTCTCTATATCGCTAGAGTACCTGGTAGTAATGGTGCGTTTGCATGCATGTAGGGCGTTGATCGTCATAGCTGACTCTGTCTTCTAGATATCATTCTTACAACCTTGAAACCACAACTCAAGAATGTCACATCCGAAGATGTCGCAAACTCTTTATACTACTTACATCTGAATTCGGATGAGGACGCCCAACTCTTACCCGAAGAGCAGCTGGTCCCTTCCCGGGCACTTTCTAAAAAGAATTTACCCCGCAAACCTCTACCCGATGGCTCTAGGGCCCAGTCTTTGGATATTGATAGGCAAAGTGTATTAAACTTGGAGCGCCTACAACACCAAGCACCTGCGCTAGATATCCAAAAGGGTGATACTTCGGGACATGATGACATCGTGCCCCCGCGTGACAACGTTGCCAATACGCCAATGGTAGTAGAAGCAGGTATTTCTCGGCGGGTCGTAGGTCAGCATCCTTCTATGGCGCGGTCAAATACTGTCAACAGAAAGCCTCTCACGAAAATAGTCCCTCAGAATTCGTTATTCACCCCAGAGTCTTCTCAGGCTGGTAGTCCTATTCACAGTGATCTGGAGACATCACACCGGCCTCAAAGTAGCCATACGATGTTTGAAAGACCCAAACCAGTTGATGATTCTGCGAAGGCATTTTCGATAACTATCATTCGACGAGATCCAACCTCGGGTGGCCAATGGAATGTCGGCATAGTTGAAGGCAAATCCAATCCTCCCACTGTAGGGATGACGGCAACTAAAAAACCCTACTATGACATTTCTGTACATATCACAACGCCAGGCTATACCTATTTCCGCAATCATACTCACCCGATAGGCAACAACAAGCTCGGTGGTACAGCTCAAGCTCGGGAGTCACAAGGAGCTAGATACCAACCCTCCGGAAATGAAGTCCCCACATCAGTGACGCAAAAGGCTGGGGTCTCCGGATCTGGGTTTCACAGTCAAATATCAATGGAATGGGCTAGTTCATGGAATAAAACTTTTAAACAGCACAGAAGGGCAATATCTGATTTGTCGAGAAATCACAGCAGAAATACCAGCGGTAGCTCGGAAGGTCCGCAGGAATCTGATCCAGAAAATCGGTCCGCGGATGGGACCGAAAATTCTCGCGCCAAGGGTTACACATTCTTAAGTCCTTGGGGAGGTACCTGCACTTTTTCCACTGGTGGCGCTGGCCGGTCCTTACGTTGTCTACACAAGCTACCAGCCCCAGTATCCGCAGATTCCACTGCCTCTTCGTCAAGCTCTGTGACTGTGAGCGAACTTCGCTTCAATTTACCAAGTTCAGATTTATTCGATAGAGAGAAGATGGACTTGGCTGCAGCTCAAGTCAAGAGTGGGTCGACTAAACTTACACGAAAACTAGGAAGTTTCCGTAAAAGGCTATCTAAGCCTAGCCCTCACCATCCATCTGAAACTCAGCCGCATCAAACGTCTCATGCTATTCCATACGCAAGTGATGGGACAGATCTTTCCCATCTGCCACCTAGACCTTCCTCAATTAGCTCGTCATTTGAAGAAGACTCTCCGCCCTTAACACAAAGATTAAATAACTTCTTGGACGAGCTGACAACCTCGAACGATAATGACGATCGGCTGGACCTTAGTATTGGACAAGAAAAAGCCGGTGGTGGGAATAGAGGCAAACGTGCAAAACTTGGGAAACTCATCATCCATGATGAGGGCTTGAAGATGTTAGATCTGATCATAGCGGCTAACATTGGCGTTTGGTGGACCGTTTGGAATCCAAACTAGGCTCATAATTGGAATAAGTACTTCTTTCGCATTTCTGGCACGCATGATACTTGAAGGGAGACAAGGGAGGTCCACATAATCTTTGAACATCTAGCTACATGATCTACGAAAATTCACCTTACCAAATTTCAGTGGCGAATTGGCGCTAATAATCATGGAATCAAATACTTGGAGTTATTTTAGTGTGGCGCATTCATAGGAGGATTATGGCAATCGAGCATCACAAGCTCTACAAATCATCAGCCGCGTAGATATATCTATTTTCTCCTTCGTTCTGTGCTTCAGTGTTCCCCCTAACCACTATCTATGATGTACAATTTCAGCTTAATTTCACGGGGACCCATGAAGACTCCGACGATCCATCGTTGTCGCTTGTTGGCCCTTTCTATTCAAGTATATGCAATATCACAACGTGGCAAAATCAACTCTATCTAAAGTTTGGTATTGATGTAGTACATCGTCACATGGAAACTATTAATCTGGTCTTTCCTTATGTATCGATCTCTCTTGCCCAATTGCAGGCTGTTTCTGCGCTTGCCCTTACACAAGGTCACGTTCTGCTATGATAACTCCTTCGTTTTCTAGTAAGAGACAACCTCATTTTAATGATTGTCATGAAAAATCTAGGATGGGAATACCCAGTTCCGAAAAGAGACGGTATAACAGGCAACAAGGACGATTGGCGTTTTTCAAGTGACGTGAAAGCTCTTTCCTCCGTAGTGTGAACGCACAATGCTACCTCCTTTGTCCCATCTCGCTTGATTGTGAAGAAAATTGTACCTACTCCTTTCAATATTTCGGCCTCTTGGCAGTTCATTAGACCTGTCAACTGGAGGCGATAGCACTTGCATCGATTTTTCAGTGTTACTTTGACGAGGAGGGCTCCTGTATATAAGGTCTCATAGTTCTCCTCCCCATCTCATTTTCTAATCAACTCATCGACTCACATTTGCTTGACTTTGCTGAACAATCTCGCTTCATATACACACTCTAGCTCATTCCATTCGCTTTTGGATCAATCATTTAAGTCAATAACTTGCTCCCTATATTTACAATGCGTTTCACTATCGCCGCTGTTGTTCTCTCTTTGGCCGCCATGGTCGTTGCTATTCCCACTATGGAATCAACAATCTTCGCTCGTGGTGGAGGGCAAACCTGTGCTCAAGGTCAAACACTCTCATGTTGTCAATCTGTTACTAGTGGAGGTGATGGTCTTTTGGGCAATCTGTTGGGTTTGAACTGTAAGTTCATTTATTAACCCGTTGACGTCGTCCAATCTACAAGAATTGTCTCGTCTAGTCCAGAAATCTTGCTAATGGCAATAATAGGCGCTGAGATCCCAATCCCGATCCTTGGTGTCGTGCTCGGAGGCAAATGTAATTCCGCGCCCGTCTGCTGTAATGTGAACGGCGGCGATACCAGCGTAAGTCTTCTCTATTCTTCACTAAATTTCTTTATCTTACATGGCTAGCCCGATTGCGATGACGATTCTAACAGTGGCGGTACACAGGGTGGAATCAATGTTCTCACCAACAGTTGCGTTGCCATTCCAATCGTTCTTTAGATGGACAAAAAGCCTCGAATCCTCCACGAAAAGGAGCATTGCTGATCATCCGATCATCACCCCTTTCCTTATCTCCCATCTACCCGTCATCTCAGCAACAAGAAATATATCTTTTGACTTCTTCGACCTAAACCAGCAATATACACTTCGAAGCATTAAACATGGAATCCAACCGGGTGGCCGTCTTTACGTATATGTTTGTTCTCTTTCGGCACTAGGACTCAGTATTGACTTTGCGGGTGTGCGATTCTCCCTTCATTTTCAGATGATGTCTCAATTCAACATGAGATACTTCTCTTCATTCTTTCATCGTGCATGGAATCTCGTTTATACATTGGTATTGATATGGTTGTTCAAATGGTTCGGTTTGGAAGAACTACATATTGCCAGACAGTTGCCTTTTTCTTCTAACCTGACAGATATCATTAGTATGTGCGCAATATAGAGACATTTCATGATACTGCCATTTTTGCTTTGGTGAATACATGTGATTCATAATGGTGACGCAAATTAGTTTTATATTGCATTGGTGGGTAAAGCAGGTCATCTGTACAATGTCTCATCGGGTGTACGACTCGGTTATCTAGACATCTTACTTCGATGCTGCATGTGGTATGTGTTACGACAGTAAATAACTTGCTCATGATTTTATACGCACGCCACGGAGTTACACAACATGTATTTCGCTGTGTATTTTGGGAAGTATTGTTTGGAGGAGCTGAGATATGGAGATGGGGTGTGTTCTTTATGTATGTATGTATGTGTGTGTGTGTGTGTGTGTACATGTAAATTAGGAGGTTTAGGCAGTTAAAAAATTGGCTAGGAGGTCGAGTTTGAGTTTGAAGAAGATGATATGATGGCTGTGCACTAGACAATAATAAACAAAGATATGTTGATAGCGTGGGATTGTATTTTGTATCTTGTATTTGTACTCGTGAGAGGAAAGGAAGATGAAAGATGAGGGGTATGTATTATGCATTATGTAGGTATGGAATTATTTATGAATGTGTGGTGGCGTAGCATGTACCTATGTATCTTTTTGATAGTAGTAGTGGTAGTGGTAATTTTAATGGTAGTATTGATGTGAGCAATGGTGTAATCATTGTTTCTACTTATGTGAAGTGATGAATTGTGATGGGGGCTAAATTTTCAATGGGTAAGTATCTATCTACATATCTATCTAGTAAGTAATTGGATTTTCTGAAGAAGTTAGTAGTGAGAAGTGATATGGTTGTTTTTATGAGTTGAACTTTGTGATTTGAGGGTGGGGTTGTGGGAGGAGTAGAGAGGAGGTGCAGGAGGAGGAGGATGAGGAGAAACTAGGATTTGTAGGGAATAGAATCAATCGGTGAGTGTTTTTAAGTTGCATAGTAGTTATCTGATATGTAGGTTCTTATTGTTCATGCGGTTATAATTTGGGAGGTAGCGGATCTGAAACTTTTGATGTGAGGAGTATGGGATTGTGTTATTTATTTATTTGTATTTTTAGGGAGTATGAGGTTGTGCTGAGGTTTGGAGGGTTTCCTAATGCTGATGTCAATCTCGATGATTGAGGACTTGATGATCCTCAGGTGTGCGAGGGGAATTTGTTTCTGATTTGATGGTATGTATGATGAGGGGTGTTTGACTAGGTTAATATAAGGTTAGGTATCCAAGTAGGTGCAACATCAGAGGGCGTTTGACTCTTAACTTCTGACACTTATTTTAGTCTGTATAAAATGTATCAATGAAAAATGAAGCAGCCAGTATCTAGGAGGCGAAGAGAATCGAAAATCAAAATCATATAAACTGTTCTATGTACCATAATCGCTTCTGTCTATCATTATCATACCAAAACGCCCGCTTGAGGAAATACTACAAATGGCCTTAATTCTCTTCGTCCGATTTTGTCGTCGAATTCCCACACAAAATTAAGGATAACAAAAAAGTGCTCCAATCCACATCAAAAACCACGCCGGCATCCGTTCCAGTACCATCTCCCTCTACACTCAACTTCCTTCTCCTAATGACTTATGTACTGAAATACCGCACTAACATCCTCGTCTCCACACTCCTGTCTTAACAACAGATCCTGTATTGTGCCCAACCCTGCATTAACAAAATGATTCCATGTACTGGTATCACCATACATCATCGCTTGGGCCTTCAAGAACTGTTTTCCATCCGGCTTGCAACGCTTACATTTGAAAGTATCATGAGTATCACTCGTTGTGTCTTTCCTGTATTGAAACAATTCCCTCAAAGAATCTAGACTGAAATGCCTCTCGACATCTTCCGCAGAATCGACAACACAGGATGAAAGCGATTGCTTGTGGGATTGACGTTGGAAGATCTTTTCCTCGATGGTACCAGTGGCGATGAAGCGATATACGAAACAATCTTTCTTTTGACCATCACGCCATACTCTAGCGAGAGCTTGTTGATCAGCAGCTGGGTTCCAATCGGGATCGAAAAGGACAAGTCGATTGGCTCCGATGAGATTGAGGCCACATCCTCCGGCTTTACTACTTAGCAAAAAGACGAATTCTTGGCCATTCGGATCATTGAATTTGTCAACTAGCTTTTGACGCTTCGTTACATTCATGGTACCGTCGAGACGTAAAGATCCGTAGCCGCGGCTTCGACATAGTTTATCAAACATGTCGAGGGTTTGTGTGTAATTGGAGATTAGGACGATTTTATCGTTGGTATCCTGACGGATTCGTGCGAGCATGCGGTCGAGAACTTGCATTTTTCCTGAATACCAAGGTTTGATATCACGATCGCGACCACGACCATCTTTTGGAACGTAGTCTTCGGGCCAGTATTGTTCACAGCCCGGAAGATCTTCCGAAAGATTTAAAAGGTCAGGATGATTGCAGAGTTTCTTGAGCATGCCGATAGCTTTGAGAGGCTGGCTTCCTTTTCCTCTCAGAAGAGCTTTAATGTCTGGGCTAGTGATGAAATGATTGTATAGATCGAGTTGAAAGGGTGCGAGACCACAGAAGACGACGTGCTCATATTTGACAGGTAAATATTTAGAAAGAATATCGTTTGTTCGGCGAATAATAAATTTGTTGACGACGTTGAGAAGTTCTTTAATGCATTCGTCTCCCTTTTGTCGATCTTTATCGCTACCAGCTGCATCTCGACCACGTTGAATTGGCAATTCATATTTCTTACGGAATTCCATTCGAGTGCCCAAAAGACCTGGGTTTGCAAAGCTGACCAAGGAGAAATATTCTGTTAAATCATTCTGAATTGGCGTTCCAGATAGAATAACTCTCCTTGTAACATTGAGACTATTCAATGCCACGAATGTCTGACTGTCTCCGTTCTTCAAACGATGACCCTCATCACATAACATCAGTCCAATTTGAGTATGCTTTAGCTCATCAACATAAAGTCGTAAAGTCTCATAAGAAACAATGATGACAGGTCGTGTAATGGATCGACCACTAGCTATAGCCCATTGGCGTAATTGCTGGATAAGCTCCTCCTTCGAAGCTTTGCCATCGATTGCGAATGGTTGAATGGCATCCGGACCTAGCCACTTGACCAATTCATTTGCCCAATTCTTGACTAAACTCGACGGACATGCAATAATCGCCTTATTGATAGTAGGCTTCCCAGCATCAGTAGATTGCTTCAACATGGTCCACATAAGAGTAATGCATTGAAGTGTTTTCCCCAGGCCCATCTCGTCTGCCATGATACATCCATTCGCTCTATCGTCCACCATACCAGTAACGCATCTGTACATGAACTTGACACCTTCAATTTGGTGAGGTCGCAGAACTTTCGCGAGTCGAGGATCTATCACAACCGGAACCTTGGGCCGTTCGCCTTCCACAACCTTTTTGATTCCTAGTATTTCCGCAAGACTTTTATGTGCCAATGGGGCGTCCAGCTTCAGTACCGGTTTCTCGGATTCACCGTCCTTCTTCTCAGTCTCATTCTTGGCATCTTCTTCCTCTTTCTTAGCTTGTTCTATACTCCTTGGCTTCTCATCAATCGTAGGGTCATAGAGAACAATCGCAAACTCGCCACTAGGGTCATGTAAAGGTTTCGCAACAAACACCGCTCCCTGTCTCAGTCCAAGTGTTGGCGGCGGTCGATTAGGATTATATCCTCCCCCATCTTTATTTATCAATGGTACCGAAAATCGTTTCCTAAACATAGTATCCTTATCCTTAACTTGGAAAACAGGAAACTTATTCGATTCTCTATTCGCAAGAGCTAATCGATCCTCATTTGTCCAAGGTTTATCCCCATCTTCCGCTTCGCCATCTGCACCTCCATAATCAACCTTTCGCCGCTTTCGAGCGGGCTTTAAGGAGGCTCGAGTTATTGTCGCTGAACCAGGACATCGGAATGGTTTTACTAATTTGTCGACGGATTGAGGAGTTCCACCATATAATCGTCCTCTCTGTGTCGAAGGAGGAGCGTTCTCCTTATCTTCGCCCGATGTAATATGAAAAGGTTGTTTGAGCCGATCCTTTGATTGAGGAGTGCCTGCAAGTCCAATCGTCTTTTTTCCCGCGAGAGGAATTGGAGTTCGCGCCTCTGTTTGCGCGTCAACAGTATCGTTTTCACTCGGTGGCGTTATCATTGTGTCGTCGAGCAAACAGGCCCTATATCTTGAACACGCTACTATGACAATTCTAAACACCCAAAATCGTTCTTCTTTTAATCAACTTGTGGCCGGGGATCTGCAATTTGATGTTATCAAATATCTTCATGTGGCGTGGCAATGGAGAGAGAGGGTTGATGTTAAACGCGTCTAAACTTCGCGAAAGCACGTGACTGTACCTAAACACAGCACTGATACTGTTAGTTCCTTCCGTATCATCCTTTCGATTTTCATTTGCTGTGCTGAATCCACGACCATCTTGACTTCCGTTACAGGTTATCTTTGACAATTGCAAAATTACGTTTCATGAAAGCTCAACATTTATGATTACTTCCCGCATGGTCAAGGATATCACTAGTGTCCCTTCAACAGTCACCACTTATGCTTCTGCCTTGCCCCTTTCAAACCCTTTGCTTTTCTTTATCTAGCTTTGCATTCATTACCTTGAAAAGTTTCGTACTTATTCCGGAAGTACTTCAACTTGTATCCATCATGGATAGCTGTTTTGCTGTTTGAAAGTTTATCTCTGGTAGATATTGATGTAGGTGCATCCATCATTGAAGAGCAGCGGTTGAATGAGTACCATTAGTTGAAAGCCAGCACATGCCCGCATACCAATATCGTTCACAATCCAGTGTTTGAAGAATATCCTGGTCACCTTCACATTGTTTGCAGAATTCGTAGTTATGAGCCACGAAAGGCTTGAAATTACAATCGTAATCTTACGCGGCGGTTAGTGTGAGAGTACTTGAGTGCTCTGTGCAGCCGTTGATACCAATAATTTACAACTGTTATTAGGACAATTGATTAAATAACCTTACATTTTTTCAAGACAATGTAATCGTTTTTCTTGCAAATTGTGCATTGTCAAATCTATCAAAGTGAGCGACTCACCCAGAAACTGACCCGCTTCTTTCGTACGTTGCTCGAGCTTCTGCGCAATCTCTGTCTGAAGTCCAGACTTATTGTTCAAAACAAGCTTCCATTCTATATTTGAAGTATGGATCAATGCCCCAATAGCTGTTGTTACCATAAGACTATATAGATGTCTCTCCACGTTATCAAAGTCTTTGGCTAGAAGATCCAGCCTAGAAAAGCTATTCTATTTCAAGTTTTTATCTCACTTCACTTCTGTGATGCAGGGGCGCAACCCTCCATCAAAATTGACTTTCCATCAGGTTTCAGTAACTTTCGCGTATGCAAACTTGTTTCACACAAATTTGAAGTGGCATGGAGAACATTCGCCGCGATAATAACTATTGACGCAGCTTATTTTGATTCGACATGAGTTCTGGCCAGTCTGTAAACCCTCCATCTCTTCAATATCTTTGCTCATTTCTTGCTCAGAGACGCCACAGTGCCACGGCAAGAAGAAAGCTCCATACCCGCACGAGCAGAGATCGCTCTTATAGAGTACCTAATCAACAGTTAGCTTTTGTAGTAATGTCCACAGTAAGTACACTTATTTTGGAATGGGCTGCAAGTGAAGATACTGTAAGGGGGACGGGTTGAATCTACAGGTATGCCTGGTAAGCTGTAAAATGAGCGACAGCGTACAAAATAACGTGTATGATATCTGTAGGTGTATTTTATGGCTCCCACGGTCACATTATATTTGAATGGCACCTCTTCCGCGAACTCCCTTGGGGTTCAAATGTTGTGAAATTGTACTACAACTCAATGCAAGTTTTCAAATGATCGCCAATATGCGGTGCAACTTGGCTGCCACTCTCGAACCACGATTGCACCAAATAACTCGAGTTTCATGGTCATATAGTGGAAGGCGATGATACAATTTGTACGAAGCAAAGCCTATAAGATCTGCGAATAAAGTACTCGCTGGATCTGGAGCTCAGAACCGGTGTGCTAAATATGCAGCGGAAGTATAGTCAGTCCAAATCGAGAAGTCACATGGTTTCAGTCATTAACAGCCTGTAAAGGTGTACCATCCCATGACCTATGTACGTACTTCTTCTTTCCCCCTGTTTTCTATAATTTGTAGCAAAACCGTCCCCTGTGTGCCACATGCCTCTCGACTCCCCAAAGCCCTCAGCCACATGTCCCAGAGATCATCGATTCTCCTGACGATCCTCATGTCTGACTCTTCTACCAACATGAATCTTTTTTTGGGGGGGGGGGGGGGGGGGTTACAGTCTTTCTATGTCTTTTAGGGGTTTGAATCAATACTATAGTTTTTGTTTGAGGTTTGCAATATTTGACTGGGTTTGAACTTTGAACTGAGTCACCATAACTTCTCCGGACCGCCCTCTCTGTGCCACCGACAGGGTGTGATATGCCTGCCCCAAGAAGGAATCTTCTGTTTACTGTAGCATGGAATGCTTCTTGGCTGTCTATATTTGTATAGTGACATCGCCGAGCTAATGTTGGTCAAGGTTAGTTCCTCTTGAGATTAAACCTGGACGAGTGACGATGAAAATATGGAATTCATGTAATTACCATGCCTCATGTTGACGTTGCATACGGCTTTCAGATTTCCAAAGCAAGATTTTGAAACTCATAGGGGAGAAGGGGTTGGTTCCAAGCATTACTGTATTTATTACCTTATGTCCAAGATTTAGTGCGAAGTCATTCTAGGTATCTGTCGGTGTCGTCTAAATTTGTGGACCTCTCTGTGTGTGTCACTGTGTGAACACTGAAAAGAGCCCTGTCGACCCTCGTGATAGGGTTGCAATTCTTGTGAAGCAAGGACCTCCAGTTCCCAAATGGGACATAAGACGCCAGCCCCTGAATTGCTACCCTGTTCATTTTAATCTATTAGAATCATACATTATAGGAAGCTTAGCAGTATTCAGTTGATTGTCATTGTGTATCGAGTAGAGTCTCTTGGGTGGATACTCTAGCCATGCTCTATGGTACTGATGGATCCCTTGATTTCGGTTTGTTTGAATTGGGCCGGAAAAACATTATTCCGTTCCAGAAAGCTAAGGTTGATGCTTCGCCAAGAAATATACCCCGCCAACTTATATTCCCGATTCTTTCTCTGAACCTCTCGGGTCCCAGCAAAAACGAGCGAATGGATTCACATTATTAAGAGTCTAAATCAGTACTGGTGGATATCTTATTTTGAAGTACAAAGGCGTCTCTTTTGCTTAGCGCCAACTATCATAGCTAGCTTTCTATCATAGACAAAGCTGGAATTGAGCGAAGGAAACAGTACAGTTGTTTACTGTATATATAGTGAAGCAAGTCACACACGGCTTTCAAAGAAAGTGCTCATTGTTTCAGAGCGGGAACCAATCTACACCCTATTGGCTACTTACCGCCCAGATTTCAATCGACACAACATCCGTTGATCCGAGACATGATCCCACGATAAAGACAATTGCCAATACCCCTTTATCATCCGCACAGATCGGACAATGTCCGCTGATTTCTGGGCTGGTTACATTAGTGGTGCCATCAGTATTATAATCGGCAATCCTCTCGATCTTCTCAAGGTCCGTCTCCAAGCTTCAAGTTCGTCACGTGTCAATGGTCTTTCTCCGATTCTCGCCCTGCTCACTTCTACTTCGCCTACTACCGCTTTCCCAACCCTGAGCTCCCTTATACGTGGAACTGCCGCGCCTATTCTCTCAACCGGTGCTCTCAACGCCCTTCTTTTTGTAACCTATAACAGAACACTATCGTTCCTCCACCCTACTTACACCCCCAACAACCCGGAATCCGTACCCCTATTCTCGACCTTTCTTGCAGGTACTATTGGTGGTCTCTGCTCCTCTATTGTTTCTACCCCAACAGAATTGATAAAGTGTCGCGCTCAGCTCTCTAGCCCTCCTGTCTCTTCCCTGGCGATAGCTCGCTCTATTTTATCTACGACCGGTATTCGAGGTCTGTATTTCGGAGGTGTAGTTACCGCGTTGAGAGATAGTATAGGTTATGGGTTTTATTTTTGGAGCTATGAACTATCTTCGCGTCTCTACTCTTCTTATGTCCTCTCGTCATCGCCAGGAATGGAGGTTGCTACTACCAGTTCTAGGGACGGAGCAATTAAGATTCTCCTCTGCGGTGGCGTAGCAGGTGTGGTTACATGGGCTAGTGTTTTCCCACTTGACGTTGTGAAAACAAGACTACAAGCTCAAATTCTCTCTGCTACATTGGTTTCAGAAGCCACACCCCTTATTATCGGATCCCCACCATATAAGCCCAGAGGAGCCTTAGAAATAGCAAGACTAGCATATCGCAATGAAGGCATGGGCGTGTTTTTCAGGGGATTAGGTGTATGTAGCTTGAGGGCTTTCATTGTGAATGCAGCACAGTGGGCAGCATATGAGTGGATTATGAGGGAGCTGGGGGCCAAAGGTGGGATCGATACTGGCGTCAAGGATAGAGGCAAGAGTGAGATTCTGATTTAGAAGAGGATGATCTGGCTTAAAGTTTCTTTTAGAGATGAAACTTTTGTGGATGGTGTATACATAGAAGAAGAGGTAGGAGGTCGGACAAAGGCCATGGCAAAAAAAATAAAGATAGAATATTTGGATACATTCTATAGATTAGGATTGAGAACTAGGTGTATAAATTAAAACCAGGCAAGGTGCTCTTAAAGGTACAACATTCAAGATCGCGGTTAGCTCAGGTATATGAAATCCAGTCGAATTTCAAGACCAGCTTGTCTGTTATTTAGTAATTACTCAACGCTAACGTTTTGGCCAACACGAATTAATATGTATTCTGGATAAAGTTGACATTTACACGATACTAAACATTTAAGTGCTGAAACATTGACCACCGTTGGCGCTGACAACACTACCAGTCATCCATGCACTCTCTGGACTACAAACCATACCGACAACGCCAGCGATTTCTTCGACATATGCTGGACGACCACCCCATTTCTTACCAACTGCCTTGACTTCTTCGGTATCCCACTCACGTACACCTGACAATGGGATCAACGGACTCCATTGTGCTTGAGCTGCAAGCACATCATCGCTACATTGACGGAACATATCTGTGAGTACCGAACCAGGGTTGATAGTGTTGACGGTAGCATTCTCAGCCAATTCTCTTGACCAAGTTCTTGTCATAGCCTCAAGTGCACCCTTCGTTCCATTGTAAAGCGTCAAGTATGGGGTGCCGACCTTTTGTCCGATACTGGAGACGTTCACAATTCTTCCAGATCGATCTGTTGGTAGGTATGGCTTGCATGCTCCTGTAAGCAAAATAGGAGCTAGCACGTTGGTCTCGTACGACTTGATAAAATCCGCGTGCGTAACTGATTCGAGAGGACCAATGCCAATCATAATAGCAGCACAGTTGATCAAGATGTCAATTTGTAGCTTGTTGGTTTTGGCATTTGGAGGCATCTTTGAGTTACAGGCCTCAATGATGGCTGCACAGCCTTCAGGTGTAGAGATGTCAGATCGACATGGCACGGCAACAACTCCATGTTTCTTAGTAAGCTCTTCTGCGAGCTCAGCAGCAGAGCTGTCAGATCCTTCGGTTAGATAGCTGATTAGGATGTTGGCACCCTTAGATGCGAGGTTTCTAGCAATACCAGCACCAATGCCTGAAAACAAGGTTAGCTAGGACACTGGTAAACGAGTCATTTACTAATCATTACTTCGTGCTGAACCTGTCACAATCGCAACCTTGCCCTCATGCACTCGACCGGTGTTGTTGGAAGCCATATTGAATATTGGATCACTAAAAAATATCTTGGGTACTCAGAATCTAGTGCGGGCAAATCGTAAAACGTTAATTTTCCAGAGCAAGTGACGGGAGGAAGGAAAGAAGAGACTATCAACCCCCCACGTTTGCATACCAATGTATAGGACCCATACTATGGGTAACATGCCCATGACACATGACGGTGGAGCAAAAGATTAGTGAAGAGGCAATGAATGGCAAATTTAATCAATCCCACGCTGGATTCGTGAGATTTTGGGAATCGTCTCCGCCCGGGGAAGGAAAAGCCCAAAGCCTCCTGGGCAAAATCTCTCTTCACTGTGGGGTCATTGGAGGTGACTGTTGGAGTTTGATATATAAGATCTTGCATTGTACAGATGGTACACCGTACAGAGCATGTCAACCTGTCGATTAGCCGGGGTTTTGACCATTACGTCCACAAACTCTATCGAAAATAAACCTTTTCATCTGGAAACTATCTAGTCGGTAAGACTTAGAAAAATCCTCAGAAAAATTTAAGTTAAAATTCTGCAACGAAGCAGTTGCCAAGCCTATTAATCGAAATGAATACGTCGTCGTCATTAGCGAATCAACGATTGTGCCGCGGTTCTGTCATCTGGAACCTTCAGTTCATGTATAATATGAAAAATATACCTCTATTAAAGTTCGTTAGTGACAAACGGGTATTCTAAGGCTCATCTTAGAGTTTCAATACCCGGTAATATTGTAAAATCACAGGCCTAATCCATCAAAATCAGTCCACTAAGATCCCTACACTAGCCCAATTAGGAAGTTAGTTGTTTTACGACGACTGCTAAAAAGTGGAACGAGCCCTGTCAAATTTCTTAGAGCAGTTCTCTACAAGGCTTTTGGACATTCAGGATTGGTCAAGGTGTAGTCATTCCACTCCACCACGATCCGCTCCACTCATTTTGTAGTGGATAATGTGGGGCCAAATATGAAAGGGGCGGAAAGAGGGATCATTTAACTAAGTACTACCGACTGGAATCAAAATTTACGTGCTATGATAGAAAACGAAAACTCTGGAATCCCACGAAAAGGCTCGTCCTCTCGGAAGCAAGTGTACGAGTCCCAGATTCGGAATAAACGAGGAAGATCAGTGGATGGTGTATAGAATATCTTGTTTCCGGAACCCTGGGGAAGACGTCTATGCATCGGATCCCTGTTCATAATATAGACTTCCTCAGACTATAGTGTATGAAGAAATACATCATGTCGTTGTCTCCAGATATGATGATAGAATTCTTCACAAACACACATCGCGCTACTTTTTGAACCAGAATCAACTCGACGCGCAGATGGCTGACGTCGATGCTACAATACTTCCCCTCGAAGGTCTTCCTTTGGCAATCTTCGTAGTGTCTCTTGTCTGCCTTTGTATTTCGACGATTACTGTAGCAGTAAGGACATATGTCAGAATTAATGACAATGCATTCGGCTGGGACGATAAATTGATAGTCCTCGGACTGGTAAAGTCACTCTAGCTCTTCAATTCTCAACTTGAAACTAACTTTTGCTAGATCGTTTACATCGTCGATGTCGCTTTGGCTTGTCATGGTACTCGAGTTGGCCTTGGTTCACATAATAGCAGGCTAAATGCCTTCTTCTCAGTACAAGGCACAAAGTACCTCATGCTATGGATGATGCTATATGTTGTAGGTCTGGCAGTCATCAAAAGCTCGATTTGTGTGACTCTCTTGCGTATAGCTAGCGCGCACAAGATGTACCGGTTCTTCGTTTTGAGTTTGCTCGGCCTCACAATCGCTACATTCTTGGTGACTCTAATTGGAATTCTGCTTCTATGTAGACCTGTGTCTGCAAACTGGGATACGTCGTTGGTAACAGAAGGAAAAGGGACGTGTTCGGGCATGGGAACAATGATCGCATTGAGCTATACGTCGACAGCTTGTACCATTGTCACAGATTTGGCTTGCGCAGTATTCCCTGGTGTAATGCTGTATAGGACGCAGATGCCATTGGGAAGGAAGATACAAGTGGGCTTGCTTTTGTCATTCGCTTCTGTGTAAGACAATTCCTCAAATCATCATTACCTAAGCTTTCAGTGTAACTGACCAGATTTTTCAATTAGTGCTTCAATATCGACAATGATTCGAGCACCGTACATTGAACACTATCGCACTCCCACAGACAATCTGCTCTGTAAGTTATTCAGAAAAGTTCTTTAATGGCGATAATGCTTATAAATCTCCAGACTATACCGGTTTCATCGTTCTCCTATCCAACATAGAAACAGCCATTGGTTGTGTAGCAAGCTCGATCCCTACAGTCGGTCGCTTTTTCATGCGCAACAGCGCCGCAAAAAAATCAGCATCTGAACCAGATGGCCCAAAAGATCTTGTCACTTTTGGTAGCGCACCGATAAGTGCCCGGCACAATACCAAAGGTCGAGTCTTTCGCAATCCTACCGACACCGGTACGACATTCGCAACGGTGCACGCACACGGAGATGGAGATTGGAGTAGATTGCACGATGGAGATTCCGATCACAACCCGGACCTAGATACTCGCGAGGGAATTCGCGCAGATTATACTTATCAAGTAGAGCTGTCTAAGTCGCCGAAGCACAACCAGTCTGAATCTGTCAGGGAGTTGGCCCATGATGGATCTTCGTGTTAGACTAAGGGAAATTTCATCTCTCATTCTTCTATCTTGTTATTTATACCCGGGTCATCAAGGCGCATATGGCTGGGGATCTTTTGGTTGCAAAAAGTTAGACACTTACTGCATTGTATGATTAAAGAAATATTGACGGCTTTCATCATGTTAAAAGGATTTATCGTATCTGTTGCCATGTTTTCCTAAAATCTTCATAAATACACAAGTGGGGCTAGCCATACTCAAGATTAGCGAAAGGTTATAACTTATGGCAAATCCATTGACAAACCTTAAAACTGTGGACCATAGAGCAAGTGCTATTCGAGGGGCCATAAATTCATTCAAGTATAAGGTAACAAAATTAGATTGGCAGGTTTCCATCAGTGGCAAAACCTGTGTCTACCGATTAGTTTATGGAGCCTTACGGCATTGAAAATACTGTTGGCGATTCAATACAGAGTGGATATGTGGGTAGAGTTAAGCCTTACATTTAATCGCCGTGAAGAAATTGTTACCCGAAACAAGAATTGAAATAACACAAATACCAAAGAACCACCAGAGTTGATCCCACACCTTTGCTCTATAAGCTGGCCTTTTCATAAATCTTTTCGAAATGTGATATATAGATGGAGCACTCCGCCCATCTGACAAGCAACGTTCGGATCAACATTGAAAACCCCGCCATCTTATGTATCTTAAACCATCATTATTCACCATCCCGAACCTTTTTGTCAAATTCGGCCAGCTTTGTGCCAATTCGAATTCCTGCCGCGGCGACGGTGACCAGATGAGCATGGCCTGTGCGTGGATTCTCGCACGTGTAAGGATATAGAACCGGACCCTAATCGTCGGCCAGATAACGGCGTATGCTCTTTCTGCGTGGTGGAGAAAGGTGGGTCAACGATTGGGAGGATGATTGAGACGAGAGTGCATTTCTTCGACTACAAAAAAGGTGATGTCGGGTTACTATCTGGTAGGCAGAGGGATTCAGTATAGGAACTGAAAGTGAGGTAGGTGTATGTGCCCTAAAATACGATGCTGACGGGGAAAGGAAGCAGAATGGAGATGAGAAACCACTGAGAAATGCCCACGGAGGGCACTTATCTCGCAAAGAGGAAGAGTCGATACAACTTTGAGAGTGTAAAAATCCGAACGAGGTATGAGGAAGACGAAGATATGTGAAGCATGGCACATGAAATTCTACAGTATTTGAAAACTGAGAGGAATTCATAATCATAATCCGAAGAATGCTCGGCCACGCTTACGACCCATCCGTTCCCATACCGTGGTTGTAAAGGTACGTGGAAAAACTAAGGATAGTCTATATAGGCATAGGGGCCGATTTCGTCGGATTAAGAAGTATCAAAGAAAGGGTACCGGAATCTTGTAGAATACAATATGCAAGTCAGCTGCTGAAGCGCTCGTATATGGACCGAGCCTCGGGAAGCAAGTCGAACCGAATCTCGGGAGGTCCGCCGCTACCCATTTGCGTCCTCAATGAGTACACTTGCCTCGAGCATTTTGATCTTGAATGGGGAAATATGGTGAATATAAACGGTCTAGCGGTTCTATTGATGGAGCAACATGGCAAGACACAGTGGTAGATTAAATGAGGGTGTCGAGGAGCAAGGTACACTCTTTTCATAGCCTACACTGTCATTATGGCACTCCGTTTGGCCTGCGATATTTTTCTGCATGCATGAACTATACGGTGGACGGACGTACGAGCCAACGGAGTAGAGGTTGAATATGCAGCCAAGTATACAATGGGTTGTTTGCATTATAAATACACTCAATCTAATCTGATCTCCAAGCAAGATGCTGTTGGCTGACATAGTTTATTGAAAATGTGGTGTCAAACCGGACAGCCTCGTCATATCTTGAGCCAGGTGACGATCAGTGACAAAGTAATGAAAGGCCCAATATTCGGAAGATGGGGTATAAGCCTGTGGATCAGTAATTAACACTTCTGCAGGTGCAAACCCCTTTGACATGCAGTAGTTGTTTTGTCGAAGCTTGGAGTTTCACCTCAAGTTGGTGCAACGGCGGGCTAATGAAATCTCTAGTCGTACTTATACTGTTTCTTTCAAGCTTTCAAACGTCCGTCGTCAACCATTAGATCGTCATCCTGCAAATACCAGAAAATACAAACCATCCATCCCTTCGATTTGAGAATCCATTCCACACAGAGAGATGTTAGAAAGGCGAACAGGCGATATAATTTGAATTCGCTTACATAGTCAAACCGATTTGTATCGCTTTGCTCATCGCGTATTGATTGTAGTACATAATGGGATGCCGGCATTGTCGTTTAACTAATCGTGAACAAGTCATCAAAAAAGACTAAATGTAAGGCACAAGGTGAAAAAAGTCATAGTCTGGGTTTCAAACAGTCATGTAACATTCAAAAGTGTAGAAGTCATCTTGCTACAACTATCAAAGGTATTGTAGTCTGATAATCTACCACATCGCGACTGGGAGGAATATATATAAATCTCTATGAACTTCATAAGAAACTCCCCCCTCTACGTAAGCAAGATAAATAACTGGATTTAAGTCCCTTTGAAAAGTCTTCACAGCTATTACTTTTTGTAAAGCTGAAATGAATTAACGCTGAACTTTTGCTTGATATTTTCAATCAGTTGATATTATTTGTAAGTGAGTTGCAATTCCGACTCATCAATGATAACATTAAAACACGCAGATCCGACAACCCCTTTCGCTGTCATAAAAGCTCAACCTGCATCCTTTAGTAAGACCGAAAAAACGAGACATCCAAAAATAACACTCTTTGAACAATATTTGATATCAAATCGAACAATCATTAAGACGAGATGAATAGTTTTAGAAGCTTTCGATCAGTCATAGGAGTTATCTATAGTATTGTTCGATATCGATTGATTTAAATATAAGATATCGAGGCATGAGTATTTTCAATTTATAATTCTATTTGAGTGCTTTGGAGCCCGTTTGACGACCATCTTACACGAAATCCTAATCTGTCTGTGAGCTCACGAATTGGCTGGCCTGATGAGCAATGCACAAAATCTAAGCAGGTGTATGGATTTTGCTTTGATACTGAAATCATGAATCATTTTTTAAAAAGCCAATCTGATGATCACCATAATGATTGAGGGTGTTACATCTGACCACCAGATTATAACTCGAATGTTGATTCAAAATTTGAAGGAAATGAAGCTATTCGCTTATCTATCAATCTTGAATGAAGGAGTTCTATACGTTAAATTCGAAAGTCTGATAAAAATCACTTTTTCTGCTCAGAATTGAACAAAAATAATATCATTCGAAAGTCAACAGTTTACTCTATTCTAGTACCAAGTTCTGCAGTGAAATAACATTCAATGAATGAGAAAGATCGAAGTGAAATTGAGGAGCTTGAAAACCTTTCACTTGGCTTTGAGATTCAAAGTGATATAACCTACAAAAATATGAGAACCCCCCCCCCCCAAAGAGAAACTCTTCAGCTTAATCTTAATCTCGAAATTTGGTGTTGATTTTAAATAATAGTGATTTATATGCCTACTCACAAAATTAATATTTGAATAATCTCACTGCTTATAATCTGGTCCTCAAAAAGTGATTTTTGAAGCAGAATCAAATGCGATGCTAATTTGACCCACAATCAAAATCAGATTCCGGAGCCCGTTTTTCCCACTCACATGAAAATACTGTAGGCCAAAATATAAAATATAGTTGAAGATAAAGGCGCATCTCTTATCAAACAAACACACTCAAGCGGCTTTAGCTCACTTGGGAGAGCGCCAGACTGAAGTACACTTCAGTTCATTAATCTGGAGGCACTGTGTTCGATCCACAGAAGCCGCATTCTGCGAGTTGAGGTCAACCTCAACTATCTAATCTTTTGCCAATTTTTTCTGGCTCTTCCATTCTGGAATTGAGGTAGGTGGTCGGTCGTTTGCTATCTGTTTTGGAAATTTGATGGTTTTTTGGGGTTGTGTAACATCGGGTATTCTGTTTGAAATGCCGAAGCTACTCCACATCTATTCTACGTTTAGTTTCTTAAGCTTTCTTCTCCAACTCTGTTAAAAACATCTATCTTATTTATAAATGTTGAATATTTCGAATTATCAGCTTATAATGATTTTTTCGATTTCAAGCTCTATCATTTGATAGTAGTACTCTTCCTATCTACTTACATGTGTATATCCAAATTTCCAATTACTTATGTATAAAACAGACCCATCAAAACATTCAAAAATCAATAACGTGATTTATCATCATGTGGGCCATCATTTTTACATACAAAATTCGTCTATATATAACCATGCACTTTCTTTATTTATTGATAGAATTTTTTAAAAATTAAAACTATGAAATTTAACTATATAAATACTACAAAAATCTCATCATTTATTAGAAATTCAAATTAATATAAGAATTATTATTAGGAATATTTTTTTGTAACGAAAATCGTGACAATTTTCACTTTTTTTAATATAAAATGAAAATATTTATATAAAAACTAGATTTTTAGAAAACTAATCTTTTATTATTATTTAATCTTTTTTTCTTTTTCTAAAATAATGATTAGTTATTAAAATACGAATATTCAAAAAGCCTTAATTTTGGTGTATTTTGAAGTGGCCCACTCGATGATATGGTCCACTCGATGATAAACCACGTTATAATAATAACTAACAAACTCTTTCAAATGTAACAACAACTACCTACTCACCCACTCACTCACAAACACATTCAATCCTAAAACAAAATTCTAAAATTGAATTCGTTTCATAACTACCTAGGTATCTATCTATCTATCTACCCACCTTCAGCAAAAATTTATTGACCTCACAAAATCGCATTTTGAAAGAAAGTCCATGGGAAAATAACATGGGGGCTCTGATTTGATAGGCGCGAGAAGTTTATGTAAGATCTTACAATGTCTTTGAATCACAGAAATTTACTTCTATATCCTATCTATGTGTATGTATTTATCTATTCATATCTCTCGTTGGGCGATGATCTTCTATCTGTGTGTAGACTTAGTTAGAGTTGAAAATCAAATGATGAATTCATTTACAACAGATCAATGGATGCCCTTTACATATCTATTTCTTCATGTAAACGAGTACGTCGCGTTTCTTCTTGCTCCTGATGAATGATACAGTGTTTTCTTGATGTCAGCTATCGTGAAGATTTATCAAGTTCACAGTCCATGATTGTGTGTATATAGTATGTGCGGGGTACGATGAGGAGAATTGATGGTCCAACTGATATATTACCGGTGTATTTTTTACTCCAAGGTATATATAGTAGAACACGTATAACAGCAATGAAGGTGTTTCAAAAAGTGTGATTAAACTAATATATACATATGAGAGACCGCTCATGTCGAAACCCCATGCATCGTTCAGTATAGTATTCTTCGACGGGTTGTATTTCATGAGCCAGCCATGACCATATTGCTCCAGACTATGCTTATCCAGTAAACTTGCTCAACCTTCCATTTCAAGACCCCTCTTTAATATTACCTCTGTCATATGTCATCATTTGCGTCCAATTCCTCAATCCCATGGAATATCCAGCAATACACCTCATATCGTTCGTGAGCAAGCAGCGAAACCATAAGTTCAGGCTCATAAACCCAACCCGACCCGACCCCGCAATGCTTCCAGCCTTAACTCCGACCAAAGTGCTGTAAACGTACTCATGCATTAAAAAGCAAAATGACAGACATTGCTACCACTAATCAAAATAGCTCAAGACTCCCATCACGAATCTTTCTCTCGAACGTCACCTCTCCATAATCTGAGGACAACACATCTGTACATTGAGTACCAACCATCACGAAATGATGATTCACACTATTATAACCCCTATCGATCATAACCTTATTCACCCATTTCAGCCATGTCCTAGCATACCCAATGTCTACCCACTTCCTCTTTTGTCTTGCCGAGAGATGTCGAAATTTGATGTCGTTAGCCCGGTCGATGATTGTTGAGTCTCTGATTTCATTTATGACGACGTAGATGTTTTTCAGAGAGGGAATTTTCTCTCGAATATATTCGGATGCCTCGACCTGAGTGAAAGCATCTTGAGGGTTATCGGTAAGAAATGTTCGACGCAATGCCAAATTTTGAACCTTTCTCATGTGAGGACAAGAGAGAAGAGTCTCGTAAAGAATTTTGGATGCCTCAACTTGTTTGGTCAGGTACAAAATGTCGGTATGGAAGTTGACGTATGTCCCAAACGCCCAGGTATTTTGAGTTCGCGAAAGATACCATTCTCGGGATTCCTTGCAGACTTGTACGATATTCGAGAACGAGAGATGTGATTTGATTGAGTCGGTGATCTTTCCAGTATTGCGGTCTGTGTTATTTAGATGATGGACTCTTGGGAGAAGATCTTCTGCAAATGCGTATTCCCATATATCTAGTCGAAGCTCGGCTGGTAGTTTTTTGAAAGACGGGAAAGTGCGGTCGCCAAGTTGTGCCTTCGGACTCGACTCGATTTGCGAATACATAATATTACGATATTCCGAAAGGTTTCTGCAAGTCAAGCCTCTTAATAAGAATGATCTAAGCTCCCATAGATCCAACTCATGGAAAAGCTCTATTACACCATTGTAATCCTTATGGTTGTGATGTTTTCTCAATATGATTTCAAACCATTGACTTGGCCACTTGGAAACCATGTCTAGTTTGTCAGCCATTTGAAGATCAAGGAGATTTTTGAGAGACTGTCTTCCAACATCTGTTTCTCTCTTCGTTTGCTGGCCAACAACCTTCATGATTGCTGATTTGAAAGATGTAGAGGGAAGTTGAGTGGCTGTTGGAATGCGCTGTACGTTTGAAAGATCATGAACCAAAGAGAGCACAGTGGGAGCAGTGAATATAAATCTATACACTTTGTAAAGATATAATAAGTACCTTGATGATATTGAACCCAACAAGGTTGCTGAGCGTGAACGTCCAAAAAATATTGTGAATCACAAGATAATGGACTTTGTTTACGGTTTGACCATTTAACCAGCAAGGTACTTTTCTTGGCTTTGCATGATTGCGCCATCGTAGCTTCCACAACCACAATTGTAACTGCGAAGTTTACACACCCAACGTCCGTGGATATAGCAATTGTTTGTCAGGTGATTGATTGATGGGAAGAATTAACCAAAGAGCAACTCTGCTCTGTCCATTGAAGAAAGACCACATTCTTGTATGTTATTTACATACTGTTCTACCAAGCATTGGCAACATCGTATTACAAATCTTCCTACATCTTGTCATGAGCACCTGACTATTCGTGATGTTATCACCGTATGTAATATCACCACGTATTTTATCAAGGAGCATGACATTGTTGATGGGCGCAGATGATACGAAGTATCATCGCATAGAACTGTGGTTATCAAATGATAATTGAATCCAACGGAAGACAAAGTCTGGTCACATGAGCGGCTGCATGAAAATCATGACAAAGTTGCTGTGGGGTCATGGGAAGATCGCCAAGATAAAATCATTAAGGTGATTTCGAAGTTTCAACGTTGTTCTTGGTGTGCATCGTAAATCTGAAGTTCAAGATACTTCTTATGAGAAAGTAGAACACAACCAAACATGAACGAGTAAGGAATACTCCAAGTGGTCTTTCATCAACAAATAAGTTCTCGACCACTTGAGCCCCTTTTCATTCGCTTCCACGTGATTAGCCACACAATCTCGTATCTATTTCCTAAGTGATTATCCTTGCTGCCAATCTCCGCCATTAACGGCTGCTTGTCGGTACTTGGTGGAGACAAGCTTTTTTCAAGCTTCATCAAGAAAAAACGGAGGATTACTCTCTTGACTTGGACCAAACTAAGCATCGCAATCCAAGACAATTATGGCTTGGCTTCTATCATCGTCCGTTATTGCTTTTTCGTAGTTTTATATCAAGATCAAAAGTGGCACGTTTGAAAGATTTGATACTCAATTCACGACGGTGGGATACCAGCAAACTTTGGATGTCTCGAGGAGATGAGGGCCACCGGGGAATCAATTTAACGTGAACCAACAAGGATGACGTACCCACCGCGTAAGCCAATGCGTACCCATTATTCATTTTGTTATGAACCAGGCATTGCCCTTTCAGCCCATAGGTTTCCAAATCTCTCTGAGTCTTTAGTTTTCCTCCCAGGGAAAACGCTGGTGGATCCATAAGATTCTGAAAATAGTGTTTTGAAATCCACTGGGATGTGACTGACGCGCAAGGTCTATTAAAAGGAAGAAACCAAAGAAGACTTGCCATGGGCCGTATGTCAAAAACAGAACAGTGGACCAGGAGTTTTGTTATTACGGAACTAGAGGTAAGTGTAGTAGGAAGTATGTCTCTCCTCACTTTGAAGCTCTGGAGAATAGAATAGACTTCGTTTCTTTTCGACTTGATGGCAAGATAGTACGCTTTTCTTCTTATACCTCAGCGATCCGGCCTATTTTATCTTATACTCTCGTTTGGCAGAATCGTTTGCACATCTGGAATTGATCGGATCTCCCCGTTTTGCTATTGTGATTGGCGAAGAAGTGTTATATACGGTATCTATACTCTAGTTTGAATCACGGAAGAGGACCAAGATGAGGATCAGTGGAGGAAAAGTCTTGGCATATACTGCTGCTATTTGCTCAACATGTAGTAGTTTGGTTAGTGCAATTACTCTTGATCTGAGCTCTGATGGTATGTTGATATTCTATGTTGTTTCCTGTTGAGTGAAGAGCAACATACTGATTGAATAACAATGATCAGAAAGCATCAAAACCGCTGCATCCGATGTCGCCTACGATATGATGAAATACTATACGGGAAATAATACCGGAGATGTCGCTGGTAACTTACCTGACCCCTATTATTGGTGGGAGGCAGGAGCTATGTTTGGTGTAATGGTCGAATATTGGTATTATACTGGCGATACTACCTACAACGCCGAAGTGAAAGAAGCTCTCCTACATCAAGCTGGCAACGATTACGATTTCATGCCTATCAACCAGACAAAGACCGAAGGAAATGATGATCAGGGATTTTGGGGAATGGCTGCTATGACAGCTGCAGAGGTTAATTTCGATAATCCGGATAGTGGAACACCTGGTTGGTTAGCAATGGCGCAAGCAGTTTTCAACGATATGGCAGCTAGATGGGATGAATCAACTTGTGGAGGTGGTTTGAGATGGCAAATCTTTACATTCAACTCCGGATACGAGTATAAGAACAGTATTGCGAATGGATGTTTCTTCAACTTGGGAGCTAGGTTGGCAAGATATACTGGAAATTCATCATATGCCGATTGGGCTGAAAAGATCTTCACGTGGGAACAAAGTGTTGGATTGATCGGTGATGGTTGGGAGGTATATGATGGTACATCCGATACAACAAATTGCAGCTCTCTCGATCATGTGCAATGGACATACAACAATGGTATCTATCTTTTCGGAGCTGCCATGATGTACAATTACGTTCGTCCCCCCCCTTTCTCTCTAACTACCTCCCGGACAAGCCATATAGTTCTGCTAACACATGCCTTACAGACCAACGGATCATCCGTTTGGGAGAATCGAACAGCAGGACTCTTGAATGCTAGTAGTGTATTCTTCAAAGATAATGTTATGTATGAAGCAGCATGTGAAACCACTACAGTCGGTTGCGATAACGATGAACAATCGTTCAAAGCCTACCTTTCTCGTTGGATGGCGGGAACAACTAAACTTGCTCCATTTACCGCACCAACAATCATGACTTACATCAACGCATCTGCTAAAGCCGCGGCAGAACAATGCGACGGAGGAGCTAGCGGAAGAGCATGTGGAGAACATTGGACTGCAGGAAGTACTTACGATGGAAAATACGGAGTCGGAGAACAAATGAGCGCTTTGAGTATCATCCAAGCAACACTTATTGGGCAAGCAGCCGATCTCGTTACAAACAATACGGGCGGAACAAGTGTAGGAAATGCAGCAGGTGGAAGTGGAAGTAGTACCGTTAGTGATGGAACGGTCGAAACACCAATCACCAGTGGCGACAGAGCCGGAGCAGGAATCTTAACGGCGCTTATAATAACCGGTGTTATCGGAGGTGTGGGATTTATGGTTCTGGGTTGAGATGAGGAGGGTGAATGGGGCATTGAGAAAGAAAGATGGTTGTATGTTTATATGGAATAAGTTGGGCGTTTGGGGTTCAAATCATGTGTGCATACACATTTCTGGCGTATATCATCAGCATTGTGCATTAGGAGGGAGTATATTATCTTACAATCTGGATTTCGATACCGGGGTATCTATGTATCAGCTTTCAGTATTTACCCGATACAATTTGTACATTTACATTCATCTAAACAAAACAGAATAAGTCAAGGACTATAAAATTAAGAAGCCTTTGAATTTCTAATTTTATCACTCGAACATTACCTACTGACTTGTCTTATATCAATCATTTCATGCACCACATCACATCATATTGTCCACCCAATCACACAATTCTCTTCCCCACCACAGACTCAGAAAAATTCTTTATTCCTCCTCTCCACTATTCTGTGTTTGAAAATATATACGCAAACAAGAACAACATATCCAACGAATCATGAATAATCACTTCATAGGACAGATGGCCGAGTGGTTATGGCGTGTGACTCAAGCTTCATAGCTTAATTGGTGTAAAACCAATTAGCATTCTCATGGGCTCAGCCCGCGGGGGTTCGAATCCCCCTCTGTTCATTACTTTTTATTTTTGGGGGTTTAGGAGGGAGTAGAGGGAGTAGGGAGGCTGTTTTGATGGCGGAAGTGGGAGGGGATGTTGTGTATAGAGAGAGATGAGCGGGGTGGAGGGGATGGATCTTTTAATCTGTAAATTGAAGAATTGTTTGTGTTATGGATGCGAATTTGTTATCTATTTATTTTCGATGATATATACTTGTTATTTTACCTCTTTTGAAATATAATGATTCAAAATAAATTTCTCGTACGAGTGTAGTATTTACTTTGCGAATGCATAGAGTGGAAGCTGGGTAGCTATCCTCTTTCTTTCTTTCTTTCTTACTAATAAAACTCCTGGAAGACCCAGTATTTGGCGATCGGATTCTGCATGTGTGATGGAATGCAAATGGCATAATTGGAAAATACCATGATTGATTGATTGATTGATTGATTGATTGATTTGCAAACACTCGCTCTTGGGTAGGTAGGTATAATCCCTTACCTACCTACACACTTTACCCTACGATACAATGTACTTGTTTATTTGAAGTTGGATATATACTAGATATATATATAAAATGACATCTACTTACTAGGAAGTACTTGATTTTATTTTATTTTATTACATCTCATCACGTAATTATATCCAATACACAAAGCTCCATCTATATACGTACTAGGCAGCTAGCTACTCAAGTAAAAGCTATACACATGAATTCCACTCATCTCACAACCGATCTCAGATCTCCCAGTACCCATCTCAAATCCAAAAATGAGGTAATGACACTTAGGTATCTATCTACCTAGTACGAGTAGTATCTCTCGATATCGATGGAAAAGAGGGGGTAATTTGCCCTAGGTAGCTAGTAGCTAGAAGCAGAGCTCGAACGATGTTCGATGCGGTGGAACGAAAGTGACGTCATTGTGACGGAAGGAAGCTGCTTCTTACCTTTCTCGTAGCTTGCTTGCTTGCTTGCTTGCTTGCGAGCTTGCTTGGAGCTACCTACTTTGCGGGAAGGATTCGATTGGTATTTATATCGATACTGGTTTCTTACCTCTTGTACCTACATATTTACATCTATTCTTCCTGTACAGACACATAAATAAATAATCGATCTACAAACCTCCATTTCTACTTCCAATACACGACAATAACAATAACAACGAAATAATCACACACAAACCAAATAACCACCCGCCACATATCAAAATGCAATCCATAACCCGCACCCTCTCCCGCCAATCCCGTCTCTTCACCCCCCAACTACACATCCAAGCCAGCCGTCCCTTCTCTTCTACCTTCATCTCTCGCAAATCTGCTACCGAAGCCGTCAAGGAAACGGTTCACAAAGTCGATAAAGCCGTGGCGAGCAAGATCGTAGATGGTATTGAAGTTGGTCGTATGTCTCCCTCTCTCTTTCCCCTTTCCCCTTTTCCCATCCCATCCCCTTTCCCTCCACCAAAACACCAAAACACCCAAACGCCAACAGCACAAATAACTAACCCCCTCCCCCCCAAAACAGAAACCGCAACCCAAAAAGCCAAAGAAGCAGCCGGCCTCTCCGCCTCCGAAGCCAAAACCGCCGCCTCCAACGCCGCCTCCGAAGCACAAGGCACCACTTCCTCCGCCACCGGTTCCGCATCTGGCACCGCGTCCGAGTTGGCCGGACAGGCGAAAGGAAAGGCAGCGGAGTTGAAGGGCGCCGCGAAGGGAAAGGCGGCCGAGGTGAAGGGAGAAGTCAAAGGGAAATTGTAGACGAGAGCTTGATGATGAGATTTGTATTATAAGTTGCTGATGCTTTTTGGCGGAGAGGAAAATCGGGTCACAGGACAAGACATGGTGGGATATGGTGGACAAAACATAGCACATCAGAGAAGGATATGATAATATGGGAGTCAGTAGATAATTGATGAATGCCACGAAATTCAATGAACGAAAGAAAATTATAATTTGCTTCACACAAACCATGTAAGAACTCGTCTACTTCGATTGTGAACGTGTAAGATCTAAAATCCGATGACTCTGGAAATATCATCATTAAGTAATCCGTATCTATATACAGTACATACAAAACCTATCATCTCAAACCTCCTCCAATTCTTCTTTTTTGATCATCTCATCTCGTCTCATCTCATCTCATTTGGCCTATGGAAAACCAATCATATATACAAAAGAGCCCATCAATCACCCATCCACATCTACATTCATTCCACATCATCTCTAATGCCCCCCCCTTCTAGCCATATACCCATTTCCTCTCCTCAAATTTCCATTCCCCTTGGCCAAACTGGCCACACCACCATTCAACCACCCAGCACTGCCTCTCCTCCTATCCTTTCCCTCATCAGAATTAGTCGTCAACGCATACCACATATCCATAATACCCGCTCGACGAGCCGGTAACATGCTGTATTGAAGCGAATAAAGATTTTTGCGATGTATAGGCGGAACGAACTTGCCAGTTGCGAGACAGAGAAGGACGCGGGGGGAAGCGTAATGTTTGCGGATACGATGTCCGAGTTGGAAATATTGGTGGAACATGGCGCGGAAAGTGAGGGGAACGGACTATAGATTTCTGTTAATAATTTGAAGGCAGATGAGTAGGAAGAGAACCATCATACTTTGAGATATATATAGGATGTTGGTGGAGGAGATGGAGTGTTAGGTATTTGGCTTGCGAGTTCTTGGGTATCACGAAGCTCAAATCGTATGCCACCTTTGTATGTTAGTGTGATGTAGTGTGTAAAATTTATGCGCGAACATACCTGGCAGTCGTTGCGAATCTTTAAGTCGTAACATCAATGCAAAAAGGGGGAAATGATTTAGGCATGCAAGTAAAGCATCTAAAATGGCTTTTAATGAGATAATTGCCATTCGTGCACATGCGAATGCCAGGTAGAATACAACCACTGTAGGCAAGAGAAAGAAAAGTAGTGTGAATAGAATCGTGCCTAGCAATAGTTGATCAAGGTCATAATCGCAAGAATCGATACGTTTTCGAAGAACGTTATGCTTCTTGCCCCGAAACAGTTGAAATAAAGACAGGAGGATAGTATACTGCCAATTGAATATACGTGCAGAAGCCATGTAAAAAGAGTAGATGTGAAGTGTCAGGATTGTGAGTAGATCGGAGAAAAGGGCGATTGGCATGCTGGCTCCAGCAAAACTGGAAAAACCAACAACCCATATAACATGAGGCAATACTGGATGCAAAGCTTCAATACAGCCTGTGAGAGTTAGTTGATGCATTATTTGTTGGAGAGGACGATAAACATACTTGACCAATGTTCGATGACCCATAAGAACAAATCACCAAGGAAAGCAGCCAGTTCGGTATTGAGTTTCAAGCCAGCTGGCCAATCCATCAGCCAATTTATCGTCCTTTGTAGAGCAGCTATAGAATAAGTGCTTAGGATATCACTAATAGTCTCTGCTACCCAGGCGGAATTGTCAATAATATAAGACCCCAATGCGATTCCAATGATCACATCATTAGCAACTAGCCAAAGGCTATTATAAAATCTTATATAGTCCGGATGACTCGTTGTCACACTACCCCAGTCTCTTTTACTTCTTCGGAGTGTGACATATTGCATAGGCCAATAGCAGAATTGTTGTAAGCGTATCTCCACCTGCTGTGCAGTTGCGGAGATATCTTTCAAGGCTGCATAATCTGGCTTAGCTCTCCACTCTAGAATCAATAGTAAAGCTTCAGCAGCAAATCTATGACAAACGAGACCAACAACAAATCCACGTCTGATGATAGGATATATGTAGAGGGTGATGAGTTGCCATATTGTCAAAAGAACGAAATCACGCATCGTGGTTGCTGACTCCACTACCCTTTCCGACACGCTCAGACTTCTCCTTGACCGAGCTCCAACTAGCGAGATGTTTTTCTGTAATAACTGATGGACCTCCCAAGCACAATTAATTTGATTGACTATTCTTGGCAAGGCGAGTTCTTTTTGTGATGGTGGATGTTTAACGACGGAGTGGTACTTCAACTTTTCGACTAGTTCCTGAGTCCTCTTCCTCTGTCTTATTTCTTCTCGTTCTTCCTCCGCATCAACACTGCCTGGTGCATGAAATGTCATTTCAGCCTTGTCATCCAATGCCAATGATATTGGCTTTAGAGATATATATTGCATCCTATTAGGCTGAGGTCGATCAAAGACAACTATTTGATTCGTTGATGCTCGAGCACAGGATATCTGAGGTAATTTGTACGCCGACCCTGTGATTGCGCGGATTTGAAGAGTATCGACATCTGCTTTTGGTGAATTTGTCACACCCAATACCTGTAGTGAAGACTGTCCACATAACTCATATATTCGCTCGATGGGATGGCTGGCATTTCGGAACAGAGTTCCAACCTTCAGTGCATTCTCTACATTGCGCGCCTGCAATTACGTCAGTCGGTTCCAATTTCATATAGCCTTATCGCTGCTCACGTCAACATCCTCCAATATCGCAACCACAAAAATATCAAGACCAGAATTTCTCCAGCCAACTATTACTCCAGGTGAATCGCTCCTTGGGATATCCCTCGGCCAGAAAATCCTCATCAATCCATCATGATCGGGCATGACAAATGCTCAATTATCATAAACTCTCTTCCTTCAGAAAGAACCCCGACGTCGCAATTGTTCTCGTGCAGATATGCCGACGCTGCCAGATCGTGGATGCTATTGGATTATTAGCTAGGCTTATGGTTGTAGATGTAATGCTTCTTTACTAGTGTCGTCTCCCTCGACGCGAGCCTTTCTACTGGTATAATGAATAAAAAGAAGAAGAGGGAAAGAATCGCGAATCCTTTCAAAGTTCGTGCCTATGCGCCAAATGATATCAGTGACATGTATCGAATTGATTCAGGGGAAACCAAAGCTAACCACTACTCCGTGATCCCATGCGAATATTGCAAGCTCATAAAGTCTAGTAACCAGGTCCCACCTCGCAGTGATGTAGCCGGCTACGAAAATCGCAAGTGTGAGGATTGAGAAGGGGTGCATGAATTGTTTCTATTGCTGGCGCATCACTGTAATCATCTGCTGTAGGAAATTCGAGACGGCTTTACTGGCTTCTGCAGTTTACGATACTCAGCGGAAAAGTTGATGGTTGGAGGAGTGAAGGTGGAGGGGTGGGATAAGAGAGAATGGATGATATGGGTAGTACCTAGGTAGGATGAGAATATATAAAGGTGTTTTCACAAGTATGAGGTTCTCGAATCCCACATATTTGTTTAAAGTCAGGGTCCAGATTTTGGGTGGGATTCTTTTTTCTGGATCTCCCTTCATATAAACCAATCCCGATACAGGGATTTAAACTTATCTGGAGAAATCACCAGAGAAAGGCTGAAAGCAATTTGTTCTTTTGCAGGGGGTGGATGAAATTAAGCTTTATAGGCTAAGAATTATAATCACGTGCTAGTGTGAGGCTTGGAAGTTGGTGAACATTTGATGGGAAAGGAATGAAGAGGGAAATGAGGATGTTCAAGCTATATAATTTGATATATCATATACATGGATATGGTTGATTGATGCTGTACTATATTGATGAAATGAAGAGATGTAAAGAAGTTGCACTTTCAATAAGTTATGTTTCTTAAACGGGATCTCCATCTAAACTTTGATGGCTATCAAAGGCCTTCGTGCTACGTCGATGTATTGCTTATGAGTATAGAATGTTACTGTTTTTTTGGAATTCATGCAAAGTTGAGATAGTTTTAAGTCCCCAATAATAGTAGAATCTTAACCTGAAAGATCATCCTAGCGCCTTTCCCATGCATAGGTAGTAGTGTTGTTTATACAGTCTGATATCATGTATGCATTCCATTCTACATAACAATTAGCTATCAGATTCCCTCCCCCAGAGTATAGTCCGAGTAACTCACAAGGCCGTCGCAGATTTGTGGCATCATGTTCCTTATGATCCTCTCGTGCTTCTTCAAGCATTTTATCAATACCGCGTTCTTTCAAAGCACCCTATATGAGTCAGAATGGGAATCGTTCAGCACTACTGAAGGATTTTCCAGACTTACTGTTAAGCATTTCCGGTAATCTTTAAACAAAGATTCACACTCATCAGTTGTACCTTTACCTCGAAGGTATTCTAATGATCTTGTTAGTTCATGTCTATACTTCCAATAACGAACCTTACTTACTTTCGCTATACCATTTCAAGAAGCACGAATCATATCGTCTTTGGAAATGTTCAGCATATTAAAAACTGGCTCAGAAACGAATAGAATATAGTAGATATTACATACTCCTTGACTTCATTACATTCAGGTGCAAGTGAAGCCGACATTGTGAGAAGATTTTGGTGTGAGATTGTATGATAGGAAGTTGTATTTTTGTATTGTGCCTTGTTACTACTAAACTCGTGTGGCGATAGGTGAAATCCTTTGTCATGTGAAGTCGTGAAAGTCGTGAATCAGTGAAAGAATTTAGAATTCTGGCTGAAATGAAACTGATGAAAATGCGGAGGACCTAACCTGCAACAAGGTTTAGAAACATGAGCTAGTATAGGTAGTTCCACCCACCGTTTGAAATAATGACAAGGGTAAGAAAGTTGAACTTTTGAATATTTTTTGACCAAATCATATCGCAGAATTCATCTCAATCTTCTTCGACACAACAACAAATTGATTTTGTCAATTATGGCAGAAGATACACAGGATTTCAAGTCCTTACAAGATGAAGTTCAAGCTGCTCTCGTAACAACGGTCAAAACTGCCGGTTATATAGCATCAGAAGATCTCGGCTTTCATCGATCATTAAATCCTGAAGTGGGAAGTGCTCTCGACGAACAGAATGCACGCTTGCTCGCACTTGCCAATCAGTTGCTCAAGTCTGCAGCTTCCGTCTCTGGTATCCAGGTCCCAATTTTAGAAGATGTCGACGACGTTGATAACAATTGGCGCGGTGTTGTGGATGTTGTGGATTCCTTACTCGAAAAAACGGATACTTGCCTCGACGAATATACAGGAATTATCAAAAGAAAACAAGGGGAAGAGGTGATTATTGAATCGCATATATCATACAATTGCATACTGATTTCTGCCAGACTTCTGCGACAATGAAATCACAGAAACAACCCCTCGACAATTCGCTCCGTACACAAAACCTTGTGAAGCCACAACTCGCATTCGAGGTCAAACCTAACAACGAGGATACATCGCCGTGGCTACCTCTTCTTAAGACAAAACCGCATGCGAAAGTGTCATTAGAGGATAGTCTTGGAATGATTACAAACGAATACGACCAGAAACAGTATGACTACTTTAATTTTATCCCCCTCGCACTACTCCCGGATTCCCCGCGTGAAGGAAAGAAGCTGGAAGACTTAAGCAAGTCAGCCAGGGCCAGTCGCTTCAAAGTAAAAAGGGAGAAACTAAGAAAGCTTCAGGAAATGGGTTCCACTATAGGATTTACTAACAAGCAATTCAGGTATAAGCATCCTTACGAAACGGAAATCTTACAATTACAATACCCCAGCGCTATGTATGAGAAGGCGGAACCCATAAAATATTTACCCGTTGAAAGCACGTCCGCGAAATTCGTTGATACCTACGAGGGTGTTTTAGAGATGCTGGAAGAGCTCAAAGGCGCTACGGAAATCGCAGTCGACTTGGAACATCATGATACTCGTTCATATGTTGGTCTCGTATCTTTGATGCAAATCAGTACTCGCGAAAAGGATTGGATTGTCGATACTCTCAAGCCATGGAGACAACAGCTGCAAGTACTTAATGAAGTTTTCGCCAATCCAAATATAATCAAGGTATGTTGGATGCTTTTCAAATTTCCTCAATGTCAGCTAACAATTTAGGTCTTCCATGGCGCGTATATGGATATTGTATGGCTCCAACGCGACCTCGGCCTATATGTAGTTGGCTTGTTCGATACACACTATGCATGCAGAAGGCTGGGGTTTGCTGGAGGAAGCTTAGCCTTCTTATTAAAGAAGTATATTGATTTCGACGCCGACAAGAAATACCAACTAGCAGATTGGCGAATTAGGTGAGCTCATAGCACGAGACTTTATATCATTAAACTAACTATTCCTCAGGCCACTTCCCGAGGAGATGTTCTTCTACGCTAGGGCTGACACACATTTTCTTCTTTACATCTTTGACAATTTGCGAAATGAATTACTCGACGCACCTGATGTTGAAACGCCTGATGCAGAGGAACCCGTAGCAACCTCGATGGATATAGTCTTACAAAAGTCTAAAGAGACTTCGTTACTTCGATATGAGCGACAGCTATACAACGCGGAATCTGGGAAAGGGCCAGGAGGATGGTTTTCACTAATTTACAAAACGCCTGCTCTATTAAGTAGTGAGCAATTCTCAGTATTCAAAGCTGTACACGCCTGGAGAGATCAGATAGCAAGAAAGGATGATGATAGCATTAATTTCGTCATGTCGAATTCAGTTGTTGTCAATCTAGCCAAATTCATGCCCATGGATATGATAGCCTTACTCAGTATCATTCGACCAATATCTCACAGCGTAAAATCGCGTACTGGGGAACTCTTGGAAGTTATTAAGGCGGCAAAAGAAAACGGAAAAGATGGCCCAAAATCGATAGACGTCCTAAGAAAATCACCGGATTCTGCCGCCACCCCAAAATCCAACACTGGAGCGAAATCCACATCGCAAAAGCTATCCAAACTTGACGTTACACCGGTAGACAAAACAGAACTTACAACAGAGACATCCTCTTTCTGGGGGGGTGCATTTGGAAGCAGCATATGGGAGCCCTCAACCACAACTCCGGATCAAGATAGCATGAGACTCGCAATACCCTTACCCCAATTATCAGAAGAAGTTTTCGCTGAAACGAGTACGCCTCTTACCGATCGATCCCGTATGGTCATGCCCGAAGCACAGACGCCTGTTGCAACACCCACACCTAGCAAAGTAAAAGACGAACCATTTGTTCTAAAGCGAGGCTCGAAGAGAAAGAGCGAAACCATCACAGATCCAGATGAAGACCAGAAGGCTACCGGTGATTACGACATTTCTCTTGACTATACCTCCTCCACCGAGGCCGAAAGACGTCGGGCTAAATTTGCAAAAATGGAGGAGAAACGATTAAGAAAACAACAAAAGAAAGAAGCAGCCCAGGAGCTCAAAGCAGCGGCACAGGAACGTAAAGCAGAAGAAGAAGAATCTGAAAATGAAGAAGTAGAAGAGGACGTAGAGAAATCGGAAGCAGAACAAGCGGATGAAGAACAAGGACAAGAAGAAGAAGAAGAAGATTTCGATTACAGCAAAGCGGAGTCGGTACTTAATTCCAAAAAGGATAAGAAAGACAAAGGTGGAAAGGGTGGAAAGGGAAAGAAAGAAAAGAAACCTTTTGATCCATACCAGAAGAGTAGTAATGCGGAGAAGGGAATGAGGAGAGTGCAAAATGGGGAGAGAGGGGGACGAAGTGCAACTTTTCAGAAGTGAGGGGTCATTTTAAAGGGGGAGGATTACTCAAGTCTAGAGATCATGAATATAGGGGTGATGAATATGGAGTGGAAGATTTGAGAATTGAAGCTTGAGAATTAAATCGAGCGGACATGTAGCATGTGAGCAGGGGATGAATGAAGGAGTGCAGAGGCGGATATAAGGAAGTAAATGATGGAGGGGGTGAAAAATGAGAGGGAACAGGTGAGGTGAGGATCTTGGTGCATATGATGTATATGATAATACCTGCCTACCTGCTTATCTACACTACTATAATCTAATATAGTGATTTGCGGTACCTATAAACGTCCTTGAATATGAATTGATATCGTAAGATGGGATGGCATATGATGGGATATGATATCATGTGAAGTGAAGTGTGATGCGGATGAGGAAGAGATCGACAATTCTTGCTTTTTCGCTACGGAAAGGAGAAGGCCGGGGATGGAAAAGGAAAAGGGGCCCGATTTGAAGCGACGGGTTTGAGAAATATTCGTATTCGTTATTCTTTACATTTCCCTTTACATATTTCATTCACATTGATATTGATATTGATATTGGTATAATATATTTAAAATCCTGCATGCATGCACGTATTCATCCATTCATGAATCAATCAATTTCATTCATCATAGAATATCGTATCATCTTACGCAGCATACCTATCATAAGAAGAAGCCTGCCCAGCCACCTAATAATCTTCCAGAACCCCCTCCCTCCATTGTTCCCAACCTATCCGCTATCAACCCAGCCTAGCCCAGCCCAAATCATAGGTACCCATACATAGAAGGGAAGAAAAAGAAAAAAAAAGGTAACATGTCAACGCCCGCCAACATTGAACGATACAGACTTTGGAAGATTTGATGCACACTGTCCTAAACACATCCCACAATTCTCCATGGCGATTTTTGTTAGAAAGAAACCTCATTTCTTTTCCTCGAAGTAGAACTTTCCAAGACCAGCTTGATCGGGACTACCAAGCGGTGGTCTACTCGCCGCAGAAGGACTATCCTCAATTCTCTCTTTCAGAATCTTTTCGGCAGCTTCGGCACCCACTCCCGTACCCAATCCCGAACCGGTCGAATTGCGATTTCCGGCAATTCCTACCCCTTGACCCCGCGCAGCCGTGTCTACATATCCACTTGTGTTATCATCAGTGATTCCATCTAGCATTCTCGCATCGCGTTTCTGTTGCTCGGTGGTTGTCGATGTCGATGCGCTGACGGGGGTTCCGGGATTGCTGCTTGAGACTTCTTTTGCTAGACCGCTTTTTCCTACGGTGAGGGGGCTCGCGAGAAGATTACTCCGGCTGTATATTGGTCCGCTGACGGTACTTCCGGCTCCTTCGCCAAAACCGACTAAGCTCGTATCGTCGCTCATTCCATCCTCATTGCCTTCTTCATCCATAGCAGATGCGGAAAATCGATCCCGATCATCAATTTCCCGGAAGTTGTTATCCATGCTCATTTCATCATCATCGGCTTCCGTTTGTCCCTTCGTGCTATTGGATGCCCATGTGGTTGTTCGACCGGTGAGAGATCCGGTTGCTGATGCGGAACCGACGGTAGACATGCGAGTTGTATAGACGGGGTTTCCGGCTTGATCGAAATAGCCCGGGATCTGACCGGTTGTGGGGACAGAAGTATTACCGCTGGGGTTTTGAGGGGTCGCGGTGGTGACTCGTTCAAGTCCTGCCAGACGGGAAATTCGATCCGCGCGTTGTGCTTCGAGAGTATTGCTAGAGAGGGTGTGTTGGTGGTGAGAACTTGCGGTAGGGTGGGCAGAGCCGCGATGTCCATCTTTGATGGCGGTTGTGGAGAGAGCGGAGAGGGATGTGGTTGTTGAGTTGGGAGTTCCTCTAAAGAGAATTAGATTAGTGGTATGTTAGAGAGTGGTTGTGGTGGTGGAGGGGCAACTACGTACGGTGCATCGGTTGGAGTATCGACAGTCGATGGCGGTTCGGGCATACCGATTAATGTAGGTGTAGATGACATTTTGACGGTGAACTTTGTATTAGGAGGTGATTTTTAGTTATTTATCGTGTGTTCAGGTTGAGTAACAACGTAGGTATGTTTGGTGGAATTGGAAGCTTCTTGGCTCGTTTGGTTCGCTTGCTCTCAAGGTGGGTTGATTAGCTCGATAGTCTCTGGAGCTGTAAGGCTGGACTAAAGATTTACGCCTAGTAATAAGATTAGGCTCTTGAATTCCGTTGGCTGAAAGAATCTTGATTTGATTTCTTTTTTAATGTAGTTTGTAAATAAGACAATAATGTGGGATTCCTTCAAAGTAGTACGTTATCAATCGTATTGCTTGCTTGCTTGCTATAAAAGTTCTTTCTACTCCAATATTCTTGATAGAAAGATGGAAATTAAATTATCTACCTGGGTCTTTAATAGATGAAGGAGAAAAGCAGCTTAAGCTTCAAAAGCTGCAGGATCATCTAATGACGCAGTTCCTAAGACGCTAGTGCATATCGGTCCAACCCCACATTGCAGAAACATACTATTCCTGTTTTGCTGCTAGTGAGAAGTTAATTTCCCCTGTGTTTCATTCTTCCAACAACATGATCTCTCCACTCACACTCATTTCAACATACCAACAGGCCATCTTACAAGGCAAGATGGTGAAGTATGATTTAAGAAGGGAACCAACTTACTTCCAGAATTGCGATTCGTTGAGTCCGGCCCACGGTTCACGTGCTACTTGCCAACATTTCCGAGATACAATTACCAACTGTGAAGCATGGCGGTCAGCAATACGCTTCTCACGTGGCTTGAGTTCAAGTAGAACTTTATGGCGTTCTTTGGGATGATTAACACTACAGTTGCTGTTCTAATTGAAAAGGGAAGACTGGAGATTGAAAGAACATCATTGCTTTCCAAAGCTTTATCTTCTAAGTGGTCGTTGACTCGTTTCACCTTTTCATCATAGATTAGAACGACAAGTTTCTATCGGGTCTATGTCAAGGTCAATAGGTTCAAAATTATAGTGCGTCAGCTTGCCTTATTGAATCTCTCGAAGTCTGAAATATCGATTTACCTCGCCTTCTTCACAAAAATACACTTATGTCATGTTGGAGGTTACCTATCTTACCCACTTGAGTTGTACGGAGAATGGTACATGAAACTCGTATCAATAATTTCTTGTGCCCACAATTGATTAAGGGTAGACCGTATATTTACTATGGTAGAATTCACCAGGCATGTTCACCATTTCTTCATGATCACAAAGTTGACTGGTCCTTCTCTACGTGACCTTGGTACAATTGCGCAAGCGCCTCTTGATCGAAAGAAAACTCATGATTAAGAGTACTTAATTCTCACTGTTATCATAAAATCACTTTGTGTAGAAACTTCATTGAAGATTCCCCAAACTGATGATAAATTTCCCATTCTTGTTAAGTTATCAAATCATCCTAAAGGCCTCTCTCGTAACCATCCACAATGCCAAGCCCAATCCGAACCTTCAAGTGATGTAGCAAGCCTCTCATTTACGATAGAATATTGCATCGAACTGCTGCAACTTCCCGCTCATTGCATGCACAGCAGTCGAACTTCTGTCGAGATTGCCGTCGACAGGGACAGTAGGCAAGATGTATGGCACGGGGGAGTCGTTATTGGCAAGATAGCGTTGAACACGATGTGTAGAGAGGTGCTCAGTTTCAGTGGAGGACGTAGCGTTCGAAGGGCTATGCGAGGTAGTACTTGGGCTAAATCGAAGGAGGATACGTTAGAAATTATTCCTTGAAATGGTCACAGCTGAGAGGGAGGAATGAAAGAGCTCTTGATTGAAAATAGAGTATTGCATTGCATTTAGTAGTTTTTGCCTATAGATAACCTCATAGCAGGTGAAACCGGGATGTGCAAAGATGGACAGAGAGGACGAGCTGCAGGATACTTGATCCTATGCAGACACTGCTGAAAGACTATCTTGAAGTTCAAAAGGCTAGAGATAGAAAGAAAAAAGCTATCGAGGAACATCATGGTATGTTGCGAACTTTAGATAATATCCCGTATGGTATTATCGAATGCAGGAAACAAAGATAACTTACTCGGAGGTTATAGAGCCTTGCACAGCGATGCAGGAGCTTTTACTAGTGTTCGACATAGTTACTTTGGGATTTGAGGTACGTAGACGTATCGTTCGGGGTTGGCGAGAGGAGGTTAGGAATTGAAGTTTGAGAGCATGAGCAAGAAGAATATCTTATTTAAAGAAAGAAAATAGTGAAAACATCATGGGAATAAAGTGTTTATATATGTACGTGCAAAGCACTGAAGGAAACTCATGAGCAATCAGTCCGGTCACTTATTTCTGAAAGTCTCATGCAACGAGCAAAAGGTAGTGACGGGTCACAGTGCCATACTACTCTTCCACATTTTTGCCAAACCCTTGTTCGGTCGCGGTTTCAACGATATCTCGCTTCCACATTTAGGAACTTCCCACATCTACTTACTAACCCTTGTTGGGTCGCGGTTGTAACCCTATCTAGTGCCTACTTCCCAAAGCGAACTCTTCGGATTTTGGGGTGTGCATAATTGTAAATCATTGGTAAGGGTAAGAAAGGAGCCGTGGATTTCATTGGATGAGGTATAGTCAATTCCTCGCCCCGAGTAACTCATAGTTATTATTTCCCTTTTGGTAACACAGCACATGCAATGTTGCTTTGCCAGAGGTGGGGTCAAATAAAGATGTGGACCTATGAACATGGCGATGAAGCAGACGTACATGCTCACGTTGATGTACCCTTTCTGTATCCGACTCACTTAAGAAAATCATCCCGTCTCGCGAACAACAGAAAAAACCGAACACCAAACCCGCAAAACAAGCGAAAATTTGAAAAAGAGCCTTTTTCAAAATTCAGTATTAATTCAATTTAATATTTTGAATCTCTTGAAATTATTCAATAGGGATTGGAAGCTAATAAATAATCATCTACAATGATTTGAAGGGATTATATCCAATTGCTATTTATTCATGAATTTTTTATTGAGGTGTAGATTTTGGTGTTCGGTTTTTTCTGTCGGTCGCGAGCCCGTGTACCTAGGTTTGAAATGAAAGTCGACAGTATGTTTGAGCTCCGAGTGATATCATTGGTTCGATTAGCATCTTAAAGTTTGTAGAAAGGCGCAGTTTCTCAGCCAGACGCTGAAGGATACTTGGAAGCTTGGGTAAGGCCAAGTAGGGGCACTTTTGTATGAGAACCAAATTATTCTTTAGTATTATTGCTTGAAATCGAGGAGTTAACGGAGGCTGGAAAAATATTACACGTAGTAAGGCAAAGAGGCTGAGGATGATTGCAGCGAGGCAAAGATGATATGACAAAACGATCTTTTCTTCAAGAACCACAATCTTTAACATTGTTGACAATTTTTCAAAGCAAACCAATTTCGAGAGCCTAAAGCAATGCGAAATACTTTAAATTCATAACATTTGGTATTCTTGGTTAGGATTCGAGATGGCTTCGAGGCTAAGGCTCCAAAATGATTTTGACCAACAAGGCTGCGTGGGAGAAGGAAAATCCTGACTTTGCGAGCTACATGCGGACCAATTGCAAACTACGATATTTCGTATTTTCGGTCGTGATTTGAAAGCGATTCGAGGCTGATAGGGGCAAAACGGTGCGTATGCGTCTCGAAAATATTTAAAAGAAATGTAAACCGTATTGTTCCGAGGTAGAATAGCTGATACTGAATTATTTTCGTTGATACAAAAAGATTTGCCACCCAGGCTGATGCTTTGAAGTAGCTATGCTTACCTCATCCAGTCAGGAATACAACTCAGATGCAAACAATAATATAATCGTTTTGATTGCAGTAAGCTCACATCTTCTTTCGAAAGTTAAGGTTTTTGAGATATACCTATTCCTTATATGTAGATCCGAATGAAATCTCCCATCGACTTCAGGTTGAGAGAGTTTCATGCGTATACATTTCAAGCTTTTTATCTCGGTGCGAAAAGAACAGGTCTTTTTGAATATTGTATCGGCATATCTGCACGGAGATTAGCATAATGAGCATACAGATTAATTGCTTTGTGCAACGACCACTGTACTGAACATACGTCCTGCTATAGCAGACAGCATACTCCCAGAACTCGGGAATTCAGCCTTGTCGAAACACAGTATCGATGACGTACACATTTACGCAGAAAGAATTGCGGATTATGTAGTACGGAGTATGCCTCGAGGGATAACACTGCGTGAAAAATGTCTTGGAAACGTCGAAATTTTGTTCTTCAGATACAGTTGTTTTGAAGCTAGATGCCAAGATTTTTATTTCATGAGCTATATCGTGCCGAACCATTTCGGGTTTCGGCCACAAGAAATGGTCCGAATCGGCAGCTCGTTTGGGATCTAGTCGGATTGGTTGTCGCTTCGTCGCAAATTACACCGTAAGTCGCAATGCGATTCTATAAGGCTTCCCGTTGAAGTATGATCTTTTAGAAAATAAAAATGCTCCTTGACCGTTTCACAACTTTCGCCAAGTAGCAGTACACTAAAGAGTATGCAGTTGACAGGGGGCATTGTTAACTGAGTTAACAATGCTCCTTGACCGTTTCACAACCTTGGCTAAGTAGCGGCTCGACAAATAAGGATGGCAATATCATTACCCCGCTCCCTACACAGGTTATTCAGTCAACAGTAGATTTTGTATCTCGGTCATCCTTATTAATTCTCCTTGGGGTAACAAATAAACAAAATCACTGGATAAAATCATATCGTTGGCCCCTGAACTGAATTTATTGATTTCGCTTGTGGTGGCAATCTACTTTCGTCCTCTACATCAGTCTAGGAGCTACTACTCGATATAGTGTACGGCATCGGACTGAGCAAATTCAGAGTACTTTCCTTACAATCATCCTATTAGTTCTTGCATCAGTCTGCCTTTCATACTCACCGTGTGGCTGCAAGTGTCGCTACATTCACATGTCCCAGAATATTAATTCGCATGCGTCACAAAATTTGATTCTGCGCACGGAATCTTTGTGCGACTTTTAGTCTTCAAATTCAAATTCTTTCTTGCGTACTCTGAAAGGTCGTTGAATGTTTAAACTAACACAGAAGTACAAAGCTTTTATTCCTTGACGCGAACCGCCCCACTTTCTGGACCGCTCCCTATTCTTTAGCCTAAATGGACTCGCTTCCTGCGTGGCATGATCTGCTAAACAAGAATTCGATAGAGCTATCAGAATTTAGACTATGGGAGATAGTTTGTCTCCTCCATCACTTGTTACCAGACAGAGTGTTGTTCGAGCCAACTATACTCTAATCAAATCAACTCAGTTGGAAACAAGCCCTACTACAAAATCCTAGCAAGCTCTGAGGCCGCAGAGCGTCTTTATCAATATTTTTTGGGGTTGTATACACTAGTTTGATGTTGCTGCCAAAATATCGTTGCGCTGATAACAAATTGAGTATTGAAAAAAGTTGCGACAAATACATGCTGCTGCTTGACAAAATGATTACCTGCCATACATGCACTTGTTGGATGGCGTACAGAATATTGAGGATCTAACTCGAATAGTAAGAGCAGGAAAGGAGCAGACATATGGAAGTTATATTGATGGAAAAACGTTTGGTCTAAAGACGCGTGTGCTTTGAATCGAAATGAATTTGTTTGAAATTCCTGAAGCAAGAGAAGGAGCTTATCTCTCCGACGGTTCTGATCCACGTTTCAAAGGAACCATATTGAAGTTCTCCCGATAAGGGGAACTCATAGTGTCCCTTTCTGAGTGTACCTCTATGCTTGAACGTACATGCACCTTATCAGCCGAGATATTGCCTTCCTCAGCATCATGTAAGCTTGTGAACGGGTGCGTTGAGTCCGTCGACATTGATTCCCCGAGAGTAAACTCTCCTTTTCTCTTGCGATTTTGTTTTCTGGGACCCGATCCGATTGTCCAAATTGCTGGTCTGTCCGAAGATGGTGGTGATGTTACGTTCTTCTTGCGCCTGAACATACACACCCATACGATGCGCAGGGTCGGAAGACAAGCTTTCGTCGGTTAATATCAGCATGATCCATTTAGGATGGGAGAGATAAAAATTGGGAAGTGTATGAAGATAAGTGAAGCGGCCTACCTGATACTATTGCAAAATTACTCTCCACCACCGCCCATATCCCCTGGTTCACCCAGTTCCAGCTAAAATCCGAAACCGAGTTCTGCTGCCAAACACTGATCAACCTCATAATTGATGCTATACAGACGCTGTATCAGATTGAAATTAGATTAAATGCATATTAGACATAAGTTACAGGACTTTTTGGGAACTTACAATCCTCCAAGTAGGAACGTGCCCATCAAGAGTCGTTTTTGAGACCAGGCAGTATTCAATCGCAGAACGTATGGGATTGGTAATAAAAGCAAAGCAACATCCGTAAGGATATTAGGAACCGAAATACCAATCAAGAACTGTTGGCTATTGACGTTGCAAGAAGCATGTATGTCTTTATCCCAGAAGCCTTTGGGAGGCACACAAGTGAAAATGGAGAGAAAAAGCTAAATGGGTTGAGTTAAAATCCTGGCACTGGATGGAGAGATGGATCGCTTACAACTGCAATTCCCCAAGATGTGACAATCGCCGCTAGTATTGCTACTGGCCACTTGATACTGGTGCTTCGAAAGACTCGCCAGTACAAGGCCAAGATAGAATATTTGACAAAGACGATGATGACGGTGTATATAATTTCAGCCATGAAGAACCCCAAGAAGAAACTATATTCCGCTTTAGGGCCAAATGCCTCCATATGTTTTCCAAATCCGTTTGGTATCCCTAGTGTTGGATGAGTAACAGTGAAAGGAGTGAATGAGTGCAGAGAGCTCAAACTTACACCAACAAAAATTAATCATCATCGCAACACCGCCAACCTGGATTGAATTAATCCCGATTTCTTCTTCGCAAGTGGAAACTTACCAGTGCTATGCAAATGAAAATATCATCCAACCACAAACCAGCACCAGCAACTCGCCGCGACCAAATGCGAAGTCCCACAGCCACTACAGCTGCGAAAAATGTGATAATGTCTGCTGCGTATAAATTGGCTTGCCTACTGGCAGACAGATCGATTGAATCAGCCATAGCAGACGTATATTTGCAGTAAGAATAGGATGGAGTGAAGATAGGTATGAAGACAGCTCCAAGTCAGCAATCCGTAGGATACCGGTCCGGTAGTCAGCAGCAAGTATAATATAACATGGTAAAATTCTGATGTTACACATATGCCGCTTCCTTTCATGCAGTCATCTTCGGATACTTGATCTCATATTACATGGTTTTGGCTTACTGTAGAATTATACGCATGTATGCTCAAGGAATGGCCATCAGCTCAGACTCAGCCGTGTATTGGATTTGATGCTGTGTTCAGGCGGTTCAATCATCCATCATTGATTCGACAAATAAAAGTCGTGATATGAAACTATACAACGCAACCAAATTTTGAAGGTCTTAAATCGATAGGATATCGAGATTCGAAAAGACTAATCAATAATCTTAGTGAATCTCGCTATATATCGGCACAACGGAGGAATCGAACACAGCTTTGGGTAGGTACCTGGCTACTTTTATATGTCTTTTAATCTATCTTTAGGGTTGTTTCTTGTTCTTGGTACAGGCCTCGGGATATCTCCATATTAGAGCAGGGATCATTGATAGGGGCAATGCATCAAGAGAAGTCGCAAGCCCCGCACTGTGTAACGTTGGCGAGGGATTTTACCCGCTGACTGCCGATCATTTCCACCCGTTTGATTCTCAAACAAGTTAGACCCAACATTGCTGATGCATGCATCGTGATAGTTACCCGCACATATATGGGCTGATCTACTGTGAAATGTTTCTGTTTGAACAACTTTTGAATAACACCTTTCAAACTATTTCAAATCTAATATCGCGATATGAATTCTCCTCGTCCAACTCTGGTATTCTTTGCGGGTGCGTTTGCTGATCCCTCTTGCTTCGATCGTGTTGTGCCTCTCTTCGAGAAGGCCGGATATCCATTCGTCTATGTTCGCATTCCTTCCTGCAATCCAGACCCTTCCAATTTGGACTCAATATCTTCCTCCAACGACGTTTCAGAAGCTCGCAAAAATGTTCTATTGCCTCTGATTGAAGAGCAACACAAAGATGTAATTGTTATTGCTCATTCTTATGGAGGAGTCGTTGGAGGAGCTGCTGCAGCTGGTTTGAGTAAAGCTGCTCGTAACTCTCGCGGCGAAGCTGGTGGTGTCTTGGGTCTGGTATATTGGGTCGGCAATATTGTCTGTGAAGGTGAAAGCTTATTTGAAGCTGTCGGTGGTGCATACCCTCCTTTCATCAAAAGTGGAACAGTGAGTTTGAACCCGAGCCAGCCGAGTTGGCGGGCTTGTCCAATGCTAATGAAACTTTTTGCTTTACCATAGCCATCTCCGGGTCTTGCAGTCATTGATCCTGTAATGCCAATCCTCTACGCTGATTGTGACACATCTTTAGCATCGAATCTCGAAGCTGCTATGATTCCCCATGCCTTAGCAGCCTTCGAGACCCCGGCTCCGGCTCCAGCTTGGGCAGAGGCTTCTTTTGATGGACGTCGTGTCTACATTCGTACTGCGGACGACCAATGCAATCCATTGTTTTTACAAGATATTTGGATCGAGAAGAGCAAAGTTTCGTGGGATATTGCAGATCTCAAGACATCCCATTGTCCATTTATCAGCTGCCCCGAGGAAATCGTTCAAACAACCCTTAATTTCATTGAGAAATGGACTTAGCTTGAGAATTAGGAAACAATGCAGCGTTCTATACTAGACTTATGGAATGGAATAGGTGATATTCTCTCGATTATGAGGCAGTAGATCTTGACTAGGAGCTCATGCAAGGTGATCTATAATGGGGAAACGGTCCAATGTATACTCGTCTATTTTGATACATAATCATCGCTATCATAGGCCATATGACTTGGATTTACGATGCAACAAATTCAAACGCATAATCACAATACTATAGTGCCTCCAATCTAATTCAGTCCAGAACCAATGAGGAGTTCCCATTTAGATCATCGTATAGTTCTAGTGTGCTTAACCACTTCCTAGGTACTTTTCTTTGACAAAATATAGTCTAGTTCTTATGATAGGCCAGGTAAGACACAGTGATGACATGATTCTCGGTGTCATCTTTATTGATTGCCGGATCGATTTTGATTTTGCAAATTTTCTCACTACTAGGATCTACTCAAACCAAATTTGTGTCAAAACCCAATAACTTCTCATTTATCGTATTGAGAAATTTGAAATTAGAAATGTAGCAAGTTCTAAAGGTTCATCTGGAAAGCTGATACACTCTTTCCAAACTTTATCTTTGGTCTCCAAAAAGTTATGTCCCTCCTTTCAGAATCCGATAAAACTTTTGACCTAGGCGCTTACTCAGCCCGGCATTCATCCAGAATGACGCCGAGTAGACAAGAGGAACCCAAGACAATGCAACGTCTCAGAGTAGTCATCACCATTCATTGCGAGAGCATGATCTACTATAGCGCCCGCATCCATTCCACTGGGGTAATACCAGCCTTTCGCATTGTTTAATATCTCAAGGTAACTGTTGGTTATCTAAAAAGACGATGAGAAAAATGATGGGTTGTTTTTGTCACAATTTGGACACTAGAGAGAGGCACATCTACGATTATGTTTTGCATATCGGGGATGTTTTCCATACCAGGGCTTTGACACAAGGGGCTTTGAGGCGTTGACTGTGCCCCAGGCTGGACTTGGACTACCATTCTAGGGAGATAAACAATATGTGAAGATGACATTTCAAGTTGTTTGTGTAACCGCTTTTGAAGAGGTCTCAACCAATTATTGCTTCTACTAGCCACTATCTGACGTGGGAATAGGAATAAGATTTGATCAATATCCATCTACGTAATCCATTCAAGCAAATCAAAGGGGAAATCCGTATACGAACATCGCACCACAGAACTATTGTAGACCGGATCGTCCTTTTAATTGATCTCCGGATATTTCTGGGCTCAAGGGAACGAGCAGGCTTACCGGAACCTCACCAATAATGTTTAAACCAATTTTACGATGAGTAATAAATGCCGTTTCTCACTGTCCAGCTTATGCTCATGTGTTACATTCTAGCTTCGGCATTGAGTCAATAGTATGTCACTGTAGCTCTTTTGCCGCAACGGTGCATTTTTCATTCCAGAGATTGTATCGCCGGCTGTGTTCATCCCATATGTTCGAGATAGGGGTTGTAGAATTCCAGGCGGACAATGGCATCGATGAGGTTGGCAGAGTCCTACTGGCAGGATCTTGCAGAAAAGAAAGTTTCACAAAAGAGACAAGAGAGGCCATGCTACATTACCAAAGCTGATGGAGTAGCATTAAATAACTTGGAAGTCATAACGGGACAATTATAGCAGGTATAAATGAAAGTTAGGTTGCAATTACTTGTTTTATAGTTTGTTTTCATCTGCTATTGGTGCTGTGTCTGGGATTGCTATTACATGGCCAATATCTTGGAGATCCAAGTCTTTCAAGTGTAAGACGTCAAATCTTTTGCCCGCTTCTATTTATGACTCTACGTATGGAAATCAGAGTGCTTGTCGTCAATCATGAAGTACAACAGCTGAAGATCAAGTGAAGGCTCAGCGTGAGAGCTCTTGCAACCTAACGTCTTATCCCTTTCAGAACGATTGATTAGTATCAACTGAACAGAAAGCACTACTGAACGCGGACGACACGTATTTGACATAAAAATAGAATTCAGTACTTCGCCACACATGTTTTCAGGCATTCACGATTGCAAGGAGTAAGCACTGCTTATAAAGAAGGCTCCAGACCTCAAAATTATCTCCATTCATCAGCGTTTCTACGCAATTCTTCTTCCTATTTCCCTAAAACTCTTCAGAAATTATTCAATCAAATAGCAATGGCTCCCTTTATGGCTTCAGCTCCACAGTCGGTCGACACTTATGAGTCTATTCCCAAGGGTGTTTATGCCTTGAAGCGTGATTTCAACGCGAGTACTAGGTAAGTTATTCATTAAACACTTGAAATTCACTTGAGCTCGCTTTTTCTGACTGAAATTGTTGTAACAGACTTACTGCTCAGCACTACCTGTGGAAAGATGCTCTCAAGTTCAACATCCATCCAGACATACCTACGGCCAACAGTCAGATAAGAGTTGCAGATGTTGCAACAGGAAACGGGTTTGTCAAGGCACTAATTCCTCCTCCTATTCAAACGCTTATATGCAATCCTAGTATTTGGCTTTTGGATGTGGCACGCGAAGTTCCTCCGTCGGCAAGACTAGACGGCTTCGACATCAGTCTTGATCAATGTCCTCCATCCCCATGGCTACCGGCCAATACCAATCTTCACACCTGGGACGTCTATAGAGAGCCACCAAAACATTTCCAGGAGACGTTTGATATTGTTCATGTGAGGTTGATTACAGTTGCTATCAAGAACAATGATCCCAAACCTGTTTTGGCAAATTTGCGGAAATTACTTAGTAAGTTGACCGTATGCTCAAGTCCATTGTGTTCATGGTACTGATGTATGAAATCTAGAACCTGGTGGTTTCCTTCAATGGGATGAGGCTGATAGCGTCGATTGGACTGTCAAAAATATTGACTCCTCTGTGGCTACAGACGCCGTAAGACGCTTGTTTCAACAGCTATGTGGATCTCATGAGTAAGTGGAGACTTGACAAAATTGGATCCCGATTTGCTAACGAACCCAGCTGGAAGCGCTACATGGTAGACATACTCAATGAAGATGGATTTCAAGATGTCCGACTCCACAAAGTAGAATATGACCTCACTATGGCAAGGTATTGGAATGACGTGTAAGAAACCATAACACAACGCTCCGGAGAGTATACATCTTGCTAACACTTTCTAGATATATGAGTACTTGGGATGAGTTCGCAAAGATGATTGTACGGAAGCCCGAAGAATCACTGCAACTCAGCCGGGAAGCCATGGATCAAGTGCGTGATGGTTGTGCTATATCTTGCCCTAAGCTTGTCTGGGTTGCCCAGAAGACTTGGTAGTTGACAAGTTTATTTCTGTAAGTGATAGAGTGCAATAAGTCTTCGAAATTCGATTTCAACACAAATGTAAACAATCTTATCTTTTTTGTTCATGGCAGCTATGAGATCAAGCAGAGTCCATGATTGAAAGTATTACCTAGTCATTACCCGTTACATAATAAACGCCTATGAATCTATCAAACTAAAAAAGAAAAAAAATATGCAACATCTCCAACCAATCATTCGATATTCACATCACCTTCAGATTCCCATAATCCCCCCACCTACTCTTCAAATCATCATATTCATCCTCCTCTTCAAACCCCAGCCTCTTATTAACCATTCTCTCCACTCTCCTAATCAATCTATCTTCCTCCGCCCCCGTTCCATCCCAAGCTCCTTGCCCCATCACCCCAGGATCCTTCACACTAAAAAGATCTTCGGGCTTATCTTCCACCACTTGATGAAACCCCGTATATATTGCTTTTGTAAATTTCTCCGCATCAGCTTTTCCGCGTTCATCATCATCTCGAGTTCGGATTATGCGACGTTTGCGATCGCGAGAAACCTGATTTAGACGTGCATAGGCCCAGTCATCGGGGGAATCAATATAAAATCCTTTGGGAAGCCAGAGTCGGAGCCAGTTCACAAAGGTTACGAAAGCAGAGTCTTTGGTACTCGTCTTGCAATCATCGGGAATTTCCTAAGGACCTATTGTAAGAATTTTGTTCTAGTGGGAATGGAACGATGGGAAATACTTACGATAGATTCGACTTTGCTAAGTTCAAAGCCGAGAATCGTGTATACGCTCCACTACACAGCTGTTAGTCCTGCTTCGGAGAGATTCTTTCACACAAAGAAAGGTACTCACCAAAGCCGCATGTCGATAAATCATATCGATAGCTTGACGAGGAGGCATATGGATCATGCCAATAAGTCCGTGCGACTTTGCAGTTCTGAAGAGAATTCCACTTCTATTGTGGGCTCTGCCATTCTGGTCAAACCACATAGCTGGACAATTGACCATTCCATCTTTGAGTCTGATACCTGCCTCCCTGTCGTAGGCAACAAGTGCTAATCGTTCATCGTGATCTTTCTTTTCGTCAAGTCGATAAAAGTGTAGCTCGATTAGGTGTGGAAGTTCGTGGACGTGGGCTGACATTTTGGGGATCAACTATTTGAAGATAGTTGTGCTTTGAAAGCAAATGAAAGTTCAGAGAGAGGAACAATCCACATAAATAGATGGAGATTCGTGATCAAGTTGACGTGGTGGCGCAGAATGTAGGCTTTTTTGTAGGCTCCCGGGGTCTGTTATAAGGCCTTGGCAAATTTCCTAAGTCTCTTGTTGGGCAGCAAGCTTCCTGGGGACTGACAAGGTATTGCGACTCTAATCGCAAAACCATGAGATTTCATTTGTCGGATCGATTGATTCATGGCCATGGATGATAAAAAGTCCCTGCAAATATGACAGTCATAACAATCCAGACAAAATAGCTAGCATGATGACCCTACAGACGAGTCATTGGGGGTCGCGATTAATACAACCCGACTTACCTTGCTGAAGAATTGTCATGAGGGTGAACCACCATAAACCTAGACCTTGATATAACGACTTGTCTATATGGCCAGCCATCGGTGTTCATCAATGACCTAGAACCAGGTCATTTCCACAAATTCGTAACTTTTCCGACCAGACATGCCTATTCAGACAGTGTATTGGATGAAGACCTTTTGAATCACGTTCTATTATTGAAGTTCCTGTTATTAGAAACTCAACATGTTAAACGAGGAATCTTTGAAATCCATTTCGAGGATTCCGCAAGGTCAATTCAATATTCGCACTGGGAGCTCTCTAAGCTCACTGAGACTGGGAATTCGTTGTGCAAATGGATCTGAAATCTAGTTCGAGCACGACAATGTTCGAGTATAGATTTTTGGAATACGCAATCCAAGGCAGTTTTCGAGGCCCAATGATCTTTTTGTAAGCCTGGACTTCCAACGATAATCGTCCAGATTTCGTAATATTTTGCCTCCATCAAGCTCACAATTTCATTGATTTACTTGGCACTCCTTTATAGTCTTAATTTTTTTTTAGAAATTCCAATTGTTGATAACTGAAAATCAAGCCATAAATAGAGAGAAAGCAACCATTTCAGAGTGGCAAGGCGGTCACACATAAGGATACCAACGATAACAGTAAGAGCCCGGGAAGAGACCAGGTGACTATACCAATCAACATGTTTGTCTTGACTGACAAAAACTCTATAGTTGCAATTTTGATATCATCCTAAGTTCGGGTGTGGCAATCAAACACACATCCGAGTTCTTCTTAGCCAAGCTACTGGAACCGAACTATAGGGCTGATGCAGTACGACTCGGCACGACGATGGTCGCACGTTGAAGTCGTGATCTCTTCATTTGAGTGAGACCGGAAATTTTTTGTACCTTGGTACAGATCCACATTAATTTTTCTGGTAAGGCTGAGGCTTGGTTGAGTGAGCAGTGTGTTGAGATGGCACCACTCCACGTGGAAAATTGGTACCATCATTCAAAAGCTCCGGGTTTGTGCAGAGCTCAGAAATTGATTTATTGGGTTAAGATTCAATCTTTGTATCATAGTCTCAAATCATTGATCAAGATCGAGTTCGACGAACAGTTGTGTGACAGAAATGCTGTCTGTCGTGAATTTTTGAGAGCAAGTTGGCGACAGAAATACTGTACTTAAATTTCCGGTGGTGCATTAGGCCTTAGTATCCAGTTTATTCGTCGCTAATTGTACCCTACACCTTGAGCCGAAGATGAGCCGTGAGAATGAACACTACGGGACCAAGTCTATGTAAACGTTAGAATATTAGGAGAAAACTATATATAGTACCATACCTCATCGTAGCAAATTTTTGTCAATGAATTGTGAAATTTCATGATATTAGCACTCGTCTCGGAAAATTAATTAGTGGGAAGATCAATCCGATGGTCTCTTTTGGCCCTGGGGGTTTATCTCACAAGGTTAGACCACATGGGAAAGAAAGAACTTCTCAGCTTGTGAGATGAAGCCAAGTGCCAGCGAGGCTCGCTTCATGACCTGTTTCATGTTACCAGCGAATACGTTCCCGAGAGGAAGCCGTCTCAACCGATGATCGGGAATTTGCCCGAGAAACGCTGTGACCACACCCACTTCGATTATCATTATTCTCCTTGTTAGATGCAACCAAACCTAGTCGCAGAGCCACATCAGAAAATCGAGAAAGCTTTCCTAACACACCCAGGAGATATTCTCGATACCCAATACCAAGGTAGGATTATGTTGTGATTACTGCCTATCAGATCGTTAGCTCGTATTAGAAGGGTACAAGGCTTTCTCAAAAAATGAGCAGAGCCCGGGGAATCCATAATACCTAACCGGGATCACGAAATATGTGAAATATTTCAGATGCTGTCCCACAGTAGTGTAGATTTATCGCAATCATACATGACACCGATCTCTGCCAAGCGTTGTCATGTTGTGCCTACCCCTCTCCATTAAATTACAGGACCGATTCAAGGCGGTAGAACAATGAGATGCAATTTATTTGAAATATGACAGCACCCAAAGAAATCTGTCAATATTGCACGATCTTGCAGTGCTCGGAGCACTCCCTGAGATGTTTCACGCATCACAGCGTCTGCAGTCATTATAAATGAAAGATGAAAATCTATTGGGGGTAAACAAACATGTATGAAACTACGTAGACAAGGTTGATTCTTGGGCATCCGTACATCATCCTATATCTATCGGTGCATCTTACACCCCCATAAGAATAATAGACTCATAAGTTGGATGGACTCTTCCAAGTTTTTCTGTGACGACCAAATTTCAAACACTAGATACTCAGGTAGAGTAGGTAATTTAATTTACTTACATTTTGATTTCCATTCCCTAACCGTGAATCATCAATAGTGATACTTACCATATATTCTCCTATAATACTACTAGGTCTCTGTCTTAATGAAGTTTAAAATGCTAGTAATAAGCCTCTATTCGCGAAGGAGAATGATTAGATGTTTTTGGGTTGAACATGGTCAGTAGGTAGTCCATAACGTAGTGTCCTATTTAGGTTTAGCCCTGCTACGGAGATTTCTACTTTTCAATACTACTTTGTGCTCTTATTTATTTCTTTTCGTTTGTAACTGAAATCTCTTTCAAAAGATTGTTACCCCTCAATTGGTGGTTCCACCCGATGATTATCTCGCGGAGTGCATACGGCTTCTCCCGTTCCGAAAAGAAGTTCGGCAGGTAGGGTAGAGCAGCCACCCGTTATTATCCTAGTCCAAGCTTGTGCTGTTGAATGCTTGGATATGAGTACTCGAATCCCCTAACGCCTCGATCTTAGGTGCATCTGATCGTACACCTATAAGTAACGCAAGTTTCTAGACCGTTGACACTCCTGTCACTTCTTGATATCTCCCTTTCAGGTGAGTCTTCGTTTGGCCGAGCTTTTTTAATACTGATAATATCTAAAGGGCACTTCATATTCGAGTATGACTCTAAAAGTGCTAGTGTACCTTTTTACAAGATCTTTCCTCCGTCCTTCTTGTTGCAGATACTTCATTGATATACTAGTAAATTGATTCATTATTTTTATGTTTAGTAGTATCGATTTCACATGTTAATTCTACACCCTTGACCCTTTGAAAGTACCTGGAAAACTCAGGCGTTTGCTGCCAAAAAAAAAAAAAACGTTGAACAAGTGTACAGCAGTAGACATATACAAAAAAGGAAGAGCAGTCTGGATTAGGTTGGAATAGTCATTTTATGGTGTGCGACACACCGTTCGATATTGTGTGATGCGATCTAACACCATAGTTCGGCAGTAGGCATGGTGCATGATGCATTAATCTCGTGGCTCAAGTGCATTGTGAGAAACAGCCTTCTCCCCAGAGCTCTACAGTCTCAATTTCATGGAAATTGCCGTCTATAAAATGGGAGCTTTGCAATTTGTTATTATATAAGATCCCTCTTCTCGAAGCAATGCTCCACGTCTCTTAAACCCTTCCATCCAGATTCAATTCCTCTTGTCCCCATTGAACCACGATACTTATGCGAACCGCTCAATCAAAACCCTCCACAAGCACCGTTGTCATGTCTAACTTGAGTCAAGGCTCCAATTTGGCGGTCCAAGGCTCAAAGGTGGCTGGGTCAGTAATCTTTCTTTTTAAATCCGTTTCCCTTTCATAGATTGTACATTGCACTCCGGAATCACATATACCAAGGTCTTCTTTCGACGGTTTTCAAGCTTCGTTAAAGACCCATTCTCATCTAGCACTTTTGATGCCTTGCTTTATTCCTTGCTGGATACTTGCTGGGGTCAAGTCTTTCTCTTCTCGTTATCATCACTCGGCCCCTTCGCTTTAGAGCCTAAAAAAATAGCTTTGCCAGTTATACACTTGATATCACCATTGATATTCCTGTCACTCTTTATATGTTAATCGTTTCCTTCAGCTTCTCTCCCAGTCTCAAAGCAAACCAGAAAGTCTAACACTCTTGTATCCAACTAGAACAAATGAAACTTATACTCCGCCGAGGTATTCCAGTTCCGTACCCATCTCGACCGAAACTAACAATACCTCATCACTCTATGCTTACCGCATAGATCGCTACCTTTCTGATCCAGATCATTCTGTCCCCCATACCTCGCCTTCTATTATCGGCCACGAGCCGTGCAGCGCAAAAAACACCGAGCTTCGCAGGGAAGCTATCGTAACGGACCTCAAAAGATGTATTACCGAGTTCCGTGACTAGCTGTGACACATGGGGGAACCTTGGCTTCGTAGTAAGCTGCCATTCAGAGAGCTTGCTTTGAGAGAGGAATCAGAATGGGCATATCGATGGCAGTAGCGAGTAAACACAAAGATTGAACTCGAAGCATGGCTATGGAGAGGAGTTTTCTGGACTATTTATGGCTTGAAAGTTGTTCCTATAGGTCGGGCCACTGATTTTGAGGCAGAAAAAATGGTTCTTTGGGCAATCTAGACACGAGTTTCTTTTGGGAATTAGTTCGGCTTGCCGAGTGTCTGAACTTTAATTCTCCGACATACTTGTAGCTCTATATGCCACATGTATCTCCAAAATCTCTTCCTGATCCCAATTTGAGATCCATAGATGCGCTATTATTTCCTTGTTGACGGTTGTGTTCAATCAGTCGTCAGATCGCAGCTCGTTCAGTTCATCTTTGGCGGGATCCCAATTTGTTTCTCTGTTTTGATCCTTGATTCATCAATTAGTGGTCGCAAAAGAAGCAGCCTTAGTATGATGCGCGCAAAATAATTGTTCTAAAGGCTTGAAGTCAATCGAGATTCTTTGTTGGTTAGAATATTCTGAGCCCAAGGCCCATTTTAAAGTATTCATAAGTGTCACCGCCAGTAGATTACCTTTTTATTCAATTCAAAAAAGCTTTTGTGTCAGGAGAGTCTTATCCTGTCGTCAACCAATGGAACGAATGCTGTTGATGTAAGAAATATTGACGGTGTGGCTGACGGTAAGATGTAGAGGTAACGTGTTCCGATAGCTGAGGTTACATCGGCAGCTTGTATGAATCAGTGGAAAACATACTAGAATGATTCTCAGTCAAAGCTTTGACTGCAACCAATTAATCTATGTCTCTCCGAGTTGTCGCGTGAATGAATCAACTTTTTATGATTCGTGAGTTTTGATCCTATCCACACAAGCTTCAAAAACATGAGAAACACAAAATTCTTTCATCCTCAAAGTTTCTGGATATTTGACCCTAGGCAAAGTTAAAAAGAAAAGAAAAGAATAGAAACAACATATCATGATATCTTCGAACTCTCTACTCATAGAAATGTGACGGGTAATCTTGATATAGATATATTCGAGCAGTAAAAGTAATGGTGACTGCATCCATCTTTGTGCTAAAAAGTATTAAAGTGTGATGAAACGGTAGTGGAAAAACACTCGGAAGTATTTATCCGCGTGTGTTAGTTTAGATAGGTGTGAGCGGGGAAGACCCTCGAGAAAAAATGTGGTGCTTGGGGGAACGTTCTTACCGAGCACTATGGTTGGCAAAATGGGTTGTAAATGGTTCGCTTCTGCCTTTAATTACCTCCAGATGTGGAGTAGAGCCTCAGACGAATTTCATTCAGCGAAATATACTATATAACGGTCAGGTAGACTCACCCATTCGAGAACATGTATAAGAACTATCATAATCTCAAGATTGTTATCCGAATGCAATATATCCTCTATAACTTCATTATCTTGTCTCGAACTTTGCTTTTGAGGATCGGTGATCCCAAAAAAGTCACGTGTACTCGCTCGTTGATACTCATACCCTCATTAAAACTACGAATCCCACCTCACTTTACATTATGCCTGGCCAAAATTCCGAAATTGTTTCGAGAAACTCTGTGGTCCCTTGGTGAGTTAAAAATGTACGGAATTGTTCTTTTATCTCTTATTCGTTGGTCGACTCCAAGAAAATTGTTCCTTCTCCTTCGAGGCTCGTTTTAAAGATCTTGAACTTCCACTCTTCGGGTCCATTCAGACTGTCATACTATTCCTAGCCAGACCCATTCATATTCGTAGTTCAAATTCCTCTGTCGATCCGGTTTATGCTTTAATTCCCATTACATTTCAGTGCTTTCTTCGGTTCAGTCATGGCTGTATATTTACCTCTTTCTTTCAAAGATCTACTTCTCAGAGTCACACTCTCGTATCGTATCTTGCCCAACGCTATCACATGCAATCAATATTATATTTGATAGAACGTGCCCCTACTTATCTCATCCCACTTTGAAGTACACTAACAGCGATCTCTCATGTCTAGCCCAAAGAACATCTCACCTCTCCGATCTTCCTCTGACAAATCCGCTGAATCCCAAAGAATGGCGGCCTCTCGCATTCATAGCTACCTCCAAGACCTGTCTACATCTGTTCCATACGCAAAAATTGTCAAAGACCCTCAAGCTAGTATTCATAAACAGCTCAACAGAGTGGCAGCCGCCGGATATAGAATGGGTACGATGCTGGAGGAGTTCGATAAGGCTTTTGATGGCAATACCAGTGGGTTTAACAATGATTTTGATCACCGGAGCAATAATGGCTGTTGAATCCATTGCTTGGACGATGTATTAGCCCAGGGATGGCATGCGGAGAAGGGTAGTTAAATTTCAAATTTATGGTTGGGCTCAGACGGAGTAAGGAGATCACTTGTGGATTCCATAAAGCCGACTGCTATTGTGTCAAGATTCCGAAGCATTTCTTGAGTTGTGGAGGGGTATATTTTTATTGAGTTGTTTGCTTTTGATTAGAAAATGTCTTGTTAGGAAATAATACGAAAGTTCCCCTTTAAATTCTCGCTTAAGCTTTTGTGAGACATCTACTCTTGAACTATCTCCAAGATTGTGGACTTGCTCAGTATTATGTGGCAATCATAAAATGGTGATAGTCATATCAAGGTAAGCCAAATAATCATAATAGATGACGTAGAATCCTTACGCAATCGTGTATGTAAGCTGCAGCTGCAGTTACAGGCATCAGATGAAAAGCGGATTTGGGTCACGTGAGCAATTTCAATGTTGAAGATACGCTTGTACGTAAATAAATGAGATCAGAAAAATATGATGCTTACCGTCCCAACTCATATGTTTATCCCAGGATCATTGCATTCACTTGTTTATATCGTGAGAGGAGTGATGACATACAGTATTGTGTAGGTACTCTTAAACACCGAAATGCTTAATTCAGCTGATTTTGGGTTTAATTCTTAAATTTTTGTTGCGGCTGCATGCTTCTTTGTACGTCGGATTTAATTCTTATATGTCTGTTGAAGGCGCTTGATGACGATTATATTGGATTTAAGTCTCGTATGGTTACTATGCCGGAGTTTCGCCCAAATACCTTCAAGTTTGGAGTTTCGAAGAGCAATTTGTAGCGGCATAATAAGTTATGCTAGTGACGAAAACAAGGGGGGGGAACAGAGTCCCAAGCTGTGCGATAGACAGTTCTTATTCATCAGTTTCTTAGAATGTAGACTTGGGATTTTGGGGAAATTGAACATAAAAAGTAAAATCGTACCAAGTATCTAGAGTTCAATGACCTATTACTCACCCCCGTAGTTTGGTGATCTGAACCCACATTGATTCAATTAATTAAAGTGGAAGTTGGGATTCCTGTACGCGAAGAGGGAGCCTCTTAAATTTGAGTTTTACTAAGATTTTCCTGGTTCTTCTTTAACCAGATTGAATTTGAAAGAAGCAGCTAGCACCCGGACGACTTGTAAACGATTCCATCGTGATCACAGTGTGTAATAGCGGCTCGGTTAAATTGAAAGTAATTTTTTTTATCTGTACAAAATCATGTGTTATGACAGATTCTGAGGATAGTACTAACTTGGCATCTCAACAATATTGGAATATCTTCAACGGTCTCGATGTCTTATTTAGAGTACCACCAGTAGGTGCACAGACTCACGGGACAACGTGATAGGAAAGCACAATTTCACATTCAAATTTATTAACTTCAAAACTTAATCAAAATTCCAAATTCCATTTAATATCATTTAGATTAAAATATATAATTTATAAATATAAGATTTAATCTTAAAAATGAATATTGAATCTATAAATCAAATAATATATTTTCCTATCAATTTTTTTGATAGGATATTATATAATCGATTGTATAAATTTGAATTTTGTTTTTTTTTTTGAAATAAAACTTTTAATATATAAAATTCTTATGCTTGAGAATAATATTTCTTAGTTTCAAAGTCAAATATCAATTTTTTGAATTTTAATTGAATTATCAAAACAGCTCTTTTTGGTGTGAAATTGTGCTTTTCATTTTAAGTGTCCTGTGAGTCTGTGCACCCACTGGTGTACCTAGAAAGACCACATGTTGGATCTTCAGCCTCAAACCACGTTTCGACATTGGATGGGTGTGCAACCAACCAGGATCCCTAATCTATTAATCAGCAATAGCCATAAGGATGGCCTCGGATGCTTCTTAATCCATTCTCATTCCCTGATGTAAGCTACCTAGGATCTTGTTCACTTGCGTCACGGCTCCCCTTGTTCACCGCAGATAGAGTTCCGATAAGAACTGTGGGAAGGGATTAGACAAGGTCAAAAGGAAAGACTTGGAGGAACCTTGGAATTCTGTAGTATCGCATGAAATTGAAATTGAACGATTCAGCCCTTTTATACCGTCCTCATTCAACTAAGACAAATCGAAATTTCACTAGATTTAATCAATGGATGAAGCGCTGGCCTGTATCCTCACCAAAGGACTTTTGATTATGTAGTATTCATATGCAAGAATCATAATATACCAGCCTCAATACTCAGCGCACTGTCAAAGAAGAGTGGGGCGATTTTTAGGAACGTAGAAATTTCCGGAAGCGAATCCCCGATTTGTTTATTGCCTGCATGTGCATTTGCAAGACATATTCAGCACCTTTCTTTTTGGATAGGCGATGGGAGCAGGCGCCCGGCCCATACTTGAGAAGTGACTGGTGCGGGTCTGCCAGTCCTAGGAGATCTGCAGAGTTGAATTTAATTCTTGCATGTTTCGCCGCGATGACAAAACGGTTTAACTCCGAGATGAGAGTGGTTAATATGTACGCTGGACAATTTCTGAATAGGGAATTTCCAACCGTTCTATCGTGGTGCTTTATTCTTAAATGGTTACGCATATGTGACACCGCTCTCGTTCCCTTTGGAGTTCGCATATTTTCTCTCCATTAAGTACTACTACGGGTAGCGACTGTAGAGAATATAATTAAATGAGTTTCTGGAATGAAGTATTTCCATTGTGAAAATTGATCGGAATCACAAATCAACCAAAAATATGATCATTGAAGCGAAAGCACAAACCTATTTTATTTTTTGTCGTCGCAATTTGGGATCTAGGTCAAACGAAGTGGAAAGGTCGTGAGCTCGACATATCCAGAGCCCTATAGGTTTGGTCGAAATTATGGAGATCCTGTAGCGACCATTGGATGCCGGTAATAAATTTCTCCCTATCAACCACCTGATACTGATTTGGTAGCCCGGTAAGATCAATTATCGACGGAAGTGGTGTGGACATCATTTCCTGTAAAACTCCCGCAAAAGAATTAAAGTATATCTAGAGCTTTTAAATGGGTCATTGCAAATCTCAACTCAAATGATTTAAGTAGCGATTTAGTATATATGCATCATTCAGAAGCATTTAAGTCACGAAACGACGCCGGGTAGGTGGAATTATGTTAAGATCAACAATCTTAATTGCGATTTTACTGAGGTCCAAAAACCGGAACAGCCCAGCTGAAAGATTCTACCCCAGACAAGTTTTCGAGTGCTTGTCGAAGTTCAGGAACCGTTGCGTGGCAGAACTTACCACGATGAAGAAACATTTGATCTAACCCTAAAAGTCGTGGAAAGAACAAATGTTTGGTCGGAATACTAGTGACCTCGGACGAAACTTCTGGTACTATGTATGGTTGCTTTGGGTGACTAAAACATTAGGCAGGGTAGCTAATACCTGGAAACAGTCACAACTGCGATTATAAATTATACATTAATTTAGCCTTACGGATTTGGCAAGAGGAAATACTGCCTCCGAACTAGGGTGTGCATACCCACTGGCCACTGAATAAAGAACGATGTAACATGTCTGTTTTGCAGACGCTAAGAATTTGAATACACCCACTTTCAAGACTTGGGTAGTATTTATGATCCACGCCACCAAAATTCCAATTTACGTCCGATACGTTCTTTAAATTTATGGCACGCTGCTTGAAAAATCCGTAGCATTCACTCACAAGGTGACGCTCACTTCTTATCAGATGAATTGAGACGGCCATCCCATACCCAAGTGAAATAAAATACCATGATTTCTTATCCAGCTCCTGATTCTCTGAATTAGTAAATTTGTCTTTGTTGTGGACATTAATCAACGGTACTCATAACAAGAATCTAGATACATTTTGATAAGATAAATAATTTAATATAGATTTACTAGTCACTTTTGTCAAAGTCCTGGTCTGAAAGAACCATTGATCAACTTGATAATAGATAGAGAAGAAAGATTTTGAGATACGGGATCGCCGCTTTTGGGGACAATTTGAACCCTTGTTTTTTGATGGTTCAAGGATCTACCGTATAGACTCAGTATCTGGGTTCCGGTGACATTAACCGGAAAGCTTTGACTTTTCCGTATATGAGTGTACCTACTAGTACATGTAAATTCCAACACATCGCGGTGACTATCGGTTGAGAGAATAGGATTGTTCCAAGGTTCCACCAACAATGACACGCCGTCTAGTAGTTGATCATATAAACCCTCATCCTCTTACTGCAATGATATCTTCTCTAAACTCATCTCCTCAAGCTCAATTACCTTCTTCAATATCCATATCCATCTCAAGGCTACCGAGTTCTATCCAGCATCACGCGAATATCCCGTAAAACACCACCATCATGGCTAGCCAAACTTCCAACACTGCCGTACAAGGCTCAAGCAACTCTAAGTGAGTGAATTCCCTTTCTCTTCTCTTTCCCGACTTTCATGAGTTATCTCCCTGCAAAAATTTCACAAAAACCAAGTCTCGTCTCTCATTCCACTTTCTGTTGCGCTCGTACTTCATCTCTCTTCTCGTACACTGAGCTTTCACACTTCACTTTTCCATACTAGAGCATTGCCGTTATTTCATACATTCGTATCTCCCCAACCACCACTTCTTTCTCGACTTTTATCTCTTCCTGGGACCTTTTACTACTACTTAGTACACCCGTCCCTCACTCTCTCCCCTCACTCTTACTTCTACCTTTCTGTTGTGTTTGTCCAACTCGTGCACATCTGCTCTACCACTTCTATCTTTTCCACTCAGAGGCTCTCATCATCTTGCATGACTCACGTACCCCATCCCCTCTTGGCATACACACTTTACCTTTTCTCTTCCAACATCTTTCCGAGTCAACAACCACTTCACACATCCACAGCCTATCTCCTCTATCTTCATCTTCCATCTCCTATCCTGCACTTCCTTTTCAGACATCTGCCAAAAACATGCACTAACACATTCTTCCCAAAACAGTCTCAACTCCACTTCCACTACTCAAACTTCCCAAGCCGAACAATCCTCCCTCTCAGCCAACCGCATCCAAGCCTACACCAATAACTCTCAACACTCTACCACCTACGCATCTCCTAACCTTGCGTACAACGGTGATGAAGCAGCAGATGCCCAGTACTACACCGCCGCCGCGAGAATCAACATCCAAAACTTCGATGCGGCCTTCAATGGCAATGGTGGTGGGCAGTAGCTCTCGTACTTGTACTTGTACTGGTACTAGCACTTGCTATGCTATACTATTCGATCTGTTTACACAGATGGATCAAGTGTACCAAATACGAAGAAAGAGATGGAATATCAGGGCTTGGAGCTTGGAGCTTGGAGTTTGGAAACATGGAAACAGCAACGAAAAAGGAAAAGGAAAAGGAAACGGAAACGGAAACGGAAACGGAAACGGAAACGGAGGATAGGATTGAATTCAAATGCAGGAATGGCATAACGATATAACGATACAACGTAGAAATAAGGGTGGCGTGATGGGTGCGGTTGATAGTTCGAAAAATAGAATGGGCTGATAAAACAATTGTTCAATGAAATACTTTTAATTGAACAACAGACGCGACCCCGCACTGACCAATGACGTGATGTGTTACCCGAGCCCCTTGCATTTTACCATTAGCTGCGGTGCTTAATTCTGCCACTTCGAACCACTAAGGCGGTATAACCCAAACTGTGGGATTTTCCCCGCATCATGTTCCATTGCACAAACACAAGCCCCACGGGTTCCACCATGTTCAAGCACGAGAGATCTAATCAACAATCAACAAGGTAAAAATCAAAGCGAATACCAAATAGATTAAGGTACTCTTAAAGATATAACATGATCTAACCTCATACATAACTAATACATAAATCTATTCAAGAAAACAAATCCGTTAATCCATCGCTATATTTTCCTCATACATTGTTTCTCATGTCCTTATCTTATCTTATCTTAACCCTAGTTTCACCCCAAGAAAAAAGCTTCGATCTTAACTAAAAACCAAAATCAAGATCTAAAAATGACTTAAAAGAACAAAAGGAAAGAATCGCATCTAATCATCCCCTTTCCCCCACATTATCTCAATCTCTCCTCGCCAACAACACTAGCGTACACGCCTAAAATTCGAGAATATTTCATCTTAACAAATGAAGAAGAAAATCCTAAGCGTCAATCATCCTTAACGTCCCCATTCTTGGCGCTAATTGCGGCGCCATTTCTCTCGAATTCAACTTGGTCTTGGTAATAACCACATCGTCAATCAATACCATGCCATCGCTCTCACCTCTACACTCGGTATAAATCTGTACCTTGGCATCCGTCTTGCCAACCAAGTTCTTCTTGGGTTTGTAGACAAGTGTGTTCTTCTTCCATTTACCCTTCTTGAGAGGGGTGGGGACGGAACAATAACTATCTTTGTTAACACAGATTTGGAGCCAGCAGTCACGGGACTTGGCAGCTTGACCCCAGGCTGTGACGGTGAGAGATTTAGTGGTGGGGCAGATGGTGGTGGTTTGTTGGATGAGAGACAAGAAGTCTTGAGTCATGGTTATTTGGCTAGGGAGGTAGATGTCAGTCTGGGTTTCTTGGAAGTGATGAATGAGGATGGGAAAAAAAGAAAGTAATTACTTACAGGTAAGAGTTACCAGTATGAGCAACGGCAGGATTGTTGATAACAACATTACTCTTAGCGTTGGCAATACCATCACTTCTAGGTGTCCATGGGGACAAAGATCCGGATTCAAATCCACCATTGGTAATTGTTGCCGCTGGACAAGTGGAAGTGGTGCTTGAGCTCGAACTTGAAGAAGTACGGGTAGAGAATGAAGATGGAGCAGCAGATGAGGTTGGTAGAATTGAGGAGGACTCGGCCGAGGAGGAGAATAATGTACTGCTGGGAAGTTCAGAGGTGGTGGATGAGCTTTGGCTTTCGGTGGTGGAAGCGGCTGAAGTAGAGGGGAGTACAGTACTTGGAATGGTACTAGACTCTGAGCTCAGGACCAAGGAGGATTCGGAAGTCGTGGAAGCGGGTGAAGTGGTGGGGAGCACAGTACTTGGGATGGTACTGGATTCTGAAACGATTATCGAAGAAGACTCGGAAGTCGTGGAGGCTAAAGAGCTACTTGGCTGAACAGTATTCGAAATAGTGCTAGATTCTGGAAGTACAGATGAGGCGACTGATGATTGCTCAGTTGTGCTTGAGGGGACATTTGTAGCTTGACTAGTGGATTGTTCAATATTGCTGGAAGGTAGTGCTGACGAGCTGATGATTTCACTCGATGAGAGGGAAATTCCTACACTACTGGTTGGTACAATACTGGTGAGAGCTGGCTCGGATGTGGATATAGCACTGGATGAGACCGATGACTCAACAGTGGTTGGTACACCACTGGAAGATACTGAAGGTTGAATAGTACTTGGTGCAGCGTAAGAAAAGCCAGAAGTGGCTGGGATAGCAGTGGAAAGAGCAGGTGAAGTCGTTGGCTCAATAATACTTTGACTAGAGAGAACTATCGAAGATACGGCAAATGAACTGGTTGGAATGTTTGAAGAAGTTTCAGCAATTGCAGAAGTACTAGCGGCTCCACTAGAAGATACTGTACCGCTGGAGGATGCTATAATCGAAGACGCAACATTCGAAGATAGGGCACTTGAGGATCCGATATTTGAAGTTGTTCCAGAAACTTCTGAGGATAGAGGAATACTGGAGCTAAATGTTGCGGATTGGGATTCCAAAGAAGACTGTAAAGTGCTGGATAAAACTCCAGAAGAGCTTGCGCTAGCGGATGCGGATGCGGATGCTGATTCAGATTGACTTGCAATGGTCGAGGAGGCAACACTGGATACTTCGGAAGGTAAAGAAGATACTTGACTCGAGGCAATCGAAGAAGAAGCAGTAGAAGAAGTGAGACTAGCTGATGCAGATTGAGGAACCGTGCTAGTCGCGGCAGAAGATATGTCACTTCCGAAAGATTGAGCCGAAGATGAAGTAGCCGGCGATGAGCTAATAGTAGAAGATGATACAGCCGCAGGGATAAGCTGATAAGCGACGATCGAAGGTGGACCGTTGCGTCGTGAGAATCTCTTGGCAAGTGAATTTCCTCCACAAGATTGCGATGGATCACCTGGACATGGGAAGTTGCAAATACCTCCTGGTTGACCGAGATTGAATCCATTTGAACAATAACAATGACCTGGTTCAATACCCATGTATGTAAATGGACCCCCATTATTCGCAGTGGAACAGAACAATGCACAGCTAGCGGGTGTGTCAGTAGCAGTTGGAGAACTGTTGTTATTGACAGGCATGGGAGGTGGAGTCAATGGGAATCCATCGAAGGTAGAATCCAAGAAACAACCTATTTCCTCGTATACACCAGCCGCAGTAAAAATGGATGGAACTTGAGTTGGTCCACTAATTGATGTTCCAGTAGTGGTAGCACTTGAGCTAGCTGCGGGAGTTGATGATATGACGGCACTCGAGCTAATTGCAGCAGAAGAAGCAGCACCGCTGGAAACAGCAGTGGTAGAAGTTGGTACAAACGAGATTATCGAACTGCTAGGTGTCAAAGTAGACTCGGAGCTCGAAACAGAAGTTACTGGAAGTGAACTCAAAGTCACTGTTGGTTGTGAGCTGAATTCAATAGAAGATGACGATCCTGGGACCGTGGAGCTTATAGCGATGTAAGATGAGACCGAGGAAGTACCACTTTCAAAAGCCGAGCTAGCGGCGGAAGATACGGATGAGGTTTCTTCGGACACAGTTGAGCTAGCAGACGCCGATACTGATTCGGATAAGGTTGCACTTGAGACGGCAGGGACGCTTGAGCTGGATTCTAGACCGATTGATGAGGAACTTCCAGATTCTACCGCGGAAGTGGAAACGACTGAAGAGGTAGAAGTTGCAGATGTCGATTCAGACCCAGAAATGACAGAGGTACCCGAAGTAGATGTCGATTCTGATAATGTCAAGCTACTGGAAGCAGATGCCGAGTACGTCTCAGTCGTGGAAATAGCTGAACTTCCAGAATTTGACGCTGACTCAGAAATAAGCGAAGATGATATCAACGGAATTGAAGAACTGAAAGTTCCAGATGAGAGAGTAGATGCACCAGTTTCGATAGCTGAGCTTTGCGAAAGAACGGCCGAGCTAGAAATTATTTCTATGGAAGAGCTAGCAGCTACAGACGTAGAAGAAGTCTCGAGAACAGTGGAAGTCCCAACAGTGGATTCAGTTGGAACAAAGGTAGAAAGTGATGCAGTGCTACCTGGAAGCGCAGATGTCTCAAGAGCAGTCGAAGTTTCAACAGTCGATTCTGTCGATAATGTAGCTGAAGATTGGACTGGTAAATCAGAAGTAGCCACATTTGAGGAGAGAACGTTTGATGAAGTTGCTGCAGTTCCAGAGGACATGGGGGTATTTGAGTTGATCACGGTTGAAGAGCCATCACTAACAGGATTTGAAGTACTAGCAGCTGCCGAGGAGGATCCTGGGGCGGTGGAGAGAACATTACTGCTGGTAGGAACAGCTTCGGAAGATAAAGTACTGCTAACCGAAATATATACTGAAGATAATTGCGATTCCGAAATACTGAAAGTGGGGAGTACCGAAGAAGGAAGTATCGATGAGAGGCTTGATACAACTGCGGAGCTCGGAAGAGTTGGAAGCACACTTTCTTGGGACGACACCGGACCAATTGATGAAGATGGGCTTCCTGAACTACTGGTAATCGACGTAGATTCTGGAAGATCACTACCGGAAGAAGTTGGCTCTGAGGTACTGCTAGTCGTAGCAGGATTCGAAGTCGATTGGCTGGAGACAATTGGTGCGGTAGTGGATATCGATTCAGGTCCCGCACTGGATGTAGGAAAGCCTGAAGATGTTGCAACAGTGGAAGATGGCGCAGCTGAGCAAAAACTTGGATAAACAGTGACTGTCACTGGAGGTGGACAATTTGCCTGACGGAGCGCAAGATCCAGGTGTTGAGGATTATGACCCTCCAATTTGATGCTTGCACTTGCAACACCAAAAGTGGCCGCGAAGAATAACGAATCTCTTAACGAATGTGGTGCCATGATTGCTTTGAGTAGAACGATTGATGCTTAAAGGATGGCGTTGACGAACCTCCAGAAGAATGGAGGGTTTAAATGCAAAAAGAAGGACAATTAACGATGAGAATGAAGGAAAAGTAAGAAATGGAGCAAGGCAGAGAGTATTGAAATACTAAATATTGAAAGCTCAGGCAAATTCTTGAAGCCACCAAGGGGCGAGGGAAAGCCCGAATGTTTCTTAAAAAAGATACAGGCAAATGAAGTTGATTCAGACCAGCTTGGAGGAAGATGGCCGAGGAATATCGATCATGGAAAGAAAGCGTAAACAAGAATAGTGTGATGCAGGCTTTCGAGGAAGGAACACAGGAGTTGATAGTAAGACATACAGAATAGTCGATAAGCAGGTCTCAAAAGAACGATTTGAGTAGAGGATTTGTTTTTTCTCCATCGCGCCACCAATAAAAGAATACTTGGAACATCTGAATAGATGTAAGGGTGGAAAGATAAGATTTATTTGCCCGCAAGACAGCTTCCAGCCCGTGATTTCCGTGAGATTCACCGAGAAAATATCCTATGATCAAAATATGTATGTAGATTGTGGCATCCAATGTAATAATAGACATTCTCGACATGAATGAATGAAGGAGACACGCATAGAGTTTTCAGTTCCCCCAAGTATCAGTGGAAACGATATTTCAGATGTTTTGTTTTCTGCTAGGAACTGGTCAATATGACATAAAAGTCATCTTTTGAGTGTACAGAATTGGATTCAACCTCAAAAGACATCCATCTGAGTGTTCGAAAACTTTTCCTGAACAACAAATCAATGTTGGAAACTTTCTTGAACAATAATAAATTGCTCGGGCAAACAATTTTCCGAACTTTCAAAGAACATAAGTGAAGGAACGACCAACTCAGTTCTTTAATATCAAGTGACCAAGAATCTCGTGACCACGTGTTTTTGGGGATACTTCATTTAACATTTGACAGTTGAGGTCGCGTATTTTCAATTCGCGAGTGCGACAACAATCCCACCTCACCCACCTCACCCGCATGAAATAATTTCTTTTGTTGTTATCAAGGTTTCAAAGTGATAAGAAAGACAACCAACGTGTTGGTTTCTTTTCCCACTCACCAGGTATCACAATTCCCCATATTCTGCTAGTCTTCATTTATTGAATTCAATTGAATTTGGTTCAAAAGTTTTATCGTGCGCATCGCCTTCTTCTAATCGCTCATTTGTTCAATTTATTCCAAACATTGGAACGATTGTAAAATCCTTAGAATACCTACGAATCGTCCTTTGGTTGCTCTTATTCTCTCTCCTCAAGGCCTTGACTTATGTACAAATCATTCTTCGACTTCGAATTTGTTCTTTGATCCGTCACATTTTGCTGTCGATCTTTTGACTTGTCAAATCAGGTGGAAATTAAGGATCTGTATTGAGCCACAATGGCTGACCTTGATATTAAATTTCTGTTACAGCAGAAGAAGGCTGAAAAACTTAAGGCTTTGGAAGCAGCTAGACCTATGGTACCGCCGGCTTGGGACGCAAAATATATCACAACCAAGGAAGGACATGATGGCGAGTTTGAATCAAACATCAGTTTTGATTCAGACAATGAGACTTCCGCCAACACAGCCTTGCTTCAAAAGCCATTTGGACTTGATCATGAACCCCAAAGTCGAACATCGACCAATCCAAAACCTCTAATGAAGGACGAGCTTTCGCAATCATCTACTATACTCATATCAATCGAAGCCGACAAGCGACGATTCTTTCGCCCCCTAGCAGACGCCATCACATCATCTAGTGGCGACCAGCTTGGTAAGATACTTTTCCGTTTATGTGTCGAGTATCCCGATGCTAGGGCAGTGGTTGAATCTTTGCTTGCGGATACTCTCGATGAAGGTATCATCGAAAATTCACTTCCATTACTTCGCAGAAGCTCAGACTCGGGAATCGAGCAATCCTCGCAAAAGATTACACCCATCAAGAAAGCCTTTGAAAATCCGTCGTTACCAGTTGCATTGAACAATAGCAATCAAAAAGAGGAACAAGGGCCACTTAAAGCAAAGTCTGCCAGAGATGACCCAGAATCACTACCAGCTGTACTTGTTGTGAAGTCTGCCAGAAAACTTCCATCAGTCCCTCAAACCTCTATCCCTCTACCAAAATCGGCGGTCAGCGAAAAGCGCAAACGGGATGAACCTGCAGATGCTTTGATTGTCGATCAGCCACAGAAGAAATCAAAACCATATGTAAGTGGTTCTTCGGATGAAAGGCAGGCCTAAATACTAACAGAAATAGTTTGTCATTCCTAAGCATTCAAAGAAGGATATTCCATTGAGCGAAAATAAGGATACAAATCCACGATCCAAGTCGCTGGCTTCAAACTCTCCAAGCACCTCCGAACGCTCGAAACCCAAGCCTGTCGAAGCTTTGCAATCTATCTCTGATTCGTGTAACAAAACGGATGTTGGAAGAGAATCGTCTGACAAATGTACTTGTCCAGTTTGTCATCAAGAAGTTGCTACGAAGAAAAATCTGGAGCGACATATGAAATGTGTACATAAAACAGCAGGGGAGCCATTCGGATGTTCGCTTTGCACCAAAAAGTATGCTCTTCGGGACTATCTCTATCGCCACCTCACCAGTTTTCATACAAATGGTTTGAAGTGTAATGCTTGTGGACTTTCATATCCAGATGATAACATTTTGAATACACACATGAGGTCTGTACACGGTGCACAGGCAGTCGAAGATAAAAAGGTCAAGGAATCTCCAACGGCACTAAATTCTGCTAAGAAACAGGTCCGTTTCCAAGAAGATTCGATGAAATCGCGAAAGTCCTAAATTTACCAGACGCTTTCGGACGACCATTTAATTCGAATCGACTATGCAAGATCATTTTCATTTGGACTCTTCGTTTACGTCAACTATAAACCAATAACATAACTGATTGGTGGCCCCGGGGGGTTGAACGTCGCATGTATTCGTGTACACGAATCTGTTTTATGGATTTTAGTAAGGTCGACCAAAGTACGGAAGCGCAGTACGCAATCCCAGAAATAGCCGCTTACATTCAAGGCGACTCTTACTAAATCAAACAATAGTCTGTCTATTCTTTCCTCTTTCGATCACCATCCGTCAGCATGATCAACCACTACTGCTCACTTAATTCATTGTACGCGTTTCCGATAATCAATCATATTCGATGTGTCAGACGGCAGATACAGGCTCGAGATGTACAGGGTCTATGATGTACGGCTGCGGCTGCGGTCATCGAAAACGCCAATCATAAGCACGATCGTGGAATAATTGGGTTTTCATGTGGTGAGCATATGTGGTGTGTCGCAACCGCGCTTGATAGTGTAACCGCTGCTTATCACTGGAATGGTGGTGACTAATAAATGAAAAGTCAACGGTGCATAATATTGAGATTGTGCATACAGATTTCATTACTCGTGAATGGTGACTTGTGAATGATAGTTTGTCTTCTTTTCAGACACTGACTGATTGGATTAGCACATGCAATTTGACGGTGTCGCCGGTCTGAAATTCATTTGCAAGAGTTTTTTCGATTGGAAACCGGCGGTAAAGATTTCTCTTTTTGTCATTGCGGTCGGTAAATCTCATCTTCGTCGCTTTTCAAATTTGATGAATGTATGCGTATGTGAATTCTGTTGTCAGATCGATTGAATGAGGCTGCAGGATATGAGATTCTCATATAAACTGGTATATGGCATTGCATTTCCTACCTTTCCTCTCCGTTTTTCAGTATAGGTTTCCTGTTTCCTATCTGCCAGAAAGCATCATAGTCTCCAATTTTCATTCTTCTTCTTCTTTGGCCTTCTCACCAAGGTCTTTTCCATTGGGACTCTCTTTCACTTTATCATCCTTTCTCATTTTCACTACCTACCTCTAATTCCACTTTGTACTCTTTTCTTGCCCATTCACAAATTCTCTTCCTGTTAAATTTACTATCTTATGACACATAAGGACATACGGATTCTGACCACTAACCCAACACCCGTACCTTGTCTTTACCCTCCTACCCAGGAATCAAAAGATATCAAACCGTCTCAAACATGCCTGGAAGTATCTACTCGGAAAATTGGTCCGCAACGGCTGTGAATGGTAGCGTGGCTGAGTATGTACTTCCACTATTCCCTCCTCTTTTCTAAAACTCAAATATCTTCTACCTCCCGTGATGCGATCCATCACCTATCTCTCCAGCAGCAAAACTAACGCAAGAACTAGAATTAGTCAAGAGTAAAACCATGCATGGAAAAGCACACAAAAGGAAGAGAAGATAAAAGAACAGAGATTATGGGACTTTTGTTCTGAAAATGGGAGAGAGGCGCCCTGGAGCTCCATTAATCGAAGGGGGTTTGCTGGTGCTGAGAAAGATGGGGAAGGGACGACGACTCGATAATCTAGGTAGCGTGAGGTTAAGAGGTACGGGCTTGCTTTTCGTGGAAGTTAGTTGAGTTGGGTGGGGATACTTCAGGCTTTGTTTTTGTTTTTATTTTCGGAGAGGAGGGATGAAAGGGTGTAGTGCTGACATGACAGTGAGATGGTGGGCTTTGATATTATTTCGTCTTGCTTCGCTTCGGTTCTTATAATCTTGTTGTCTATTCTTTATATTCTGTATTCGCATTTCTTTATGCTTTCAATACGAGCTCATCTCATATCTCGGCGTCATCAGAGGTGAGTAGGTTGGATGTTTAATGGCAAGAGGCTAATGGACTTGTAGAGTGGGATCTCGAGAGTTCCGGTGAGTCACGTGCCTATTTTGGAGAATAGTCCAAGAAAGAAGTTGGGGAGGGGTTCAAACAGGATGTCTGGATCGTGATGGGGATTGGTATTAGAAGTGTTGGTGGGTCTTGGGTGAGCAGGGATTGGTTTCGGGATCTGTGATCGAGGATGAAGTTGGGATTTCCTGGAGTGTAAGATACAGTATTGCAACAGATACTCCTGCACTGAATAGAGAAATTTCTTCAATGGAGTAAAAATTGTTGATCTGGTGGATCTTGGATGTTGCAAAGTATCTGATGTTGCAGGGTATCTGAATATCCGGATATCTAGATGGCCTAATAAATGGAGCTTTTCACGCGCTAATAATCATTGGCGTAAGTCGATTTTAGGTATTTGAAGCTGAGATCTATGACAGGAGATCAGGTATAACATAGAAGAGATGCGAGTTTTTTTGCCGTTAGCGCTTCGAGAATGAGTAGCCTCTCACGTCATAGGTGGAGACATTTGAACATTTGATAAAATGCTAAGATTTCACAGTATCTGATGAAACAGGTAAGCTTGAGACTTGGTGGATCGATTAATTTTGAATACCAAGTGAGATATCAGAGATTGTTCATCGTCGAGTTCGAGTCGGGACATTGAAGAGTGATTGACAGAGCGGTTTTGTTGATGATCACATGGGAATCAGGTTCCTTTCCATCCCAGGCCGGCATATCTTCAAATCGTTGTAGTAATCTAAAAGTCAACTGCAACCTCAAGCCCTATAATCACATAAGACCACAAAGATGAGCATGTGTAAACAATAAAATTTTCATTAAATTGAAGTGACGTGATTACATCCCAACGTCTTCATCAAATATCAAGCATCAAACATTACACAGGGAAAAGCCAGAGTACTCCCAGAGTATAGCCCCCAATATTCATAAAGAAAGACATCCAGTCTAGAAAGTAGCAGCGGCAAGATTATTTGCGAAAGCAGATGGAATGAAAGGAACATTCGCAGCGCCGAAATCGGTCGTCTCAAGAGCAGTTTGTGCAGCAGCAGGTAAAGATTCCCAAGCAATCATAGGTTGTTGTCCACCAACACTACTAGTAAGACCCATAGAATGATCGATAGGCCAGATGCTTTCGTACTTGATAAGAGGGCTGGTACCAGAAAGAGAGTAACCGTCGGTGGAACAATCCCAGCCTCCATGGGCGGAGGGACAGACGGCTACGATGTTGCTGGCGGTTGTGGCGGTTGAACTGGAGAGCCAGACGATTACACCTTCCCAGTCGTGACGGTGACCAATACCGGTCGAGGGCTCATCTTTTGGCATGTACCTGAGGATTTTATTAGTTTGGATTTGTGAAGAGAACTTTAGAGAAAACTTACCAGGAGTACATGATACCGTAGTATGATCCGCTTTGTGCTCCTCGGACGTATACCTGACCAGTACTACTGCTGCACATACCATTGCTGCTGCCAGTTGGTGCCAAACCACCACTAAGAAATGTTAGAGACTTGATATAGATGGTGTGGAAGAGAGAACTATAAGGACATACCCTGTGTTACCCGATGCATCGACAGCAGGGAATGGTACGCAACCATTGACGATCTTAAGATATGGTTGATATGTCTCATAAACTGTTCCTACTGATCCGCTAGGCACAGTTTCAGGAAATCCTACAACGGCATCGGAATCGATAACGGCCCGAGATTCAAGCTGTGATGGTGTAGGGATGGCAACGACTGTAGATGCCAAAACCGAAAGGGAAAGCTGTAATGATCTTGAGAAAGCAACCATGATGAAGTATGTTTGGATATCCCTTGCAACTGAGAAGAAAGAGAATGATCGATGAACGTAAGAAGGATTTCCGCAGCCAACAGGAAAGATTATGGAGGATTCTATAACTATATTTTTAATCTTCGGTATCTATACCCTGGATTGATTTGGTGAGACCAATTGAGAACACAGACCCAGCCGCCCACTATTCAAAGCTCATGACTATCCGAATTCCATATTCATGATAAACACCCGCTTGGATATATCCCCAATCGGAAAAACTTCTCTGGGCACGTTTCCATTGGTCGTTGAAGATTGGCATTTATCACTCGTGATATACATTCCCATGTATTTACCTACTACATTCTACAAGAGGAAACCCATGACCGAGAAAAAAACGTGGTGATTCTTCACGTTGTAGAAGTACCGTGTGGATAATATATCTCGGAGACAATAGATTGTAAGCGGGTCCTAAATCGGCTTGAATGTAATAGGAAGGAGAAGCGAAGGTGATATATCGGCTTGGATAATTCATCACCCTTGGTTTTGCCGGATGAGGACACACTCCCGGTGGCCGATTGAAGGGTGGGGTATGGGGGTTTTCTTCCGTGCATGGAAATTGAAAGCTTATGTTTGATTTAGTTAGTTGGCGGATTGTATATTTCCACGGTGTAGTGAGTACCGATGGGGTTGCAGATCGCTTACCCCTTACAGTAGGTCACACCCTGATTATCAAACGAAGCCATTTCTTTTGAAAGTTAATCGTGTACGGATATGCAAGAAGCGGTATACCGGCTGTTTGTGGAACAAGGTGATAATTTGAAGCTCAAAATCGATTACAAATTGTCGAAGCTCATTAGAGGGTAATGTCTGGGTAATGTTTGGTGTCGGTGCTATGTGGTATGTTTGTACTCGCGCATGTGAAGTGACTTGCAAAAGTGGATTGAGAGGGGCAAGACTAATCGGGCACGGATCACAGTCATAATATCACGTGATATTACCCTCTCCCCCTCCATTCCACCTCGTCCAAGTTTATCATAACCATCACACTTAATTTTGCAAGGTGAAATCCATCTTCGACTCATCGTAACTTGCTGAAGTGGCGTGGTAGTCCCGTCATTACCGAGACATTAACCCTTCAGATCACAGCATTACATCTAATTAACGTGGCTACTGAGCCTATTCTGAGATTCTACTACAAACCACTTTCTTGCGATTCGGCATTGTTGAATATCAAATTGACATTGGATGATTAAGATGATTTGGAAGATAAGCATGACTGAGCTAGAAAACTTGGAAACCTCTCCTGTCTAAACATCGATGGGCACAACCTTACTGCCATGAGTAGTCCCGAGTATCCTATCTCGTCTTGAGTCCCTTCATCATACAAGCACTTTGGTGATTGTTACTCCGTCTGAGTTAATCATTTTGATTTTCCTTGCTCGCTTCAAACGGCTCAGCAGCCTAGAACTGAGAATTGCTCATAGTAAGAGCCCGATATTGCCCATGATGGTCAGGACATTCGATAGTCTGGGCTGCAGTGTGATTTGAGATATCTTAATAATTCTAAGCTCCTGAGTGTATTGGATCATATCCAACACTTAAGTACTTTCAAGGTCCAGCGACTGTGTTGAATTGCCCTCGCTTCGGCATTTCACATCAAAAGCATTGAGTCTTTGATTATTCTAGCGAGGGTGCCGTGCTGAGATCCTCTTACTCTGGTTTTTGAAATGAGTGGCGTAATTCCGCCTAGCGGTGTTGATTCTGCAGATATCAATGAATTTTGTCTGGCAATTCCAGTGGTAAAGCCTTCAAAGTACCGCGTTTCTGTTCTCCTCAAATCTCAACTCGGTGATACGAATTTCTCTGAAGGTAGGCTTTCCACGCCTCCTAACAGAACCCGTCAGATTCAACCAGCAAATGCCTCGCAAGAAGCCAGGGAATTTTGACAACGGTCGTTAGAGGATTCTCACGAACTCTTTTCGCCATATTGAAGAACATCTGAAAGTGGGACTTGACCAAACTTCCTCAGAACTTACCTTCCGAGTTCGATATAGCTCTGGGTGGTGTCATTCAACATGAACTATTTAGCGTTGATCAAGTCAGAAGGCTATTGGCTGTGTTATAACGAATCGCGCATCTTTCTAAAAAGTCATTGGTGGCTTCACTTGTTTCTGAAAATTGGAATGCGAAGGTAACATTTTGCAGAAGCTTTTCAAACCATGGGTGTCTTTGACGTCTAAGAAAATGAGCTTGGATAAATGGTGATCCAATCTCTTGGACCGATATCAAAGAATAAATCACATCAAAATTTATGTGGGCGTTCTCATTATCGTCTCGATTTCTGGGAAAATAGAGGAGGGCAGTGGTCCTTTTCAGTATATCTTCACCGTCTCAAAGTTTTCGGTAGCTAAACACACATCCCGTGACTAGTCGTTGAAAATATCTATTCTTGGTGCTTGCTCCATCAATACACTGTTATACATGAAATTGCTTCCAAGAGTCTGCTACAAACGAGAAACCTCGTTGAATTTAGAATTTGGCGTCGGTGGAAATTCACAAAGATCAACTTTCATCCTGCTCCTCAAGAAAGGCTCTGTTGCCTGGACTCAGATCTTTTTCCTTTGCTTGAGCATTCTGTCACTCGAGAGATGTAGGATAATTATTTGGATTGCAGTCATACGGGAAAAAAAGACTAAAGATATTCCCACTTATCTTCCTGGTACTCCTAAATAAAGATAAGTTCTACGAATGTCTAGCTCGCTTTTCGGCATAGGTAAAGACATAAATCGGACGACAAGATAAAATCTTGCGAAAGCAAAGAGTGAGTCTTCAATAAATCATCCTTATCTCACTTTTCCTGCCATTAATAGTATATCCAACCCCCATTTTTCCTACAACCTAACAGTTCCCCGTCTGAATCCCAATCGAATTCGTTCCCGACCCACTCAACAACGTCCCCTGCACCCCACACTTCGCATACCCCGTAATCGCTCCAATACAGCCCCCATGATTCCAATAATGGATCTGCGCCTGTTCAAGATCATACACGATGATACAATCGGTGCCCTGCGTCGCCAGACAAAAATTCGTATTGTAGCTCCCGCTACAGGGACTATAATCGGCACATTGGATATCGGAGTAATAGTGAATGCAGGCGTAGGCGCGCGGGCAAGAACGTCGTGAGTACCGGAGGCGATTTGAGCGCGGATTTTGGAAACGTGTTGGAGGTGGTGGGAGAAGATTCCTGGGGAGGTTTGAATCAGAATGCTGAGATTGGGGAAGAGGAAGGTGGAGTCGGTGAGTTCGCTCTCGCTGGGGATGACGAGTTCGTTGAGAGTGGTGCTCAGAGAGAGGGCTGTGAGAAGAAGGTTACGAAGCGAGAGACTCGTGACTTTCTAGTGAAGGGTATTAATAATTTTTTAATTTTTTTGAAATTTCTGCGTTGAGGAATATTTCGATGCTTGCTTGTGTAAAGACAATAAAGAAGTGATTTCGATATCTTCATTCTCAATTGACGGGTCAATTCATAAATTTTCACCACTCTTCAAGTCCACCGCACGAGCTATTCATCAGACGCATCGCAAGCCAAGATGCATACTCTGCACGACCAAAAAGCAAGACGGAGAGATTGATAAGTATATTTTGATTCAGGGAAATGAGTAGGTGGTCAATGGAAGCGAGAATCGCACGTATGAAGTAATACTAGTAGAACTAAGGTTGTAGTAGTACCCGACGGAACCGGTAATTATCTGGCACGATGGTACATCTATTGTTGCCTAGCACTGAAGACACAACTTGGTTGGAATGTAACTGATGATGGGAGTAAATGTATCCTGTGTTTGATAAGTGTAAAGTGACGATTTTGAATCGATGGCTTGAGTAAAGATTTTGCTTCTGTAGATCGAATCTGTAGATTGATCTAACAAATTATTGTGAGACTTACAACTACATGACTTACATCGAAATGATCAGTTATCTCCTATTTTATATTGCAGATCTGGTCCGTAGATATTCGTCTTTCGGAGCAAGCTGGAGGAATTCGATGATTGAAACGCGGTATTATTCCATCGGCGAGAAAAAACAACTCTTGGTGCAAATCTTAGAATGGATAATTTTTCTTTCTGTGTTCTTTCTTGCCTCTTAAATTGATTATGTTCTACCAGTGCCGCTGATCTTGTAGTATCCTAGCATCATACTTTGATCGGTCAATAGATGAAGGTTAGAGAAAGAGCTCAGAGAATCAAGAGAGCAGAAGAGATAGGAGGCAACAGAGAAGAGATGAGTCTCTTTCACTGAACTTGACGGGTGAGAAAGAACAGGAATTTTTTAGCTGTCAGCAAGAAGGTTTCAATTTTCAGGAAAGGAGAAGGAAAGACAGTGGAATATATGAACATTTTACTCGTTCGAAAAATCCTTCCAATTCAAATAAATCAATCCTCTCAAGTCGTTTGAATCGTATGATCACGAGGCGACACTCAAATTTTCCAGCACAAAGACTTACGAGAATAACAAAAACTTTGAATATTCGAAGCCAAATATTTTCCTGGTCAGTATGGCGCCAACAAACTTATACCATATTCAAGTGCTACTGAGACCGAATACAATATAGACATTTAGAACCTGCGAATACGTGGGTGCTATATCTTCGGCATCCTTCCCAAACCAACAATTACTCTGACCCAAAAAATTCGAGTTCTTGTTTCCAACCAAAAACAGGCTCTCTTTGCTCTTCAAACCATCATAAATTCGAACATGTCATGTCCGATATATCATTCACATCATCCACAATAAAACCAACCCAGCAATCCGACTATACTATAAACACCAGATCTCAGAGTTCCAAACGGATACCAGCTCGTCCGCACAAATTTCCACCATTTATGAGGATTCCCTCCGTTGTTGATAGAAGATCGTAAGTTTCTATTTCGCGGATGTTTGAAAATTCATTTTCTTCAATAGCGTCGCCACATACAGCAGCATTCGAATTAAAATCCAGAAGGGCTGTGACAGCATTTCGATGTAGATATGGTTCTCATATCCTAGTTGAATTGATAGAGCAATGAATCGTATTACTTCATCAACTATCAACCATCTCACACGTCTACCATCACCGGACGCGTGAAAACTCTAGGCAATACACAACACCGAATCCCACGCTCTTCTCGATCTCTAACCCAAAATCCACGCGCAACGAAACAAAACGAAACGAAACATGAATCTCCCCATATATCTAGATAATTGTATCGCACAACTTCCTTACCAACAAGTATCAGATAGAAAAATAATTAACACCTACCTAGCCCTCATAAATTCCCCCTATTCGAATCCCGTATCTTGTTTCTACGATATAGTATAATATAATATAACATAACATAATCCAACACATCCCGAGCTAATCGAAAGAAAAAAGAAAGAAAAAAATCGCATACCAACCGTAAATTTCATCATATTGTCCCATCATTTTCTCCAACACATACCCTATCATCCACACCAAAGATACTATTCCTGGAATACATACATATATACGCGTAGTATATACACACACCCAATCCAATCCAGTCTAGATACAAATACAAATGCAAAAAAAAAAATACCAATAACCACCCCCTACCCACAAATTTCGAAAAATCAATCTTTCTTGCGGTGAGAACACTCCTACCTAGGTACTTAGTGTTCATCCATCTATCTACCCTCTTGTTCTCTCGGTTTGTTATATTCATTATATACCTACTCAAACTGGGGATATCAAAATGGATATAAAATTGAGTTTTGAGGTCTAGATGGGAGTTGTATGGATGGATATGCTTTTCTTTCACTTTCGCTTCCGCTTCCCCTTCTCTTTCCCTTCCCTCCCTTCCCTCCCTTCCCTCCCTTCCCTCCCTTCCCTCCTCCCTTTCCTCAGCTTTCTCTCAACAAAACAGAGTAAGCATCATCAAAAGCGTTGTCGAAAGTGTCGTCATCGAGAGGAATAAACCAAATCTCTCTGATAGGTACCAACTCAGACCCTGTAAGTACAATACCCATACCATACAATTTTCATAGAGGCCCAGGTACTTACATTAGACATTCTCTGCTGCTATTTTCTCTTTCGTTCTCTTTCCTCCTTTCTTTTCTGTTCCCTCGACTTTCTATCTGTCTTTCTCTTCTTTCACTCTTTCTCATTTTCTTTCCTCTCGCTTCTTTTCTCTTTCCTCTCTCTCTTCTTCTCCCTTCTCCTTTCTCTTCGTCTTCTCTTCTCCGCCGTCCTCTCCTAGCTTCCACCTACAATCTCATCCCCCTCATCCCCAAATCTATAACTCCCTATAATAACTCCAAAAACTATAACCCCCTAAAACACAAACATCAAACACCCTTCAGAACAAATAATAATAAATAAATACCCCAACCCCTCTCGGTTCCTTCGTCGCTTCTCCTTCTCTCTTTTTCCTTCGCCTTCTCGGCTTTTCTTTGCGCGCTTTGCCTCTTTTCCCTCTCCAATAATAGCATCCATAAGAACATCATCACTCTATATTCCTCCTCTCGCCCCGCCTCGCCTTCGCTGCTGTACGACTATAGCCAATCGCTCCTCATAAGCTATCCAATACAATCCACCAGTAATTTCTCTCATCTCTTCCAAGATTACCAATCACACCTTCCAATCACACAACACACCCCCAAATACTTGCTAATACTACTTTCTGCAAAAATCAAATCGCATCAAATCACATCAAATCAAATCACAAACTCAAGCTCAAGCTCAAACTCTCCCGACTTCAAAATAATAACACCATTTCCCACATTCCAGAATCCAATATTCGAGAAAAAGATATTTCCTCCTTCCTTCCCCATACACACTCCTCCCATCTACCTACATCTACCTCTACATCTCTATTTCCAGCTACCTATCTACCCACCCACCCACTCACCCCAAATACAATCATCCCAATTTCCACTTCCTCCACCAAATACCAAATACCAAACACCAAACCCACATTTACACAGATACAGGTACACACAGACACCCTTCCCTCCTCCTCTCTTTCATCCCTCGACCAACTAAAAGTAGCAGCTGAACAAACGAACAAAACACACAAACATATATAACAAATAAACGAGAGTATTACAAGATTACGCATCTGGGCTGCGTTACTTATTTATCACTGATTAAATATATCTTATTATAAATAAGAATATTGCAATACGAGTGGATATATGTACGTGAGTGCTAGCCCATTAGTATACGCATGTAGTTTTTATAGTTCTAGAATCTACAAGAGATTAAATAGTATATTAATAAACATAATATGTGTACTTGTTATGAAGATATTATAATTACTATCGAGGTGATATTAATAGATGAATAGCTATCTACTCGTAGTAAGTATGTAGATAAGTATGTAGGTAGGTAGATGAGAAATAGGGAATAAGTAGGTAGGGAATAAAGCTTTCCATGAATAAAAAGAGGAAGAAAAAAAAGAAGAAGAAAGAAGAAAGAAGAGAAATGATTGAAATGATTGAAATGGTTAATGGATGCGGAGGTAGGCACTGGTATATATATATATCAAAACAAACCCCACCCCCAATAAAGTCAAAACTCCATTCCACATTTTCCAATCTTTTGCTCTCATTTTTCCTCTCATATTTATATCATTCTATCGCATCCTTCTCACACAATTATATAGATCAAAAAGAACAAGAAAGAATAAGAAAAAAAGAATAGAATAAAATAATGAATAGAAGAATATCGAGTATCTATTTATTTGTACTAACATAATTTATCAGTATATAGACTATATCAGTATATAGGCTACTTGAAACATATCAAAATCAATTCTTTTTCAATATTCTTATTTTAATAATTGATCATTATTTTGAAAAAAAAAGAACAAAAGATAATAATAGAAAATAAGCTTTTTATAAATCTAGTATGTATATAAAAATTCCTATTATTTTATAAAGAAAGTGGAAATTGTTACGATTTTCGTTACAAAAATATTATTTCTATAATTATTATTATAATAATTCCATTTTCCAATAAATGTTTCAAATTTTATAATATTTGTATAATTAAATTTTCAAATTTTCAAACCTTATAAAATTGTATTATTAAATAAAGAAAGTGCACGGTTACGCACAGACGAATTTTGTATGCAAAAAGGGGTGGCCCATATAATGATATAACCTACATGCTGATAAACTACGTTATATATAACGTGGTTTATCAGTGAGCGGGTTATATCAATAAACGGATTATTTCGAAAACCATCTAAATCAAGCTTTTTAAAATATTAATATTTTAATAACCAATCATTATTTTCTTGACTAAAAGATCTTAAAAAATAATTAAAATGTAGGTTTTCTATTAATTTAATTTTTATAAAATAATTTTATTATTTTTTTTAAAAAAAAAGGAAATTGTTATGATTTTCATTACAAAAAAACTATTTTTATAATAACAATTTTATAAATTCGAATTTCTTAAAACTAATTAGATTTTTAAAATTATTTTATATTCAAATATTTTATATCAAATTTTTAGAAAATTATATTTATAAATAAAAAAAGTGTATAATTATATATAAACAAATTTTATATATAAAATAAGTGATTAATTTATTGATATAACCTGCTTATTGATAAACCACGTTATAATTGGGAAATATCTAGATTATATATGTATCAATAGTTATGTGTAATTTTTTGCAGATTTGATTTGATATATATATAATATACTAGGTGAGGTGTTGAATTGTTGGATACACGGAATAGATTGGGATTGCGATTTTATGGGATTTTAGGGGATGGATGGATGGATGGATGGATGTGTGAGGATGTGTGAGTAGAGTATGTGTTAGGTTAGATTAAAGTAGGTTAGGTGGTTGTTAGATAAATAGATATCGTGGGTAGGAGATGGATATCTATCGCGAAATAGCGATATCTCGGGACCGAGAGCACGAGATTGTGAGGCTTGGTAGGGCAGATGAAGGGCAGATGAAGTGGGTTGTTTGGCGAATACGATGGGTCGTCAGTGTGTATTTTGGAGATGTGATGTGATGTGATATGCTAGAGATATTGCGTACGAGTACGAAGTATGGAGTGTTGAGGGGAGATGGGATCTTGGTATCTCTCTTGATATGATGGTATGATGGTAGAAGGGAGTGAGAGGTGTGAGAGGTGTGAGATGAGATGAGATGGGGTTTTGAGATTGAGGATTTGGAGGTGAGGTGTTGAAGAAATGGAAGAAATGGAAATGGAAGAAATGAATGGATATGTGGTGAGTGAGTTATTGACCTTGACTTAAATACATACATACATACCTAGATGGGTATCCAATGCGAATTTACCTACCTAGATACTCATAGTCAGAGAGAGATTGCCAGATTTGAGTTGTGTACACTGTACGAGTATAAAGTATATATATATATAGAAATATCTAAATATAACTAACTGTATGAGTTGATTATCAATAACTCGTCAATTTTCGAATTTTATTATTAGATAGATTATTATGAATTGAGATTCGAGAAGAGAAGATGTTGATTGGTTCTTTGTTAAGGTTGTTGATAAGGTTACTTTCTTCCATGCATGTTATTAATAATCGTGTATTGGCTCGACTGGTACTTGTACCTGATAAAATGGAAAATGTTGAAATGTATGTGGGGTAAGATGGATCAATCGGTGTACGAGTGTCGAGATAAATTTCAGGGGTTTGATTGCTGTGTTACGTAACATGTGTAGATGAAGTTAAGTTATTATAGAGTTTGAAAAGGATTTGTGAGTGATGAAGTGAAGGGAATGCATGTGGTGGATAGGATGGATGGATGGATGGATGGATAGGAAAGGGTTTTTTGAGTTATGCATAAGGAGTAGGGCGGTCTTGGTATTATGGGAGTGGTGCTTGGTATTTGGATAGGGGGTTAGGGTTTAGGGAGAGGGTTGAGGTTGGAGATTGGGGATTGGGGTTTGGGATGAACGGGAGTTGGGATTGATTGATGGTGGGTGAATGGATGGATGGATGAATGGATGGATGGATGAATAGGGAGAAAGGGAGGGAGATATTATAAAGTAGAAAGTATAATAATCTATATTCTGTACATCAACACATACCTATGTCTCTATATCCTTATGTATCTATGTCCCAACTACTCTGTACTCCATCTCCATCTTCAACCCCAATGATAGATAACCCCACACACTTCACATACTAACTAGGTAGGTGAAGATTACATATGCACATGCATACTCAGACTCACACGTGACATATCAAAACCAAAAACAAACTTTTAATCTTGAAAAGAAGTGGGGAAGATTCCTAACACTAACTCCCTTCAAGTATAGTATGCTGTACTCTCCTACTCTAATCACGTTTGACAGCGGACGGCTCGTACGTCTCTTTTCTTTTCTTTTCTTTTCTTTTCTTTTCTTTTCTTTTTCATTGTTTCTTTTCGTTCGGAGTCGGAAGAAAATCTTCCTTTGTGAAAACATACTACACCCTGATTGGATTGAATTGAATTCATCATGATTATCTCAATCTCGAATTCGAAATCAAAATCAAAATCGAGAAACGCAAAGGATTTATTAGCATCGGTACTCGCACTGTTAGTCGATATGTAGTTAGTTTCGTTAGATCGTTAGTGGAGCTAGGGAGACGTAAGCATGAATGAATGTTTCGGAACGTTAACCTGTTGTCTAGAATTAGAATTAGCATGAGCATGAGAAGGAGAACTAGAATGCACACTAGAATATCCAAGCGCCGCCATACTATCATTCATTGCATAAGTTTCATAGGGAAAAATAAAGAAGAAGGTGAAACGTTCCAGCGAATCTTCAAAGGCTGAGTTGATTGAGTGGATGAGATGGACCGGTTGGTGCAAGATGCGAGAGATACCAAGAGATTGAGAAATTACCAAATCCACCCTTTGGGCTTGGACTGCGAATCACAAAATTCCAAGTCGGATGTCGGAAGGGAAGGGAAGGGATGGGATTGATTGAGTAGTCTGTAGACTGTAGTACATATCCATAATCGCCATCTTCGAGTACTACCAAGCTGTACGCAGGAGAGGAGAGGAGAGGAGAGGAGAGGAGTGTGGAGGATACGGCTACAAAGTACTGATTCTCATTCCGATGGAGTTTCTCATCTTCTATACCAGTACTTTGTATGCTGCTATTCATATCTCCGCTTACATCCCCTTTTAGATAATTCCCTCACATTGTCGCAGATCTACAATTACTCGATACTTCTATGTAAACTCTAAATCTACACAACTCAATTCAATTCAATCATCCATCTACGAAGTACGAGATCTCCCATCACATCCATCTCTCTTCCAATGACGTGATGTCTGGAATAGATAGCCACTCTTCAAGGACATACGCATACGTAAACCCTAGTCACCCCGGGAGAAGAGAAGGAGCCCGGCATTCAGTTACCAGATACCAAGACTCTAGCTCACCCGCCGAGCAGCTAACCACCTAGTCGCTACTTAGTACCTCCCTACCTAGGGCAAACCTCGACAGCACGAGCTTCGGTCTTGAGATCCCAATCCGATTTTACCATTTTACCTATGATCTAGCATTCATCCACATCCAATTCGTTCATGCAACCTACCTTGCCTTTTATGCTTGTTATCCGATGCGATGCGTGCGTGCGTGTTACATGTTTTTTCCGTGCAGTGCAGTGCAGTCTGGTGCTTGCTTGATTTCGTGAATTGAGTTTGGTTTGATTTGATTTGATTTGATTAGATGGATGGGATGAGATGGATCGATTGATTGGAATTAATTACCTGGTCCCTAATTAGTAGGTCGACGAGGGGAGATGTGCATATCTTTACCAAATAAATTACCAAATACCTGGAAGGATATATACATACAGACCCCATACATACATACATACATACATACATACATACATCATTCAATCATTGCCTGTCTCGAGCCTGTCTACTCACGATTGTACTCCCTCCTTCGTTCATCTCATATTATATCGGAGGACAGACAGATCCGCTTTTCCTTCATGACCTTCTTTTCAATTCTCCATGTGTTACCGGTACATATAATCAGTGCCTAGATATTTGAATTGGATTTGGATTTGGATTTGGATTTGGATTTGGATTTGGATCTTGATCTCAATTTGATTTGATTGAACCCAAGACTTCTTTTCATTTGATCTTCCATTTTGATTTCATTTTTGTTTGATCTCTCTTCTCAACTTTCTCCATCTCAATCAATTGGTTGAATACTTAAGATCACGACATCTTTTCTACAATACACTCATTCAATTCCTACACATAGAAAATTCTTTCTGCAGAGATTCATTTCTATCTATACACTTGGCGAAGATACCTGCCTCATTTGCAGCAAACGGTCGGGGGATAGATAAAGCAGGATAAGAAAGAGTGACGGGCTTCTTCTTTCATATCTATATCTATATACCCAGGTACCTACCCAGGTATCTCTCTACATGGTCTTTCGATCACCTTCTTGACCAACTTTTTCTTTCCTTTTTTTCTTCATTCATATATTTTTCTGTCGAAGAATTCTTTTGTAATTGTCCAATTCCAATTTGAATGCATCTCTGGTCGATGAAGGTGGAGTTTGAGAAATTACAAAGTTTACAAGGTTACTCTTGGTCGAACGTCAAATCATCATCAAATCCTCATCATCGTCATAATCATGTCGGTCAAAACGGAAAATGTTAAATGGGTTGATGTAAGTTTTATTCATATTGGATTGCTCTATATTTATTTACTCAATTGATCCATCACATCAATTACATCCCTCAATATAAATTCATCACATCTAACCAAAATAAAAATACAACAGGGCCTTCGAGGAATCGCATCCCTCCTCGTAGTCGCAACTCATATCGCACGAGCCTTCGATCCCGATCTCTTCCTCCCCAGTTCCGGCGAAGGACTGCGTCCACGTCTCCTCCAACTTCCCATCCTGCGCATTCTCCCTCAAGGTCGCATTGGCGTCACCATTTTCTCCCTCGTCACTGGATATGTCTGCGCTCTGAAACCCATCCGCCAATGTCGCGCGGGTAATCAAGCGGCTTCCTTCAATACGATTTCTCGCTCGGCATTTCGACGGGTACCGCGTCTGGTTTTACCAACCACCATCGCGACGACAATTATTTGGTTCCTGTGTCAGTTTGGGATTTATAAGGTGGCCAAGAGATCGGATAGTTGGTGGATTGAAGCGACGAGTCCGGATATCACGCCGTATTTTGGAGATGCGGTCAAAAGTTTGTTGTATCATTTGATTACGACGTGGACGAGAGGGTGGAATATTTATGATGGGAATCAGTGGACTCTGTTGCCGCTGTTGAAGGGAGCGATGATGGTTTATGTTTTTATGTTGGGGACGGCGGGTATGAAGGCGAGGTATAGAATGATGTCTAGTATGGCATTGTTTGTTTATTTCTATGTGGCGAATGATTGTAAGTTTTTTCTTTTTCTTTTTTGGTTTGGGATTGAATTGAGTTGGACTGCATTGGATTGGATTTTCCATGATTTCTTCTTTTTTTCTCAATGAAAATCACTCAAATACTAATTATCCCTCAGCTGCATTTGGAATGCAATTCTTCTTTGGAACATTTCTCTCCGATCTCTCTCAACATCCACCCCACATCGAGTGGCTCAAAACCGTTACATGGCCCCGCTATTACCTGGCTCCCTCACTCATTGTCCTCGGTTTAATCTTCGCTTCGTACCCTGAAGGAAAACCGGAACTCCAAGCCTGGTCACAATCCCTCTATAATCTCTCACTCTGGATTTTCCCCAACGATCCTGATGTGCCTCGTTTTTACTCGGGACTCGGTCTCGAACTCATCGCGCTGGGAATTCATTTCTCTCCCCTGTGTAAAGATTTCCTCGCGAATAAATATTTACTCTGGTTTGGCAAGAATTCGTTTGCGGTGTATTTGATTCATGGGACGCTTTTGAGAACGTTGTTGATTTGGATGCTGTATGGGGTTTCGATGCCCGAGGATTCGGTAAATGAGAATGGAGAGACGGTAAGGGGGGTCCTGCATATGTGTGGGAGGCTTAGGTGGTATAGCATGTTGTTGGTTTGGTTTGTCATTCTGTATGCGATGGCAAATGCCTGGACGAAGTGGGTGGATCCGTGGTGTGGGAAGGTGACACAGAGGTGGGAGAGATATGTTTTTGAGGAGGATGGAGCGAGAGAGGTGGTGGTGGATGCGAGGGGGAAGAATGAGGGAGCTGACAAGGGATTGTTAGGTTGAGCGGAGGCATTTGTGTGTATGTATTTCGAAAATTGTATGCTCTAGTGTGTTATACAGGAATTTTTTAGTTTTTTTTTGAGAATCTCATTTGTTGAGGTGGAATCATTGTTTGATGAATGAATATATGCATGGATTGATGGATGTATAGATGTATAGATGTACATAGGTATGTATACATGTATACATGTAAACCTTGGTGAATACAAAACAAATGGAAATTATTTACTCTCTTTCAAGGTTACTCTATTGCTCTATTGCAATTCTCATTTAAGAGAGATTTCACTCGAATTTGTGCTAAGGGAATTAAGATACTTGCTAGTGTTTGCACTTTGCGGAGGAGTAGAGCAGAGTAGACTTGGGCTTGGGCTTGGGCTTGAGTTTGGGCTTGGGGAATATTAGATGGGTTGTGAGGGATGGGGATGGGGATGGTACTGAAACTGAAACTGTATATAATAGAATGATCAAAGGGAACCAACGAATAGATAGATTACTTATATAGATTTTAAAGATTTTTTTGGGATTGGTATAGAGTGGAATGATTGGATAGATAGGTTGGGGATAGGGTAGGGGATGGGATGGTATGGTATGGTATAATATGTGATTATAGATTGTAGATATTAGATATAATAATATTCTTGTGTTGTGTTGTGTTGTTAATTCTTTTTCTCTTCTTTTCTTTTCTTTTCTTTTTTTTCACATCAGACTTGGGAATATTTTGGAAGATTGGAAAATCATTCTTTATATTCACAAGGCATATCGAATATCGAAGATTGCAAAGTTGCGAAATTGAAGATTTATAGTATAAGATCTATGGATGAAGTGGGATATTTCTCCTCTCCTCTTTCTCTACATGGAAATGAATTCTGTTATTCAGATGTAATACTAAATGAATCCTTTCATGATATTCTGCTCTTTGTGTTTTTCGGGTTTTGAGTTCTGGGTATGGGGGTAGATGGATGGATAGGTGGATGGATAGGTAGGTAGGTAGGTAGGTAGATATATAGATTGATAATGGATTCACAATTGGATATCTTAGGGTTTCGACCATGGAAAAGCTCCACAGTAGAGTATTTAACAAAACTTCAAGGTTAAGATTTACAGTTCAAAGTGCTTTATTTTTTTTATATCCATACAGGAAGTAAAAATTGCACCAGCAACTCATTCCCTTCACCACCTCTTAATTTTTCGACAGCTTTACCTGCTCATCGATGGGGCGACAGCGCTTTGTCCTTGTTGATTTGAAATCCGTTGATGCTGTGTGATTCTTGTGGTACAATCGATAGATTCGGGAAGCAGAAAAAACCAGGCTTGGTTGGATGTGGTTCAGAGAATTTTTTCGATAGTATCATGATGATCTTATATAGTATGGTAACCAAAGGTTTCTCTTTTTCGACTTTAACTTCTGATATCTCGCTTGCAAATCGACCTGCGATGAAGTCAGTTTTGAACGCTACCGAGTTTAGGATGGTGGAGAAAGGGGTTCGGAGTTGTAAATCCTAGAGACCCAGCAAAAAACAAAATTCGGCTAGAAACAATTTATTCATGTCTGTTCCCATACCGTTGGTAGTGTAAATTTTGGAAGGGGATTACTCCTTGTAGAGTCGATATGCTCTTTTTGTGTGATGATCTAGCAACGCATCTCCATGTAGTCTTGGTGAGGTGGCTCCGAGTGACTCGGAATGTAAGATTACAAATTGACCTACACTGGGCTTGTGAATTTTACACACGAGAGCAAATTCAATCTGAATTTGTGACGTGAGTAATGGTAGCTTGTGCGAAGTCTTGTTGGCGCTTCCTAGAAGCGTCGATGCTAATTGCTGGTAAGTCTACATCGGATCATAGGTAAGCGAGTTCGTGACTCGTGGGTATGGGAATCTGGCTTGCAAATTGCAATACCGCTTCTTGAAACTCTTGGTTAGGTATGAAATTTGTTCCCTAACTGTCATGGTTAGTTTTATACAGAGTGTGTGAATTGGAAAGAAAGTGGCTCACTCGATAATATAGCTCAGTCGTTGATAAATTATGTTATGTGATTTCTTTGGTACTTCCGCCACGTAGATTTACCATAAGTGTTCAATTAGCGTCGTGATATGATTTGTTCAAAGGCTATAAGTGGGGACACATTTTGATGCATTTCACGTTACTTGCTTATTCAATCATTATATAAACACATTGTTATTACAAGCGCTCAGAAGTTTTCGAATATAATTCCAAGTCCTCGTACATACTCATGACTTTCCCCCGAGCCTTCTTGTGGGATACATAGAAACTTACCATCAAGCCCTTTTCCGAAATTTCTATATACTACAAATGTATTCCCACGAAATATGATAAGTTTACGTATTCAAATAATACAAACGAGAAAATTGCAAGGATGAAATGATTAAGGGAGGTAGGCAGAATGAACTTAAAACCTTCAATCCTACATATATATACACCAGAAGGCGCCCAAAATTAGCTAGCCACCTTGGTCATCAAAACGAGTTCACATTCGCACGATTTAGATAGCTTCTCACAATACTACTTACAAAGACTTCCACGCTTCTAATTAAATTTAAATTGCTTCCTACCCCTCATAAGTTTTCCAACGACTGTAGAAGTCAGAGAATCTCAATGTTAAAAGGTGTGGCAGTACGACATCGGTAGTTGAAATACGCGTATTCAGTAATATTCGACCCGATGTCGACCCGCTAATTTGTGACTCCTAGGTTTTGGCGAATACTTGTATCTGATAGTGGTCTGACTTTTACTAAAATATTTTCTCAGATCAAGGAATATAATTTGTCGATTATTATGCCCTTGTATGCGTTTTCATGCGCCACGACTAGAATCTACATGATAATAGTATGTTCTAAAATCTATTTAACTGTTCTCTTGCTCGATCTTTTCCGGAAATATCTACATCCACTGCCTTTCATTCATGGAATGCAACAAGAATCTCGCTTTGTCTAACATGTCATTCAATCCTTTCGCCGCACCAGCATGTTCATCGCTTCCTGCGCCAGATCTCTTCGGAGTCATGATCCTCCCTTTCAAGACTGACCAAGTCACTAATTACACTCTCGTCATCTTGATGGGTCTATACATGAATGATGGAGCTGTCGAAATTCAAGCAGCTAGCTTTTGCAACTTCTATATAGTTATACTCATCCCGGTCTTAATGATACAGTCAATGTACAAGTCTACTTGCCATCTACAGAATGGAACTGTCGGATGCAAGCCATTGGAGGTGGAAGGCTGGCCTCAACTACGTAGCTTTGGCTGGCATAGCAGCAGAGATAGGTTAGGGCTACGTATCTTTGTCTATCGATTCTGGTTTGGGAACTAGTAATAGCGCGACTTAGAGCCTTTCGAGTCCGGGAATCCCAAATCGTAATCTCCTGCAAAACCTTGCCTCAAAATCTCCTAACGTCCTTGCAATTATTGGGAAAGACATCACTAACAGCTACTTTGGTACACCACTAGTCTACTAGTATTGGAACGGCTGCTATCAAAGCGGCCGTCAAGGTATGATGCTTGCTCAAAGGTTTCCTGAGGCTTTTGACGAAATCGCAGCTTCTGCACCGGCCATTAATCGGAGTGGTATATTTGTAGGCGACTTATGGGCTCATGTCATATTGAATACTATGAAATCTACTCACACATGTGCAAGATGCAAGCAATTACCGTAGCAGCTATTACAGCTTGTGATGCTAACGACGGCCTTGCTGATGAAATCGTCGCAGATCCTGATTTCTGTGGTTTTGATCCTACTACTCTAGTTGGCACCACCATAAACTGCACTGAAATCGGTGAAAACTTTACGGTATCTTCTGGAGCTGCTTATCTTACTCAGACTAGGTGGGATGGTCCTAGAAAGTCGGACAATAGTTCTCTTTATTTTGGTCAAAAACTAGGCATCAAGTGACGACACTTCTGCGGGGGGATTACTTACTCTTACCGCATGTTCAAGCAACGGAACTCGTACGGCAGATCCACTATCTCTTCTACTTCCGTGGATAGCGAAGTTTGTTCGCATAGACGACAACACCGATACCTCAAGTATAACACGCCAGGAATCTGTTCAGCTTTATCATTCTTCCATCAATGAGTGGTCTTCTATCATAAACACCAACGACCCAGACCTTTCACGATTTCTTGCCCGTGGGAGAAAACTTCCCACTTACCATGGACTGGTCAGTTAATCATTTTACGTTAAATTCTCCAAATCAATCACCAAAAAGCAACTAACAATAATACAGGCTGATGATATTACCCCTCCTAACTCAACCACGAGCTATCACGATTCCGTTACCGCGCTCGACCCAAACCTACACGATTTCTATAGAGCGTTAATGGGCTCCAGGTATCGCTCACGGCTTTGGCGGACCTGGTACTTCCACAGCTGATACCTTCTATATTGTGCGTGCTTGGATTGAGAACGGTAGTTTTCCGGATACCATGAACGCCACCTTTCCTTCAAACAAGACTACAAAGCGTACTATCTGCCCATATCCGCTCAAGTAAACCTAAGATGGTGTTGGAAATGCTACTACGACTGAGGGATTTCCATGCCAGTATATCCTGGAGAGTGTTGAGTTGTGCCGACTTGCTATTCTTGCATTAGAACATATTTCCCCTTTTTCTCTTTATCAAACTAGTTTCCCCAACACCGAGCTTTATTTCAAAATCGGCCTTAGTAATATAGAATTTGATTTTGGCGATTACCTGAAAGGCTGGTGTGGAATCACATTTTGGAAACAGGCAAGGAAGCCTCGAAGCAGAGTATTATATTCCCGATCATATGGCTGACTCCGCGGATCAATGTAAGGCTTTTGATGGGTTAAATGTTGTATTTGGCATCTAATAGCGCGGGTTGTAGAAAGATGGTTTAAACACTTGTAATTATGAATGTCACAACACGGTTGCAGTTGATTGTCGAGATCTACGTGAATTCTTAATTTGCTTTCTTGATTTAATTTCACTGAGCATATATCAGAAATCTCATTTAGTACCTCAATTGGACTAAACCAAGCATTGTTTACTTATCCCCGTGAAATCGTAGGCAAGTCAGATTATGCACCTCAAGACACTAATAGAAAGCAGAAGTTCATTCAACTTCACACCAGCGAAATCCAAATACTAGCCTAGATGTTCAAACCCGATTGATTCCCTTTACCATATTCCTACAAAGGTTTTCTCTTCATCTTGATCATCCCTCTATCACGAATGTTTCATTTCTTGATACTACCTCTATCCTCTTTCACGACTTCATCCATCCACAATTATTATTCACTCTCACAAACCAAGACTCAAATTCACAAACCCGAACCCCTCATCCCTCATTTCCGACCTTCCCCAAGTTCACAACCTAATATATCTGGTTTTTCTATGATACAACTCTCCTCACCCCACCCGAGGCCATGCGAGGCTATCCGAGGTTGACCCTTTACCCCTCCATGGAAAGTTCCCGAATCCTTTTCTTCAACAATAAATCCATTGGAACTGAGAATATCATCTCATGTCTTGTTGCATGAAGGCTGTGGCATTGAAATATTTCTTAAAAGTTGCCCGGGTGATTCACCCAAAGGAAATTTTTCTTTGAAGAAAACTCTGACATGGGGTTAGGGGAAAGGCCGAAGGCCGAGTGGTGAATAGTTGATGGATGAAAGATAAGCAAAAGGTCATCTGAGGCTGTGAGAGAAAACTTCTTGCGCTTGAAGAGAATTTGAGGTTGAAGCGGCGTGGGTGGAATTGGAAACTTGAATTTGAAATTTAGGCCATGTGTTGCGCTTGTGCTGTTGAATATTAGAGTTGAAGATGGCGCTAGAATCTGTAATTACCCTTTCAGGATATCAATTTTATTAGTCTTAATTATCAAATATGGATCCCAAGGCTATGTAGAGTATATTTATCTTTCGATGAGGGTATATCAAGAAGTCAAGATACCGCAGAAGCAGATCATCCCGTGAAGATATTTCAGGGGAGACGTAAACACCGAGAATCAGCATTTCGAAAAAAAAGTTTTTCTCTATGAAATGGAAAATTATCAGATAGATTATCTAGATTCTCGAATACAGATTTAGATGATTAAAATAATTATTCCTCAGACTTGAATCTAAAGACGTAATTATACTCGAGTAAGGATTTAGAAAATCTAACTTAAAGAGTATGTTCTGCTTTACTTCAATATAATTCTGGAAATATTGATTTCAAGAACTTGGAAATACTTGAAATAGTTAGAAGACATGGGAAATGAGTTAGAAAAGACTTTCAAAATACTTTGTAATTGAATACAGAGAAATAGATACTATATAAAGATATTTACTTTTAAAGATAGCTCGTTTTATACTTACAGAGACTAAACTTAATAAAAACTTGAAGTTACTCTTTTTTTCTCTTAGTATCTCCTTTTTAAAGGGATAAATAGTTCTTTATGAATATAGTAGAGAAAATTCCTTTCAAACTGTATAAAGTTCTCTACTTCGAGTATATCTAAGAGAGATTAGAGTTTATCTTATTTCTTAGAGTAAATTACTCTCATAATCTATACAGACTATTTAATTACTCTTATGCCCGTTAGATTTCATAAAAGAATCTATTCATTCTAAAATAGATTCTATAGATATATTTATCTTTGATTTTCTCATAGAGAAAATTAGAAAAGATTAATATTAGCTAGAATCCACATGGAATCTAGAGAGTATAATAGTCTTTAAATGACTTTTAAGGAACATAAAGTTTAATTTATTACATTTATTGATATATCATATTTTTCATAAATGAAACTCTGGTTGTATAGATATAGATAGTGAATTCATTACTTGAAATAACATTACACGAGAAATAACGAAGTAAGATGAAGGGGTTCTAGTAATAGAATTAGGAAACATTTGAATTTAATTATTCTTTTATTCTATTAAATGTAGAATCTCTATATGAATCTAGAGAAAGTAGAATATAGATCGAAACTAAACTTAGAAATAATAATACTTTTAATTAGTTATGTATAGCTAAAAAAAAGCTCTAAAGTACTGGAGCTTTCTAGATAGTTTTGTATTACTTAGCTTAAAGCGAGATAAACATCATTAAATAGGTAACGATATTACTCTTTTAAAACTCAATTGAAGTTCTATTAGATTAGACTTAGTAGTCTAGAGGGTATTCAAGATATAATATATGTTATTAAGTGATTCAAGGATATATCTACATGCTAATAATAATGATTGATTTGTAAAGAACATCTTTAAGGTATTAATTGGCTTTACTCATTCTTTTCAGCTCTATCAACTACTGCAATCATGAAAATAATACGTAATAATAATCGTAATTAGATGGCTCTATAATCTAATCGAGTTAAAATATGAATTTCTGAGCGATTCGAACGTGGAAATAAGCCGCATCTTCAGTCATTGAGTACTTGGAGGCGCAGTCCAAGCAATACCATCAGCTATCAAGGTTTCCATTTGTAAATGAGCTACTCAAAGAGTTCTCAGCCGCGTGACGGGAGTTTGCGTGATTTAGAGAAGAGTTAGCGTCGACTTTAGCCTCGGGACTCGGCTTAAGCAGCGAACAACATCGTATCATACGATATCTAAGCTTTATTATTGGCCATTGAATGATTTAGACGCGTGTTGAAGCTTGTTTTGACCTCAGTGCATGATTTGAATGATGGGGAAAGTCACCTTCAACAGAATTGAAGCAAGAGTGTACATGCTAGGTAGAATTAGATTGAATCCGGTTCATGACAAAAAGTGAATGATTTATTTCATCATTTGAACATACTTTTGCGCAGTATTATTGGTCATTCCAGGCATTTCTAGCCACAAAACAGGCCATTGAGTGATCTAAATACGTCTCGTCGCTTCTAGTGATCTTGAAGAGCAGCAGAGAGAATTTTGTTGAATAAAATCGTGGCAGGAGAGCAGTTTTGGATGGGGTCATCAAACAACCTACTTTATCGCATAAGGTGAATGATTTCATTGATCACTTGGAAGTCAAATCAAGCTTTAGTGCAGGCCACTAGGCGATATTGAGGCGGCTCAGCCTTAGAAAAATAAGTCGTTTAAAGGTTTAGCGGCGTTTTGAAGCTCATTTAGGCCCTGGAAATGGATTTTGGCGGCATAAGATACACCCCTGTATACATCGCTGCCGTAATAATGGTCATTTACTAGTTTAGACATGAATCAACTGTTTCTTTGACCTCAACAATTGAATCAACGGCAAGGAAGGTTCCGTATAGTAGATTTGAGGCGGGGTTAATGGTCTAGCTTGCTGAGATTTCCAATCAAGACTTCTATTTAAGCTTCCCCCATTGATCTGTAAACCTGTTCCTGTTTCTTCTTTCCTACATACTATTCCTCTTCCTTCAACCATACCCTTCTTTTCCCTTTCAAGACCCCTCTTACTACAAGATACTTCAACTAGAACGTATCTTTCTTTGTCTACCCTTGTGTTTCTTCAAGGAGTCCCGTTCTTCCAACCATCCTCGTTACTAGAAGTTCTTCTTTCTACGGCATTCTCGATCTCGGAATCGACGTCTAGTTGCTCATATCGCACGAGGTTTTCACAGTAAGTATCTTCTAGCCAATTACACGTACTTCCTTTGTCTTTTTACTAACTATTTTACTCTCTAGACCTTGAATTTCAGATTCAGCGTCGTTGAACTACATTTGTTCTCCCACAGTAAGTTTCTCTTGGTTAGATAAGGCAATTTCATTGAGAATTTGCTAACTATTGTGCTCTCCAGTCCTTCGACTCTCCAACGTACATCCTCCTATCTACCTTGAAACCTCTCTCGAAACCCCTCCTACCAATTTTACAATGGATCCGTATCAGAATCAAGGCTATGGAGGCAACCAGGGCTGGACTGGTGGTGCATGGAACCCTGCCCAGCATGGGTACAATCCAAACAACAACTGGCCACCACAACCTCCACAACAACAACTCCCACCTCCCCCTCAGCACAATATGCAGGTGTCATCTGCTCTGTTCTGCTGCGGTAACTGCCAGCGCGTTGCTGCTCCACCCCAACCGAGCGTTCATGCATATACCACGCGCTTGGCCTTCTTCGTTGCGCACATCCTGCATCCTACGGTAGCATCGTACACCCAGGTGCCTAACCACAACCAGCATCCCAATCACTTTGCTAGTGACATACCACTATCTCAAGCAATTCCCTCCATTGGAGGTCATGCTGGTCAAGGTCAAGGTCAAGGTACCAATGCCCAGCAGATTGCACAGCAAGTGGTCCAGCAGCAAGGTGGTCAGCAACAGCATGTTCTCATGCAACAAGCTCCAACCGGACCTGCTGCGGGTAGCAGTACTCATTACACTGCTTTTGCTGGTAGTAACCATCAACCTGGCTTTAATCAGCAAGGAAACTACCAAGCTGGTGGTGGTTATGCTCAACACAATGCTACACAGCAACATCCTCACCAAAATGGACCACCTAGCAATACATCCCAAGCTATTATTGGTCCCATCATACATGCTGGATCCTCTTATAGCATCGATCCAACCACTGCCATCCCTCTTCCGCGCTTTCTTCGACCCAACTTTCAGCTGAATGTCAAGTTTCGCCTTGAACGCTTCCGTGTTGACCCTCCGCAACAGCCTTTTCAGTATGGAATGTCAAATCCTCAAGGTTTCACTCCCTACCAGCGCTCACCGTACATGAATCCTTACCAGAACACTGCTATCTCTCCCTCCACCAATGTCCCTAAGCCTAGGGACAACATGGAACTTATCTGGTACTACTGGCCAGTTCAGCTCGAGGTTCCTCTCTGGGCTAGGGGTCAAAACACTCTGACTTCTGCACCAGACATTGGTGCTCAGCTCATTCGAGAGGGTATGCAGATCATTAACGGAGAGCGCTGGGGATTTATCCAGCATCAAGAGAGTCCCGAGGGCTTATGGCACAAGCGCCGCTCGTACAAGATTCTCGAGTGTCCTGTTCATGGAATGCTCTGGAAGGTCACTGTCTTCGTTCGTCGTGGTTATTAGACTGTTTTAGAAGGTATTGGGTCGTTTTTAGGCCTTGATTCTTGATTTCTCAGGGTATGATGTCCGGATGTTTACTTAGAGCATCTTTCCTGTCATCATGGGAAGGAAGCTTTGAAGCTTCTTCATGGATAGTTTTCAGCTATGTTTCAGATTTTTGGCTTATTTTACGACATTAAGCATGCCTTTCTACTACTCTACTTCACGGATGATGCACTACTCTGGCTTTTACTACTGGTTTTACCTACTGGCTTTCACTTCTCGATTTCGATGATATGATTTTGCTGATTGCATACTCATCATTCGACTTTACTTCACGGTTTTTACTCCTAAATGTCATTTTATGGCTTCTATCTGATGGTATTGCTTCTTGCATACCGCTTTCTCACGATTAGTTCGGAAAATTCTACTCTTTTGGGCTTTCTAATACATGGATGTTCTACTCCATTGACATAGCTCTTCATCCTTCATCAACCCCTTCATTCATGGTCAACCCCCTTCATCAATCATCGCCAATCATCGCCTACCCTGCCCCTTCATTCATCCTACCTTATCCATCAAACATCAAACGCACCTGCGACATCAGCCACACCTCATCGTGTATGCATTGGTCAACACTCTTCATGCATCAACTTTATTTGGGTAGATCATGGTCTACTATCTTGATCTTTCTGACCAAAATTCCTCAAGTTCCTTGGTGCTACTCATACATCACGCATCACCATCTAGAATTTTTCGGTTTGTATCTCTTCGATGCTGTTTTGGTGTTCACAATTCATCAGCTGCTATCTTAATTTCATTTGCTGACAATTGGTGGTTCATTGCATTGGGATTTGGCTACAATGCATCATCATTCAGCATACTTTGGGGTGGATGTCACTAATGGTGCTTTGGTTTTAATGTTCTCAGCGACGGGTATCGTTGTCTTTGGGGTGAGTGTGATACCTTCATCGTATGGAGACTGGTTTTAATTGATGACCATCGTGTTACCTTTGGCTGAAACCTCATCAATGCAGCTTTCATCTTCATACTATCAGAGAGTTCTTTCATCATCTTTGGTCTGGATATCATGCACTTGTTGAATCGTGGATGAACTTTATTTATGATGAATTTCTCCTTCTCCAGATAACATGACATCGATGTTCATTGCTGGCTGAAATCTTGCTGACATTCATCACCTTTTTGCTTGATGGTAATTCGCCAATGATCCTTCTGGTATGAAACTCTTTACACCATACATCTCTCCGTCTCAAGATGGTCCATCTGTGTCACTCACTCGACTTCAACACGCATTTCATGTCCAATTCCTCGTCGTTGGATGGCGTTCATGGTTGTTCTATGCACTCTGGCACAAGATACATCCTCAACTTGCTGTCACTGGATGGAACTGCTTTGTTGTGTGCCTGTGATTGGTCTTTTTCCACCACATACCTCTCCATCTCTGGACAACATGTTACTAATGTTCACTGGGGACTGGTACTTCGACACCTTCAATCCTTGACCTATCATCCATTAACACTCATCTTACTTCGGCAATGTGCATGAGAGATTCATACATTGATCTGATACCTGTCATTTTCGATCTAGCGTCCTATCATATCACCAATACTTTACTTCGATCCAGCTCTTCACGGATACGATTTCAATTTCTTACGATGGTATGCATTGCATTGACAGTTTCGATCCAGAGAATGATCTGTTGTTGCGCGCTATTTCTCCTCCTTGTCACACACAACAGAGATATCGATTCCAATCTCCTTCGGATGTTTTGCACCGGGTGTTTCATTCTCAATGCGACAACAAAGACCACGATTTCCGGTTTCCTGAGACGTTTACCATGATATTTTAGTGCAAAATAGCACATTCTACTCATCTCCGCTTATCTTCTTACCCACTAGGGGCCTTTTTAGTAATCGTCTTTCATTTCTCTACCTTCACATTTTCCTTATTTCCTTCATACTCGTGTTTTCAGGGCTGGATGGATGATTAATATTGAGGTTTTGGAACTAAACAACTATGCGGGTGTTCTAAAATAACGAAATTTGACACTGGGACATGTCGGGAGGATTTCTTTGCGAACATACTTTAGGGAATTTACTATTCCACCAACTTTTGAGTGTTTTGATGACTTAGTGACTTGGTGACACGGTGATCATTGATACTATCGCATCTAAGCACACAAGGTAAATAAATAACCACATGAACAGAATCAAGCATTCCAAATTCTCTTTCCACAACTCTATCATCGTACCTTACTGAATTTAACTAGTAAGCAAAGAACACCATGACATGCAACTGCCAGCGGATACAACACCTTTATTTTGAAGAACAACACATCACCATTCCCATGAAACACACCAAATACTTGCCCTTAACACCGTGGAAACTACCATAGTCCTCATGCCTATCCGCACGATCTGTCTGCTCAATATTACAGATCTCACACCACCCCCTCCCCCCCACAAATCTACGTCAAACATCAAAATTAGGATCCCGAACTCCCCCCCCCAAAAAACAACCATTCTCCTCGCTCTTCACAAACCCCCAACATTGAGAGATAACCGCAAATCTAAGCACCAAAAAAAACGAATAGAACATGAGCCTCCCAAGAACGCGCTCCAGCACTCAAATCCCCCTTTGAAGTTCTAGAATCCTCGCACCCCAAAATCAACTCCTATGCCAACGAACTTGAATACAGATATTCTACACTTGTCTATCCGTATGAGATTTTCCGTTCAATTCTCGCGAGCCTTCCACTTCCAAAACATGATACTAACCTCGACTTCAAGGTCTCTTCCGAATAGATTTCAATTACTGATGATCGAAGAATATGTAGGTAGCTTATTCAAATTTTCAGGCTTTAGATACCGCAAAAGTAGGTTTCGCACTGTCAAATACATGGATTCTTGTATACAGCAGTCTGCTCAAGAATTACCGCGCTCCGCGGAAAAAGTTCCAGTTAATAAAAGTTAAAAGTGGAAGTCCGTTGTGTTGACGTGATGTCACAGATGTGTACATAGTCAGTGCAGTAGAGGTTAGGTAGACTGAGTCACAATCACTGCCCAGGTGTGCTCAGAGACGTTTTCTTCTATCGACGAGAAACTGTCGGGACGTCGATCATGTGATCAAAGAGGGCACTGTATTAGCTAGCGTCGCGCTAGCGCTTCCCTATGTCAAGTACTAGCTTCCCATAGATAATGATGATCAAGAACCATACAACCACAATAGAATTAAGTACTTACACTTATCAACTAAGTTGATACCAACAGAAACCCATATAATTCACTGTCCAGTCTTTAATTCATAGATGATAACTCATATAAATCAATACGAATAATCAAGCTCTTTATCCAATACCTCGATGATTTTTTCCAACGTACATACCGGATTAGATGTCTCGAACATGATAATCGGTCACCTCTAACTCCGACAAGTAGTTACACAATGCATCGGTCCCCATAATCTGAATCTCCAAATGAATCTGCCCAGAATTACAGCTCTTCCAAATTTCTAGTACGTGGTCAGTATGTTTAACATTTTCCCTTCGCTCTCCTCTATCGTCCTATCGCACGTTTCCTGAAAATTCTTTCTCGTCTGATCCAGATTCATCTCTTTTCATAGTAGAGAGAATCTAATCTTCTAGAACATATGTTTCTCTTTGTCCCTAGACTAAGGATCAAAGAAAAGAGATTTGATTTTCGAACACTTTTACGTTTCGTAGATAATTAAATCTCATACAAGTACTCGAAATTCGTACAACCCCGATACCCGATACTCCCTCTCGTTCATCCCCTCTTTAGCAAAAAAAAAGGAAAGAAAAAGAATATCCATCGATCACAAAATCAAATCAAGCCCTCAACATCAACAAATCCATACGTCTAGCAAAGATTTCTTTTGAAAGAAAAAACATAAACAATCATCCAAATGCACTTCCCCCTCGAAACCCCCGCTTCCAAAATATTCACTTCCAATCTTCTCCCTTCTTCCCTTACTGAAATACTTCTCACTTCCACTCCACTCCACTTCTCTTTTTCCTTTTCTTTTCTTTTGCTTCCCCGTTTTTAATCATAGAAATTAAAGGCCAGGAACGAAACAACAAAACAACTATTCACACTATCCACATCATCAACCAAACCGATTTCCAACCATCACTTTCCCCTCTCCGAGTCTTCCAGTCTCCAGTCTCTACTCTGCCCATCTATCTACACTACCAATCTTGTACCATGTCCATCTCATACCAAATTCCCATTCCCATCCCATCTTCTCACACCCATTACCCATTACCCCCTCTCCACCACCCCCTCTCCACCACCCCCTCTCCACCACCCCCTCTCCACTATCCCCACCACCCAATCCCAAACCCCCACAATCCAAATCCCTTCCTCTCCTCTCTCACATCAACCCCACTCCCCACCCCAAGTTGCCCCAACTCTCCCCAACTCTCCCCAACTCTCCTCAACTCTCCCCAACCTCCTCCCCTAAACCCCATTAAACCATACAAATTCCAAAGACCAACCAATGCCTTGCACCACTCCAAGCCTCAAGTTCTAGATTTACTGTTATATTGTAAAAATACTCAAGTACCCGCGTACACAATTATGTATACAAAACTCACAAAATACAAAGTAAACGAAATAGACAAAACATAACCATTCAAATACCAACCTACTACCAGCTCAAGAACATATTCACGACATTCACATGATTCAGAACCTTTTCACAAGCGAGTCCAACAAGTAACAGACGACACTTCTTATACACAGCTTATGGAATATATTCTTATAGATGCATACCCAATGATCCCCAACTATTCTTCCATACTATTCCTTCCTCTCCCCTCCCTTTCTCTACCCCTCCTTCTCCCAAAAACCTATAGAAAAAATGTCCAGATTCCATATCACCTACTTGCCCACCCACACATACATGCAAGTACGCAAGCATACAAGCAGACGCGCAGCCAGGCAGCCCGCCAGTTTCCAAGAAACCCAGAAACCAAGCAAGCAGCGCAAGAACAAGCAGGAGTAGAAGAATCCGCCCTACAACCATCTGCCTCCACACTTTTAAGCAAAGTAGGTTCCAGCAGATGATTGCTCTCTTTCTGTATCCAGAGGACAAAGAGACTTATTTTTTCGAGGGGTGCTTTGATATACCGCATGGATTACAGAGTTTCAAGGAATGGTCTCGCCTTGTACTCCACCTTGCCTTGCGGAGGGGGTGTCGGGGATGCATGAAATGGGTGGGATTTTGGCACGTTGGAATTGATGAGGAATGAGATGTGTGAGGAATGTGTGAGAGGTGACATCATATCAAAGTGCAGAATATTTCATCACTAGGCGCGGGCGAGAATCAAATGGCAGAAAAAGTGAATGAGAAGACAAAGAAAAAACAAAAAAGGGAAAGAAAAGGGGAGACTGGAAATACGACTATATTTCCAATCAGACATCACGGGGTATCTATCTTTCTCTTCATCGTCTCTCATATCTTGTCCTATCCGTCCCTCTTTCATCCATATACTACCATTTTCCCTTCCCACCAAACATTAAACCTCCACCCGATCTTTCCTTATTTTCCATCCTCGCCAATGCTCTATCGATATCATTAACATCCAATTCACCACTTCCTACCGCTATCATTTTATCATCCGTCATCTCCTCATCTTCATCTTCTCTTTGCACCAATTGTAATGCGTATGCGTTTTGATTTGGTTTCGGCGCTACAGATTTGCCTCCAATGAAAATGATAAACCTATGTTCACCAATTATGAAAATATCGGATGGTATCTCGGACCTGGTATGTGGTGAAATTGAGGACTTGGGAGCTTGTTCGATACCAATACAACGTTCGCCCAATAAGTCCACATTTTCCAACTTAATGGGACGGGAACCAGGAGATGTGTTGAAAATATTTGTTGAAGATTGACCTTTGCGAGGATTGGCTGACCAGTATTTTGAGAGAGAGGGAATAAGGGTGTAGGAATCACCTAACCAGAACAGAATAGATTCTTCAAATGCTAAATGAGATGCCACGGATGGTATCTCAAGTACTGATATTTTTCCGCGGACTGGACCAGTGGGCTGAATCTTATTGCTGAATAGATCGGTTGTTTTACGCGTTCCAGGAGTCATGGGAGCGAATTTTGATTGAGAGATTTGTGGAGGGCCAGTTGTTTTTGAGTTAGATTTGGCTGCACCTTCGACATAGCCTGTAAGGGAGAACTCTGATCGTGAACCTCCTTTTATCGATTGTTGACCAAGGACACCTCTTTTCGCTCCTGGTCCTACACCATTCATATCCCACACACCCCATTCTCCGTCACTCAGTAGTACGAGAACTGCTTTGCCACCATATACCCATTTTGCATCTACAATCGATTTTCGACCAAACCCAGAGTAAGTATTCTTGTGCGATGCCTGGGAATCGGCTTTGTTGCTCTTGAACCCGGGGTACAAGGAAATGAGCCAAGATCCTTGCTCGGCGATCGCGCTCTCAGGATCTTCCGAAGAATTAACCAGAAGCTTGTAATTGTAAATTCGGCAAGTGCCTAGATTATCGGCGACAAGCAAATGATTTGAGTGCTGTTCTAAGAATGATGGATTGAACGAAATGCTGACTGCTGGAGATGACATGTAAACCGATTGGAAGGGTGGCACCATGGTTGATGAAGGAGGTATTGGCAGTGGTATGCGCCATAGCTGTAACAATCCAGTGATTTCTCTTGAATGCGAAGCTACTATAATTTGAGTTCCTAATGCAGTGCTTGAATCGTCTTTCGTGGAAGCCTGTTTTCCTTCAAAATCAACCGTCATAGATGTTCCATCAGAAGTCTTCTGGTGACCAGTCAAGATAATCATAGTCTCTCCCCATTTTCCATTTCCGACATTCGCTATCGCGGGGGTAAGTCGAAATTCATCACGGTCCTTGCTAAGAGGAGACGGCGGTGTGAGAGGTAATGTGATTAGCCGAACAGTATTATCACCGCAAGCTGCAGTGAAAACAATTTTTTGTTTCAATGGATCAATTCCGCGCCAGGGAATGCCATCCGCTTTCAGTGTGGAGCTTGGCAAAAGGCTAATGTGAAGAACATCGGTTCCAAATTGTAAATCTAGAGTCTGCAAAATGCTCGGGTATGGCCTCCTTGGATCGATTTCCTCTTCCTCGTCTTCAAATTCTGGTTTATCTTCGAAAGGTGGTTTTGAAGGTTCATCTTCATCTGAGTCGAGAGAAATGACTTTGGTCGCACCATTGGTTTGTGTAGTCTTTGGGCTTATCTCTCTTTGTAATTTGAAAGGCCTACCACCTTTCCAGATTATTCTCACTCCATCTTCGTTGCCTTGTAAAATTATCGTTGATCCATTTGGTGAAGGTAACGGGTAGATCTTAGTGGTATGAATTCGATGCGGTAGTTCGTAACTATTGATGTTAGAAATGATATTTTCTGTAGATTGATTTGAAGCTACCTCAATTGCGTATTTTGCGAATTCTTTGAAACTCTTGGATGGGGGAACCCGGGCGCCATGGCTCGGAGATGAATGGCTGAGACTTGTTGAAAATTAATTAGATATTATGAGTGACTGATCAGAATGTGTTTGTTGCCAGCGATAGATTGTAAAAGATTTTGTTAGAATTTTGCTTGAAGTTTTGACATTTGCTTGCTTCTCCAGTCGCGACAACAAATTGCGCTTGATAGCAACACGGTCAATCGCGTACAGTTTCATCACACGTGATCCGAGCGGCCGCATGTTGGATTAGCCGTTGTTAATCCGGAGGAGCTTAGATAAGCTTTGGAATTTTGAAGCCCAGACAATTTTGGAGAATTGTTGAATGTGGATTGAAGTTCACCGGGGAAGATTTCCTTCTCAAGTCCCGAAAGTCTAGAATCCCCTGAAACTTCTCCATGTTCTCCATAAATAAAAATTGAAACGACGTTATATGATATGATAGGATATCTGCGGGTCTCGGCTTAAAACATCACCGTCTTCAATATGAAGCATTGAAGATCTTACATTCATTCACCTGAGGCATATCAGTTGCGACTTCAATTGAGGAAGACTGATTGAGATTCTATGAAGGAGACGTGAAAACTACTAGGTAGGGACAGAAAGCCACACCGATACGAATTTCGTCTTCAACTTGAACAAACACAAACACAGACACGTCAAGTCCTTTCCTTGCCACGTGCTTGCATTAGTATCGTCTTTTCTTCGGCTCGACATAGTGGCTATCGAGTTTCGATACAAAGTATTGAAGATCATCAGATCAAGCTCCTGCATTGGTGTCGTCTTCTCTTCGGCACACGGTTTCGCAACTTTTAAACTTTTGAGCGAAGCTTTATCGAATCGTGGATATCATCCTGACCTCAGCCTTTTGAGTCATTCGACAAAAGCCTTCTGTGAATCTGTGATTAATCATACTTAACATGGGCCACTGGTGGGCTAAAGCCCTTATCAAGTTATCATTGACAGAGCGGATGTGTTTTCTTTCCCCTTCCCCTTCGCATGCACCCAGCAACCCAGCAAGTACTGAAGCTACCTAGATTGGCGGTTCGAACGGATATCGGCACCAAGCTTGGCATATCGTCTCCCCTTCCAATCCCACTCACTCACTGTACAGTGGTGAACCTATCAATCATCACACCGTCTTCTACAATGAATCACACCACCGAGATCTTCTCAACAACGCCATTTGATATTTATCCGTATTATATTACATATTGCATGTTGCATATGTGCATCAGGACTTCCGATCCCCCTCCTCCCCAAAGTATCGAAAGATATTCAATGGCCCATGTACTTTTGATGGATGCTTCTAAGCACGATTCTCTCTCCCCGTAGAGAATCAGATTTTGATCAACCTCACGTAAAGTGTTTGAGTGCTTACACGAAGTTCGTATCAAAAGTGGAAACACGAAATGAAAATACATGACAGGTCTCGGACAGTCAGCATATGATAACTTAGCCACCAGTTTTTCCTCACTCGCGAGTCACCACCTCGACTATCTCGCGGAATCCTCGACCACTCACTCCGTACTAGGTAGGTACTTGTCCCAGGTACTGCTCTATCTTTTGAGCAAGATTTGCCTAGCGGACAAAAAAAAGCTTGAGCGGAATTAGTGGCCGCGATGGATCTGCACACTGGAACCGGGGTAGGTACCAGATTGCCTGATTGCGAAGTTTGTCATCTCGACCTTTAAAGATCCTCAATGCCCACAAATTTTCACATGATGGATGCATTCGCTTTTTCTCATTCATAAATGATTGCCTCTCCATCGAAAAGTGGCTTGCAGTTCTAATATCTTTACTTACTTACTTACTCACTACTGTTCGTAGTATTTCTTAATAAATCAAAGTTTCATGAGTAGAATATCAAAGCGCATTGTGCACCTCTTCCTAAGTACGTTTGGGTGACAAGAATAAGGAGAAGACTTATTTTCCCACAAGTCTTTGCACTATCACTTCGATATGACGGACGATACAGGCCTTGAGAAGGATGATCTCCATGATTTCAAATCCTCAAATACAGCTTCTGTAACTCTCGCATCTTCACTATCAGATCATGAAAACCACTACCCTCGGCTCTCGCATGCTCCTTCTATCACATCTTTATCATCCGATTCGATTCATAGTGATCCTCTTGCTCCTCTCGAACACGCTCTCACACCGAATCTTGAAACGGTTGCCGAACAACTTGCACATGCTCAATTGAGTTACACGAGGACCGGTACATCATACGCGACTACTGGATCACGAAACCCATCATTCGAAGTTGATTTTGAAGACAATGATCCTGATGATCCCAGAAATTGGCCTTTGTGGTATCGATCTTATACAATTTTTGCCGTGAGTTTTGCGACATGGTCTACGGTTTTGTATAGTTCGTCCTATACATCCAGTATGCCAGGAATGATGAAAGAATTCTCCGTCACCAGTGAACCATTGGCGACATTGGGTGTGACGACATATTTACTAGGGTTAGCGACTGGTAGTTTGGTTCTTGCACCATTGAGTGAGATTTGGGGTAGACGACCAGTTTATATTGGATCTTTGGCTTTCTTCTCTTTGATGGTTCTACCGTGTGCTTTAGCAACTTCTTTAGGGGAGGTCTTGGGTGTTAGGTTTGTTGGGTACGTTATAAAGCCGTTCGTCACGTTTCCTCGATACTAATATGGATACAGAGCGCTTGCAGGTGCTGCTATGATTTCAAACTCCCCTGGAACAGTTGCAGATATCACAACCGACCAATATCGTGCATTGGTTTTTAGTATCTGGAGTATCGGGCCAATGAATGGTCCAGTAACGGGACCTCTTATTGGTGGTTTTGCTGCAGAATACCTAGGGTGGAGATGGACAAATTGGATTGTGATGATACTTTCCGGATGCGCTTGGATAGCGTGCGGATTTGTCAAGGAGACTTATGCACCAGTCATTTTGATCAAGAAAGCAGCGAAAATGCGAAAAGAAACGGGCGATGAGCGATATTGGTGTCGATACGATCAAAAGAAAAGCTGTGAGTGAATGGTGACATTTTTATCTATTGACAGACACTGACTTTTGATTATAGTCTTTGAGATCCTAAAGATCAATCTTTCTCGACCATTTGTCCTAAGTTTCACCGAGCCAATTCTTTGGTTTTGGAATACGTATATTGCTGTAAGTTTTCTCATAACTTATTAGCTTCGTCAACTTTGGTACTGTAATATCAAGTTTCCAATAGTCCAGACTGCAGATTCATAGTTGGAGCTCTCGGTGTCTGAAAGCAATTCAAGATTCACAATGGATCACTCTCTCGAGCTGTCAAGACGACTTGCTTGAATCCAGACACTGAAAGTATCTTATTGTCGAAACTATCGTTCGGGTTATTGGGAACTCTACCTGATATACAAGAATAATTGAGCCATGATGCTTATATCACGGGAGCAATTTATACTAATCAGTACGCTTAGATCATCTATGGTATCCTTTATCTTTGTTTCGTCGCATACCCGATAATTTTCACAGACATGCGTGGATGGAGTCTTGGCCAGACTGGTCTTGCTTTCCTAGGAATCGGATTAGGAACCATGCTCGGAATTATCTCTGAACCACTCATTCGCAAAATGATCAACTCGCACAAGAAAGACCCTGAGACCGGAAAAGTCCCGCCTGAAGCTTCAGTCAGCATTATTTGTATAGCAGCTGTCTTATGTCCCATTGGTCAAATCTGGTTTTCTTGGACTTGCGTTCCCATCACGATTCATTGGATTTGGCCTATTCTTGCAGGAATACCTTTTGGGGCAGGGAATACTTTGGTATTCATCTACGGAACAAATTATCTGGCCGGCTCATATGGTATTTATTCGGCATCAGCATTGGCGGGAAATAGTGTGGTCAGGTCAATTGTTGGAGGTACACTACCATTGGCTGGGCCGGCGATGTACGGCGCGCTTAATCCGCAATGGGCTGGAACTCTCCTGGGATTAGTACAGGTCATACTCATTCCAATTCCTTTCATTTTCTATAAATGGGGATCCAAGATTAGAGCGAAGAGTCCGTTGATCAAACAAATGAGGGAGGAACAGGAGAGAAATGATAAGAGAGCTGCTAGGGCGAAGAGAAAGGAGGAAAAGAAAACGGCGATGGATACAGAAAATGGAGGAGTGATGAGAACAAGCGAGAAAGACATGGAGAAGGGGGATGAGGTTGTGACTGGGATGGAAGAAAAGGCGTGATGGCATGAGTGTGGATGATCTTCGAGATGTGTCGATAAGGGATGAGTTAATGATTGTAAAAGTGATATACATGTGCGGATGATACCCAACGATAGAAAATAATAGAATAATGTTTGAACTTATGGTATTTCGGAATTGCATTTCGAGTATCTTTGATTCATGTTGGGTCTGCAAAATGGGCAGAGACAACCGAATGGTCATCTGTAGGTCAATTGGGTATGGTATGAATGGTCAGCCACCAATAATCACATAAGTATCATTCAGCCCTATGAATCGAAATGAATGCGCGAGAAGAGTGGGATTGATCTGAAATAACGGGTTATCGAAATGATATTATTATTCCCCAAAATCCGAAATACAAAATTCAGAATTTAAAATGAACTATAGTCCAGACGTCTGAAGACACGGGAGGATGGTTCATCAGCCTTATGGAGTCTCTGAGACAGTCGGTAGGTATCAAGAGCGCTAGACTTCGGTAATTTAAAATGCTGGGATAGTACGATATAAGATTGTGGAGGCTGAGTGAAAAGTTTTCGAGAGAAAGATTATAATAATTCGAGTGATATTGGTAATGTGATGGAGCGAGAAGTATAAGGAGATAAAGATGTAAATGTGATGAGTTTCATCGTGTAATCAGTTTGGCGTGAATCAATATAAAGGGGTTGTGGTGAATAGGTAGCGGGAAAATACTATGAAGATCGGTTCTTGATAGTACCTATGTATAGGTATATACAAGGCTGAGGTGTATCAAACCTTATTCATATAGGATCAACCCGGTACTACTACTCACTTATAATATCATTCAAAACTAGATATTATAGATCAACCGTAAGTTTCTATTGAGTATCAACCAATGTACTATAATAGATGTAAAGGATTGTTGTTGTCCTCCCACCCATATCCACATCCACATCTAAATACATCCACATCAAACCTTCAGCCTTACTTATACTAACTAGCGCAAGCGACAAACTAAACAAAGAATACAAAACAACACCTTCTACCTTCCACCTTTTTCTTTCCTTCTCCCTTCTTCTCTACACACGCTCAATTTCAACGGTACTCTCCCGAAAATCCCTTCATCAGTGTCAAGACAATTATACACACAATTTAAAAGATCTTCTTCTTCATCGTACGGTCGACTTGACGAAAATCAAATCGAGAAATTACATAAAAAAAACATTTGTTGATCTATTTTGACATCATCTCAATAACCTAAACAAAATAGCCTTACCAATTTTTTCTCCACAAATTTCTCGCACAGTCACCGCCCACCCACAACGAACAACAACATCAATCTCGAGATTTTCGAAGAACTCATTCGATTCACTTCCATCAAGACAACTTCCCATTAAAAGGATTTCGTCTCGACATTCAAGCCATCTCGAATCCAACCCCTAAGGACATCCCGCACGACAAAGAAGACTTTACAATATCCACAATTTGTTACCGAAAAGAATTTTACTGTGACTTTCATTAGCCATGGCAGTTCCGACACAAATTGCATACAGAACACTGAAGGGGATTGGTATCTTGGATGCCGCACCCGTCTATCAACCTTTGCCTGGTTTCCAGAGACCCGAAGGTAACTCTCGCTGCTGTACCTATTCGCCATGCGGTCGGTACTTTGCTTGGGCTTCTACTGACGGAGTGTCTGTCATTGACACAAATGCTGGTCGCATCATCACTACCCTTCCTACACCGAATGTTTACGAATTGGGCTTCTCTCCCCTCGGTTCATACGTCATTACCTGGGAAAGACCCTCCAAGGACGAGAACGGTGATGCGGTCAAGAACTTGAAGATCTGGCGTACGGTGGAGGAAATCGCGGAGGGAGCTGAGAAGGAAGTTGTTGGGAGATTTGTGCAAAAATCGCAAACCGGCTGGAACCTTCAATATACTTTCGATGAGAAATATTGCGCCCGAAATGTTACGAATGAGGTTCAATTCTACGAAAGTGGAGATTTGCGTACAGTTTGGAACAAGCTTCGTGTTGAGGGTGTTGCGGATTTTGCAGTTTCTCCCGGAAACAACTATTCTGTAGCTGTCTTCGTTCCAGAGCGCAAGGTATATAATGTTGAATTTTTAAGTTGAGAGGTTTGCTAACAGATCACATCAGGGTCAACCATCTTCCGTTAAGGTTTTCAACGTTCCTCAATTCAATGCCCCGGTTTCACAAAAGACATTTTTCAAGGGCGACAAGGTTCAATTGAAGTGGAACCAATTGGGCACAACTTTGATTGTTCTCGCTCAAACAGATGTTGATAAGTCGAACAAGAGTTACTACGGAGAGACTACATTGTATGTGTTGAGCGCAAATGGTGGATTCGATTCTAGAATCACTCTTGACAAGGAGGGCCCAATTCACGATGTCTCATGGTCACCAAACTCGAAAGAATTTGGTGTTATTTACGGTTACATGCCAGCAAAGACAACCATCTTTAACCAACGGGCTGTTGCTATTCATACATTCCCCCTTGGTCCTAGAAACACGATCTTGTTCTCCCCTACTGGTCGATTTGTTTTGGTGGCCGGTTTCGGAAACTTGGCTGGTCAAATGGACATCTACGATGTCGAAAAGGATTACAGAAAGATTTGCACAATTGAAGGTGGAAATCCTAGTGTTTGCGAGTGGAGTCCTGATAGCAAGTATATCTTGACAGCTACAACCAGTCCTAGATTGAGAGTTGATAACGGTATTCGATTATGGCACGTCACTGGTGGAATTATGTACAACGAGGATATGGTCGAGTTATACCACGTTACATGGAGGCCACAGCGCCCCGAAAGTTTCCCAGCCGGAGACTTCTTGAGCCCAGTTCCTCAACCACATTCGTCGGCCGTCGCTTACTTGGGTACTGTGAAAACACCATCCAAGCCAGCAGGAGCTTATCGTCCCCCTGGAGCACGTGGTCAAGCTACCCCATCTCACTTCAAGCGTGAAGATGAAGGTGGATCTGCTCATTTCGTCAGCAATGGTACATCAATGGTCAACACAAATGGCTTTGGTCGATCTCGTAGACAAGTCCCTGGTGCTGATCTAAGCGAGAACGCTGTTCCAGGAGCCGCCCCTGCCGTTCCAGGTGCTGTTGAAGATGAAAATCTTTCCAAGGCCGCACTCAAGAACAAGAAGAAGCGTGAAGCAAAGAAAGCAAAGGATGCAGAGGCTAAAGCAGGTGGTCTTGGTGCTGGAACTCCAGATGCTCCAAGAGGTCCAGGTGGTGATCGTAGCCCAGATCGAAGAGATCGTCAACGTAGTCGCTCAAAGAGTAACAACAACATGCGATCTCCATCTCAGCTTCGAACTCATGGTAACGGTGGTCCTCACAACCTTCATCAACATCCTCACCCCCATCAAAACCAACGTCAAAATGGAGGCGTATCTCCAAATGGAGGCGCAGGTACACCAACCAGTGCAGGTGGAATGAAGAATCTTTCAATCAACTCGAATCAAAAACCAATTACTCCAACCCAACAATTTTCAACACCGGAATTGTCGGTCACAAGCCCAGGTGGTGATGGCAGCCCATCTGCTAAGAAGAAGAGAGGATTACAAAAGAAGATTAGAGCAATTGAGGATTTGGAAATGAGGAGAGCTGGTGGTGAGAAGTTGGAGGATACGCAAGTGAAAAAGATTGCTACTAAAGGGGCTGTTCAAGCGGAGTTGGATGCACTTGATAGAGAGTAGATCTTTGGGGGTGCAGTGATGTAGAATGGGAGGAGAGGCTTGATGTAGAGAATTGGCCAGTTAGAAAATCCTTTGGAAAAACTTTTTCATATCAACCTTTTTGTTTTATATCATAGTGGTGAAAATGGGTCTGTCAATCCAAGGCGCTGGATTTCATATGGTGCATGGACGGATGGGTGGGTATGCTGGGCGTGGCGTTGAGTCATGAGATATGAAAGCACTGATCCTGAAGGTCGAAAGGTGGTCAAGTGGGTTAAAAATCAATGATTTGTATGTACGATGGATGAACGGATGGACGGGATTCGTCAATTTGGTGCAGTGGATTGTTAAGTGCTGGTAGCGTGAATATCGTGGATGGCATAGTATGCAGATATACATTATGGAAATGAAAAATTAGAAATGATATGAGATATGAGATATGAGATATGAAAGATGAAAGATGAAAGATGAGACGATGTATGAATTGATAGGATTGAGGATTGAGGATAATGGATAATAGATAATGGATGAGGGGCGATGGATGGAGGATGAAGGATAAAGGGGGAAGAAAGTAAGGGAGTATTGAATAAATAATGTAATGTAATGTAATGTGATGTGATGAGTTGAGTTGAGTTGGGTTAAGTTTTGGGAGAGGAGAGGAAAGGAAAGGAAGGGAATGCGGAGGCGAGGGGTGAGGGGAATAAGGGGAGGGGTGAAGAAAAAGTAGAAGAGGGTTGAGGAATAGGAGGCGAGGAAAGAATGTAAGGTTCGAGATTTCTAGATTTCTAGATTTCTGACATAGGGGGAAAGGAGGAGGGAGAAATAAAGATTTGTGAGAAAGAGAAGTTGAATAGGGATGAGTGTTGTTTTGTGTGAAAGATTTTGGTTTAGGTAGAGAATATCTTGTATAGTATATTTTATATATTATATTTCACGTAGTTTATTTTTGGGAAGAATTGAAAATTGGAAGGCGGAAGATCGCTTCGAGTAGGCACAACAAGGAAGGAAGAGTTATGGGATGTTGCACTGCAGATGATTGGGGATAAGAACAGCTGGAGTTTATTGGTATTTTGGTGGGATTGAGTTTTGGGAGAAGGATTGGTGATGGTGATGGTGATGGTGATAGTGATGTTAATGTTTTTATATTTTTGTTTTTGTTTTTGTTTTTGTTTTTGTGATATCGCATTTGATATTATATGGAATGGGATGGAATGGGATGCAATGTGAATTCTAAAGGTAGTGATTTTATTCTTAAATACTACGTATACGGAATGTGTATGTAATCTTTTATAGTAAGTATTCGAGTATGTAGGTAGATAGATGGATGTTGTACGAGTAGTATATCGATATCGAAATTAATGATAATCATTGATAATCAAGATTTTTCTTTGGATTGTGTTGATATATTGTATTAGGCTTGAGTTGATTGTTATTTAGAGTAGTAGTGAGTGATATTTCTAATTAATGGCTGGCTTGCTTGTGGTTTGAAATGGTGGTTTTGGATGGAGATTATTTGATGTATAATATAGTATAGTATAGAATTTCTCGAGTGTTGGAATGGTATCTGGTGATCTCAATATTACATGATTCGTTTGATAGAATTTGTAAGATTACCTTCGTTTCAATATATCTACCATAGAGTAAGTATCCGTCTGAATGTTCGGGAGAAAAAGCAATCAAGTATTTAACTCGTTAGTGATGATACAAAAGAGACGCATATGAATGAGTTTATGTTAGGGTCAAAGTCAGTGGATATGAAATCAAGTATATTTACTCGTATAAACACCAATAAATACCCTATATATAAAAATATGTATGTATGTACAACGAATCTCCCATCAAACCATAAAAGTATATACAAGATCTTTTCCTCATCCCCTTCTTGAAGTCGTTCATCCAGCGATGAAAATTCAACTCTCAAGAAATATTTTGCTGGCCCCTCTTTTCAAAGTCCTCTGGCGAAATCTCTCTGATTCTCAATTTGGATATGAGGGTCAATCATATAGTATGAGAACGAGAGAAAACCAGAGATGATTTACACCGAAGGCCATCCGTTGGTGAAAGTGAGATAATTATATCCGAAGAGATAATTTGCATCTGCGATACCGATTGTTGGGTTTGCGTAGTGGTAGTAGAGGAGTGGGCCGGAGGATGAGAGATAGACACCCCTAGTTTATAATTAGTATGTGCATGTGTATATCAAGCCACCAAAATGTTTCACACATAGAAAACAGTCTTCGAGGTGATATTCCGACAAGAAGAAAAGAAACTTACTGTCCACCGGGTCCATAAACATTTCCATGACTAGCCAACAAAGTTGTTCCACCACCAGCCGACAAAGCCTTTCCACTCTGGTCCACGAAATTTCCGGTTGCAGTTTTGCTTCTTCCCATGATGATTTTATATTCTGCGCCTTGAGCAGGCTTGGTTTTATCGTAACCGCAGCAAATACCAGATGAGATGAGGAGGTAGTAGTATCCGGAATAGTAGAACATGTAGGAGCCTTCTTCTGAATGAGTTCCGGTGGAATTATAAGCGAGGTTGTAGGAAGCGGAACTGCCGGCTTTGGTGGGAGTTGAGGCCATGGCTACTTGGTAGATGTCGTCCCAGAAGGAACCGAAGTTGAGACTGTGGGTTGGGAGTTAGTTTGTGTGGGAGTGGGGGATTGGGAGTAAAAGATAGGAAGGAGAGACGAACTAATAGGTACTGCCGACCAAGATAAGATTAGGATCAATAGCATTGTAAAGTTTACCGGATGACGATGTAACACCAGTAGCACCATGATCGGTCCATGATCCTACTTCCATGGTGGCGGAGGTTGCAACTCCGATTGCTGAGTCTTGGGTACCGAAACTCGAAACTGCATAGTACATGTAATAAGTTGAGCCGACGAGATGAACATCAGGTGCCTATATTTTCATCAGTATGTCATTTTACATCTTTGATTTATTCTTCAATTGAACCACAAGTAGAGAGAATAACATGAATTGAAGGAGTCAAGGGAAGGAAGCATACCCAAAGATCACTGTTTCCAGTCAAATCAATGCTACTCTTACTCAAAGCATCACCAACATAGGTCCAGGGACCAGCCAATGCAGTAGCTTTCCAAATACCAATACCATTTCCGGTATTGAACTTGAACCAAGTGCCATCACTTGAACGCTGGATCAAAGCAGGGTCATGAGCGTAGCAATTGCCAGAACAAGCACCTGGATTTGCATATGCAGCAACGAGATTAAGAAGCCCCAAAATCGGGAGGAGAATCCGAGAAAACATGATGAGATAGGATGATGATGGTGAGGAGATGAGATGAAACAGTTTGTGAGGGAGATCTGAAGCTTATATGTAGTGCGGATATACTGAAGTACTTCTCATCCCGGGCCTTCTCTCTATTTTCCGTAGTTGCTTGCCTGTCTGTCAGATAGACTACTCTGCCGAGAGAATATTACTAGAGGTGCATCTCCATGTACTTAATATGGAACTAATCAATAGCCGTCCCATTCTCAGGCACCCTCAAACCTTAGTTTCCTTGTCATAATAGCCCAATCATACAAGAACTAAGATCTCTGATTACATACACTCACACAGCCGCCACATCTCTTCATTCCCTCGAATCAATATTATGTCAAATAAGTGACCGAACATCCGAGCATCCTAAGCTTTTGACTGGTGGATCCTACATGCATCTTGAAAATCGATTTGTATAGAGAATATCTCCCCCAGTGCTGATCCACCTGGCACGCGGTCCTAGTAATCATCTCCTTGCCCTGTGCCTGATAACTCTAAATAGAAACTGACCCCAGGTATCCAGAATGTGAAAAGCGCACCAATAAAGTTTACGGAAATAAGAACCGGAGAAACTTCTCTTGGCATGTTGAAAGCCGACATGTGTAGATGGAAATTCATCTCGGCATCGAGGTATTTATTTCTCTGCCGTACCTTTGGTGCGTTTCTAAGGCCTTGCCGTGAAAGTAGTCGCATCAATTTCATCACTCCTGCATCTTGCGGAGTTCACGTGGTAGATTATCCTTTAGCCGACCACTTGCGATTCAACATCATATTATCTAGCGCTTGCTATTATGTTATCACTCCCATTCCGTCTGATCCGTTCCGTTGTTTTGACTCAAGACAATTGGTGGATTCCATCTTCACAGTATCACGTTGTCCCATTATTTTGCCCCAAATAGAACATGGAGAAAAGAACCCTGTTGCTTGTAGCGAGTCTTCGACTAGGTACGCAGTGGTAAGGTCACTTTGTGAATTCCATTGGGCCCTGGAAATGCCGATGAGGTGGAACTTAAAAACCCCGGGACAAACGCTATGTACCCCACAACAAGGAACTTGCAATCTCTGATGCATGTAGAAATGTCCGAATGAGGGTGGACAAAAACGATAATACGTGAATTTCCTCTCCGATACTTCGAGATAGGAAAACAAATAGTGCGGAATCCATCTCCTTAGTTTCGTAAAGCTCGATGAGAGGTGCGGGAATATCGTTACGGGTATAGATTTGGATTGATAGCTCAGAAAATAGGAGATTTTTCATTGGTCCACTTACATTTATCTGCTTGTCTACTTCACTGTCTTCAAAACAAACATTTCCTCTTTTGGAATCGGACTATGGTGAACTCGGTAAGCTTACAGGAACAACAACGAGGAGAAATGCAAAAATGGGGGTACGATATAATTGGAGCGAAAGCTTGCTTCCGTAAGGTTAACTGTGACGTTCGAGTAAGTGGCGCATGGACTTTTGTTACGCTTCGACGTACGAATGATTGTTCATCTGATCTGGAATACACACTAACTAACATGGCGGCCCGGCCCTGAGTTAGAGTTGGATGTTGATTTTAAACTTTGCTTTTACTCTATGTGAAGTTGGGAATAAACTAGTAAACTAGAGTAGGATTAGTTCCAAACATTACAGAAGAAAGTTTGGAATTGGAAGCGCACGAATGAAAAGAGTGGTCTGGAATCAAAATTCTGATAAGCATTCTGAACTTTGATTGAAGTACACTGAATGATACTACTCTCCTATTCTGCATGATAGAATTCACATGCCTGGTCTGAAATTTGATGTTTATGTATATACTCGTAAGTCGAGTCAGCTATTTCACGTTATCTTCTCTCTTTTACGTCAAGATTTTGCTATGCCAGCTGTAGGCGTCGATTGTCTTTACTTTGCTGTCAATCTCCAAGCTGTGAAACCTTTCCAATCTTTCTATCTTTGTCAACTTCCACTATTATCTAAGTTCCCCGCGGCACCGTATCTGGATCTCTTGTGTAGTCCCGATAGCCATGGTCCATTATTCGTATATCCAGTGGTTATAGATATCGGCTCATATCATCAGGGATGTATATAAATATGATCAGAGCTTTCTTGTTCAATAAAAGGATGTTCATATTGCCCTGAATAGCATGCTACTAACGCTCCAGATTCTTCAAGTGTGTCCTGATAAAATATCATACTCCAACTCGACATCGAACAGAAGTGTCTATAGAGATCAAAAGATGCGTATTCGCTGGACTAAACTACAGAGATATCACAACGTTACCGGAAGTGCCAATTTAGATGGTCAATTGATCTTACATCTCGTAGTCGTTTACTTCTTCACTTTCCTCTTGATGTTCCTTCCCCTACAGCAATATTCCAACCAGCATTCAGCTCATTAAAGATAACATCCTTCTCGAATTCCACCATCTAATCTAACAAACCCTTTACTACAACATCTCTGTATCTCCTCCTTTTCCCATCTTTTTCGCGAAACCTCAACTGCCATCTCAAAGCTCTCATCTCCCGTCCAACATCAATCCATAACTAAATCAGAGCTTCCATCAGCATCCTTCCCGCTGCCCTTAATATTAGGGATAAGAGCAAATCAACCAATCATTGCTAAACAGCTATTTACTCACTGAGTTTACAATTGCGAAATGGAGCTTGAGTAAACATCAGGGTAAAAGTAGTTCATCATTGTAGAATTACGAACTTAGAAATGAGAGTCATAGGCGAGAGATAGGTAGGTCTTCTTTTTTCCGTTTTTTTCTTTTCCTCTTGTTCTAATATCCACATCTGCGTATCCTTTCTATTCTAAAAATTATGAAACATACCCCCATCTCTCATCTCCCATCTCCCCTCTCCCTCTTTTCCGCTCCTTAAACCCTCACCAACTTACCCTTTCCTACACAGTTTCTTCACTCTCCCCAAACGAGATTCAAATGCTCAATCCCAATCCCAATCCCAAGCCCGATGCCAGCACGAAGTGTATACGCGTACGACACAACTCCTTATATCACAGCTTTAGTGGTGAATTTAATGAATTATAGAACTCCCAGTCCTGAGACACTGTAGGCTCTAGAAGCTACGTTTGCTGTAGTTGGCGTTGGGTACTTGGAAGGAATAATTGAGGGAGTAAAAGAGGGATGGTGATGAGAGATGGAAAGTATAAGTTGACTGGGTGAGCCGACTGAAGTTGATAAAACAGAAGGGTGATAAGTCGTATAACGATGATGTAGAACCCAATTCCTCAGACTATTCTTACCAAGCTAACAAACTTCACAAAAGTGGTTATCGACAGGAAAGTTTCCCTAGGCCAGAGATAATCTTCAAAAAGAAGAAGAGAGAATGACCAGATAATCATGTGTGACATCCAATCTAATCTTGGTGTACGCAATGTATTTGAATAATGCAACATAGCAGGTACCCCTTCATTTTCTTGATATTTTCAATCTGTAACCGAGACGCCCAAGACGCGAACTTCCAGTCCATATTCATATCTCATTATGATATCGATTTCCATCTAACCTCCCGTTTTTTCTGGCTAGTTTCAGCTTCATCTCAGCTTTACTATTTACCATGACTCCGCTTGATAAATATCAAATTTGATCCCTCACAAATTTCAGTTCATGTTAATCAATGAGCCCCTCATCTCCCCTTGAAAACAGGCTTCCTCTTCTCTCTAAATGCAGCCAACGCCTCATCTCTATCTTCCGTCCCTACAACTCTTCCATACATATCATTCTCAACATCTTCCCTCGCCCAGCCAACAGCTTTCAATGCACTTCTTACTGCCACGGGGCCTCCCTCACAAATCGTCCCAGCCAAGTGAACCGCCTCTCTCAAAACCGCTTCTTTAGCCCTCTTCATCATATCCCCCTTCTCTTTTCCTTCTCCTTCGCCTTCCCCTTCGTTCTCCTTAACCTCAACCAAGCGGTCCGCAATACCTAGAAAATACGCTTCCGGACCACTCACTCTCCTCCCCGTCAATATCAAATCCCGCGCTCTTCCGATCCCTATCAAAGCTGGAAGTCGGTGCGTTCCGCCCGCGCCGGGTATTATACCAAGTCTCGTTTCTGGCAATCCAACGACGGCCGTAGAAGCAAGAACACGCATATGCGTACAAAGAGCCAATTCGAGACCGCCGCCAAGAGCAACCGAGGAAATTGCGGAGATGGTTGGAATCGGAAGTGCAGAAAGTTTTGTAAATGTGGAGCGTAGATTATTGAGGAATGTTTGTGTCCTATTGATGTTTAGTTATGATTAGTTTTTAATTTGTATTGCAATTGAATGACCAAGTGAACGAACAAAAACATACATTTCAGGTGTGAAAGTAGCCCTCTCTTTCAGATCCGCCCCCGCACAAAATACCCCGTCAACCTCACTAGTAATGATCAAAGCTCTCGTTGGTCCATCTTCTCCCTGCGGCCTAACCTTCCTTATCTCATTTCCCTCTGCGTCATATTCCGCCGCAATGTCATCTACGTGCGCGCGCAATTCTTGTAGCAATTGAATGCTAATAGCATTACGAGCTTCGGGGCGACATAATGATAGAACACGGATGGTACCGTTGGAATGCGGGGTCGGGATTTGGAACGAGGAAATGAATTGTGGTCGACCTGATTTGGCAGTGGAGTAAAATCGTGGGGTGACGAGTTTTGGGAGCGTAGATTTGAGGGAAAATTGGAGGAGTGGTCGCATTTTTAAGATTGTGGATTGAGAAGATTGAAGTGAGGATATTGATATCAATATAATGCGGAGAGAACCTCGGGAAGCTTTGTATGTTGCGGATATCAGCGGGTACTAGCGGATGGATTCTATGGAGTTATTGTACAAGGAAGACACACCTAAATATAACGATGTAATTATGTCATCACTCATGGAACGAATCGCTAATCAAATCCACAAGACCAATCCAGAACCAAGATTAATCATCTTCAGCCTCGAATCTTACTGTATCAAAACTATAGATAGATACATATAGTTATCTTACATATAAACTCGACGTCCAATACCAAATACTTGAAATATCATTGACCTTCCCTCCTCGAAGTAATAATTCTCAACTGTCGTCCAAAGATGTCCGATTCAACCCCTTCAAACGGCGCAACGGTCGCCTCACTTCCACCCGCAGCCATAGCTTTAGCAACCAGGATGTACGACTCAGCTCGGAATGGGGATATCGAGATTTTCGAACAAGCTTTACCTCGAGGACTACCGGCTAATATGACAAACGAGAAGGGCGATAGTCTTGTAAGTTTCAGATCTAATGAAGAATCATTGATTGTGTTGTCATCTACGACGTCCAACGAGTCTTGTTCACCTCTCATCACGTGCCATCCCTTCTTTCACATGATTTGAGTTTCGATGCTACAACTTTTGATTCATTCAATGAACGCTCTCTGACATGGAAAATAGATAATGTTAGCTGCCTACCACGGCCATGCACCACTCGTTCGACTTCTTCTTCAACATGGTGCGAATCCCAATTCATTAAATGATCGAGGTCAATCTCCTTTAGCAGGTGCTATCTTCAAGGGAGAATCTGAAGTCGTCGAGGTATGCAAATCTCTTCTATTCTCCTGTCAAACTCTCTCGAGGCTCTGGATTGGGGTATTGCTAGATTCTAATAATTGATAGGCATTGCTCGAAGGCAACGCAGATCCAGAACATGGTTCTCCAAGCGCAATGAGAGCGGTAGAATTATTCAAGCAAGAAGAGAAATGGCTGAAGAAGTTTGAGGAGGCGCCTGGTAGAGGAAAGACTATTTAGAGAATGTGAATAGGGTACGGTGTTTTGGTTCGGACGACAATCGGGTCGCGAGGGGTGTTGGGTCTTCTAGGATATGTACACTATTTGTCATTGAATCTGCAGTACGTTTCTGTATTGTCATAATAATCAATTGCTGCAACTCATTGGCGATTCTTTCTGGCTCTTATTCCTAAAGAAAAAAAGAGATAAGGCTCCTTCTACAGACAATCCGACGAAACAAAACGAACACCATGTAAGACCCAAACATCATCGTCGCTTGATCACCATTTTCCAATTTTCCCACCCTTCTCCGTCTCTTTCTCTTTCATCTCTGCACTAATTAGGCACAACATCCAACCCATACCCCTCCACCGGCAACGCTGTACTACACTGTCCCCAAACCTGCACACTAACCGGACTAACCGTCAACGGACCACACGTATTCTGCGTCTGTGTAAAACTTCCCGAATACCCCGTGATCGCACAATATCCCGTTCCTTCCGCGACTATCTTTGCGATTTTGAGGGGATTATCAATGACGTAGTTGTTTCCATCCACAGGGAAAGTTTGTTGGACTAGAGAAGAGGGTGTCAGTCGTGAGGTGAGAGGAATATAGGGAAGAGAAAACGGAAAATACATACAAGAATCACCATTCCTGGCATAGAAAGTAAGAACCACATCTCCCGCGCTGGGATAATCATTTCGTGCGACATGAGCATCACTAGCATTCAAACCACTTCGTTCAACATGCGAAGTAGTGGTATTCAAACCCTTCCTTGACTGAAAAGCGTCACCTTCGGTAAAGTGATCAATCGGTGCCGCAAAGCCACACGAAATCACCAATGCCACGAAAGTAATGAGGGTCAAGGTATTCATCTTTTCCACTCAGATTTTTGACTGCGCAAAGATAGGAAAATTTATTGAGGAAAAAAATCGATAGTTTGTCTGTTTAATATAGCTGAGAATGTAGTCAAGTTTGGATACCTCTTCAACACCAGGTACCAATTCAAGTTATATATCCCAACGATATTGCCCAAGACTTTCATAACCCGTATTGAGCCGGTCTCTTTTTGAATATACATCATGAATCAATAAAAGAAAAATTTGCACTCAACATATTGAAAAGGTCGCTTATGGTCATCAAGAGGCCTCGTTGCTGAAAGCAGAATGTTAAATCATTAAATAGCAAACATGATGTAAGCGGCGAAGAGAGGGGCTTTTGACAGACCTCGCGACGGGTTACTTTGTAGGTCATTGAAATTTTCCTCAATGTTGGCATCTTAGAATGAGTAACTGGATAAGAAATGACAACAATTGCAAGGGGAAAAATAGATAGTGAAAACAGACTTATATCTTGTCTTCATATCTGATATATTTAAAACCACAGAATAGTATTTGTACACCCTCTATCTATAGAACATACCTGCAATGCTGCAAAACTTTTGATTTCAGTTTTCAACGTCATGTTAAGCCATTCCCATTCATCATAACACATTAATTCATTCGATTATGCCCACTGCGAAATGAAATCATCTACTCCATCTCACCAACCCATACCCTTGCTCTTAACCTTTGCACCACCTCCTTTCTAATCCACCTCATCTCCCTTCCCTCCTCCATAGCTTTATCCGCCCACTCAAACAACAACCTTAACCCTAATAATCTGTCCTTATTCCCGCTATCTAGCGTCGCATGTTCAAGAATTAACCTAGAGTCCACAGATGTTTGTTCTGCGCCTGCATGAATATCCCTCGGTCCACCATGATCCGGTGGCAATACTAACGCCCTCTCCGCTTTAGTAAGTGTTGAGAAAGCAGGGAGTTTAAAAAGCCATTGAAGGGATTGATTTGCTGTTTGATCAGCTTCGTCTAAGGCTTGAAGAGTAGCTTTGAATGCGTTGGTACTAGCATCGTGAGCTGGGCGTTTACGAACGTATAGAATTTGAGTTGATTTGAATGCTTCCACATGGGCTTTATTGCTCTCAAGATCCAGAACAACATTCCAGTACTCAGAACTGCATGTTCGAACCGTTTTAATCTGGTTGATTTCCGGGATAAGACAAGGTGTGTGGCGTTCTTCTTCTTTCCCATCACGAAGTGTAATTTGAAGAGGTATTGGAACAGGTTGATCAGTGTCAATATCTCGTGTAATGAGGCACCTAGGTTCCGCAGCTAGGACCCAGAAGTGACGGAAAGCTTGTAAGTGAGATTTGTTATCCTGAACAGTTGATGGAAATATCGGATAGAATGCCACAAGTAATGCGGCAATTGCTTTATCTGAAGTTCCGAAAGTGAAAGTACCACCACCCAAGAATAATGCACCAATGGCAAGATGAGCTGCAAGATGACTACCATAGGGTGTTTCACTATCATCACGACCGTGCATTGAACGAAGTCTACGAAGAACAGCAATATCTCCAGTGCCCGCCATGACAGTAGCTACCCCAAGAGCCACCAAGTCTTGGCAATTGCGAACGGTATTTCTTGCTAACTTCTTATCAAAGGAATCCGCTTCAATTTGACATATTCGCCTAAATTCGTCTAAATAGTGCAATAGAATATCTCTCGCGGTCAGATTTGCCGAACCGGCGAATCTCAAAGCAATGCTGAAACAGAGCCCAGTTAGTATATCGTAGAATGGGAGGTCTGCGGATGTTAAGGTTCTGATCCATTGTAACGAACTTCGACTCTTGTAAGGAGTGGGTAGGCTCTTTTTAATCCATTTATGTGAAGGCTCTATCTTGCTCCACATTATTAGATGCCGTGCGAGTGTTCGAAGTAGAAAAGCGTCAGGTCGAACGTAATCGAATTGGAGAACAGAGTCTGGTACGTCTACCTTGCGAGCCAACACCTGGTTCTCCGATTTCATATATATAAGAGCGACAGAAATGATTGCCGCAGCCGTGGACTTGTCCAAGATGTGTACAAGGTCAACTTTCTTGCTTCCGGCAGCCAATGAAATGAGTCTCTCTGTGAGACGCATATCGTGAAGTCCTTTCAGATCAGAGCCCTTGCCGAGATTGATAAACCCAAGGGCAAACCCTGCCGCGAGTCGGTAGCCTTCGTTTCTCAAAGGCTCCTCATCAACCTCTTGATCAATATGCTCCATCTCAGATACCATAATTTCACTCATCCGACGATGTTGGGTGTTACAATATAGCAAGCCTATACCCATAATACCAGTAGTCTGTGTGAGTGGAGAAAGGTTCAACTCGGCCGCTCCAGGTGGGAGCATTCTTGTCACATGAACTGATAGTAGCCGTGTGATCAATGAATCCATAGTCCCTATATAGGATGCAGCCAATCCTAAAAGTAGTCCAATAGATGTCATTGTATGTTTTGGTGTCAGGTATCTGAAAGCAACCCATTTTGCTACCGATTTAAGATGGCCATTAAGACCAAGTGCTAGTAAGAACCCAGCATGACGGTTACTTAGATCTTGTTGTGGCTTGTTATACAGAATCCATGAAGTATCAATACCTTTTGCATCTCGAGAAATGCTAAGACCAGCAGATACGCCTGCGTGGAAGAATGCCCAACAGACCTTTTCTTCGGTAAATGCGTTCTTATCAACACCTATGGTATTATTATTTGGTTTCATGACACAGCTTAGATTGAAACCCCCAATAGCAAATCTTTGAGTTAAAAGGGGGATGCGAGCACTGTAATATAGTAATCCTTTGCCAGATGGTATGGCCAAAGTGCGATAAGCCAGCATTTGCGCGTGCTCTTTTTGAGCTTCTAACAATTCTGATTCTGTCCAGTCAGGTGAGGATTTGACACGAGCAACTGTAGATCGGAAAGTGTTTAGTATGTTAGATGCTTCATTTACTCTTCTGTCATCTTTGAAGATGGTCCGAGTAATAGCTTGACGATCTACTTCGGCGGATCCATCGAACGCTCCAGTTGTTTCAATCTCAGTTGTAGATGCGCAGATAGCATGAACGTCCAGACTTGATTCATGTGAGGGTGGCTATAGATGTTAGCTTTTGTTGATATAATGGAACTCTTAACTCACTAATAAAGAGGGCTGAAAGTTTCGAGCCGAACGGCCGGGCGTTAACAGCATAGTAACATCTTCACGACCAACCAGTGCAAGCAGTTCTCGACTCCATGTTGTTGGAGGTTCACTTTGACATTCGACGATCGCTTCTTGAAGAGGTGCGAGTATAGCCTCTGGTAAAGTCTCAAGAAAAAGGCTATCTACTCCAGAAGCAGACAGTGCTTCTACGAGTTGTACAGGAGACCATCCATCCTGCATGCATGAAAAGAATTGTGCAAGTTGCAATGTTCTTGGTGTTGAGCTACGCCATCGCTCAAGATCTCTGATGCCTCTAGTAGGAATGGCAGACCTTAGTGTCACTATATCTTGAAGCGTCAAAAAGGGCATCAACTTTCGACCAAGAAAACAATCCTGAATCCATGTGTAAATTGATGGACAATCAAACGGCTCAGCAACTTGATTTGCGAGAATGAGATCTACGGAGATAGTGAGCAGTTTCCAACTTGCACATAGAGTATAGAAGCTTACCGATGTCATAAGGTGCATCTACTAAAGAGGCTTCTTCAGTCTCATAAAAATCGATCCAGCTTTCCCACCTGAGCCATCGGACTATTTGAGTTAGTACCGGTGTTAGAGTAGATACGCCAGTACTAAACGAGTCGGCTGTCATTGTGTTAAGCTTTCTCTCCTCGCGCAATAAATGCAAGGCGGTGAGAATATCAATCAGAGCAGCTTGGCGAAGCTCAAGAGATTTGTTTGTCGCCGTCGGTAGATAGCCTGTAACCGCTTCTTGACCTAATTTTGAGTAGAAAAAGGTTTGTGCAAGAGTCACATGCCTTTTAGTAAAGGTTTCCTTGTCCTTAGTCGTCGATAGAAGGCTTTCCGTTTCAGAGGAAGAAAAAATTCCCGACTCCTCTTGTTCATCCAGAAGCCATTTCCATCCACCGCTGTTAAGCCAAGGCGGCATGGGATTTCCATACGGAGCCAATCGACTGAGCATAGTCTCATAGCAACTCACATCAACTTGCCCGCCACTGCTAGATCGTAATAATGCTGTGCGTGATTTTCTTGTGGCATGAGCCTTCTTCTGAGGCTGTTTGGCTGCACTAAAGCTGATAACCATGGAGAATAAAACAATGAGTAAAGACGTCCATTCTGCATCTGCAGTTTCAACAGATTCAAGTTCAAGCCACCTCATAGCATTCCACCATGTAACAAGCATTCCTTCGCCTCCACTTGCACCTGGTAAAACTTTAGTGCACACCTCAAGAATTTTGGCCACGTAAGGACTGCGTGGCTGCATGAGTATTTGCAGCTGATGCATTTTGCCTTCGTCATCTACCAAATCGACTAGCCCTCGAGGTTTTGGGTTACGCAGACCCTTCAAAGCACGAGGACCTTGACTAAGCACTCTCTTGAAGCTTCCTTCCCTCTTTTCACGTGGATATTGGTCATGACTCAAGTTTCGAATGTTGTATATAACGAAATTTGCCGGCAGAGTCACCTTCATGAGAATACTCCACGGGGCTTGTAGACTTAATTCTCCAAAACCATCATCTGTTTCAGTCAAAACTAGGATACGAGATATATCGCCGTCGTCGAATTTGCAAGCATCGATCACGCCTGGAGCTCTCATAACTTCTTTTAGATTGACTAATGTTATTTCCTTCTCTGAATTTGGAGAAACCTCATTGTCATTGTAATTGGCTCTTCTATGAACTTTGGTGTTAAGAGTCATAACAAGAAGCTTCTTCTCATCTGAATCCAAAATACATATGACAATTGAATTTCCCTGCTGATCATCTGCCGCAGACAGTGGTGCAGGCAATATAAAGATCTTACATTGACTCTTTGCTGGTATATGTTGACTCGAAAAGCGAAGATTACTATGTTCGGCGGAGACACTACAAACTTTGGTAAGGGTGATTTCCTGTCTAAGAGCGTCAAATTCGTCATCATCAAGGCCCATATCATTGAAGCCGCCAAAATCACCTCCAGCACGAAGTTGATCGAGAAGTTCGTCAACTGGTGCTTCAAGGAAACTATTGACGCTCTGGCTCAGTTGACTGGGCTGAGAGAAAGCTTGCCCATTTAGTCCAATACTCGTTCTGGTATGCTGGCTCCCCAAAGAATCGCGAAGTCGACCTGCATTGTGCTGATGACCAGTCGCCAATTCAGAGAAAGCATTTCGTTCATGTGAGGCCGATAAATCTGCTCTTGCTAGCATTGAGCTTACACGTCGGGAGCTTCTCCTAGGCATAATACCACCTTCATAATCAGGATCAAGCGTAGAGGCAAAATCGATCTTTTTGTCTTTTTTCGCATCTTCAGACCACGCAGGAGTTTTCTTAAATCCAGGGGTAGCCCCACCAAAGCTTTCTCGCATGGTCTGCTGGCTATTTCCTATGGGTGTTGTAGCACCTGTTCCACCCGGCATGAATGAGCTTCGTCGGCGCGACGCTGCACCACTCGGAGCTCGAGATTTGCCGTTTGGTATTGGTTCTTGCCCAACATAAGTCAGCTTCCACACAGTATACATACTAGTCTCGCGATTCAGAGTGATGGCTAGTATAAGAGGATTTTCTGAGTCCTTGGCAGAAAATTCGTTTGGTCGAGATACATGAAGAATCTCTTCCGAAGGGTCCAATGTTGATATCTTGCCGGAACTCCTACGCTTTACTCGGCCATCAGACAAGCCTGGCTGAGCAACGACTAAACCCATTTCTGACAATGGATCGGATAAGGAAAATAATCGTGGCCAATTTGCATCACTTTGAATAGAAGGAGGTTCCCACAAATCTCCTAGGGTAGACATTTGAGTTGGCATCTGCATAGGGGCACCTAAGTCCGCAGTGGAAAAGGTGGACTGGATTGAACTTGTCGCAGACCATGGTTGAGGTTGAGACGAGACAAAGGAGTTGGGTGGTACTCGTGGAAACTTTATAGATGCTGCGACATTAGTTTCTGAACGTAACTTTCGCTGTATAATGAGACCGATAGGTGCTGCAGTGGCAGACTCGACCTCAAATGGCAAATGTATAACATGACTAGTTCCAGAGAGAAAGTAAACATGCGCCTGCGTCTTCAAGAACACTACAATTGCCTTTTCCTTTGTATTCGAGCCCTTCTGATGTGTCTTTGGTGTTCCGTTCTTGGATGGTAGCGGTCCCACGCTGGGAAACGAGGTCAACAATGCCTGTGTAATTGGTTCTTTCTCGAGATCAAAATTGTAGCTTTTTCGAAAGACCCCTCCCCGAGACCAAATTACACATCTTGGTGTAACTAATAGTTCGTCGTCGACTTCTGAGCCTGTATCATCGTCGCAAACATTATACCAGTCGTAAGAACTACTAGATGCATCTGCAGTCAGGTATCCTTCTTTAATAGCATATTGAAGTCCTGTAGGTTGATGTAGACCTAGAGAATTGACCAAGGCCATATTTTGGAAATATTGTGAATAATCATGAACGCATACAATTTGCCATAATTTTCCCAATTTTGTTTGTCGCACTCTACCTTTATATATCTCAGGGATTTACGATAATTGCCTCTCCTTCATCCTTTGAGCACTTTCTAGGAAACGCGTCGTGAATGTAGAAGGCGCGAATAAGAACAAGGCTGGAATATATAGAAGGTTAAGTAAGTGTGGTCCTTCAGTGCACGGGCCATACGAGGCTACAGCATCAACTCCCACAATCAATCTTAAGATTGGTTCACCAGGTTGTCTGATTACAGTATGGAAAAAGTTCAAGACGGCAATTTACATCGTCGCTAACCACTGGCTCAAAGTCACATATCATGGTGAGACAGGACTCAACAACATTTTACCACTTCGAATAATACTGTTACCTTTTGAATCAACTAGATTTCGATTGATTAGTCACTTGTCTCCCTGCGAGTGAGATCGTCGGTCTTGTCGTACAGATCGCATCGTAGCTCTCGTGAATATCACTGTATTGGGAGGTAATCGTGACAGCTTGATCACAATACCTGATGTCGGAAACCATCCTGAGAAGCTGCTTTGCCTTGAGTTTCCTTGTCTGCCTCGTCTGATTACTGGTCAAGCACACACGACGGGAAAGTTCCTGTATCCACTATGTCACACCATCTATAAGCTAGGTTATTACTTGTGATACATCTCATATTGCTGTCGAGTTCATTAGCATTGCTCAACCCAGTAAACATTCATGTTTTGGGAGTGGAATCTTTCGTATTCTTAGTCTTTGCTCTTTCAGTAATAGGTACTTCAAGGAGCCCATAAGCGATGTGATTTTTGGAATTCAGAATGCTTCTTACGGTATCCATGGCCGGGGATATTTAGACAATGTGAACCTATACGAGATAAAAGGCAACCCGGCCATATCTCATCATGTTCTCACGAAGATCTTTTCACTTTCCCATGTTTTTTCTACTGCACCCGGAAGCTTGCAGTAAATCACCACACTTAACCTTCCAACCCATTAAAGTATCGCCATGCATTCTTCGTCTTTGCGTCTCTGCTGGAAGTCGTATCACTTACGATGGCCCTGAATCTTCAAATTCAATTATCGTTGCCGCGATGAACGAGGTCCTTCCATTAAACCAACAGGTATCCACCTCCCCCTCTATGATAATTAGTTCTTGCGCTTTTTCACAATACCCTCAAATCAGCTAGTAGAAACACAATCACAAGAATTTTTGCTGAACTTTTTGCCTCGCTTCTTTATCGAACTTTCCAGCGGAATCACTTTACCTTCTCTTACTACGCCGCTCCTTCCTTCTTGTACGATCAATGATACTAACCTGCCCAGGCACACTAGTAAGTGAAGCTGGATGGATCGATTTTACCGTAGACTCATGAGTTAAGAATTACACACCTGATATCAAAATCTTTAACTGTAGTCGAGTAAGCTGGAGATCAGCCGTTGGTGGTGCGAGTTAGGAGATGGGAAATTAGAAAATTTTACAGGGTTGGGGAAAGTTTGAACTGTGCGCGGGGAGTAAATACAACCAATGGAAAAGAAAACCTAAGGAAACATAGTTGGATGAGTGGGAAGCATTCATAATTCAAATTTGAAATTTGGGTCTTTGACTTCGTTCATTACTATGAGCTCTCAACAGAAGAGAACATTTCATTCGAGATTCTGCTTCAAACGCGATGATTCTCACTTGATGTAGACATGCTATGTTCACCTACTGATCAATCGATCATATCTCCTCAGTACTGGACTTCGTAAACACATGGTTGTGAAGACAATGTCAGAAATCAAATGGAAGCTAATACCTAATTCTTAAATCTACCCTCTCGATCTGAACCCGATTCCAAGTCCCCATTGTATACCGGTGAGTCACCTCCAGTCACTAGATTGCGACGCATCTTTTTCCCTTCTTCAATTTCCGGATGTTGAAGTTCAACGGCTTCTAATCGACTTCGCCAATTCCTCAAACAACTCTCTTTTCTTTTTGCCAAGTTCCAAGATGCTACCAACGTAGGCTCCATCGCCGATGAAAATGGTGTCTTCACCACTGCATAGACCGGTATATGCTTTGGCTGTAAATTCGCCGATAGGCATACCCATGTTACGACCGTGGGGTCCCATATAGTCATGGATTTCGGCTGGCATGAGTTTTAGTTTGGATGGGATGGGCGACAAGCAGCTAACGGGCGGGAATGAGATGAGAAGATTGAAGTAAGTGATGGAACAATGGAGGCAAGATAGCAGAGAAAAAATAGGAAGGTAAGCATAAAACTTACTTTGAACCAAGGGAGGGGATAACTCGATGACCTTTACTGACGTGTCCCGAAGGTCGTCCCTTAAGCAAAGAATGAACGCGCTGAGAGCTGCCTTGGAAGAAGAGTAACCCGATACTCTTATGGCTGGCACCATGCTCAGGTTTGTAGTTGTACTTTTATCTCGTTAGTTGATATTCGTTTCCCAAATTAGAAGTGACATATAAGTTATGACGGGATAACGAACTAGATGAAGCTGGTCTCTTGCTTTTTCTTTAAAAGATACGGAAGAAAATCATGAGTTAATACCACAAAGCTGGTAAAATTAACGTGCGTCTCATAAATGAAGCCCTTGATATCAACACTTTCAGGCTTAGAAAAATCATGTTTGCGTTGATATCCTGCGTTGAGGAAGACGCAATCGATATCGGGAGAGCTCTCAATCACGTCAGCTGCAAATTGGGAGGCTTTCTCAGTATCACCGATATCGAAAGAGATGGATTTCGCTTTATCGCCATGCTTGGCTACAAACTCATCGAATCGATCCTTGCGACGACCGACGACGGTGACTTTACATTCTTGAACAAGACGTTCAGCCATTGCAAGACCGATTCCAGATGTAGCTCCGATGAGGAGAACATGCTTATAAGGGAATGACATTTCGAGAGATTGATAGCTTTGATGATACGAAATTAATAAGTAGAATGTTGTGATGATTTGAGATATTGGGAAGTGACACTGGCTTTCACAAAAACTTTATAGAATTTACACCAAGGAGTTAATAATCTTAAGTCCCCCGAATGTCATGGATCGGACTTTGAGATAGATCAAACATCAGCGCCATCAGAGCTCTCCTTGAATCCAAAGGCATGATGTCTGTACCGCTCTCGTCTCTAGCTAATATGGTGGATTGAAGCCGAAGTTCACAGTTAATGTTTTTAATGATCTTCATTGGTCAAAGGTTTAGCGTCGAAATGTATCCCAGAATAGGTAAGGCTTGAAGTGTTTGTGGATTAGTCTCACGAGTGGAACTAGTAACTCTTCTTCCAAAATTCTCCATCCGTTGGCTTGTTGAAGTCGAAGAAAATCGAACAGTCTTTTTGCAAAGAGAGAGAAATCCCCAAATTCAACCAAGTCTAACCAGCCAGCATACCAGTCAACTTGTCTAGGTTTGAGCAATTATCTACGAATTATTCGCTTAAGTTGATAGAATCACACCTGCCAAATTATCCATCGCGGTGATATCAAATTCCGTTTGGTTCTCGGGTGTGGGATCATCATCATGTCCTTTCGCGGAAAACCATCTAAGGCTTGTGAAAGATGTAGAGCTCGGAGACTTAAGGTATGACGGAGCGCGATCTTTCTCCAAGCATCACGATTGACATTCGTTGCAGTGTGACCTTACACCCGTGACGTGTGGCTCATGTATCAGGGCCAGGGTGATTTGCACTGGATATCGGGATATAGAAAAGCTGCGCATTAGAGATGAAACCGGCAGCCTGTATCGAAAGGCAACGACTCTGCGTCGACGTACCAATGAAACCAGTGATGGTCGAAATTCGCTGCTGCTGAAATTAGAAGCTGCCAATACCGAACCACGTTATCTACCGGTAGCACTTGAAGTCCAAGCGAAAGATTTATTTTTCGACCATTACATTCTTGCAGGTCAAACTAACGGATCAAGGGCTTGGGACTTCCTGAAGCCATATTATCAATTGGAGAAAGCACCTGTATGTTTGCAACTAACAATAGATGCTGCCAGTCTAGCATACCTTTCACACCAGTTCGGCTCGCAAAAAGCGCGTGTAATTGCATTGGAAAGATATATAGGTGCTCTTGGAGTCATGAGTAAAGTGCTAGAATCGCCTGAAACATCAAAGAAAATGACGACACTCTTCACAACTTTGCTTTTGGATTTGTTCGAGAAGCTCTCAACTACTCAACCTTTCGGAAATCGAGGGTGGAGCAGCCACTTACGAGGAGCTCTAGCTATATCCGAAATATGTGGAGACCAATTTACTACTTCAAGCACTGCAATGCGTGCTTTCACACGATTGAGCACAAATTTGCTCATTACCTCTCACGCAGGGGGTACTACCCTTCCGAGTGGCTTCTTTCGTCTCCGAGAATGTTTAGAAAACAGCCCGTCCATCGATGTTTCCAGAAATCCCAAATGGCAATTGGTGAACATAATGGCACAATATGTCAATTTGCAAAGCAATATTCAGAATGGAAAACGCGCTAGGGAAAGCTCTCTTCGAGAAGCAAGGGAATTGGATTCCATTCTCACGAATTTCTCTGAACGTGATGCAAAAATCAAACAAATATTCAAAGCTGTACCCTCCAGGATGGCCTATGGAAACTTCTACTATTCATACCCCGATAGACATTCCACCCAAACGTGGAACGTTGTGTGACTGGCTCACGTTAAAGTGGTGAACTTCCTTATGTTAAACGCAACCACTGAGACGAACCGTTCGCAGTATCTTACCAAAGTAAATGAGATTTCGTCTAAGATTTGTGCTTCTGTTCCACAATATCTCGACTGTATGGGTGCTGTGAAGTCGCTAGGACAAATAGAACTACTGCACCCAGTTGCTACATCGCGTAATTCTAGCACGTCGCATACACCTTCGCACAAATTGGCCTGCTATACACTTATATTCCCACTTTACGTAGCTGGATTTGTCAATGACTCTGACTCCAATATATGGAAATGGGCTATCGAAAAATTGCATTATATCGGCAGTCATTTTGGTATTCGAAATGCCGAACTTGTTGCTCAAATTCTCGAGAAAAGAAGCGAGAACGATCCGTGGAAAGTGTATACCATGCCTGGCAGCTATGCGTTCGGTGCTTGAAAGGAAGTTGATATTACTAGTCTTCTGGGTTCCTCTTTCAAAGCCCCTCTTTTATTAAAAGCGGCGGCTCGGTACTCAATTTGGCTCTTCAACGCGATTCCTACCCCAGACGGATACATTTCTTCAAAAAGACATAAATCCGATGCATTTATCCGCTGAAGATTTAATCCTTGCGATTGAACACGTCTTTCACGTTACCACAATCCTGCCCTCAATCGTAGCCATACGTATCTCGCAAAAGCGAGGGTTTGCAGATGTTAAAGCATATCGCCATTCTGGAGTGCCACGCTCCAAATCTACGTCAGAAGAAACATGAGATGAATTTTTAATCCATCCCTTCTATGCGTCGGAGGAACTAAAGCTAGGCTCCATTTCTTCACCTTTTGATATGTTCATTTGATCATCTATTTTGACTCCACTTGATCAATAAACTTGGCATTTTTGAACACCTCGGTATTTTTCACACATTCGATGAGAAGTCTAATGAAAACTCTACCACCATCAAGAATTTCTAGAAAACGGTTGAATATGGTAAAATTGAATTGAGAGACAGATATTATCCCGGTTCTACGCTATTGTCATGATTACTTTTCATTTAAAATAGTCAATGCCGCCACTTAACATTATACCTCGGAGTTCAACTTGATGGAAGAGTTGCGATTGGTGACTCTCCCAACGTTACCTCGATATTCTCGATTTGGAGAATGTCCCGAGGGATTGCAGATATCTGCAAATGATGCGATTGTAATATCAGAGATCGCGAAATGGTGCTAACTAACGCGCCGTGAATGCTACTGTCGACATGGAAACAGAAGTATAAAGTCACAATGTTCGATTCCAAGATTATTAGATTATTGAGATCTTCATCTTCTCGACTCATTCTTTCAAGGCGACCCAAAGATTTTATGCAAAGTTTTTAACCATGATTACGACTGGTTCTCTTCTGGCTCTAGTCGGCTTTGTTGGGGCTCTCAATCCAATCGCCATCGTTCCTCAAGGCGTCGTCAATGGCATTCTTTCCCCCGTCCCAGGAGTCACTTTGCCTGTTGTCAAATTTCTCGGTATACCCTATGCAAGACCACCTCAACGCTTTAGCCCACCTGTTATACCAAGCTCATTTGCAGGCAATTCATACAACGCAACACAGCTTCAACCAGCGTGTATTCAGCAATTCAACTGTATGTGATAACATCGCATCTTGTATGGGGACTTTCCTGACCATCTACAGATCCAGATGCTGCTCGTGACTTCACTCTGGCTCTCTTCAATAACCCCCCACCTGCATCAGAAAGTGAAGATTGCCTATATCTCAATGTATATGCTCCATCTGCAGCTACTCCCGCTTCGTTACTTCCCGTTATGGTGTGGATCTATGGTGGAGATTTGCAATTTGGCTCAGCGTCATCTCCATATTATGATGGTAGTAATATAGCTGGAAAGCAAAATGTGATTGTGGTAACTTTCAACTACCGAACTAATAGTAAATATGCTCTAGAACTCTTGCAAATTGACGTTATAATCTAGCAATGGCTAATCAGACCAAGTATTTGGCTTTCCTAATTCTCCAGAATTGCCCAACATAGGGCAGAACTTAGGACTTCTTGATCAACGACTAGCACTAGCTTGGATCAGAGTCAATATCTTAGCATTTGGTGGCGATCCTCTAAAAGTAACAATATTCGGCGAATCCGCAGGCGCACTATCTGTGGATGCTCTCGTCACCAGTCATCCAATTCTTCCAACATTCCGCGCAGCAATTATGCAATCTGGACAGGACAGCATTCGGACCCTAACAGCCAAACCAGGACTTGGCTCCATTTCTGGTACCTCATCTTGGAATGCCCTCGCTGCTGGTCTTGGCTGTTCAACCGGCAGCGCGCTTGCTTGCTTACGAGCTGCCGATGCACTCACCATTAAATCTTACATTGAGCATGCGGAACTATCGTTTCAGCCAGTTGTGGACAACGTAACTCGCGTTTCGAACCCGCAACTTAAGAGATCAAATCGCCAAATTGCAAATGTACCGGTACTTATCGGCTCAAATGCTCAGGAAGGTTCTGCTTTTGTTTATGGACAAAGCAACATTACAGCAGCTTTACAAGCATTGTTTCCGGGCAATGCCACACTACAGGCTAAAGTTTTTGCTACGTATTCTGTCGGCAAAGAAGGATTGAATACACCCGCTGCTGTCGTCGAACAAATTTATACCGATATAGTATTCCAATGTGTACGTTTAGCTCAATTCCATCTTTCCATTCCACAAACTTCTAACTAACTCTCCACTCCATAGCCTAGTGCTATTGTCGCAAACTCAAGCTCCGCCGCCGGTTACCCTACCTTCCGTTATTACTACAATGCAACCTTTGCCAACATCCAACCAGTCCCAGGCCTCGGCGCTTATCACTCCTCAGAAATCCCCCTCGTCTTCGGTAACTTACCGGCAAACTCTACAGTAGCCGAAAAAAGCCTAAGTGCCTTGATCCAAAAGTCATGGGCCAATTTCGCCAAAAATCCTCAAGTGGGCCCAGGGTGGAATAGACTGAATGTCAATGCAGGCGTCAATCAGGTTGCTGTGCTCAACTTTGATGGGTTAGGAAGTGTGAATGGAGGAGCACTGGATAAGCGGTGTGCTGTTTTCAAATATGATTTGGGAGGGTTCTAGGGAGATATATGCATACATAATTCTATCAGTTTTCTGGACCTGGAATTTATTGCTATCATGTATTGTCGTGTGTTCTCACGATGTGCATTACATTCTACCAGTGGCTTGGTTCGCAATTAGCTCCGAGAAGATTGCGTACACCTTGCACATACATGCATATATATATACAGCACATGTAAGACCAAAAAAATATTGATACACCGTAAGCCAAGTATCCTAAATAGGAGATTTTTGACCTCTAGTGTCTTCTCCAGTATTGGGGGTTTGCGGGCAGAATAGCTTATCTACTGGCCCATTAATATTGGGTCCAAATTTGACTTCAGGAAAAACATCAATTGTCTAGACTTTGGAGTGAGATTGGTGGCACATCAGTTTGCTGACTGTAAAAGATATACTTTCAGTTTTCGTCGAGTTATATACTTGCACGAAACAATTGTACATAATCACATACAAATACAGCTTCCGTTGCGCAAAACTTCGATGAAATGTCTCTCGCGTGTAACTGTTGTTTCGCAGGTATGTAAACAGCCGTTAGTAGAACACGAGAGGTACTCGAACGACTGGGGAAATCCGAACCCTGACTTTGATCTATTTCGTATCGCATTATGCGGTCTCACAATACTTTTTGTCTCACAATCGGTAAGTGGGATAATGATATTCCGATGCTGATGCTGATGCTGATGCGATATTCATATACATCGTGACACGTGTAGTCTTAAGGTTTTTTCTCACGGTAATCAATGCAAGCTTATCTCCGTAACTTTATTCGATTTCTTCCATGTACTCAGAATGTACTCTTACTGTCTCCATAGAATATCAGCCTTGCTGACTTCGTGTAAGACTACCCAGCACTATCTACCTACCTATCGACCGAGCAATTACGCAAGGAAACTTAGACAGACAGACAATGCTCACAAGGTTCTACGAGAGGCGTATATTGGCTTTACACAGCCATATCATCTCAGCAGCTTACCGTAGATTTATTGACATCAATATCGTTCCGAATATTGTTCCTGATATAACGGAAGATTAATCACGAGCTGGCGGTGGAGTGAGTCAAAATGAAACATGTAGTCGCGGGATATATCGCATGAATATCAGCTCAGGTACAAGGCATAAATTCTTGATATTCAAGGTTTGGAGACTCCGATCTTATTTTTTGTGCGACGTGCGATGTTTATCTGAAGAATGTTTAGATGAAGAGCGCTTGGTAGTGACATGTTTCATGCCTTTACTGATATCTTATTTGGCAGCTGAATAGAAACTCTGAATCAGCGAGAGCTAAAGGAAGAGTCAGACGAAATGCATTAACAGACAAATTGGGTAATGGATTGAAATTTTGGTTCCCGTCAGCAAGAGTAGCGAAAGCCCGAAAGCCTCAGCGGGAGGAGGAAGGCTTGCAGATGCGCCAAGCTGGAACCAAAGGCGTGGATCTTAGGCTTGCAGATTTCACGATTGGCACGATGGAGCGAATGATTAGTGGAGGTGGAGGTTTCTATTTGGGGACTCGATGGCTGGCTATTCCTGAAACTGAATCGCTACATGTTGATATGCTATATGAGATGACACGAGACGTCGTCTTGCTGTACTTGTTGGTTTTTTTCGAAGGTATTTGCTCCTTTTAGTAGAATGTCTCGAATGAAAAATCCATGATTGTCAGTAAGCAAAGGAGCTCTAGTTAAAGTGTCTTTGTAAAATGTCGCTGCTGTCTACAGTATTATTGTCCGTTAAAGACAATGCAACGTGCTGTTCTTGAACCAGAATTTGACAAACAAGACAGTAATATGATATGATATGAGAATGACTCACGCTTTCATCGTGCTAGCATGGCTCTAGCAAGAAAAACTACGTTTGCTCAAAGATAGAAAGGATTTAGCGAAATAATTATCGATCGACAATCAAGTCGGTGATCGTTCTAGAATCAAGTTCTCAGCTTTTACTAACCACAAAGAAAAGAATTACCATCCGCAAGAGGCCTCTGAATGTTAGAAACCCGATGCATGTGTGTCCACAGTTGATATTACCCAGACGAGCGATCAAATATGACACCATTTCTCTTAAGCCGAAATTTCATAAAAGAAAATACGTAATGTAGAAATATTTGGGAGACCAGGAATTCACTGCCAGCGTATATTTCATTTGGGGGTTTCACCACAATCTGGGGGTAAATGCTGTGCATAATTGCATGCAGATTTTATCAAGCATACACGGGTCAAATAGCCGAATGCTACATTACAGACGGCGAACACGAGAATATTTCAATACTTGATTTAATTGCACAAATATATAAAAATAACTCCAGGTAAACAGAGGGAAGAATGTAACATCGCCCAGCTCGTATTGTGGTTTGACTTAACACAATTCCATCTTTGAATAGAAAATAGGTCTCGTAGCAAATCGCGCCGCACCCCAATTACTTCGGATTTAAAGCACCAGAAGAAAAGTTCAGAAGATAGCAAGAAAAGAAATGTGAGGTAAAAAATGTGGAAAATTTCTAAGATGATCAAACAATTGAACCGCCCTTGGAAGTACAGGTTGCGATGACCGAAGCCGGCGTCGTCGTCTTTGTGATTGTGATCCTAGAGAAAGTAAGATGTTAGCAAGATTGTATCAGAGTATGAGACTCCTCAAATAGATTGGATTCCACGCAATGAAACATATGCATACTTGTATGTGATTGTCGATGTAACTGTGGTGATGGTGAAAGTCTGAGTAGTCTTTGTTGTTGTAGGTGTTGGTGCCGTTACGGTTGCAGTAGTTATTCCGCTGCGAATAGTAACTGGTACAGGGGTACTATGGTCTTGTTAGAAATTAGAAGATTTAGAAGGGGGATTGATTCTTACATAGTGGTCAATGTAGTTGTAGTAGCTAAGTGAGTGAGGTGTATTAGTAAATACTAGCATTCATCATGCAAAGTTCAGAAAGTAGTATCTCACCTGTGCTGAAGAAAGTTGTAGTAGCAGCAGTACTGGTAACAGTGGATGTGATCCAATCAGATGTGATTGTGTCAGTAACTGTCACAGTTGGAACATCTGGAGCACGCTTCTTGAGCTTCTTTGCCATGACGCGACCAACAGCGCGACGTCCAAGAACATTAGCAATGTCAACAATAGCATCTCGGTTTTCAAGATTAGCCCTTGGAGCTGGGGTAATGACTGCAGCTGCGGGTGCTGGCATGGCAGTACGCTTGACGGAAGAATTGGATGTGACACTTTGAGCCAAGAGAAGGAAATGTTGATTGGGGTATACGTCCTGCATGGGAGGCTTGGTTGGAAGTCTGCATGAGGCCGTTTTTGTAACTGTAACGATTGGGAAAGTGTATTTTCTTGAAGTAATAGTCCGTGTGGAGGTGGAAGTTTTCGTAGTTGTAACCTTCTTGGGTGTAACTGTGACGGTATTCTTGGCAGTGGCGGAAGCTGCAGTGATGGTGACAGCAGGAAGCGTGGTTGAATCGGTATCAGTAATGGTAGTTGGTAGAGTTGTTGATGGTGTCACGACATTCGTGATATTCACTAACGAACGTCAAACTCCCAGAACTCTCATCAAATCACTTTGAGCAACTTACCGGTCGGAATGTACGTTACTGTGGCTTGAGTTCCAACGGTGAGTTGAAATGTTCTCTGAGCGGCGAAAGAAGCTCCAGCTCCATTGTTTGCCAAAATAACAATGGTCCAAGTTCCGCTGTACATCTGATTTTTGGAGATGGGACTGACAAACGTTAGTTAAAGTGTCACTTTAAGTCCTTGAAAAGTATAAATACCATGTTGAAAGCATGTTGGTACCGTCAGGTTGAGTCTCAATGTCACTGCACTCCCATGAATCGTCATTAGGGGCAACGAGAATCACCTCAGCCTCGCCTGAGCATCCGGTAAATTGAGTGACGGCGGTGAAGCTGGAATTATCTGCGCTGTTGATGAAGTAGTTTCCTCCATTCTGGAAATCGATACCATATGATGCACAGTCTGCCTTGACATAAGTAAAAATGGATGTTAATACAACGAACGTGTAAGAGAGATAAACGATTGAAGAAAACATGATGAAAAGTCAAACGACGATGATTGATGAATTTGATGAACGTGAGTACGATTGGGTTCGCGGGGTCATATAGCAACTTTGATATCTGAGGATACTTTATGAGCTGGATCGACTGTATCTGAGTCGTTCCGCTCCTCGCCGAGCCCATCCAAAAAAAGAAACATACCGCAGCTACAGAATCGTAGGCACGCGCAACACTACACAGGATTGTCCAAAACTACCCAGAATATTGATGGATTTCATCTGACAGAATGAAAAATATCCATAAAGCAATAGAAACGGAACGTCTCCAGCTTCTGCGTTACACTAGATACCAAGATACAAGCCTTGCTGTGCCGCACAACAAACTCAAAAAGTCGATCTCGAAGAATGATCCTTATTGGCTTCATTGCTTGATCTCATCTTGTCAGATGCAATGAAGTGGAGTGATAAATGTGGAGAGAGCCTGGAGAGTGCAATGAGAGGAAGGATCAATACGAAGGATGATGTGTGTGCTGACAGTGACTTGAGCGATACTTCAAAGCTACTATACAATAATGTGAGATGACTAGGTATCTCCAACTATCTCTGACTCTTTCTGACCTGGACGCAGATGAACGCCACAATCTTCATCTTTGCAGCTGTCCTACTCTCGGTATCGGTACTGGGGTAAGTATACCGTGTATCTTGGTCATTTTCATATAAACAAGGCTTTAAATCGCATTTCCAACTCCGATACGACCGTGTCATAGTTCAGCAGTCCTTGCGATCATCAGCATGCTACAAGAATATATGCCGCTCAGTGAAGAGTGTGTTGGATACCAAGCCGCAAGGCTTTGTTTCTTTTAGAATATCGCGGATGTCATGGTACAAACAAGATCGGGGCAAGAAAACCCCAAGGTTCGGGCAAACCCTGTAAAAAAAGAAGCCCTGATGCAGGGTAAACGCAGGGTAAACACGTGCGCCAGAAGCCTGAAGACTAAGCCAATAAATAAACGAGCCGCTGCTGTGGCTCACTAATTTTAAGCCAAGGATAGGCTGCAGATTATCAAAAACAGCTGCATAATATTGTTTTGTCAATTTTTATTACCAAATCAAAGATTCATTCGACTCTTTTGACTCTTTTTGGTGATTCTTGTGATTTGGTATCGTTTCGTATATTTATTTCCCGTCGGATGCTTCCGGAGGATGGATTAAATGTGATTTAGCGTCAAAAGTTCGTGAATAACGGACGACTTAGGCCCAATTGAAGCCCAGTTCCAGGTGCCCAGACGCTAAGTACACACTAATATACTTGTCAACTAGACTAATTATTCAGTCTTTCCAGGGGGTTTCTGCAAGTCTGAGTAAGCAAAATTGGTGAGTTCACTGAATTTGCACTCACGACATCTTCCATAAACCATCGATCTTAAATTCTACGGCACAAAAGAAATCCTAGGTCCATCAACCCGTCAAAGATCAACACAGTCAAAGCCAAGCGAGCTAGTCATCTATTCCATGAAGAAGGATCACACCTGATCATTTCAGCCTCGCAAACATGAAGAAATTCGGCCTCGGCATAAGATCGTGATATTGATAATCTTCCTGTGGATATCTTCGGAAACGGGAAGCATACGTATGCCAATAATCGTGTGAGATGCAACTGTTGCTATTGTTATCATCTTTTCCCGTAGAATCTCGGATGTGGAAGTTTGAACGAATCTTGGCGTGCCACCAAAGCAACTACAGTATTGTCCGAGGGCTGACAGCATATGTACTATGCTGCCGTGCCTGATTTTTTCTACTAATATCACAAGCCATGCACTAAGGCTTATCATTCTAGTTCTTGAGGATTAGCATCATGTAGAGTGGTGTACACTTTTGAAGTGATCCTGATCCGGAATCTTGATTTCAATCAACAAATCAGATGATTGGACATGGAATGTTTTCAGCTGAAGTCACAGCAATTTTTGGTCATTGGATGTTCCATCCCGGGATGCAAATAAGCCACGAAGTTTTTGATAAACAGTGCCATTTGATAGCGCGTATGGTAACACTGTGATGGCTGCTTCTCCTGCTTGTCAGTCGAGCCTCACCTCGTGTCAGAGACGGCACCGCGATCTCGTGTGCATCGACATGGGAATCCAGAAAAAGCATCTCCATGCTAGTCACAACTGTCAGAGTGTTGATCTGACAAGATAAATACATCAAGTCTCACTTGAATGCGCAAATATTACTCTCTTCAGATCAATTCCCTCAAGTTTCTTTCTCTAACTTGCTCAAAATGAAGTTGTTGAATATTCTACTTTTGTCTTCCGCTGCCATTGGAGCAATCCTCCCAGCTCAAATCAATGAACGTGATGGTCTAGTGAAACGACAGACGGTCTCCAGTAGCAAGACAAGCACTTCATCGAAAGCTTCCAGTACTTCATCCAAAGCTTCCAGCACTTCATCAAAGACATCATCTGGTACCTCCAAGTCCTCAAGTTCGTCAACCTTGAAGTCGTCATCAGCTGGCTCATCATCTTCGAAGGTTTCAACAACTACTTCAGGCACGTCAACTTCTGTTGGTACCACGACAACTTTGAGCTCAAGCTCCACCTCTGCTCTTTCTAGTCTGGTCGCTGATCCTGCTTGCACCAATTCGCCATTCACCAGAGCCTGTTGGGGCAATGGCTTCAGTATTGCAACTGATTTCGATACTAAGAACCCCAACACTGGTGTCACCAGGAAATATAATTGGGAAGTGACCAACACGACTTGTGCCCCCGATGGAGTTACCCGGCAAAATTGCATGTTGGTTAATGGCCAATATCCTGGACCAACCCTATATGCTGACGTAAGACTTTTATCGCTGCTCTCGTAACATGTGCAAATTGCTAACATACTTTTAGTGGGGTGATATGATCCAAGTTACCTTGAAGAATTCCATGCCAGATAACGGTACTGGTATTCATTGGCACGGACTTCGACAATACCACACCTGTACAGAGGATGGTGTACCAGGAATCACAGAATGTCCCCTTGCTCCTGGTGATACCAAGACATACACTTTCCAAGCGACCCAGTTCGGCACGAGCTGGTATCACAGTCATTACTCCGCTCAATATGGCGAAGGAATGCTCGGTGGAATCGTAATCAATGGGCCCGCAACTTCTAACTATGATGTTGATCTTGGAGTATACACCATCTCAGATTGGTATTATACTCCAGTGTTTGTACTCGGTGAAAGAATAGCTCATTCTCAGGCTGGGCCGCCATCGGGTGACAATGGACTTATCAACGGTAGTATGGTCGCTCCTGCCGGTCGAACTGGTGGAAAATATACCACGAACACCATAACCGCAGGCAAAAAGTACCGTCTCCGTCTCATCAACACTTCAGTCGACAATCATTTCATGGTGTCATTAGATAATCATGCTTTTACCGTGATCACAAGTGATTTTGTTCCCATTGTCCCATACACCACAAACTGGATTTTCATCGGTATCGGCCAAAGATATGACGTTATCATCACTGCCAACCAAACTGTTGGAAGCTATTGGTTTCGAGCTGAAGTTCAGAACGGGTGCGGTACTAACAACAATAATGGAAACATCAAGAGCATCTTCACCTATTCAGGAGCAGCTAGTACCACTCCATCATCTTCAGCTACTCCATACACTGGAAGATGTACCGATGAAACTGGACTAATTCCTTTCTGGGATAGCTTTGTGCCCAGTGGTCCACTTAGTGGAAATGTTGATCAACTCAACGTCGCCATCAATATTGGTGTCGATGCCAGCGGACCAATCGTAACATGGGGAATCAACCTCAGTGCCATTGATGTCGACTGGAAGAAACCTATCCTGCAATACGTACTCGATGGCAACAATTCCTGGCCTGCTTCAGAGAATTTGATTGAATTGCCCAATGCCGCTCAATGGTATTATTGGATCATTCAAGAAGTACCTGGAAATGTGAACGGAAACCCAGTCTCTATCAACGTCCCACATCCAATGCATTTACACGGTCATGATTTTTTCCTTCTGGGTACAGGAGTTGGAACTTACAACAACACAATCAATGCACCAAACCTTGATTACGACAACCCAACTAGAAGAGATGTTGCCATGTTGCCCGCTGGAGGATGGATGGTTCTAGCATTTCAAACTGACAACCCTGGTGCTTGGTTAATGCATTGTCATATTGTAAGTATTTTCTTTCCACGAACCACTTCCCAGAACACTCATACTAACACACAATCAGGCATGGCATGTAAGCGAAGGTCTCGCGGTACAATTCCTGGAAACCAAAAATCAGATCAACGCTGTAAATCCAATCTCGCCAGCATTGACGAATACCTGCAATAAGTGGAATGCATGGTATCCATCTCAAGCTCCCTATCTCAAGACCGACTCTGGCCTTTAGAACTGTGTTGATGCGGGGGTTTTGGGCACAATTTTGTTATTTTTGATTGCGTGTTTGATTCTTTGAGGATGGCTGAAACCTTTCCGGGGCTCGGTTCTCTTGTATTCGATTGTATCAGTATATAAGTAACAACTTAGGGAGAGGGTGTTGTACTTTGTTTTTCGGAAAGGCAACAATTCTTGTTTTGGGTGGGTGTTTTGTATTGTTTGTTATAAATTTGGAATATAAATGCGAGATTTCTCCGCGTCTATTGTATTATTGAATATGATTTATCTATCATCGATAAATGTGTTTAGTGCTTAATATGATTTGAGTAACAAATAAGGCGATGTAATCGTCAAATACTGTACCTTACTTACAGAATTTTTTCATGGCGCAGAAGTGCTTGTCCGATCATGCATTCGGCAAGCCTAGGTGTCATAAATTACACTCCACCAGAGGATTCTAGAAGTCATAAAGAATGATAGAGTTGAACATCCAGCGTGAATATGCATCATTGCGCTGAAGAATTCTAGAGCCAATGAGAGATATGCAACAAATTCTCTGAAAAATGATACGCGATCAATAAAGGGGCATTGAGCTACTGACCAGGGTTGGACTAAAAACAAAACTAATAAAGCTTGTTATCTAAAACTAGTCAACTTCAACTGCACGGACTTGAAACAAGGCTCACAATGACATCTCCCCATTTCCAACCCACTAGGCGCCGAGACACAGAATCCCCGGATATAACCGATGTCCCTACATCTTACACAACCCCACATCTTGCACAACTTCAAATTCACTATTACTACAACTTCAATATTTAATAATAATTATAATTTATAAGATATCAAATTGAAACTTTTGAATATTTATAATATAATATAATATTATTATATAGAGTTATTAAATAATTAAATTTTAAATCTTATTGATATTTAATCACTTGTCTTTTTCTAATTCTAGTTTCTATTCCTTTCGCCTTATTTTTTAAATTATTAACTTTCTTATTATTCAAAAGCTTTATAGTTTTTTAAGATATTAAATCTATTATAAAAAAAACTTTTGAAATATCTTTAATCTCTTTAATAAATAATTTGGGTATTTTATAAACTTTTCTATTATATTTTTTAAAACCCTATAGAATCTAATAATTAATCTTTTTTTGCTTAACTCTCTTTTGTATTTCTAAATACTTTTTTTGCTTTTCGATTTGCTTTTTAGTTTTCTTTAGTTTTTTAATTTTCTTATTCTATTGAATAGCAAGCTTTTTAATGAATTAATATATTTTAACTCTCAAAATAATATTAGGGGAATATAAACATATTTTATTTATTTCCTCTCCTATTAGATTTAATTTTTTAAATCAAGTTCTTTTCTTTTTTTCCATTTTAATAACTTTTTTTAATCCTTTTGTTTTATATAATTGAATATTAACTTATATAATATTAGTAAAAGTAGTTTTGAAAAACTTTAAAATAATATTAAAATTATTTTGAAGCCAAAATTCTAATTTGAGCTTACAAAAAGCTTTTGTAGTATATAATATTTTAAATTTACTTTCAAATAGTTATATTGATATAGGTAATATAAAGAAAGATTTAGATATAATATTAGTAATAATAGCTTTTTTATATATAAAATAAATATTTATTTTTTTAAAGAAAAAAAGTATATTATATATTATATAGATTTGAATCTAAGCTTTTTTAAATATAATCTAAAAATTCTTTTTAATAATTTCAGATAATCCCTTGTTTTTGTACAATAAATCATTCAATATTATATTATAATTTATTAAAAATAAAAGGAAAAAGCTGTAATTGAAAAATTGAAATCGATATATAGAATATAATAGCAAAATTAGTAATATAATTTTCAATTTATTATATTTTGATATAAATTCTATATTAATATAATTAGAATAATTATCTATAATGAGTAGATAATATTCTTTATCTATTTTTTAGTATATATAGTATTAAAAAATGTTTTTAAGCTATATAAAACCAAAAGTATTAAATGATTATCTATTACTTGGAAACTTTGCTAAAACGTTGTATTCCTTTCTTTCTATTATTATTATATATCCTAAAGGTCCCTGATTCCTTTTTATTAAAATAAAAATAAAATGGTATACAACTATATTATTTAATTAAAGATATATATTAAAAATGTAGATAAATTTTCGAAATTCATTATAGAGTTTTTATTAAATTCTATTTGCTTAACGTATTAATAATTTTAGTATCTTTAGTAAAATGAAATCAAATTAATACAATCCTTTTTATTTCAATTCTATATATTCTTGAGTGATATAATATATTTTTCGATGTTTTTATTAATTAAATTAATAAAAAAAAATGGATTCATAAAGCTTTTATATAATAAAGTTAATAATAAAATGAAAACTCTTAATTAAATTATAAAAATATTGAAATATTAATATTAATTAGTTTTCAATATAAATTATTAATATACCAAAAATACTGATTTTTAAAAAATATTTTATATCTTTTAATAAAATAAACTATCTAATTCTTCCTTATAGACTAATTTATAATCTTTTTTATTAGATTTTTAATTATATAATTTATAGAAGATATAAATTTTTATATCAATTTATTAATCTAATTAATTAAATCTTTTTCTTGCTTTTTATTAAAATATTAATAAATATCTTTATAAATAGAAATATAAAAAGCTGATTATTCTTTATATTACCAATATAATATAAAACAATTAATATTATGGATTTTTGTAATAATAATTATATTGGGATTTTTTATAGCTTTATTTTGAATTATAGTTTGCTTTATATAGCCTTTTATAACTAATTTGAGATTTGATATAAATACTATAATTTATAAATTTTGAGGTTAAAAAAAATTGTGTAAAATGTGGGGTTGTGCAAGATGTAGGGACATCGGTTAGAGAAGCCCGAATAGAAATTCCTAAAGTCTAGAGCTATTATTAAGTTCATAAAGCAACACAATAATTGTGTAACAGTGCTACATATTAGGAGACTACTAGAGCGCTTATCGCAGCGCTTTATGCGCTTTTACAAAGCGGTGTTGGGGCCAAAGATTGGAGTACATTGATACGCGGTCGAGAAGCGAGCTGGTGGGATTCTTTAGCGCCGAGGCTCTGCACTCATTGTATCTGATAAGATATTGAAAGTTGTTTCTGCCCAAAACATGGACAATTGATAGATCACATCAGATGTAATCGTGAATTGCCATATTATATGAATCTCGAGGCTTTTTGGCATTTCATTCACAAAAGCGCAGATATCTCGACATTAATATGCATTCATCAAAAGGTACGCATTCATATATGAAATCGGAGAGAGAATACACCGACAGTACTGTGAAAGCAGGGAAAGGATTGGGTCAAAAATCAGTGCGACATGTGTGTATACATTGGGCCAAACAATGCTTGGCAAATCCGTCCCACCATCTTGGATCGTACTGGCTGGTGCAAGTCCAACTACTAACGTCCCGTCGAAACTTATAAATGTTTGCAACATTACTTGAGGAATACAATGACGAACATCAAATGATAATTAAATTTCCTCTGGTCATCACCTCTAGTTCTAATCCTGTACATAGTTTCTTTTCTTCTTCTACGCAGTCATAAATTCAACGAAAATGTCGCGAACACATAAGTCTAGTATCGCTCTAGCCGAAAAAAATTCAATAGAAGACTACGATTCATTTCCACTTCCCATTTACACTTATTTCGCAGAATATGAAGATCATCGGAAGCGACTTCGCATGAGACAGATTTATTGGATTCCAACCAGTCACGATGAATCGCAAGGCCATGGAGTAGTTTTTCTAAGCGAAGTGTACAAAGTATTGGCGGATGGAAAGACATTTCCCAAGCCAAAGGAAGGGTTGAGGTCAATGTTTCATATCAAACCAAGAAATCGAGATCGGCTTTTCGAGTTGATAGAGATATTGTATAAGGGTAAGTCTATCTGGAGCACAATGAGCGGACGTCATCAGGTGAGTACTTTGCGTTTCCGTGAGACGATGAGAGAGTGACGTAGCTAACATGGTTCAGGTCAGAAAAACTCATTTGGCCTTTCTTGACCTTTTGAAGGAAGAAAAAGTCATTGAGGATAGTTATGAAACCTCAAAAGCATACTTTCAAAAAGACTTTGAAAAGGAATGTGAAAAGATGCGCGTGAAGGTAAACAAGAACAAGATCGCACAACCAAAAGATCTCAGTCCGAGTCAAAAAGAAGCGAAGAAACCACACCCTGTACCCCATGTCAAAGTTTAGCAGAGATATAATCGCGTGTGAGGAAATCAAAACCCCTTTCTGGAGAATGTTGTCTGAAAGAACGAGCTGGGTAGGAAACAAAATGCTGAAACACGAGGTTCCTATTGCAGACCATTCAATTATTTCCCTACGAGATACAGGAATGAAGAAGACAAAAATAGTGTTCTTCCAAACCATCTGGAACCCTCTGGCTTTGGGAATTGACTATTTGAGATCAGTCGCCTCTGAACGATTTGATTGTATTGAGATACGATATCATTTATTTTGGAATGCTCCATTTGGAGTTAACACTCGAAGTGCTTGCTTTTTTTTTTTTTTTTTTTTTTTGAGAGGCAAAGAGTTATTATGGGATATCGGGGAGGTGAGATGAGAGCGAGGTAGCTGAAAGTTATTAGGCGTCTACAAGAGCCATCTACTAATCAAATAGGTGCTAATGTTCAATCTTATGGTGTAATGATGTATATACCTTCTAAGGCTTGAGATTTTGAGTTGGCAGTCTGCATATAACTCATTCATTAAATTGAATCGAGTAGATAGTAATATTAACTGATGTCTGCTCTATATCATTCAGAGGATAATTCCTAAAGATTGTTTTTAATCATACATCGATGAAGGAAAGCGAAAAAAGTTGAAATAGTCCTCTCCACTTAGATTTCTCCAAAGTATATAATATCTTTAAAAAACACACAAATATCATTCCGAATTGACTGATTAATCTAGAATTTTGAATTGACAGACGTAAACTAACGTTACAACTCGAATCGACGCTCAATATCCAGCTCTAATATCCTCAAGGAAAGGGTGTAATGATGAAATGCCTAATGCGTATTGATCAAAACGTGAGCTAGAAGACAAAATGGAATTCTTTGATCAAGTACTATATGAATATGAAACGCCATGCAGTCAATATTTCTACACCAACCAACCCCACTCCGTTTCCAACAAAAGCAAAGACCCTATGAGCACCTCGAAAAAAATTCCCAGCAACCCATGGCCAGCCACCCAGCCTACAGACCTTCCAAAATCTCCTCGACAACCGCCCCCAGCATTCTTAACCCATAAGACCTTGCCACCCTCCCCCACCCTTCAATCTTCATTTTCATATCTCCTCTATCTACACTTTCCCCCCACTCTCCTCCACACCCACACCCCTGTCTCAAATCATTAACCTTCAATCCTTTACATCTGACACATTTCAAATCTTGGCCCACCCACTCTCCCACACATCCCATCACTTCCCCAATAATTCTCTCTTCAATGCCTAGATGTTCAAACTCTCCATTACAGAATAGACATTTCCAGCTCCAACTTCCTTCACTGTTAGGAAGTAAATCTTCATCACGACAGAAATCCATATCTCTTGACGTCGTACAAGAATCGCAGACCACGCTGAAGAGTTTGGCAGAAGTAGAAGGATTCTGAAATTTAGCAGCGTTCGAAAATTCGCGGATTTCAAACATTTCTAAAAGTTCTTTTCGTAGGAGACGAGCTTCGAGTGTGATATTTTTGTCAAGAGAAAGAACTTGCATAAGACTCTTTACGAGTTCTAGTGCTGGGTTTGTGGGTTTGAGATGCGAACCAGGGAGAACGGGAAATTTGTAATCTTCCGCAAGTTCGGGATGGAGCATTTCATCTTTTTGTCTGCGAATAATACCGGCGATTTGTTTCTTGAGTGGTTTCTCAAAACTTTTTCCAAGAATGATTTTATCTTCTTTGTCATCTCCTAGATTTCGGACTGGAATTTGAGTGGCGCGAGGGGTAGAATCAATGCCAAGACGCGGCTTCTTGAGATTATGCATTATATCAATAAATTCTAAAACCCAGTCGTTGAAGATTTGTTGGAGTTTGTCGGGGAGGAAGTTGCTCAATTGCCAATGCATGATGTTATCCAGCGATTGATTTTCAGCTTCGACGACTTCCGAGCAGCCTTTACCGCCGTAGTTAAATTCATCATACCAAACTAGATAATCCCAATACTCTTTGATTTCGAGGTCTAGAAAATGGAAAAGAGGTTTTGCCTTGATCGATTTGAGGATATATTGACTGTATGCATAGGCATTTCCGACTTCAGCTTTAGTGGTTTGTAGTAGAAGTCGATTTGAGTTTGCGAATACGACATGAGATCCGACACGCCTGAAATCGGTCATGAGTTGTTGGAAAGCCTTTCGAGACATCATTTGTACGTAGTAATGTAGTGAACGATCGTAGAGAAACGAGTCTGGATTTTCAACCCAGCGGACAAGGTGCTGCACCATGATATCAGCCATGCTACTACCTCTGCAAGCTTCAGTCCACCAAGCTTTGACCATCTCTCTGAGAACTGTAACACCGGCAGTAGCAAAAGCATTCTCGGCATAGAGAACATTGGTACCATCGCTAGGAGCATCGTCTGATGGCGCGGCAGGATTGAAAGATATCGAGTCACTTCCTTCAAGCTCATTGATCAGAGATGACGTCAAGATGGTATTGATAGCCAAATTTCTGACATCAAGCTCAATACAAACTGATGGATAGGTACCAGGATTGTTTACTGAAGGCATTTGCACAGTGTCAAGACCGCCAAGAACATCATCGAGTTCATATCCAGCATGATCTGGCTTTGGACCACCAGACCACCACAAAACAACGTTGCTCCTTTGGAGTCTTCTCGCATAAGCCACATCGATCAAGAAACGAGGATCGTCTCTTTCCAGGTTGCAGAGTGGAACATCTCCATATCTCGCGAGCTCAGTCAAATGAATGACCCATTCCCCGAGGTTTAAGTAATGACTGACCAAGCGCTTTGCTATGACAGATTGCCAGTTTAGTGGAGGGAGTTTACTATCTTGAACGTCTGATTTCAGGGGAAGTATTGGCAAGTCTCCTAAAATAGGCACGTCATGTACCAGTAATCTCCTTTGTGGAGACTGGACAACGAGCATGAGTGGTTTGGACTCATCATTCTTCATTTTCTTGAAAAGGTCACCAACTTCAAGCAATGCTTTTCTTCTTGTTGTGACTTGGCTGATTTTGAACTGAATCTTTTCTTGATACTCGAAACAATTTTGCCAAACTTCTCCCTTTGCATCTTGATGGCGTTTGGCAATGGCATCTGCGTAAGTTTTAGCGATGTTAGGAAGATCTTGTTCGGCAACCTTCGTCTTCTGGAGAATGACAACATATGCCTGCTCTTTTGAAGTTGAGAAGAGTGCAAAGATTTGTCTATCACCAGCAATAACATGGTAAAGGAAGAGGTATTCCATCGACGAATTTGAAAGATATGGATTTTTCGACGAGGCGCGACGGAGTCCAGATAAATCGAAGCCTTGCTCGAGACCTCTTCCTAGGACACCAGGTTGCGTCTCATCAAATGTGCACAAACTTCCCAATTGAAGAACAGCACGAATATTTAGTGGAACTTGCTTCTCATAAACACCTTCCACACTCGGATGATTGAAAAGTAAAGATATCTTTTGCGCTTCGTTTACATAGACATCTTCGGACATTGTAAGTTTGAACAAATGGACGGATGGATGTCCGTTCGGTAGTGTATGAGTGACCTTCTCCGCTTCACAGCCATCAATTTCAATATCTGGTAGTTCCTTGCCTTTCAAATTAAGCAAAACTGTTCTCGGAACCTTGACTTTCAATGTATGTACCTTCGAGTCGATAAGAACGAACGCAAGAACAATACCTGGACTTTCAGTACCTCTCAATTGCAATACCTGCCACGTACTCTTGAATAGTTGTTCGGCTTGATTTTGGAAAGTAGTCGCAATGTTGCTTTGGGCGCCACGATTTTCACCAAAAAGATGTCGACGTCGTATTCTTGCCTGTTTCTGAATCTTCCATTTTTGTTTTTGATACTCCAAAAATCCTTCGTAGTCTTCGCTTGGTGATGGCATCTTATCAGGAAGTGCTGCAAATGGATTTATGGAGACTGCTACAGCAGGTTCTGGAGACTTTCTTTTCATAAGTTTCTGCGTCGCTGAATTTAGCTGAGAGCCCAGAGTCTTAGGTTTCAGAAGTTGCGTTCCGAAGTCTTCCATATCGGCCATTCTTGGATCCTGTAGATTTGATATGTCTTCAAGGGGAGTTTTGGTAAACATATCAGTCATCTTCTTTTGCTTCATTTTGTCATCTTTGATTCGAATTCTTCTCTGTAACCAATCTGGATGTGCTACTCTGGGCACTGGATTTGAACATTTTTGAAGAGCTGCAGGAATAGTTATGAGTTTCTGGATGACAGACCCAAGACGCTCAGAGTAATAACCCCAATCTAAGAGCGCTCTTGGATCCATGTCTGTAGGATCCTCCTTCAGCCATTTGCGCAGAAAGTGTCGCTTTACTGAAATATCCGATGAGAAGATAGCAACCGGAACAGCTCGTTCAGTCACTGGTGCATGCTTTGGTTTAGCGCAAATGATGTACTTGCAATTCAAACCTTTGTCTTTCACCATTTGTTCACCCAAGAATTCCGCCAAGCGCTTTGCAGTAGTGATTGAAGTTGATTTTTGTGTGCCATATTCCTCCAAACTCTTTGACATACTCCTGTTCTCGCAAATGAGGTCGATAAGTTCTGCGTCGGCAAGAGTTCTTCCTTTCGAATCTAAAACATCCAGCCACTGATTCGCAACTTTTGCCACTGCTTGATAAGTCTCTTCAAGAGTTGTACCCTCCAAAAAGAATTTGAAGATTTGCTGTTGGAAAATTTTGATAAGCTTCAGTTCTCCTCTTCGCTTCACCTCGAATCCCTTGAGTTCCGCTAGACTTCCGTCATCGTTGAAAACAGCGTAACGTTTCTTTAAATTCTTGTCCTCTTCCTTTGAAGTAGGGAGAATCATAGCACGATAAGGACCATCGACTTCGAAGAAGATGGAATTGTCGCTATGCGTCTCGTACCTGAAGGTTTTTGGATCAGTAAGAGTTTGGTATTGGTGATTTGTGAATTTGTCATGGACTAGATGATTCAACATCACGCAAGGGTACGAGATAGCCAGTTTCTTTCCGTTCTTCATCTTGAAAGCATAATTCTCCGGAAATGTTGCCGGAAGCATACACCAAATACCATCAGTGTCCAGCTCTAGAGGCCGTCCAATACGTTCAACTAATTGTCGAGCCATTTGAATGATGTGAGCTCCAGTCAAACAAGTCACACCAGCCATCTCCATGGAATACCATCGCGATCCTTTTCTCATGACATAACCATAAAAGGAGTTCAAAATAACCTTGTGAGCCAGCTGTAAGGAGTCGAACAACACAATCATCTTCTTCGCATCTTCGACTTCAGCAGCTGGAGCACCTGCTGACTTAAGAGCATCAGTTTTGCCTTTCCAGACTTTTTGCTTACCCTTGTAATCATATCGACGATCTCTGAAGTCCTTTACAGTATCAATATAAAATGGGTTCTCTCGCTGACATATGATTGCTTCTCGCTCGATAGTGGTCTGGTCGTGAATCTTGTGGTAGATTTTCTGACTATATGTTTGCAAGCGCTTTCGAATCAGCCCAGCCTGCTCTTCGTAAGATAAGTCCTGAAATGATCTCATTGGTTGCTTCGGATATTTTCCTGGAAATCGTTCATTTTCAAGTGAATGCCTGATCATATTATATTCGTCCCTCTTCGCTGGAAGATATTCGCCTCTCCATGCCCAAGGCATTCTCCTATCGCAAGTTTTACCAGGCCGATTGAAGTCGCACGCCGCACAATCTGATTCTTGAATCATAGAGTCGGGTTGAAGTCGATTTGTCGTCATAATGTTTGGGTACATAGAAGCGACATCCAGATGGTAAATCAGGGGGTTTTCGCTTCGATTCGCGGTTTTTTTGAGACTATTCAGGCGATCTGCAATTTGTTGTTTAATTTCCTCATAATTCTCGATATCATCCAGTGACTTCTTTTCTTCAACCGTGATACTGAATTTCAGCGCAGAATCCAGATCCTCGAGAAGTTCATCAATAGCAGTTGTGTCGACAGCAAAGTTGACGGGTATATCAGCTCGGAAAACTCCTGCTTCAATACTCTCCACATGTCCACCAACATAAGTTTCCGACTCCAGCAAATGACCTTCCCAAAATGATTCTTTCGGCGTTACATGTTTATTTGGAAGTACGATCTCTTTCTGGTAAGCCTGTACCATGAGTAACATCTCGCAAAGGGTTCCTGTCCCTTTTCGTAGAACCGCATCTGGTCCTAGAGGAATAATAGTACATAGAGAGAAAATGAAAGGATGTACATATTTCATGTATAAATAGTAAGTTGCTACAGCATCAGAGACGGAATACTCTGCAAGAGTTTGAGGTTTCTCGCTGGCATATCTCAACATCAATTCTGGGTCGATTTCGTCTGGATCATAACCTAGCTTTGCTGTTGTTACAGCTTTTAGACCTCTACTTCCTTGAGGCAGATAACTATCACGATTAACCCAGTGGAAACAGTCCATGTGCGCACTGTAATCACAAATGTACTGATCCTCGCTTTGGCTCCTGCGCCATCCAATTTCCCGGTACATATCGATACCATTAACACTAGCTCGTGCGTCAACGAACGGCCAATCGAAAAAGTCTCCGTTGTATGTCGCTATAACTGTAGGTCGTGCTTCTTTGATATGTAGAAAGAAACGCTCGATAACAGCCTTCTCGTCTGGCTCATTAAAAATCATAAATGGTCCATCGTATTCAGGTTTCGGCGTATATTCGAAGTCCTCAATATCCTCAGAAACAATCTCTCGGTTCGTAATCAAGAATCCTTGCCCATCTATCATGTAGGATATCATCATAATTTGATCGATCGTAGCATCTGGGAATTTCAAAGGTAGTTTGGTCGTTTCGATATCGTATGCCATAACTACTGGATCGGCTCTGGCCAAACGATCTTCCAGGCATTTCAACGTCGTTGTACCGTGTTTTGCCTCTACCGAGTACCATTTTCCCGTTCGTATATCTACAGTTTGTCAGTTGATTTGTCCGCACTTTTATTGCAATTCCCTTCATTACCTTGATCTATCATTACTCGTACATGGTATGGTACATCCCATTCCCTAATATCTACAATAAAATCGCTACCCTCCGCAATAGAAACATTAAGTCGTTTATCATCATCTCGTGAGTCGTCAAACAGATCGAATCCAGCATTTGCACTAATTACCAATTAGTCTTCCGCAAAAAGTCTTCAGAGCAGAAAACTCACCTAGCAACCTCCGCATACGTATCCATTGCATTCATGTTCTTTTTGTTTTTCTCCGCCACCGGCATAATGTCTTTCCTAGCTGCCAGCAGATCCGACACATTCCTAAACCTACACTCAAAAAAACTCCTCCTGTAACCCAATAAATGATTTGGCATTGACAAATCCTCTTTTTCCACTCTTTTTATGCTCTTCAAAACACCCCCTCCTGGCGCTCTCTTAAGCCATTCCTCTGCTTCTGGTTCATATCCTCTTTTGACCGCGACCAGGAAATAGGGTTCGTATTCTACTGTCGCTTTGAAAGTTCCTCCATCGTCCTCGATAAAGTAGCAGTCTACACCGGCTCGACCTTCTAAATGTTTTTCGTCTTCGATAGTCGTAGCCTTTATATTAACCAACCATCCAACTTTCTTCTTGCCAGACTCATGCCGAGGAAATCCCATGGCTTCATCTATCGAATGGCCTAATTTGACAGCTTCCACCTTTTCTTCCAATGATGTACCTTCATTTCTCCCAGACGATTTTTCAAAAGTTTTCGATTTTCGAGGTCCATGATATGCTTGCTTTCCTCCACGGCGGAAGCCATGTTGTGGTTTTCGTGGTGGCATTGTGAGCGAATGTGTGGTGCCAAAATGGCGGGGCGAAAGGGGTGAAGTTGTTTACTCCTGCAAGGAATTGAACAATTCTATTGAAAGAATTATGGTGTTCGAGAAGCAGTCTTTCACTGAATCAAATTACCATGAATATTAAACGTGAATTGGTTGTGAGGTATGGAATTTGGGTGTTTACAAATCGTGAAATTATGATTGAAGATAGTAACTTTTGGCTGCGGAACACAAATTGGGGAACGCGTCGAGTCGCGAAAATATCCATAGTGCGTGGAAATCGTGTAAAGTACAATTCAGCCTTATTAGCAGGGCTAAGTGAGGTGCAACGCAGCCTTCTACGGCGGCCCACATATTTACGTCCCGTCGGTATCAATTCACAAAGCTCCCCTCAATTGTACGACAAAGAAGTAATTCACAAACAACTTTTTACAGCAATGGCAGACGATACTAGAAATTCCAATTCTACTCTACGGGGTCCACCTCCTGGAGCAACCTCACCGCCCGATCACGTCAAAACTCCTAACAAAGTATATGAAGTATTCCACACGCCACCTGGAAATGCAAATGCCTTACCAGACGGCTCGGGGCAGAATACTGCAGGTGCACATAAAGAGACACCTACTTTAGGAGCAGCAGTCAAGACTGTACGATGGCAAGATTTCTCACAAGTTCATATGTATCCATGTGCTAGGGAAAGTTTTCTTACTGGAATTGGTGGGGGCTTCGCAATGGGTGGAATCAGGGCTATATTTGGCGGTATGCTATTGCGATTGTGTGTCTTGGGCTTGAACGACCGAATGCTAACGCCTTACTCAAGCGCCGATACCTAAAGCCGCGAACTGGGCAGTTGGGACATTTGTGTTCTCTGCTTTTGGAGCCTATGAATTTTGTTTGTACAGACGGCGATTAGAACGAGCACATATGAAGCGTGCTGTAGAAATTATTGATAGGAAGAAAGCAGAAAAGGAGGCACAGGCAGAAGAAAGGAGGAAAGAAAGGAGGAGGCTGAAGGAAGAAGCGGACAAAAAGGCTGAAGAAGCAGCTAAGAAACCAAATTGGAAGTTTTGGTAAAGAAGTAAAAATCCCGAAAACAATGTATTAGCAGCCCCATACTGCGCTATAATGACCATCTATCCCGCTTGCATAATTTCGTATACTCAGAACTTGAGATCCTGTCCTTTTCATAAATACCCCGAACGCCTTTCGGTACCTATACCGATGATAATTCCTAAGCCATGTCTCGAGACTATGCTCATAACCAAACGCTGTAACCATAATTTCCATCAAACTCCTGAAACAATCCAATACTAAAAGCTCAAGACGGTGAAATGATTACCGGGTTATCAGAATCAATAAACCTTACTCTCCTGGCTACCTTCTCAGCTTCTTTTCTGGCGGATTCCTCTGTTCCTCGTCTTCTTTCACTCCTTCGAGCTCGAGCTTCCCTTGCTTCCCGGCTCCTGTAATCTGCCATTTGTTGCTTCCGTCTTTCCGTTCTAGCATAAGCAAGAGCAGGCGTTGGCCGGAATCCAATTCCATTTATTCCCTCTCCGTCATCATCTGGATCGTCTGGTTTGTGTCCAGTGATTTCATTATTATGCCATGTCAAAGCAGCTCGGTCCGGATCCACAAGCTCCCTTTCTTCTTCCATGGCATCTCCAGATTTGGACAATGGCGGTGTACCCATCCTCTTCTTTCCCCGAGACGTAGAATCAGCCAATCGATTGATGGATGGATATGCCCTGGTCAAGCCATCCTTTTCTTTTGCATCACTTAATCCGGCTCGGAATATTATGGGATCAACCTCGTTATGAAGCCGAATATTATTTCCCAACTCCCGAATTATTAGATCGACTTTCCTTTCTTCCCCAATGACAGCCCTGAAGGCTTTCGGTTGTGGTGTCTCAGGAATTTCAGCTACTGTACTCCCAGTCATATCCACATCATTAGAAGCAAACATTTTAACCCTTTTGCGCATATCAGATTCAGCATTTTTGGCTTCTTGAACCTTCTTCTTGAGATTCAGTTTGTTGACATCTGTGGGTCCATCAAGCGCAAGACCCTGAAAGTGGTATGCGACTTTTGTACGTGGACTACCTTGGCCAGCTTCTTCTGGAGATAATGTAGGTAAAGAAATCGAAGTTTGGAGACACATAGGTGAGGAATCCGGCGGAGTTGGTGCCTGGGGATCATTTCGTTTTCGTTTTGGAGAATCCGTAAAAGGAGATATCATGATTGCATTATTTGAGATGGTAGTATGTTAACTTTTGAAAGCTAGAAGCAATGGACCGTGGTTGTCATTTAAAGCAGTTGATGTTGGTTACAAAGAAGGGGAATGGAGTTGAAAGTGGTTTGGTGGTTGAAGGCCCAGGTGTGTCAGTGGAGTGTGAATCAAAGCAATGTCACTATTGGTGCGGGGTTCAGCCACAGTGAGACGGCGCTAATATAATCCTCGAATCCTTTTACACCTTTTTTGTTCAATCGAAACCTTGGTCTGGTACTATAAAGGAATTGATGTACGACATAGTGGATTCATGATATGTAATCCGCTAGCAATTCGTTTTCAGCGAATCTACAACAATTTGTTATACTGAGCTTGGATGTGAGAGGGTCTTTGAAAGCTCAAAGGTCCATTTTCGAACATTAATCAACAAAATATCATATTGAATTGTTAGAGTTTGTAGAACAGACAGGACTCAAGAGCTACATTCTATAGTTATGATCAGGCCTTGATGGATGCTATTTAACCCTCCAATCATACAAGATAAGCAGGGATTATGTGAATGCTATCATTCACCATGGTTGGTTCCAACATGTAGCTATCACTTTACTCTATGTTTTCCAAACGCCTTCCTGCTCCCTTTTCTCGACCCAAACCAATAGTTCCCTCAAATCCTTCTTCACTTCCACTTTCTCTCTATATAATCCCTCGTTGCAAGAAATTAGTTCTTCCATAGTCTTGGCCTGCTCGTTTTCTCTCTTGAGTCCGGAAATTCTATTGCCTTCAGTCTCAATATTCCCAGCTCCCGTGCCTTGACGCATTTCGTTGCCTGTGCTCGCTACATATCTTCCTTCCTCATTCCACCAAGTCCTTCAATTGTCGTTCTCATTTTTTAGGATTGCAATTTCACTGCGATCCTCAAAGAAGATTCTCCCAGTAAACCAAATCGTTCCCATAAGAGAAGAGAATGCGACGATAAAGCAATTCTGGTAAAACTGTACTTTGGTGGCTATACTTTGCGGTCTCTGGGATTGTGTCTGTGTTGGGCTTGATCTGGGAAGCTTAAATCTTCTTTTGAAGTTCTTGAGCTGCATGGTGGTAGTGTGTATCGTGTGTTGATTTCTCGTTGCTTTTTTGGCATGCAACGTGAATTGAGTTGCAAATGATGTAAGTTTTCGTTCTTTGATAGGATGAACAAAACAATGATTAGTTTCAGCATTCACGGGTGGAAAAATTGCTTCATTAGAAGTGTATTTTTGTTCTAGCTTACAAGGACATTGAATTCCCCGAGTACACAAGATCGTGCGACGTGGACTTTACAGAACCTATAGTCGCACCTTCCATATTGATCTCTAATATCGTGGTTAAAGAACAACTTGCTATCATTCCACGAGAGGCAATACTGGTCAACGTCATAAGTGGATTAGACAGATCTGGCATTCATGAAATATACTTTCAATCACAATCAACGATATGATTGAAAATCTTTCATGGGGATATGTTAATGGATGTATCTATGTCCTGATACCTCCGCACTTGGATAACTTTATTCACCTGCTTTGTAGGCCACATAGGCTCTGACTTCGGAAAAGATCTACACATAATCATAAAGTTTGATAATGCATTATAACAGAATTACATATTGTAGCGGAGTATATCTCCCATTCACAATCATACACTATGCTAAGGGCCTACGACTGTATAATCATGGTGCAGGTGCGGTCTAGAGTGTGATTTCATCCATGTCTTTAAGTCTAATCGCATATAATATTCTTATGAGCGTGTAAATCGACAATATCTTTGTCGCTTGCATCTTGCTCACTTGACTAAACAGTGACTATTATCAATCAAAACCAGTCCATTCTGAATACCTGTAAGTAATATGGCATGTCGCTAATATCAATTTTGCTATAAGGTTTCTTTCAGGTTCTAAAAAGCACTTGTGACATGGAGGTCCGCGATTTTGGTCAGTGATCAATCTAGCTTTGCTTGGCCTATGGAGTAGCTTGGTTATTCACCGCTTTTGATGAGCTTCTAGTGTGTGAATCTGGACACCTTGATAGTTGGGATTTTCCTGTCCGGTTTATTCAATTTTGTGGGGCTTCAGTCAATGCCAGCCCCTAAAGTGTGAAGAGATCTGCCTTTCCTTACATCTCGCTTCTCATGTCTCTTGGCACACCTATCTCGTATAAAAGGGGAGTAATAGAATCTGAGACAATCTTAATATGGAACAAAAAGCACAATAATACCACGATTGATGAAGACATTTCCTGATTTGTCCTCGAGCCTTTGATCACGTATCTCATCGCGACCGGAAACCAAGATTTGCTAGAGCCTTTTAGAAACAGTCGCTGTTGTCACTTACTCATATCACACTGTCATGAATTTGACTCGAGGAGTGTTATCACTCCTCAAATTTAACGGAGAGGTAAGAACAAAAGAAGATGCATGGAAGGCGCTTACGATAGCCATAGTTACGTCTGGTCGGCTTCCTCAACTCACATGGATCTACAGAGCCATGGATATGGGAGTCGTGTATTTTTCTATTTGCTTGAGGTCTCAAACTTGCGATTATATCTTTCTATTTATACTACATTTGAAACATAAGCAGAAAGAAATTAAGGTAATGTATTTTGGGTGTGGCGGATTATGGTGAATATATTGACGACTCTTGGTATCTGATGCTTACAAAGTTATAACCCCGCTTCAAGTTCGAAAGATTATGTTTGCGAGTGCTATAAGAATAAGAGTAGATAGCTTGAATAGCGGTCATAGAGCCACGTCCAATGTAGCACCGGACCCTGATGTGTTTCGTTTCGGTACAGGGCTTCTTTGTCATTAAATTTGGAACCTATTCTGAACCATGCTCCTGCTTTGCACCTGGTTCATTACACAGTCTTGATTCGACTGAGTACGAAAGTGTCATCCTATAAAACATTGGGTTTTGTGGTTTGACTGTCATTTTTTGACTCTTCTGTCGTATTTTCATATCCAACCTCCACGGTTTTTCCTCGACAACAGTTGAGAGACTATAAGCTACGAATTCGAGATTCTGCATCGGTAGATACCAGAACTTACATCTGCACTTGACGTTTCTTCTGTCCCTGCCTACTCCTGCAAGACTATACTGCAGAGCAACATGCAGTTGATAACTTTATTTATAGTCAGACCCCAAGGTCTAAGGGATTAAAAGCTTGATTCAAGTGAGTGAATTTGCCTAGCTTGAACCATACTCGACGAGTAAGACTCATATCATTCGGATGCAATATGCCTAATAAGCCTCTGCAGTCCCAAGGCTCAATGCAAAATTCGTTGTTTTAAGTATAAAAGGTCGCACAGTTCCAGCATCATTGCGCCAACCTAAAAGCTCGAAGTGCTAGTAATGAAGAAATTGGTTTTTGCTGATACAAAGTTCGTTACGCGCAAGCTTGCGGGTAGTAAATGTTGCATGTAAATGCATGCAAGCCTTCGAAATCGAGGTGCAGATGTTGGGGAACGTGAAATACAGGTTATGCAAGTTTGACAGCAACACCTTCATGCTGTTTTCTGTCTGAATATTCACTGCTATTTCATTTTTTTTTTTTTGAAGGTGACCCGAATGTTGTCAACGTTCTTGGTCAAATCATGCCATAAAAAATGCTGTCATGTAAGTGCCTCGAAAGGAATAGATGGTTGCAAACACACTGACTCAACAGATATTTCGGTTTGTTCCTCCATTATTCTTTGGCATAGAGATTGAATTTGTGCAGATTGTTGTCTTTATATATCTTATATTGGCTCCAATTCATGAGTGTTTACGGCGCTGCTTGAATCACGCGAGAACGCCCGTGAGTGAATGGTCACCAATTTCCTTTGGCTTTCAAGCGCGATCTTGAGTGGACATAATCAAAATCTTAACCCTCCATTATTTCCGTTGGTTATGAAGACTAGATCTCTGTTGTGTGAGATTTTTCGTGGTCGAGTGGAAGGATTCCCATTTGTCTCGTTTAAGGTGAGCTAAAGAGGTATGAAGTCGGATGTTTCAATTGTCATAAAGCCGGATGAGACTATACATGTGTTTTCTTTTCATTGATACTGTCAATACTGCCTTCGATTGGGTGATGCAAGCTCCAGCCTTCCTCATGCGGCGATGAAGAAAGAATTTGGGTGTACCACCCCCAAGTGTTGGTATTGATGTTCATTTTTTTGTCCAACATTATTGTGTACCTAGTAACATGAGAAACTTTACTCCCTATTCAATAATATGAAATGACAACTGTTCAAACTATATGACAATATTTGGTGCTCAGTGGGTGGTTTCAGTCTCCAATCAAGAGAATGAATACTAGAATCAATATAATATTGAAAACGATAGTAACGACTCACTCAAATTAAACCTTGCCTAGTATCTACATTTCCAAATGGAATTTCATGAATTAACTTAAACCTTATGCTTCCAGAACGTAATGATGTCATGAGACTGACTCCCATGTCCAAACTACTGATACCGAATTGGACCTCTAACCGACAGCTCAGAACACAGTTCTTGCCATCACAATGCTATTGGTTCAACTGGTGTGATTAAGTCAAATCCAAGATTCACCAGACGTACAACAAACTCAGATTGGAGATCTAAAGAAGAGTATCTGTCGTACCAAATAAGTTTCGCTGAGACTAGCGAGCTAAATTTCTTCAGTTACCTAGGTAGGTTTGTCCCCAAAAGGCGCTAGTGAATAGCACCGACCACAAGATCGGATGATCCTTTCTTCACGGTGGACGAGATCTTATTACTCTTTGCGATCGGAATGTGATTGGTTCTTCTAACATGATTACGTCAACTTCGAGATCCGTCAGATATGCAACAAATTCATGTCGGAGATCTGGACTCGAGTTTATTCACCCATGTATCGTTCTAATAGGACTAGTGTCCATGGCATACTAGTGATCTTCCAATATGATAAGTAGTTAGTTTTAGCTTTCGCGCCAGCATCGGATTCTGTCTCTCCAAAAAAGAATGGTACACAAATTTCCCTTGCGATCGTGATATTATTGGCTCTCTCGACTAAATTACGTCAAATTCGAGATTGAGCAGATATGCAACAAATCATCACCTGAGATCGAAATTTCGACGATTAGCAAGGATACGACTAGTGCTATACTTTTTTCTATCTCTGAGAATTTTTGATTGAGAGAAATTTTGAATATGTTTACCGAACCTGAATGAGTGTTGTCATTATGATTTTTCACTGTCGACTCTGTTTGTAGGTTGTTATCATATTATTTACGCCATGGTCAGGTCAGATCTCATTTCCCACAAAACTTTTGTATCAACTAGTTACAATGACGAACAGAATTCTACTTATTCTCGTTATCTCTGGGATTCTTAATTATTCTTGTGGCTCTCCAATTGAGATAGGGGTCCTTATATAGGTGTTTATTTAAATATTTAGAAACTGAAAGGTCGCGGCTTTTGTGATCAAGTAACGGACAATTCACTAATAAGCCATGGATCCCTAATTTGATCAGTCATGATTTACCTAGCTGTTCTGGGCCACTCTGCTCAAGCGAATGAGCTGGCTTGGGATGACTTTATCTCCATGTATAAAGTCTATCACTAACTTTTATTCGCTGCACATATTTTTGAGGTAAACCTTCTATCAAATGAACTTAGGTGCCATTGCAACTTCCGTTCAAAACATCTACGTGTGCTAGAAACTTCAAGCATTGGTTTTCAACAATTCTTGGTGTCTTCTATTCCGAGGAGAAAAATAATTTTTGACACCATAATCTGTCATATTTGGTGCATCAACTCATACTATGACTCGTATTCTAATAATACCCACAATACTGACAATGAATGAGAAACACAAGTTGCTGACAATTTAGAGCGATGAGTATCATTTGATTTTTCAGCTCTAGAGTCATCTTTACTTCTACTTCTACATATTGAACACATCATAAGTCCAAATTCCGATTTTGTTTTGGACGACCTGAGCATCATGAGATCTCTTCTGCCTTTTCTGTCTGTGTTCTAATATTTCTTGATCTCCTTGCGGTATCATAAAGATACGAAGATGGTCTCTTATATAAATCACGTCTGTAAAATGGATGTCTAAAGGGGGGAGAAACAGCTCACATATTTGTGGTATCTAGTAAATGCTGCACACATGAAAGGAAGCATTGCCAGCACGGAATATTGAGGCGCAGTACACCTAGGTAGGGAGCGATTGAGCAGCCATTCACTAGTTGTATCAACGAGACAACTTCTCACAATTTATCTCCCTTTGATGGTTATATAATAAGCTATTGCGTTCTGCTCACTTGGATCTTATCAATCAGTAAAATTATATACTAAAGCTTGAAGGGGCCCTAGATCTGTGGCAATACGGCTAGCAGTATTAGTTCATGTAGCTATGAGCAGTAATTTGAGCGTAAAATTAACCTTCAAGTTTATGGTCTGAGTTTGACGCGACCCTATTTTTACTATCGTCATTATTTCTTGTCAATTCTGACGATTCTTGCCGTTGATCGATTCCTGATCTCCGTCTCATCTGATCTCTCATTTCGATAATGCAGATTCATGCTTTATCTTAATCTTGGTAAGAATCATAATAGAATTTTTTCTCAACAATACACACTCTCCTAATTGAATTGGAAAATTGAATTACATTGTGCGCAGAAATAGGTCTCAGACAGCAAGATGATATTTATACATTATCTTTACTGTTCTCCTATTCATTACCGAGATTGAATTTGCTTGTCAAGATCAACCTAAAACTTTGACCCCAACAATAATCTATCAATATATTTGTCAACAAGATTTCTGTGCTGAGAAAATGCAGTGCCTTGCACCTATGGCCCAAAAGTCTCTCCAGATTGAGGTACTTACATTCAAAAGCAAAGAGCGAAAGGATGATATATATACACCTACACATATATAAATCTAAATTCCAGCCACCTTCTCAATCCGAAATCAACCACCAAGAATTATTTATGAACCTACACTCATCATCACAATTTCCTAGATCTTAGATCTCAAACCTAAGATCCGACAAAGTCCCCCTGTATAAACCCCCTCCATTCTCTTCCAATTCAACCCCAGAACCTCAGACATAGAGATCGGTTATCGTTGTGATGTGGCACTGTGAGCCTGTTTTCCTCTCTTATACCTATACACTGTCGCGGTTGAAGTCTTAGTCTTTGGGCTTCTTGGAAAGGGTATGTATGTATATATATGCATTGTGTGTAGTATCTGAGGATTCTCGTTTCATCTTTTGGAAGGTGTTTGTACAGAAGAACAGACGGAAAAACGAAGATAGAATGACAATGGTGAACCAAATAGAATCCGGGCTGGTAAGGGAAGAGTCATCATTGTTCCCTAACAGTATTAGTAACTTCATGTAATACTCGACATATGATACATATCAAAACCTCGCTCATCAAAGCTCAGACTCTAGACTCGAATTTTCTTTCCTTTTTATGGAACATGTATGGATAGGTATATTCGTAACGGAGGAAGTGGACTCTAAATAACCTAGGCATGAGAATATTGAAACTATTTGAACGCGAGAAGTTTACTCAACTGACTAGCTATCATATCCAAGTACCAGATATGAGTGACAATCATCCCCATGCTGTAGTCGAATTCAAATCTTTATGGCAACATTGTCTCGCTTAACATCTATGACAAGGAAAATGTTAACAACGACAGCGAAAAGTCCTTGAATCTTAATCACCCGCGCAGTCTCCCAATCTACCCGATTTCCCCAACCCAGCACTTTCACACCTTCACGCCTCCATTCCACCACACTTCCCAACATTCATGGTCTTCGGCAATTTTGCTCATCTCTTTACCCACCCTCCTATCTTCAACAAGCCAGCTCCTTATATACCCAGACTTCAAAAACAGAAAGTTAAAAATTGAATTGAAACTTTCAACTTCCGAGTTCGGACTCTGAGTTCTAAGCGAGAAATCTCTATTATGGAAAGGTTGAGAACGGAGTGAATAGTGAATTGAAGGATATGACGACAGGTCTGTTAAGCATGAGTATCCATCAGGAAAGAATGAGGAGAGAAGGCGTTGATACACAACCCTACCCCTCCTTCGACCCCAGATCCCCCAAGCACTATAACTCCATCTCCATACATCACTTCCAGTACATAGCTTCCACCCACGTCCCTCAGGCCACGTCTCTCAACCTTCCTCCCATCCTCCCAGTAAACAGTATAAAGAGTACACCGGACAGATCGAATACTCTGCAACATCGAGTATTCCCCACAACCCACACTTACCTATTTATAATCTTTATTCTGTATCCATCACTATCCCCACACCCCAGCCATTCCTAGAACAAACTCAAATCTATTTGACTTGTTGATCAATGAATCGAGTTTCAGAGGGGATAAAGAACAGGGATGCTCAGAAGTGGGAGGAGGAGGAGGAGGAATATATGATGATCAAGATGTAATCTACTTATGAAATTCCATAAGAAATATCATCTCCATTTATCTCTCTACTAAGTCACAGCATATTCCATTCTACACCCCCCATCATAGCCACAGTCATCCCCTTCTCCCAAAACAACACAAACATAAGCATAAACTTACAAGCCCAACAACCCAACCAATCCTTTCTCCCATCTCTCTGCCTCCTCTCCGTCATTCTCAAATCTCATTCCTATATTTCCACTATACTCACTTTTACATCCTCAATTCACTACATCAGCTCCCTTTTCCTCTTACCCCGTCCCACCCCTCTTCTCCGAATTATTTTCAGGAATCACTATATAAACCCTTTTCCTCCCTTAAATACATTCCTCACACCCAAACAGTCAATTCAAACCCATCTTCGATCCAAGGAACAATTTTTGTGTTCCTCAGCACTACTTCACATTCATATTTTACAGAAGACTTTTATTCCAAAACATGGTTTGCGCGGTTGCAAGATTTCGATTGAATTCAAAAAGGGGTTTGGAAGATGGAGATTAAGCCATGGTAAGCATTCAGTGATAACGATGATGATGATGATGATGATGATAACAATAACAATAACGATAAAATATATAATGACAAGAAATTATCATCGAAGAAGAGTTGTGATTGTTCCTACTGTTTCTATGATTACACTCCAGTATACGCATATCTATCTGTTCACTACTACCGATTATCTCACGCTCACCATATGTTCTCCTTCCCCTGAAGATTACATCACATTACACCTATTATCTCCTTTCCCTCCATGACCATTCCCTCTAGTATCTCTATCGCCATGCTGGAGGTGATAGTATGTGATAACTATAAGTATTTGTTTTTTGGAAGTGGAAAGGATGGGGTTTTAATATGTATAATGTGAGAATGAATATAAGAATGAATACAAAAATGAATTTTTCGAAAAAAAAATGAAAACCAGGGAGCATCAAAAGAGAGAATTGAATACGACACCTGCAAGATGCGAAGAGATGAAAGGAAGCGAGAACAGAGAAAATCATCAAGACATAAACAGTCGGGGGAAAATTATAGATAACTGGAAGTCCATGCATCGCATGAGTGCGCAGAAGGGTATTGAATGGGAGCAAATCGATGATCAGGGTGGGGAGGGGAGGGGAGAGAAGATTAGAAGCGAAAGAGAAGATCAGAAGCGAAAGAGAAGATCAGAAGCGAAAGGGGGCGAGGCGCGGAAGTGAGGAAGGAGAGGAGATTATAAATAAGTGGTTTAATCAGATCAAAATCTATTGAGATGTATAGAAATAGAAACAAAAACAAGGACATCAGAGAAATTTTTCTCAAGTGATTGAATAGAAGGGAAATAGAAATAGAAACAGAAACAGATGGAAGCGAAGCGAGTAGTATTGAGAAAACGGGGGGGGGGTGTAATTCATTAGGAGTGGATTGAATTGAATCAAATGACATCCGATGATCAAAATAACCCTGGAACTGGAGGTCAAGTCAGAGGGAATTTTATTCAGCTGGAGGCATTTAATGAATTAATGAATTCAATGAATCAAACAATAAAATGAATCTAACAATAAAACGAAAAAAACGAAGAAGCGAGGACAAGAAGCGAGAATAGATTACAAGAGGAGCAAGTCGCAAGTCGCAAGTCGCAAGTCGCACGTCATAACTCCCTAACTATGGATAGATCTTCAAACAAAAATCCAACATCAAATCCCAATCCTAATCCAAATCCCAATCCGAATAAACGAGGCCAAAAGTAAACAAAGCCAAAGAAAAAAGGAGGCGGGAAGACATAAAGTAAGTTAAGTATTCATCCTCTCAAGTAAGTATCCCAAACAAAAACCATCCAAACAAAAACCATCCAAACAAAAACCATCCAAACAAATATCCCCAAACAAATACCCACTATCCATCCATCCATCCATCCCCAGAGAGAAACGAAGAATATACCAATACCCTTACGAGAAGAGGATGGGAAGTAGAAAGCCATGCGATACGATGTGATGGGAAGAGATGGGAAGAGAATGACGATCTGGGGGATATAGATGGATAGATGAAAGAGAGATAGATCACCAGATAGATAGATAGAAAGAAAGAAAGAATGAATGAATGAATGAATGAATGAATACCTACCTCCCTTTACTAAAGTGTTCCCTTTCAAACTTTAAACCAATCTCAAATATACCCACTCACTCACCTACGATGACGGATTTAGCAACGGCTAGGTAGGTAAGCTAAATCGATTAGATACACACACACAAAACAGGCGACAAATACTCGATAAAATAATCTTATCGATATCATGCATTTTATCCATTTTTACCAATCCATCCATTGTATCATATCCACACAATCCTACAAATCTCTACGTACTCGTACTCGCACCACCTCTCCTCTTTGCCGCCGCTTTTTCCGCTGCTTCCCTCGCTCTACTTTCCGCCGTGACGGGTTCCCCTAGACCTGGTGGTGGGAGCCAAGTCACCGTACCTTCTTTGGCAGCTTGGAGACGTTTTCTCTGACCTTCTTCGCCGGCGCGACCCAGAACTCCGGCTATGAGTTGGATGCAGCGGAGACTATGGGGGTGTTAGTGTGTATTTTACGACATGGGTGAGAAGAGGACGGAAGAAACTAAAGAAAAGAGGAAAGAGACTAAAAGAAAGAAAAACAAACCTGTCATCATTCGCCGGGATCGGATAAGTCACCCAAGTAGGATCCGCATCTGTATCAATAACCCCAATCGTCGGAATATTATGTAGACCACACTCATGCAACAAGATATAATTTTCCAACGGATTCAAACAGACCACCAAATCCGGTTTCAGCGCTTTCCACTTCAAAAGTTTATCTTCATAGCCCGACACACTCTGATCATGAGCATCGACCGCCTTAATCGCACACTTCGCCAGAATTTGATCACCATTAGTGATACTACCCGCAACCCATCGATTAAAAAGATGACAACCCTTCGCTAATTCCGCTGCCTTAACGACTGCGGAATCCTGGCCTGCGCGCGTGCTTACGAAGAGAATAAGACCCCCATGATAAGCCACACCTTCGACGACTTTCGCACAGCGACGGAGATGCGCGGCGGTTTCTTCAAGACTGATAATGTGGACGCCCTGACGAATACCATAGATATATCTCTGATTTGCGGGGTTCCACAGCTGCGTCGCATGGCCCAGATGAGATTGACTCGCCATGAGGAGTTCGAGCGTTACATCTTTCGGAGCGGGAGGATTGACGATGAGTTGATGGGGTTCGTAGTGTTGAGGGACGACGGATCCTAATTTTGCAGTTCGTTTCTTGATGTGGTTGAATCTGTGGAAATCTTCGGCGACATTGGGGACTTTGGGCCCGGGGGTTTTCTTTTTTTGAGGGGGCGCGAAGTTGCGGGTGAGGTGGAGGGAATTGAGTGTGGCTTCGAGGGAATTGGTTTGTTTGTTGTGGTTGTCTATTGAGGCTTCGAGGCTCGAGGTCTCTGTTGAGAGAGTGCGGGATTGGGAGAGGCGGAGGGGTGCAGCGAGTGCTTTTCGGCCTATTTTGAACTTCAATTAATAGTCCGTGTAGACAGAGATACGATTACATACCATGCCGTATCGCAATATTTCTTAATATCATTTTGAGGGTTGTTATGGCTATTTTGACGTTATCGAGACTTTTTTGAGATCTCGGACATTGATATCACGCTAGTGGGGCAACACACGCTAACCCCATTTCGGAGCATTATATTTTTCATGGCGGCGACAATGTTTGAGACAATGATCACAATCATGGAGTAAAAATTTAAATTTCACACGTAGCATAAGATGTAAATTCTATTTATTTGCAAAGAAGGGTATAGAGTTGAATTCCCGCAAAACTATCAAATGGTTATCAAAAGGCAACATGATGCTTGTATGACTCCGTCTAAAAGGTGGAGATCTACAGAGAATTGAAGTCTAACAATATCAACGCAAGCTCTAAAACATTAGGTTAACGGCTCGTAGCGCGAGTCAATGCAAAAACTCCAACAATAACAACTGCAAGAGTTACAATTGCTCCAGGTAATAAGAGCTCATTTGGTACTCCTTGAATGACTTCTGCAGCTGGTGGTGGAGCTGCTGCCTTTCGTGACTTTGATTTAACTCGAGGTTCATCATCGCTTTCATCTTCAGAATCAACGACGCGACGTCTTCGGATAGTAGCTGATGCGGGTGGAGTTGCTACTTGAATGATAGGTGGTTGAGGATCTAAAGTAGCAGCCATTGGTGGCTTCTCAGGATCGTGAACGAATAAGTCGACTTTATCCCGATGACCATTTCTAGCAAGGACAATTGCTTCCAGAAGGTCTTCATCAGTTGTGATTGATACAGAATCACCCTCATCGTCAAGGTAACTGAGAGCAAACCCAGATGAGCCAATTTTACCGTCCTCCACGTTTGCTACACCTCCGACAGCATCAATTTCTGAACCCAACTTGCCTGTTACAGCAGAAATAAGTTCAGCTAAACCATGACTGGCTATGACTTGAACTCTGTGTACACGCCCGCTTGGAGCCTTGAATTTGAATGCAAAGGGAACATCCTCAGGAGGAATATCGTTATGACGACTCAGATGTGAATGCGAGGGAGAATCTACACCAACATGTGAAGCAGAATCATTAGGCGCAACACTAGCATCCACTTGACGTTCATGACTTCTTGACATGTCTGGGGACATCAAAGAACGACCGCCAGTAGTATGATGATGACTCCCTTCACCAGAGATCATTGATTCATTATCATGCTCCAGAGACATCCAAAACTTATTCCATGCTGGACCGCTATCACTCTCACCTGTTTGCATGGTGTTGATTTGCTCCAAGGTAGCATATGTGAGTTTGAGAACATCAACCATGCCGACAATTTCGCCTTGATCGTTCATGACTGGCAAGTTCAAGTAATGTCCATCTGATAACGTCAGTCAATGTGTATCGAAAGAAAATCAACCAAAACTTACCATGCATCTTTCTTAACGCTGCTTGAATAGTCATATCCATAGGAGCAAAATCCGGGTGCGGGGTCATGACACGTACAACAGAGCAGTTGGAGGGGTCCAATCCTGGTGCGATAACACGTAAAACGACATCTTTACTTGTGAAAATACCAGTGATTGATCCTCCATCCTGTACAAGAACAGCCGTGGTGTGGTTCTCCTTCATCAATGCAGCAGCCTCCTTGACGGATGTTCGTACGGTAACAGTGGTAGGTGGAATTCCATTGAGGACGGATTCCAAAGTAGGTCCGGACATTTTTGATCGAAGAGCTTCCACATATTGAATGATTTGTTGTGGTTGACTGGATCCCAATTCAGACTGAACACCTTCTAAAGCATCGTAAAGCTTTCTCGATGAGCTATAAGCCCGCTCCAATTTTTCCATGGCATCGTAAAAGCACTTTGTGATGTCAAGAATACCTGAGATATCTTGGTTCTCGTCCATGACTGGTAAATGGCGAAATCCCTTTCTGACCATCAAATCCAAGGCATCGGTAGCACTGGTGTCGGTTCTCGCACAGAGAGGATTTTTGGTCATAATCTCTGCGATTGTGATATTGGCGGCCTTGATTCCTGCTCCGACCACTCGAAACGCCAAATCTTTGGCAGTAAAAATGCCTGCAATACGATCGTCATCATCGGTAACTAGAACGCAATCTTCTCTCTTTGCGGCCATCAACTGTGCAGCCTCTGCTACCGTGGTATTTGGCTTGATCTGGAGGGCTTGACTGGGACGAAGGGCGAGAACGGTTCCTGGCGGGGCTTTTCTTGTTTGACGAGCACGACCTGTCGTCTTGCTCTTCTTACTGAGATCCGTCTCGATCTTTCTCCGGATGGCCTGCGGAACTGTCAACCTCGATTTACTTTTTTGACGTTTGATTTGCGGCATGGTGGGATGGTTGGCAACTGCAGACACCACGAACGAATTTCTTGATATGCAAAGGATTTATTCCAAATAGCGACGGGGGAACACGATGAAACAATAATGTGAAAATAATATAACGTACCTCATCCCTCTTGGATTGTTTTGCTCTGCTTGCACTCATACTGGATCCACCGACTTCACTTTGTGTATTTGGAGTCGTTGCATTTGTCGCATGAGAATCTTGTGCGGGTCGAGGGATATTCGACGCCGGACTATTGCTAAAGACAGGCAATTGACCACGCGCCTGACCGCTGCGACTTGGTGTCCCACGCATTGTGCCCGTAGTGGATGCCATGATTAATCATGCGCTCACAACTTTATGAACGAGGGTACCTGATTAGTTAGGTTGTAAGGGGATTAGGGAGTTGGGTAGTAGTTCAGTCGTTCGGGACTTTTATTAAGTACAGTAGTAGTATGTATGATGATATGGCCCAAGGAAATTCGGGATAAACCAATAAAAAAAGTCAATTGTGCATCATCTAGAAAGTAAGTAAGTGATTGGAGAATGGATGAAGGAGAGTTGAAGAGGTGTAGATTAATTAAGTTTCGAAGTTTTCGAAGTTTGGAAGATGTTTGGAAGGGATTCCGATGAAATGAAATGAAATGGGAACTAGTAACAATCTTCACGAAATTGAATTGAATTTTTTTGGTGGTGTACGAAGAAGTATCTTTCCGGGACGCTTTGGTAGGTATATAACATATCATCGTCAAGGAGAAATTGAAGTACGGGTGATAGTTGATGGGGAAACACCGAAATTCCCATTCAATACGGTACTGGTACCATACCTGGACAGCCCACCAGTGGAAGAAGAAAAGAGGGAGTGAATCTTTGGTACACGATTCCACCCGGAGATTGAATTGAGGACGATATTTCTTAGGAGAGCTCGAAAAGGAAATTTCAAATTGCTGTGATCTCATGATATGATTGGGGTTAAAAATAGATACGTGAGGATTCTGAGTATGTACTAGGTGAGGACTAGGTGAGGACTAGGTAGGTACTAGGGACAAGAGTATGTGAATCAGTTTCAGATTGGAAATTCAAAATGATTCATGGTGAAATCATGTGTGATGTGTGATGTGTGATGTGTGATGTGTGGTGTTGTGTATGTGTATGTGTGTGATATGTATAGTATGTGTGTGATATGTAGCTAGGAAGTAGTATGTCGATGCCAATGTAGATATATGTAGTATAGCATGGAGGATCTCAGATGTAGCAGAATTTCGTAGGTAGGTAGTCAATCATATAACATTTATATATAACATAACCCACTAGGTAGAGATATAACATTCATATAACATTTATAGAAGTTGTATAGATGATAAAACATGTAGGTGGTGCCTAGGTATATACAGTGTAGACATAGATAGATACCCAGTCGATACATAAGTACAATAAAACAGAGGATAAAACAGAGGATAAAATAGAGCATAATTAGGTATAAAATATACAAATCATACAAATTACCTAGTACACAAATTACACAATAGACCATTCATATCTTATTAATTTAACCATCATCCAATACCGAGTACTGATTACCACCAGGTAGATCGTTCCCTACTTATTATCTTCCTCAATCACCTCAAACTTGACTCCCCTCCCCTTCCCTTCCCTTTCCCTTCCCTTCCCTCTCCTTCCCGTCTGGTAATCTGAAAAAGGGACCTCGGGAAATCATCAAATTGACTTTGTATACCATAATGCCCATCTCCCTCTCTCCCTCATAAACCTTTCCCTACCTGAGTTAAGTGATTGGCCATCCGCACCAAATTATTGATTTTGCTTACTCTCACCATTTTAATAAAACTTTATCCGAAGTTGGATCTTTATAAAAGCGTAGGACAGTTGAATTCCAATTCAATTCAATTCAATCCATCCAATCCATCCAATCCATTGTACACGGATCATCTGATTAAGCTATTTTATCTGGTATTTTATCTTGATTCATCTCGATTTATCTTTCATTGGTTAATTAGTCCAAATTCGTTGCTATCCCAACCGACCCTCGGATTTGTTGATTTTGGCGCCTGAGATAACATCAGCTTTCAGGACGCGCGCTGGACTATCTAAACCTTCAATTCCTCTCTTCGCTCCCCTCATCCTTCATTTATCTCTCCACACCTCCCCACAAATTCATATCCAGATTCCAAAAAAAAAAGATTCACATTCTGCAAAAGAAACAATCATTACATTACATACATTTTAAAACTACCAAAGTAGATCACTCTTCCTCGACCGGAGAAGACTCTCGTTAGACACACCTATTAGCTAATTGCTCCTCCATTGACTTCAAAGGGCTGAGGAAGTCCTATATCTATTATATAAAAAAAGACTCAAAAAAGAGTCGATTACTGCTGAACAATCCTGAGATCAACATTTGCCCGGCCTAACGGCTTGCGCTGCGTGAGGTATGTATGTACGATTATGGATATCTAGACCGCTCTATCTTCATACATCGATCATCGCGCTAATTCATGCATTGCATAGTCTCGGAACATATAGGTTTGCTTAATTGCAATACTTTCAATCGACATCATTTCCGAACTCTTCTAGCATTCATAATGCTGTCTAATCCATCCAACAACCTTCAAAATCGACATCGACAACATCGACGACAAAATTCGACTCCAACCGCATTCGATGCAGTGAAGGCAAACAACCTGCCACCGGTCCAAAGACATGCCCACCGACGTGGGATGAGTCTGGATACACGACCACGTCCAATTCAACAGCAGGGTCAATCGGTAAGTAATACTAACATAGGATATCAATCGACACAACAGCATATTTTGCGAGAGACGCAGCAGCAGAGACTGGTTCGCCCGGGCCAGCAGCCATTTCCTATTTACGACAATGACGAGAATCATTTTGTTTCACCACTCGTCACCCCACACAGACAATCGTTCGACGCCGGATGTTCAAATCCATATGAAGTGCAAGGTCATCAACATTCATATTCATATTCCGGCCCAATGAACCCAATCATACCAGTCGATCCAAACTTCAATGGGAACAATGAGTTCGACTTCTTCACGACAAACACGGCAATGACACCAACATTCATGGAATTCTTTCAGGATTCCGAGGTACAGAGTGTCCATTCACAACCGAGTTCTGCAAACCACAGCAGAAGATCATCGAGAAGTATTACTGGTGTAATCTTGGATAGGGTTGCTCAATTCGAGAATCTAGCTTTGAAATCACCATCAAGACCAATTACACCTCCGGATGCAAACTCTACCAGTAAGTTGTCATCCTGAGCTTTTCGAAAAATATCTTCTCATTGTTCTAGATTACTTCCCCCCAGCTCCCCTAGAGAGTCCATACGACCGAACCATCAAGCTAGAACACATCCCACAAAGATTTCGTGATGATTACGACACATCTATGGAGGAAACGATCAAACCTAAAAGTAATCAGAGAACCAAGAATGTTTTTGACGACATGAGACGAGAAGCTGAGATGAAAGCCGAACCTGCCCCACTAGGATCAGGACCCATGCCCAGTGCCAGCACATTTGACTCCGCACCGATGCCAACATCGAATTTCATGAATATGTCAACTATTAACCTCGATTTTATGAAAAATGATCCACAATTTCAAGCGGCACAATACTCACCGACTTCTTCTAATGTTTCACAAGATCTATCATATCCCTCATCTCCAGAACAATCTCGAAGAAATGTTTTCCGAGATCCTTTCACAAACAGACCTATCTTGGAAGCGCCAGACATATCGCCTTACCCTATGTCTAATTACTCTCACGGTCTTCCTGCTTCGGAGCCAGCTTGTAGTTCCCCTGCTCAATCCTATCGACGATCCGAGTCAGTCTCGAGTATCAACCTCGAAGAGTCAATCACCGATACGGGAATTACCATTGATGATATCGCTACCTACATTCAAGCACCGGAACCTGGCGATACAAAGTGGCTCTGCTTGTATCCAGAATGTGGTAAGCGATTTGGTCGAAAGGAAAATATCAAGTCACATGTTCAGACCCATCTTGGGGATAGACAATTTCAATGTCCACATTGCCACAAATGTTTTGTGCGCCAACATGATCTCAAACGACACGCAAAGATTCACACTGGTGTAAAACCTTATCCATGTCAATGTGGAAATAGTTTTGCTAGACATGATGCTTTGACTCGCCACAGACAACGCGGGATGTGTATTGGTGCTTTCGAAGGTGTGGTAAAGAAGACAGTAAAGAGAGGTAGACCAAGGAAGAATCGGCCTGACGATGAAGAACGTGTTGAAAAGGCATCACGCACTCGAAGCAAAAACAAGACGAGTCCTTCAGACACATCGTCATCAGAATACTCGGAAAGTGCCTGCGCCCAATCACCTCGTAGCGATCTAGATATCCTTGATGATAGGCCGTTTGGAGACTATGGCTTCTCTCAAAGCTCTCTCGCCACACACGATAGCTATCAATTCTCTAGAGAAAGGTCCTCTTCGGTAGCCGCATCAATATCTTCAATTTCCTCAATGACATCAATTGCCGAATGCGTAGAACCAAATTCAATACAATCAACGCATGCGCCAAATGGATTTCGGACTCGACTCAACTTTCCTGAACATCTTCGATCAAACTCTAGATCACCCACCAAATCTGCAAATAGCAATTATTCACCGCCTGCTTTATGCCAGTCATCTTCCTCGCCCACGGCTAGCGCCAATCAATATGACCTAGATGCCGTTTCAAATAGTGGCGAACTCAGTAATCTGCCAAATATTACAGAGCAAGATGATATGTTCTTGGAGGCTTTTGCTGTCACAGGAAGTACCAGCATTACCCAACTCGAACGTGATCCAGATCTTTTGATAGGAAAATTCGATAGTATGTTTGGCGTAGCAGCTGATAATTCTGGCATGTTCAGGAATGAAGAGGATGTCTTCTTTGGCAGCCCGTGAGAGAATATTGGGATATTTCTTCCAACTTCTTTGGATTGAAACTGTACACTAGAGGGCGTGGAATTTTAGGATCGGACAAAATAGGATGGTTTGGATGGGTGTAGGATTTAGGAAATCTTTGGGTTGGATGGGGGTTGTTCATCTACCCATTCTTTTTAGGCGTTGTTTATATGTGTGTGTTTTTTGCATTTAGTTTTGATTTATTGATTTTATTTGATTATGAGAATAAGAAATGAGAATGGACGGGGATAGGGTGATGAGGTGATGAGATGGTCTGGGGGTAAGGATGCACAGGACAGTGCTAAGTAATAACAATTGCACGCGGAATATTTATTGTTAACGTCTTTTTCATGGCGTCTTTTTTTGAATTTGTAGATGTGAATGGGTGTTGTGATGATGAATTTGTTGGTTTGTCACGTTGTATTGTATGTCTGGGGAAAAGTTGTGGTTTGATTGTTCTTTGATGTATTATTCTTTGATATATTGTTATTTGATATATTGTTATTTGATATATTGTTATTTGATATATTGTTATTTGATATATTATTTAATATCTTCCAAGGTTGTTATTTGATATCTGTTTAACCCATGACCTCGGTTCACTTGCTCGGTTACTTGCTTAACTTGCGTTCTTGGTTTTGGGGGGATTTTAATTTACTTTTGGATTTAGGGTTTAAGTTTGGAGTTGAGTTTAGGGTTGATATTAATGTTGATGTTGATGTTGATGTTGATGTTGATGTTGATGTTGATGTTGATTGATATTTAATTTTAAAGTTGATTGGAGTTTTTGATGTGAATAGATGGGAGAATGAATGAGAGGAGAAGAGAGAGGATGAATGAGAGAATGGATAAAAGGAAAGAATGGATAACTGAATAACTAGATAGATGAATAAATGAATAAATGAATAATAGATAGATGAATAAATGAATAAATAGATGAATAGATAAGAGAATAGAAGGATATGAGGATTGTGCGAGGATGTGAGGATGGATGAGAGGATGGATGAGAGGATGAGAGGGTAAGGTATTGTGTGGAGGGGAGGGATGGAAGAGGGGAATGGAAGAGAGCAAAGAAGAGAGAGAAGAGAGAGAGAGAGAGAAAGAGAGAGAGAGAGAGAAGAGAGAGAAGAGAGGAGATGATGCTTTTTCTGTATTGTAGGTTGTATAGGGGTAATGGAGTTTGTTTTGTATTTTGTATTTCTGTTTGAATAGATGTGCGTGCTGTGTATAGTAAGCAAATTTGAGTGCGAGGGGTGGAGGGGTGGAGGGTGGTGGTATTGGAATTACAAGGATTTTCTTTGGATGGGGTTTATATGGATGTTGTATATATGGATTTGTCTATATGGATGGATATTTTATAATAGTGGAAGGGTAGGGTGTGAGGTGTGTGAGAGATAAAATGATGTGGAGGGAAGATATAAAAGAGATTTTTTTGAAGAACTTTGAAAGGGATTCATTGGGAGATGGGATTTTATGGGATTGTGTAATGATTGTATGGGATTGGTGATGGTATGGGGGTATGGGGGTATGGGGATACGGTAATACAGGGCTATAAGGGGATTATTAGATTGAAGTTCGTAGTCTGGAGTCTGGAATACTGATATATTATTCTTGTTTTCGCTTTTATTCTGGGCCTACTAATATAAATTTGAGATTTCATATACAAAATCGAGGATTTAGAATGTAGAATACAGAATGTAGAATGTAGAATATGGTATTAACATATAACAGGATATGAAAAGATTGATATTGGACTCAGATGATTTCATTGTACATTAACAAGTAGACTTAATTTCCAGAATTGACAAGCTATTGAGCTTGAAAGTTAAGGGATGTAGCTTTTCTATTTTATGTGTTTGTATTTGTGCAAGTGCTGGGTATAGAACTCTAGTTAGATGTAGATGATATGTTATGATATGATATGATCTGATAGGGGAAAATCGAATTCGTGGTGGTGGAATTGGAGGTGGAAGTTATGAGGTTTGTTTGATTGATGTTTATATAGTTATTCAAGGAAGAGAGGTTGGGGAAGAATCGAGATTTTGGGGGAATGTTGTCGAGAGCTGGGATATTGGTAGCAGGATAATGGTGGATTGTTGTTACAAGGAGAAGAGGGGAAACGGGAAGAAGAGAAGGGGAAGAAGAGCGTGTTTGGATTGTTTTGGGGTGTGTTGTTGCTTGATGATATGGATATGTTTGATATTTATGCTTATGCTTGTTCGTTGGAATATAGTAGATACTTGAAGATGATAGGGATTGATTTAGGATCAGCAGGTCTGTGATTATGCTTAGTCGAGGATATAGATTCCAGAGGCAATTTCTGGGGAGGGAACTATTGGGTTTGATTTGATGGGGAAATTTTGATGACTTCAATGCTTGAAAAATAATGAGCGTCTGGGTATTTTGGTGGAAGTCTTGCCGGTGCTATTCTTTTTATAGGCTTTTTTTAACTGGGGGTAGATTAGTCGGGGAGGGCGAGCGCGAATGGGTGATTCGCTTACGTGGTTCGAAATAGGAGAAGGAAGGATTGGGCGAGATGGTGATTTCTGATAGTGGATTTATTGAATGCGTTATTGGTAGATGTCTGGTCTCTACTACGGTCTAGAATAGAGATCATACTCTCGTACTCGATATTCAGATGATTGAGAACGAGACTTTGAAGAGTCTAGTTGGTATCAAGATATTAGAGAAACTAAATCTCAGTAGATAACTATACCCAGTTGAGGCCTTGTATCGAGAGAATGTGCAAGAGATTTTCTAGGGGAACAGGATGTTTTCGGCAAGAGGGTTACTTTTCTAGATTGTTTGAAAAGTGAAATGGGATTCGGAGATGATTGTGAGGACATTTGGTTTAATGGGGGTCTTACTGATTGTTGGGGGTCAGGGAATGAGATACATCTACAATTGTGACTGGAATGGATCCGAGATGAAGCCTCATGATTACTGGAACTTGGGAAAGATGGTTAGGAGAGGCTCTGTGGTGAGCGGGAAATTGGGAATGAATGTGGGAAAGGATAATGAGTGTGAGAATGAAATTTCGTGGTGGGGAAGTCATGGAAGTTGAATGGGTGGTCTGGCTATTGTAGTAGATCGTGATAGTGATGAGAGTTAGACTTTCGTTCCTGTGAGCTGTGATTCTGGAGACTGTAGTTGTGAAAATTGTGGAACTTTGCATGTGGAGATGGAGGGTCCAGATTGAATTTGATAGATTTTAGATTTGACAGATCGCGAGTATATATGCTCTTTTGCTTTTCTGTTGTGTTTGGTAGGAAGACGTGCTAGTACCGTGGTTGCGCTTTTCATCTATACATGCTAGGAAGATGGTAAGTATGTTATTCATCTTACTTAATCTCATCCTCATTCACTCCCAACAAAGATCCTATGCTTGGCGCACTTACCGATCTCTCGTTTGGGATTTTGATGAGTATTATGACCCTGAAGTTTGAATTATGTTGAAGTCGTAGTGGTTAATCCCAAATTCATCTTAATGACTTTTTGGTTATCGCGCACACTTTTCACTACATTCTGTGACTTCTCGATCCTTTAATTATAGGACGGGTTTGTTTCTTGATATTTTATAATTCACTTGTGTTGATCGAGATTACGAAATTCACTTCTTGTAGCTTTTTGGAATGAGCAATGTGGTACGGTAACGCTTATTTATTTATCCCACATAATTTTTGCATTCCCTGTGGTGGCAAAGTTAATATTCCGGACGAAGATAAATTCAATATAAATCCCTATACAAATTTCTATTTCGTATATTATAATATTGATATATATATTTATTAGTAATGAATAGAGCTTTTTGTTATTAATAAATCAAATTGGTTCTTTTTGTGATTTGTTTATTATTGAATTTTGATAAAAAGAATGAAAATATAGTTATAAAGTTGATTGTTTTTGAATTTAATTATAAATAAATATAAAAGTAATATTATTATAGTATAAAATATCTTCAATTTTCTAATCAAATAAAGCCTATTTTGTAAAATCAATATTATAAATCTATTTCAATAATTTTCACAATCCCTTATTATTTTTATTCTTTTAATAATATTTTTTATTTCTCTTAATTTTATAATCTTCAATCTATTAAATCTTTTATTAATAGATCTATTAATTATTAAAAAGTTCTATTTCCTATATTTTTGTATAGAATAAAACTCTTATATTATTGTAATCTCTTTTCAATTGTAGTTTTATATAATAATTTGTACCTTTCTATATTACTTTCTAGTTTTTCCTTCTAAATACTATTATATAACATGGTTTATCAGTGGATCGGTCATATCAGTGGATCGGCCACTTTTACCTCGAATTATTATTCTAAAGCTATATTATTCAATAATGATTAAATCAATTAATTGAAATTATAAAGATTTTAATAATCTAGAATCTATTACATTATTTTAATAAGTTCTTGCATTATACCTAGTCTTTTCGTATTTACTATAGCACCAATTAGAAAATACTTTTTTATTAGAATTCCCCCCTTTTTTAATATTTATTATATTGAATTTAAACATCAATCTCTTACTAAAATAATATATCTTCAACTTCTTATTTAATAAGTATTTCTTTATTATATAATTAAATCTTTTTAGCACATTAATATTTACTTAATACCTTATTTGTTTTTCAAAGTATATAATTCTTTATATTTAAAAGTATATTCTTATAAGCTAATCTCTTTATACCTTTAATTAGAGCTAATATAATCTCAAATATAGGTGTAGAAAAGTTTAATTAATAATAAGCTATTTGAGATTTTATTAGAATTGATTATAAAAGAGTTTCAATTAGATTATAAGGTATTTAAAAGATTCAAATATTTGAATTAATAAATGAAGAAATAAATGTATAAATTTGAATATCTAATTTCGAGAGTATAGCTTAAGGATTAAATAATATTAAATCTATTTCTTAAAAACTAGTTTTTATATTCTAAACTGTAATTGATTATTAATATATAGCTTTAAAAATTATAAGGAATTCAATCTTAATAATATAATTGATATGAGCTTTAATAAATTTATTAATTTAATAATTATATACCCGTTTCAATATACTAAAATAGTCAATATTAAATAATTGAATTAAATAACTTGAATATAATAGTAATTTGATTACTATAATATTATTTGACTTATAATATAATTGAAAAGGTATTGATTTATAACTTTTGTATTCACTTAATATTAGTATTTGATATTTGTTTTTTGTTTAATAAACTATATACTTATCAAAATGCTTTAGCTATTCTAATTCTGTTTTATTATTCATTCATTCATTAGAAATAGTTTTGATAATCCAATCTATAGGAAAACCACTTTCTATATATTAATTAAAAAGATAATATTATCCTTATATAATTAAAAATGATAATATAATTTCCCCCTTTTTATTACCATATATAATTGTTATAGCCTATTCTTTATTATTTAATTATATTATCTTACTTTTGTTATTTTGTTTAATATTAATTATTATTATTTCGGGATATATTATATTTATTATAAAGCCAGTTTTATTGAAATTATAGAAATTATAGTTAAAAATATTATATTTTGCTTATATATTCGAAACTAAATGAAATCAGTTTTCAATAAGCTTGAGATCTTTACAAAGAGCTCTTTGAAAGTTATAAATACGATTAAAATATATCTCTAATTCTATATGATATTTTACGAATCAATGAGCCCAAAGCTTTTCAATCTTTCTTACCCCTTGTATTTCGAGTATATAATTCGCTATATTTTTAATAATACTCAATTTAGGTGAAAATCCTTTGTTATTTATATTAAGTATATATTGAATAAATAACTCCTCTTCCAATTCAATTAAATTATAATTTTTTGGTTGATTTTCAGCTATATTAGGTTTATCTCGAATTCTATTACCTAATATAGATTGAAATATACTATAAAGCTAAGCTGCTTTTTGAATTATTAATTTTTTATTTGATTTAATAGTTTGAATAGCTAAGATTATATATACTTCTTTAGAATAACTTTCTATATTTATTTATAAAGAAAACATATGTCGAAAATAAAATAATAATTCGAGGTAAAAGTGGCCGATTCACTGATATAGCCGACCCACTGATAAACCACGTTATACGAATCATTGTGATTCTTTATTGAAATGCTTTATTCAATTTTCATTTCTATTGTTATATTGATATCAATTCTTGCTTTTTTGAAGAGCTTTATAGAATCCTTATTGATTAGTTATTGTTTTAAATCTTTCCCTCTAAAATGCTGTTTAATTAAACTAAGTTGTATATAACTTAGGTTTGTATCAAGAGATACCCTGGATATTATTGGGAATTTTAGGCTTTACTCTAGATAGTTCTTCTTCTATCTATAACAACTCTTGGATTTTGGTAAGTGATTTATGTATTTCATTTGTATCAATTGATTCAATAGAATTTTATTCATATTGATTATATTAATCATTATATTTTTATAAATATTAATATATCTTTTTATTAGCTATATTCAAAACACTCATCCTAAGCTTAAATCTCTAATTTGTATTACTATTTCGCATTAGAATTTTTCTATTTATATATAAATAAAAATTCAAGAGATTAGATTTTCATATTTAAATAAAATAAAAAGTACTAATTAATCTTATATACTTTTATATAATCTTCTTTGTTTTAATAATATAATTCTTAAAACATTTATATAAATTCCTTTGATTTTTGTTTAAGATTATTTATATCTTTTTTTAATATTAATCTTTTGCAATATAAAATATATATATTTTTTAATAAAATAAAATTCTCCAAATAGAATTTAAACTTTAATAGATTTGCTAAAAAAATGATTTTATCCTATACTAAGAACTTCTTTCATTCTACAACTTTATATTCCTTTCAATATTTATTTATATATCTAGTACCTTATCCAAATTACAAAAAAATTGTATATCTTATCTCTTTTTGAATAATACCTAATTAATATTATTCTTTTTCTGATATAATATATGATACTAAAAACATTTTCTTATCCAATCCATTTTTTCTTTAATTCTCTAAATTATATTCAATATCTTTTGAATCTAATATCTGTAATATAGTTGCATTTCTTATTTTATATAACAAAGGATTTTCTTCTTTTAATATTGATAATAATACCTTATCTTTTTGCTATTTTCATTTCTTTTTTAATTTTTTAATTCTTTTCTTATAGAATTTCTTATTATTTAAATTAAACTATTTACCTTTTTATAGAAAATGAAAATTTTATATTATATTCTATAAAATACAATATATTATATCAATTTTAATATTTTTTATAAAATAAATTAATTTGAATTTGAATAATATAAAACTATATACAAACCCTCAATATTTATCTTTTACTATCTTATTCATTTATATTCCTTTCTATTCTCTCAATTGAAATCAAATATTATTTCTTAATTCTAAACCCCCATTTTGTAATTAAACTATAATATATAGAATATAATAAGAATTATCATTAGATTTACAAATATCATATATCATATAATAATAATATAAACAATATATATTACCAAACATTTTTAATTCTATAACCTCAGCTTTTCCAAAATTATTCTCAGATATAATAATAATCTATATATATAATACAAATAGTTTATTCATAAAGGAATTATATAATTAATATTTAAAACCATTATATTTATTTAAATTATAAATACCTTTATCTAAAACTAGCATTTTATTTATTATAGGTTGCAAAAAAGAATTTAAATTATTAATCTTTTTTAATCCTAATATTAAATAAGATAATAAAAAGTTCTTTTTTATTTATTTATTTGTTTAAAGGAAAATTGAAATTGAATAAAATAACAAAATATATATAATAATTATTGATTCTAATTATTTAAATATTATCTTATAATAATATTAAAGCTATATCTTTTATTATATTTCTAATTAATATTAATTTATAAAGATAGAATATAGAAATTTTTTATTTCTGAAATAGATTAAGCTTTTTTTTATAATAATTCTAATATAAATTATTATTAAAGATATCCTTTTATTCTTTATTTCTATCTCGATTTTCGATTCTATCAAAACTGATTTTATAAGTTATTAGATACTCAGTTTTAAAAAATCTAAATTATGTATTTAATTTTCTTTTTAAAAAAAAAAAGAAATATTACTTTCTCAAATATTTTTCTTCTTTTTTATTTGTTTTTTTATATTATTTAGATTTCCTATATAATTTATAACTATAGAAATTATCTATATTCTTGTTTTTAATGTAAACTATATAACTTCTAATATAATAATCAATCTACTCAGATTGTAAATCTATTTTGTTTTAAAACTGTATATTCTTTCTTTAAATATTTAAAAGAGAATTGAAAATATTAATAATATAATCCCTATATTTTATAATAAATTCAATTATTTTTTGCTATTCAATATATATAGTTTATATTTTGAATATAATTCAATCAATTAGTATTTCAATATCTATTAAAGATTAATTTATTATTAAATAGAATAGAAATACTTAAATTACTTTAGTTTATTTAATTTGATTTATTATTACTATCAAATCTATTACTATTATTTATATTATTATTATTCAGATTTTTATTTAAATTATATTATATATAATTTAGTTTTCGAATTATAAACTCTAAATCTATATTTAATTTAAATTATTGTTTTTTTATATCTTCCCCTTCCCCTATATTTAAAAAGTTCTTTATTACCTAAATTTCATCTAATATTCTTCTAATTTCATTCTCTATATACCCCCAAATAATATTATTATCTTTTTTATTATTTATATTAAAATTAGATATCTTTTTTGAATATTAATTATTACTATTAATAGTGTAAATGCTAAAAGACTACTTTTTTTAATTATATTTATAAAAGATAGCTCAATTAATTAATTTATTAATTGAATATCTTTAATAACTATATACTTTTTTTGATTTAGAGAGGTAAGTATTTCGATTATTTTCATTCATTTATGTATTAATGTAATACTTTTTATTAATATATTTTTTGATAATCCTCAAAGATTATACTTTATTACAATAATATCTATATAAACAATTTTCGAATTTATATTAAAATCAATAATAGTATTATTATTATTATTATTATTATTACTATTATTACTATTATTGCTATTATTACTATTATTATTATATATCCCTTTTATTTTGAAAATTACAAATAAAAACAATTATTTGGTTTTTTTATATTATACTTTGAAAAAATGTATAGAAGCTTAATATATTCTTTAGAATCCTTATCTTTCTTTAAAAAAAAAAAAAAATTCTATGTATCCTTATTCTTTTGGATTATAGTTTACTTTGATTATCAAAATCTATATCATTTTGCACTATATTTATACTTTTTTTACAAATAGATTTATTATCTATACAAGTTAGAAAGAGAAAGATGATTAGAATTTAGCTGATTTATTAATCGATTTAACTTTTCTGGGGCTTATACAGAGAGATTCCGCTAAATAGCTCTTTGTGAATAATCAAATAATTGATATAATAATTTCTTAGGGTATCTAAGTGTATTAACAAGTTCCAAAACATTTATTTTGTAGATAAAAAATATGAGTAAAAACTGCAAGTAAAAAACATGAGTAAAAAAAGCAAATAAAAAACACAAATAAAAAACACAAGTAAAAAACACAAATAAAAAATACAAATAAAAAATGTAAGTAAAAAACACAAGTAAAAAATACAAAATCTTTTTTTTCTTTTATTCTTTCTAAAAAAAAAAAGATTATTAAATTTAAAAGCAAAAATTATAATTAATAATTAACCTTATCTTTTAATAAATTACTCAATTATAACTTAATAATAATATATTAAAGATCAAAACCTATAAAATAGCTTTCAATCTATAATATACTTTACTCTAATAATTCTTTTAATATAAAAGGTTATAAATCTATATTATAATCTATTTTACTATTAGTTTAGATTATTAAAGCTTAAAACCCTATAAAAAGATAATTTACCTTATTTGGCTTTTTCTAAATATTATTATTGATATACTTTTTTTATTTATTAGAAATCTCGAGTCCTATTTCTTTTTCTAATTATTTTATCTTTTCTTCATTGAAATTATTGATATTCATTTTTATTTTATTATCTTCTTCTCCTTCTTTCTTTTTATTTATTTTTTTCTTTTCCTTTTTTTTATTTAGGCAATTATCATTACTAAGCTTATCCCCATTATTATTATTAATAATCTCAAAATCAAAAAGATTATCATTATCCTTCTACTTATTCATTTCAAATTACAAATCAATATTATTATTAATTTCAATCAAAAAATTAAACAAATCAGTTCTATCTAGGATAAGCTTATTTGCTTTTAAATTAGATCTAAAACTATTAAAAATTAATGAGTAAATTAATAAATATTACAATCTAATATCTACTTTTCGATTTTTATTAAATCAAGAATTTCTCTTTTCTTTTTCTCTTTTAATACTTTTTAATCATTTTTATTTATGTTTTGATATAATAAAGATTTTTTTAGCTTATTAATATAATAAATAATTTTAATTTTTATATTCTCTTTGGCTTTATATACTATATATATATTAAGAAAAAAATTCTATTGCCTTTTTTATTTGTAAATAGAATGGGAATTAAATAAATATTTATTTATATTTTTGTGATATTTATTAGAAGCTTTATTATTAACACTTTTTGATTATTGCGATATCTTTAATTTTCTAAAAGATATAATCTTAAATAAGAAATATAAATATCTTTCAAATATTTTGATTTAATTGAATTAATATTTGAAATATAAATTAAACTAAAAGAAAAAATGAATTTTTATTGTAAAAGGGCTTGAGAAATAATAATTGATTATAGACATTAATTTCGATTAATATTAAAAAGCAAAGGGGGTATAGATAATATACTAAATCATATAATCATATTTGCTTTATTCACTTTACAAATGGAATTTTGGAATTCTTTATATAAACATTTCCCTTTTCTGATTTGAAACAATATTATAATAAAAAGATTATAATTATAATCACTTTCTTTGATATATATAACTCTCAACTCTATTATAATAGTATTATTAATATTTTTATTTATTAAAAGGTTTAAGATTATATATAAAATGTTTCAATCTTTTTTAATAATATAAAAGATCTTATAATACCAATACAAAGATAATATTTACAGGAATTTATTAAACTAAAAAGAACAGAAACCACTAAGCGATTAGGAAATATGACAAATCAAGAAGCTTCACAAGGACTTCAGAATGCTTTGATTTATAGACCAGATTCTTCTCCTCTTCACTCTCTAAAACATTTTCAAAAACAATCTTCTGCTCCATTTTATTAAAACTCCCCCACTCTATCTCATCAAGACTCCCCTGCTCTATCTTATCAAAACTCCCCCACTCCATCTTCCTCTTTTATTGAATCTGAAGATTATATAAACAATATAAGGGGCTAATATAGCGGCAAAACAGTCAAAAACACTAAAACAAGAAAATCTATTATTAGTAGAAAGTCTAAGACTAAGAAAAGCATTAAAAAGTTTAAAATATCCATTTTCAAATATAAGTCAAAAAAGCTTTTATTTAATGGAAAAAGAGTTTGTAATCTAAATGAATAGAAATCGTTTATTAAATTTAGATATCGAATTATGTCAAGGTACGGGTAAAGACTTATATTGTACCATAAGGGTAGAAGAACTATGAAAGGAAGGGACCCTACTTATAAGAAGTAAGATATACTAATTGTGAAAGCCTTAAATATAAAGATAACTAATGAACAGATAGTTAATATTATAATAATATTCTTTATTTAAAACGATTAATTTCTAATTGTAATAATTATTTAAACTAGAAAATAAAATAATATCAAAATATTCTTATTTCTATTATTAGATTAAAGTAAACTTTTCTAGGAATTGTGATAATCAAATATTAAAGCTTTTTTAATTTATTTTAATTTTGTTTTGAGGGAATAATATTTGTATTTAATATAATTAATAAAAAATTAGTAATTGATCTCTTAAATTCTATTTAAATAAGCAAATTAGATTTAATTGGATTTACTAAATGGAAAGTAATAATTATATTTTTCTAATTATAGAAATCTTTGGTGGGTTGCTAAGAGACTAGGTGATATTTCCATTTAATTAGATAATAGAATCCGTCTTTATTATAACAATCAAAAAATTTATCGAACTCTTATTGTTCAATTTCTTCATTTGTTTTGTTATTGTATTCAAGGATTTGGCCCTAATTTCATTGGAACTCGATTTTATTGATTATATCTTAATTAATTAATCCTAATAAACAATAAAGTGATTATAATAAGGAGTTATGGAATATTAGAAAAATCTTAAAGTTAGGTGGGAGCTAAAAAAGGCAGGTTCGTTTATAAACTTTTAGAATCTTATAGGGATTATCCCATTTATTATTGCTTTTTTTTATAGATTAATTAGTTTTTATATTCCGAATACTAATCTATACTTTATTATCCTTTTTATATAGAAAAGTATTGGTACAAGTTTTATTAATATAATCTTTATATCTTTAAATAAACTAAATAACAAGAGCTTTCAATTTTATTAAAATTAAATCGAATCAATCCACAATTTTATTAGCTTTCAAAAACTCACATTTTCTTTAATATAATAAGTTTGGAGATACAGGCAAAAAAGATTCAATATCAAAATATAAATAAAATCTATAGTTAATAAAGAATGGGGATATATTGGTAATTTCTAAAATAATATTATTAAATATAAACTCCACAAGTAAAAGCCAATTATATCAATTGTTCTAATAAAAGTTTATAAAAACTCAAAGATATTATTCTATTATAATATTAATCCTTTTTATTTAATTATTAGACTTAGGGTGGAACGAAGAAGATTATTTCAAAGTAATTAATAAGTGTTTAGATAGATATTTCTAAAACTCTAAAATGAATTATAAGCTTTTATCAAATATAATATTATTAGGCATTTTGTGTAGATAGTAAATCTTTTTAATAAATTGATTAACAAGCTTTTTTGTAGATAATCCTATAACTAATATAAAATAACATATTTTTATCAAATAATAAACAATTATAATAATATACTAATGCTTTTTCCTATAGTATTTACTAATTAATAGTGGTATAATATAATCAATAAAAATATTAGATTAGGGGCGAAATAGTATTAATAGGGATTCGAGAAATCCGGGTATTGTAAGGCAAGAGACTTTAATTCGAAAATAGAGTTAACAGATTTGTATAAAAATTTCAATTTCCCTTAACATATTAGATTACTAGTATGTACGGGAGACAAAATCGATAATCTTAATTCGACTAAAATATTCTGTAAATCTGATTGAATATGTTTAGTAAATTATTTATATATAAAGTTTAGTAAAGGGGGGAATAAAGAGATAATTACAATAAAAGATTTTATTATTAATTAATCTATAATCTTAAAAAATGATTTAAAGATCTTTTTGAATTGATAATAACTAATAACAAGTAATTGGGTTTTGAAGTATTTTATACATAATAATAATTAGATCAAATAATTCATATACTTTATCAATAAGATTGTTAATTAGCTTTTTGATATCAAAAATGATTATACCCATAAGAACTACAATCAGATCGATATTATTATTTACTTGTTAAATAAGATCCGCGAATATAATAATATTAAATACTCTTTTCGAAAAGATTATTTATAAGCGGTTCTTGATTCAATTATTATTAGAATTAATATAAATTAAGTGATTTTCTGCTTTTCGATTCAATATATTAAGGCAAACTATCTTATAATTGAATCAATATATAATATAAAAATTAAAATTGAATAGAAATTTAGTCTATTTTATTTATTTTTGATTTAGCATTTTCATTGATATAAAGTATTCTAGGTTTTTGTAATTAATAATAATCTCAAATAGCTTTTAAATACTATATAATTCGGATCTTCATTTTTCTAATAATTTGATAATAATTAGTAATTCCTTATTGTAAATCTTGTAATTATATTCAATAGTATTATATTTTAAAAAGAAATAAACTATTAAATGTAAACAATCTTTGTTATTATATTATAAGAATATATTACTTATAACCCAATTTGAAGCATTTATTTCGATAATTATACAACAATAGTAATCAAATATTATAAAAATTGGAATAGAGGCAAAAATATATTTCAATATTTTGAAGGTATTCTTTTAATTAATAATTCAATTCTATATATTTTCTTTTTTCAATAAATAATTTAGAAATTCTATAATTTTTGAAAAGTTTTGAATAAAGTATTAATAGAAGTTAATGAATTCTAAAAAGTATTAAAGGTTTTTTAGTTTAATTAACGATTTTTATTCAAAAATAATTTTAATCTTATTAGGATTTATCTTTATATTATTAGAAGTAATAATTAGACCAAGGTATTTTATTCTCTTTGTTTTGAACTTATATTTATTAATATCGATTTGTAACCCAATATTGATAAATTTCTAAATAACTTTACGAATTTGTTTTTGATAATCTATAATGTTTTCAAAATAGATTAAGATATTGTTTAGATATATTATATAATTTTTATTTAAAAAATCAAAAAGAATATAATTGATATAGTTCTAAAATGAGGTAGAAATATTATAAAGACCAAAGGATATTACTAGGAATTCAAATAAGCTGAAGCAAATCGTAAAAGCAATTTTCCATTTGTAATCTTCTACAATTTATAATTTATTAAATATAGCAATAATATTCAATTTAATACAAACTTTAGTATAATATAAAATATTAAGGATTTCTTTAATTAATGATAGCGAATAATAATTCTTAATAATAATATTATTCAATCTATAATAATCTTAATAGATTCGAATGCTCCTTTTTAATTTTATAGTTAAAAGAAGTGAAATAATCAATCGGGAGTGGGACTTACAAATGAATTTTTTATTTAGATTATTATTAAGCTATCTACAAACGACTTAAAGCTTGGCTAAAGATATTAAATAGTCTTTATTATAAAATAACTCTTTTCCTAATATAATCTCGATTTTATAATTTTAGGATTATTATAATAAAAGCTTATTTATTAGGGAAGATAGAAAACTAAAAAATAAATTATAAAGCTATAAAGATAATTTATTCTGAATCTCTATTACAATAGATATAAATCAATTGGTTTTTTCTATAAATTTATTAATATCGCTATCTATAATACTATAGTATAATTGGATAGGATCTTCTATAACCATTTGATATAACTCATAAGCTCTATTTAATTCATTCTATAATACTTTTATAATATATACATCTTTTTTATAGAATTGAATAAAGCTATAAGTTATAAAAAACTTTATATTCTCCATCTCTAATTATATATTCTATAAAGTATTATTTAATTTGTCCAAGAGTTTAGATATTATTGGAATACTTAATAATAGCAGAACATTTTGATTCTATAACAATTTTATATAGATTCTAAAGCTAGTAATAATTCTTATTAAAACTGATTTCAGAACCAATTAGTTTGGGATTATTTTAATATAGATTTCGATTTTATTATCTCCTTAATAGATATAATAATAATTTGAATTAAATTATAATTAATAATTAATCTCAGGGTTTTTATAAGTAATCTTATCAATTAATATAGAGTTAGGAATAATGGATTTAAGGAGTACAAATTAATTACAAAATAATAATAAAATAGTTTTGAAATTCTTATTAATGATTTCCTCTATAAAAACTTGATATAGATTTAGAATAGATTTCTTTAAAATGGATTTTCTAATAAATAGATTTAGCTTAGGGTTAGATATAGTATTAATTGAGGTTAGTATATAATCGGGGATAATAATTATAGCGGAATTAGTCAAATAATAATATTTAGAATAATATATAAAAATGAACTTTAAAGTTATTATTATTTAGTTAATAAAAGAATTGTAACACTAAAGCCATAGGAGCTCAAGAATTATAAGATCCTTTTCCAAGAGATTTGTAATATAAAATAAATCTATCTTTTGATAATTATTGATTTATATATCCAATAGAATATAATAAAATAAAATATCAGAGAGTTTTCTATTAACCAAAAATAAATAACAAATATAAAGGAAAAAGTATATTGGTATATAAAGCTTAAAAACAACTTTTCAATTAATAAAATCATAATTCGCAGCTCTATTATCAATAAGATTAATAAGCAAGATAATTATATTAGATATTAAAGAGATTTTCATTGAGATTTTAAGAAATTTATTATTTATTGATTTAAAATACAAAGGATTCTTAAATATAATTAATCTTTTAATCCATAAAGATAAAGCTCTTATAAAAAACCTCAATTTGTAATTATAAATTAAGATTAATCTTTTAATATATTTAATAAAGGAATTGAATCTTTACTTTTCTTTAAATAAATAGAATCTTCAATATATTCTTTTAAATCAAGCTTTTAAACAAAGCCGAATAGAATTAGAGAAATATAATATAATAATATAATTGGAAAACAATTGGCAGTCTAGAAAGGGGTTTAATATAAAATACTAATGGCTAGGGATTGATTAATAGGTATAAACAAATTCTGATATAGGGAATTAGCAATATTAATATTTCAATAGAATCCAAAACTTTAATATTAATTGATTATAGGGAAATAATTAATATAAGGAATATATCTTATATTAATATTAGTATTATACTTTACATTATTGATATATTTCTTTTTGTAATTGTTTTTAAAATAATCAGATTTTTTACAATAGAAATAGAGGCCAAGACCAATATATTACTCTTGAATATAATAAGATTAAAAACACTAGCTTTGACAAATAATATTTAGTTATATAGAATTATTAGAAAAATTAGATATAGAGGGAGTAGTAATAGTAATCTACTTTTTATTATAAGATTTTAATTAATTGCAGTTGAAATTCAATTGATTATAATTAAAATTAATATCTTAATTCTTTTATTGATTATTAAAATAAGTTTTTTCCTTTAAATTATTATAAATACCCTATTACTAGATTATTTATATATCAATATTAATAATAAAGGATTTGCTAGAGTAATTAATCGAAGTATTAATTAGTTTTTGAAAAACTTTAAATTTGAAATCAGTGATTTATTACTTTATGGTTTTTTTATATTTAATAATAAACTATTTAAATTTAATAATAAAATTATTAAATAAAATCTTTTTAATTTTATATTTATTATAATTTATAGTAATTTATAAAAGAAATTAAGAATTTAATATTATTTATTTAATTTACATTAAATATCTATTATAATATACTATTTGAAAAACTAGAAATTGAAATTATATGAATTATTAGTAATTATATTGAAATATATCTGATTATTTATATAAATAGAGCTAAGAAATAAGTTAACAAGAAATATAATTTTTTGGAATTCCAATTTGTTTTTGTAATTTATAATTAAATAACAATTAATTATATTATAAAATATTATATATTAATTTTGATATTTTATAATATCTTATTTATTATTATTAAATTTCTTGAAAATAATAAAGTATTTTTGGTAAAGTAGAACTTATAGGTTATTATAAATAATAATCTTTAATATCTCAATTATATTTTTTAATTTAATAATTTTAAATTAAGTACTAGTAATTTGAACTTGTATATTAATAGCTTAAACTTATAATAAATTTATAATTAATTTAATCAATTCGAATATAGTTTAAGCAATTATAAAGTGTGTAATATTCAAATTATTAAACAAATCTATAAATAAGAAAATATCAATTTCAATGAAATTAAGAATATAATTTAAGAAATAAAATTGTGGGAATAGATTAGGTATAAATATTGAATTAGTTATTTTCAAATACTTTTATGGTTGTAAAACAATTTTGCAAAATTTCTGAATAATAGTGGTTAGGGTATATAGCAAATTAATAATAAATATAATTAATATAATCAAAATAAACTTTAATGAAATTCAATTAAAATAAAGTTATAATAATTTTTATATAGATAATATAAATTATTAAGGTATAGATAAAGATTTATATTATATTATAAGAATAAAAGGATTATAGAAGGAAAGAATTCTATTTATAAGAAGTAAGATATATTAGTTGTAAGAGTCTTAGATATGAAGGCAATTAACGAATAGATAGTTGGCGCCGTGACAAATTATCAAATTAATTTTATATAAAACTTTTATTGAAAAAAATTAAGTTTTATATTAATATTTAAGTAAATCTTATTCTCTAAGTAATATTTGTAAGGTTTATATAATAAGTAGTTCAAACAATTAGAATAGATCTCTAATTTCAATTCTCAATAATTGAGATGCTATAAGAAACTATAAAAATAATATTAGCTATTCGTTTTAATAATAGATCTTTATTCTTTTTATATAAATATATATTAAAATATATAATTCTACAAAATATAATATAATATATAAGATAAATTATTATTATAAAAAGAAACACTAGATTATTATAATGAATATTAAAAAAAGTTATAGGAATTAATAATATTAATCTTATTATAATATAAGAAGGTTTCTAAGGGTATAAAAACTGATTTTTTTTAAACTCGTTTTTACTTGTTTTTACTTGTTTTTACTTGTTTTTACTTGTTTTTATTTATTTTTATTTGTTTATTTTTACAAATTGAAAATGTTAAATATAAGTAAAAGTATTATTACAAGAATATTAATAAAATTGAAATAGATATTAGAATATAGATATAAAATGATAATAATTTTAAATATATTTAAAAGTATTAGATACTTCTTCAAATAACAGTTTTATATTATTTATATTATCAATTCATTCAAATATTATCAAACAAAGTTATATTCAATATATTATAATTTCCTGTTGCTTTAATAAAATATAATGGAATTCTATTTCAAATTCTAATTCAAAGAAATCAATTTAAATAATAAAGTTCTTTGATTTATATAATTATTATTAATAAATTATTTATTACTTTAATATTGAGTATAATAATATCTAAATATAGGAAAAAAACAATAATAGATTTCAAAACGATTTTTAATATAATAAAAGGATATCTAACTTAGCATTTCAAAAATAATTATAATTCTAATATATTTATATACTTCTGGATTTATATATAAAATCAATTGAAGTATATATAAAAGCAAAACAATTCCTATAATTGAAAAGTATTATTATTTATTTTTTGATAATATATTCGAAATAATACTTTAAATAAATTCTCTAATTTAAATAACTTTGAGAATTTATAACTTATAAATATTATTTATATTATTATTATATAGAATAGATAAAGTAATAAAAAGAGATTTGTAATACTAAAAAAAAGAAAATATTAAAATCAAGATTTTATAAGCTTCTCAAAAAATAAATTTTATATTAAAAAAAATCGGATTTTATTGAATTTAATATTCTATAAAAATATTTAAATAGAATAAAGATTTAATATCTAATTTCAAAAATCAATAATATCAAAATATTCAGAGAAATATTATATATTCTATTGAAATAGAGTTATTGCCTCTTTTTGATATTGAGAATATAAATATTTAAGAATTAAATATAATATTAAACCTAATAAAAGTAATATCAATCTTATTAAGAACTTTACTATTACAACCCCAATCTATTCACAATCTCAAAAAAAGCAATCTGAAAACCAAGGATCTATTAAATATTGAGAAACAAGATAATATTGATGAATAAGAAAGTATTAATAAATAAAAGAATATTAATAAACAAAATAATATTAATAAATAAAATAATATTAATAAACAAAAAAGTATTAATAAATAAAAGAATATTAATAAAAAGCCTCTTAAAAATAAAAGGAAATATATACAAAAGAAATATAATAATTTACACTTGAAAAGAGTAGATAGAGATTAGAGAATAATATACTCTTATTACTATAATATAATAGAAGAGAATTATAATATATTAAAGCTTTTTTTATCTAAAACACTTAATTGAAATAATTAAAGCAGAAATTCGATTCAAAAGAATAAGAAGATTCAAAAGAATACTCTAACAATCATAAATATCAAATAAAAAAGGAGTGATTGTATTAGAATATGGAAAAAAAATCAAATAGATATATAATCTAGAAATTTAATAATAAAGATATTACAATTTCAAAAATAAAAAGGAATAAGAAGAAATAGGGATAAACTGATTGTAGAACTTATAGTATTATTTTTACATATTTTTTATTTATAATCTTATAATTCATATAAAGTTTTAATTTATATACTCTCAAATTTTTATATAAATATATATATAGTTCAAAATGTAACAATCGATCTATATATGAATATATATTTTAAATATAATAAAAAATAATGATATTTGAATTTGAATATAAAAAGGAATAATAAATTTCATTAAAAACGATAAAATACCTTAAAAATAAAAAATTTTCGTTATATATAACAATTAGATTAATTATATTAATACTTTAAAAACAATTTATTTAATATATAATAAAAGTATTATAGAATTTATGGCAATTACGAAAGGATCACTTCGTCAACCACGGATTCTGTCACCACAGGGATTGCTTCATTGTATTTCTTGTTCTTTCCTTCTTTACTTACAACGATTGTGGGCTTCAATTCTTCTTTGAACACGCAAGGCTCTTTGTCTTGCACGAGGCAGAGAACACATCACATATCTAGTTATCGATATTAGCTAGCTCGCAGAATGCAGAATTCAGTTGGGCCTGACAACCGCTTGAAGGTTGAGTTGAGAGAGCCTCTCTTAGACACAACAGGTTTCAAGCAACTTCGTGTCAGCAATGTTGAAGGGGATACCCTCGATATATCATTTCGACGCACTATTCTTGATCCAGAAAGCGGCAATCGGTTGAAAGTGCCTCCAGATTTCGGGCCTCTTCCAATCTACCCAGTAGATAGTTACAAGGATAAATTCGATCGATCTATATCTACAAAAGATGGATTATTTATTCCAGTTTATCGTGAGTCTGTTATTCTCCTGGTAATTGATTAGATATAATACATCAAGTTGAAAAATACTGACCTGAACTAAAAGAGCGTGAGGCAATGTGGATTAATTTCGAGTCAAATGGATTTTTCGCGGTTAAGGTCATTGTCGATGGTGTGAATGCTGTTTCTGGAGAATTAAGCACAGAATCCTTATCAAAGGATCTCAGACGCATAGCGCTACTTTACAAAAAGAGTTCAATCCAAGAATACATTCTAGCTGGGACTCTTGGGTCAAAGATGTTTGGACGGTGTTAAGATAAAGGGAGACAAGATCATGCAGTTTGTTGCGGCCCCAACCCCGAATTAGACCGTCACACCGTCAATCAAATCGTCGATCAAAGCGACTGACGGTATTCGTGGAATAAGGTTTGAGATTGTACCACTAGAGCTGGACTCGATAAAACGCATCCAAATCACTGTGCAGACGCTCTCAGGAAAAGTCATTCATATAAATGTCTCTCTCGAAACTGTCGTGAACACTCTCATCCACAAGATTCATGGAATTACTGGCATTCCCTGTGATGAACAACGAATTGTCTTTGCAGGTCATCAGCTTCAACGTCGTAAGTCAATTCGGCACGTTGTATGATCAATTGCTGACTCGTTACAAGATCATTATTCAACATCTTATGGCGTCGTGGCGGTAAGTTATGATTACATATATCTTTGATGTAAAAAATTTCAATGCATTGGGTTGGACTGATTTTCTCTATAGGGCTCACAACCTTTTCTGACCTTTAGTTCAGCTGGCGGGCCAAAATCTCACGCTGCTCAAAAATATATGCCCCAGATAGCAGCATAGAAACGATTGCTGGAGTATCATACGGCGATAAAAGAGAGCTATGGTGAGAAAAGAGATGTAATGTTTGCAGATGCCAATACAAATATTGTGCAAGATATAGAAGTCGATGACTTTCACGCAGATGACTAGGATATAGAGAACACTTTGATCATTAACCTACAGATGATAAATGCACCGGCCTCTGAGATCGTACTAGGTATGAAGCCTCCATCGTGTCCTATTTCAACGGCAGTACGCAAAGAGTATCACTGCCCACTTCTTAGCGTTCACAATGATGACGAGGAGAAGAACAAAGATAGCCGAGATAAAGATGAAGATGAGAAAGGTCGTGAAGTCTTCAAGGTCACAACTGATCAGTCGGGAACAAGCGATAGTTTTGCTCCGGTCGGGGAAATGAAAGAAAGATTGAGAGAGATTTCCAAGTTGCCAGATGACGCTATTTGAGTTGAAAGCAATCAACTTCAAATGGATAATATTTATCGGGGATTATATAACGCTGAATTGATAAACACTAGGGAATAGATAGCTTGACTATAATATAATACCTAGCTTAAAACAATTTTTTTTCTCTAAATTGGCTAGAATCAATAGTAGTCTATATACATCTGAGAGTAAATATCAATGTTTACTGGAAAGAGAAACGCTACTTTAGACTTTCCGGAATAACAAGCTATTCACTTGACTGAAACTACGGACGTTTTCTTTGTGATTTCTGTTCCTTTTTCGAAGATATCCAGCCAGGAGTAATGTTACTTTAACAAGAAAGTCTTTACCCATGGAAGGTATTCAGAGAAATGTATATTTGTGTAACTACTCGTGATATCGTTTCACTATCGCTGCACCGTGAATATATAAGCCTTCTAGAGGCTGGCTCTGACTCTCCGAGGGAGTTTCGAGGTGCTTTGGGATGTTACTCTCAAGAATTTAATTCGTGCTTTTGTGTTTTCTTCTTGAGTGTGAGTGAGTGGGCATCGAAAATTAAATGGCTTTCAGGCACATGCTAAACGGGATAGCAGCGATAAATTGCACCACTGCGAGATAGATATTTCTATCTGTCACAGAACTATGTTTTTGAATATCGCACAATCTGGTCTCAATTGTTTCAAGAACTTGAGGAATTGTTGATCTACTTTTTGATTCTTTGTGCTACGGTTTGTGTGAAGAATGAATGTAAGTCTTACATCTTGGCTTAAATCCTCACAGGTCTCACAAGCAGAGGCCGCAATTACTTACCGATATGTCACATCTAAACATTTGGAAAATGAAATGGTCAAGTCGTGCTTCAACCGCAAAAGATAGGCCGTTGATCACTTCGAGGACTTGCCCCCAAGTACATTTGTTACTAACAAAGCCACAAGACCACGTCAGACTGCAGGATCAAAGGCATGAATGGAGATAAGAACTATTCCATGCAAGCTTAGAGGAATTCAGGGACCCAGAGGAATTAAAAATGTATGAAATTATCGTTGTCCCATGATTGAAATATAGGAGAATAAAGAGAGATTTTTTCCGCTACGATTTAGTTTATGTAATCCACTCCAAATTGGTGGCAAACAAGCTATGATACAACTGGGGGAAATTCAAGGTCGGAAATGATCTTCAGCCCAACTGCGGATTTGATGGAAGTTCCGACAAGTGTGAGGTTCTTTCCAATCGGCCACCACTCTACCAGCGTCATCTGACCAACTGAAAACCATAGGAGTGAGATCCCCATGGCACTGCACAGTCTGTCTGAGATAGTCGACACAGTGGTCTATAGTTGCAATTAGCGACGCTATTCTATACAAGTCATGTTGCATTACTCACCAACGTGCATCCTATGGATCCTATGGCTTTCCTTCCTTGGATAATAATCCGGATCTAAAGCCATCCTCACTTTATTCTAGATCTTTGTTAGCTGTCTTTCTGGGCATGCTCAAGGCACTTCAAGTTGCCCACGTCAAAACTCACCACACAATGGAGGGTATGCATCACATCTAGACTTTTTAACTCATCAGCTACCAGTAGATATGAAGTGTAGGAGTTCAGTAGACTTACGCAACTTCGTAGTTGCCATGATCATCTTTCCATGTCCGGTCGGTCATACTCGAGGCTTCGTCTCCAACAAGGTTCATATATTGACCTACAATTACTTAGTTACATGTGGCAATCGCTACATCTACTTACTTACCTTTGAGCAGTTGATTCCATGCTGCATCTATCTCTGGTGAGGGATTCCCAACATACTGAGGCTCCCCTTCGATCGTCTCCCGGTATAGCGTCCCATTCTTATGGTAGTGAAGACCGCCAGTGAAACGAACAGTCTGTTCAGAAATTACACTCTTAATTGGATCTATGGAATGTCGTATGGTTAGCTAGTGGACTAGATTCTAATTGAATAAAGATAAATACCTAACTCGGTAGTGAAGCCTTTGAGAAAACCATCGTTGATTTGGGCTTTGGAAAGACGACCATGTAGCACAAACAAGGCGACGACAAGGACTGGACAGAGGATAAACAGAGATAAGGAAAAGAAGTAGAACGACCTAGAAACCGATACTTTTGAAGAATGGCTAGTTGTCACTGTAGCTCGATCTTCGGTGTCGGAGCCGTCTTCAACAGAGACATACTTCGTTTTCTTGTCGGCCAAAAAGAGCTTTATGAATGTCATATTTGCAACAGAAGATTTGAACAGAAGTTCACTGATGAATAGCTGGTGTATAGGTGGTAGATTCTGATGTTGGGGATACAAATTTCTCGGTGCAAACTAGAGAATCTTTGCAAAGAAATGCCGTTATGGTGCAATAGATGAAAAGCCCAACAAAGACCAATGATTATCTCGAGATGGGTTCTAGGAAGCGCATTTTCCGCATAATCTCACTGGACTCTTAGAGCAAGTTATGAAGCAACGTTGTATCTTTCTTCATGGAAAGTCAAAATACGAGATCACTTCTGATAAGCAAAGGAGGTTGATGAATTCGAGAACTGTGGAACGACTTTGGCTTCGATGTTCATGATACCTGTTCTATATGCTCCACTGTGGGGGGTATAGCGCTTAAGTATCTGACAAGCCTAGCGGGGTAACATCTCAGGGGGTAACATTTGAGGACCGTTAGCTTAACGCCACTGAACTGAAAGTTGTGAGGGGTACCTATACGAGTATACGAGTACATAAACTTTGTTGATTAACTATCTGATTGGACTGAGCGGACGGTACTAGGGTATAACTCTTGTGAAACACCGGTTGAACTCATTACCATCACCGCTGTTCTGAAGCTAAAGTTGAGGAAAATATATATTTTAGAGAACGAGAATATAATTATGCTTTACCACGCTTTTTGAGCGAAATAAAATAAAACGTTATAATCAAAAATGAGTTATAATAACTGATTGAATCATTAGCATGAACTGAAAAGAAATATAGATTGTTTTCATAAATAATCTTTTGTTTAGTATCGTATTGATTGAATTAGGTGATATTATCTTATAGGCAAAACAATCTGTCTGAGTATAAGGTTGAAGGTGGTCTTATAAACCAGTTAGTATGTTGATATGTTATAACTGGGAATAATATAGGCTTTATAGCTCATAAATGTTGGGTATGAAGCCTATTTAAATGTTCTCTTATAATTCAAAAGTAATTCTTAGGGTTAACGTGATTCATATACGAGTGGATCATATCACCGAATGGATTACTTCATTTTATATACAAAATTTGTCTATATATAACCATATACTTTCTTTATTTATTAATATAATTTTTCAGAAATTAAATGTATAGTATTTAATTATATAAATAATATAAAAATCTAATTTTCATTTCAAAATTCTAATTAATATAAAAGTTAATTAAAAAAGAAGGTTTTTGTCACGTGAATGGTTACACACACATAGAAGTTGTAAGCTTTACCACTACGCCACGCACGCAATCTGTCCAAAAGGCACAGTATCAGGGATCGATATCCTGACAGCTTACTATTATATATATATCTGTAACAGTTTTTGTAATACAAAGTATAACAATTTTGAATTATAATCAAAATATTTATAAAGAAATTAGAAATTATAGATATTTTATTTTTATTATTATTCTACGTTCTTTTATTTTTCAAAAATAATAACTAATTATTAAAATAGGAATATTATAAATGACTAATTTTGGTGCATTTTCAAGTGATCCATTCGATGATATGATCCACTCGCATATGAATCACGTTAGAGGAAAACACGTTTATTAATTCAGTATGACTAATAACCAAATATTTCATTTAATTCAGTTAATACGATATATTGTCATATCATATATCTCCTAACTCTCCCTCAAATTTTTTTTATCTCATTTACCTATAAATGCTTGCTTGACTTTCACAGGATTTTGTTTTTCTGTTAGTTTTGTGCACTAGTATATTAATATATACTCTTATACTTCTCTAATCCCTTCAAAGTATCTATTTTTGATAATTGACGTTGAGTAATTGTGTGGGCGCATGGATGTAGTCACCTGATCGCATACAGTAGCTTAGTTGGGTTGGATGATGGATTACCTAGAGCCTCATCGATGACTACAATTGCTTTGCTATCAATTGCTCCACTTTCACGTCCTCACAAATCGAATTTTTGCTGAAACAAAAAAAATCTAAGGTCTCAATGTTTAGGCTTTTTCCCATATACATATAGACCCAGCACTCATCAAAGACAAGCTTTTGAAAGCCCAGATATTATGATACGTGATGTTCAACTCTAACGGAGGGTTTCGAACAGTCCATCCCTACCGGGGTATCTTTAGGCTTACAGATAGTTCGAGTGCCTTCAAAAACAAATGTTAATTGATAATTTCTATCATCAATCGAGAATATAAACAAGGATATTTAATTTAGAAATCACAAGGATTTGGTTCACACTAAGATATATTAAGGCTCGTGGATATCTCGGATATTCCAAAGAATAAAGCTTATTTGATGGGCCCCGCTGTCAATAAAAAGTGTGTAGTAAACCAGACGGGTCTTTAAGCTTAAAATCACATAGATTTGATACATTATGATATCATGATATTGTAAGGCTTGCCAGTATTTCGGATCTCCTAAAGAACAAAAGTAATTCGATGTCTTTCACGATCGATGTAAACTGCTTGGCAAGTGGACAAGACGTGTCTCGAGTCATAACAGGAAGGTATAGTCAGAAGTGTTCTCAATCTCATACTCTGAAAGTCGCTTTGCTGTTTGATCGCTGTAAACCATTTCTAAATATTTCCAATCGCTACATTTGCATTCATATCTACTGCCCAGAAAACCAAAACGCTCCCACCTAGGAGTATCACAAGCTTGTCAAGACTTCCATCGAGCCCGTCAACAACATGGCTTTTCAAGATACAGATGAAAGTAAACTTCCCATGCTCAACGAAGACGAAGATGAAAATTCGATTTCTTTTGCTTCTTCACCGCCAACGCAAAGCCGTCATAGGACCTGTTCTATGCTCCTAATCGGCCTCGTCTCGAGCATTCTACTTGCACTCTCAGTCATTTGGGCTTTCCAGTCTATCGTACTGCCTACCCATACCAACCCCCAACGAATCCTCAAAAGTCCCTGCGGAAACTCATCCAGTGAAGCGCTCGCCCGAGGATGTCACTTCGACGTTCTTTCTTTCTGCTGGGTCCCAGATGAGTGCTTTGATCGAGACCTGACAGAAAAGTTCCGCAAAGCCGGGCCGTGGATATTCTACACCGATCAGAACAAAACTTCATCAGTCACTGAAGAACAATTCGGATCCGACACGCAACCCGTTTACCTCACCAATAAACTTCATAAGACTCATTGCGCCTACAACATTCTCAGATTCCACAAAGCACTGACTGAAGGTCGAATGGTCCACAAAGAAGATGTCTTGACTCACACGGAACACTGTTCACAAGTTCTGACGAGAATAAATGACCCGGATGATATTGAAGTTAGGGCAAAAATTCAATATCCTGATTGCGGTTACTTCTCGAAGGACTTTCCAGGGAAGGCAAAGGAAGGTGTACATAACCACCATCATGGACACTCAAACATGGTATAGTGCTCCATGATTTCTTAGATAGCTTCATGGGATACCTCTAAATGTAGTTGTTTAAAAAGCACTTGCTGTCAGCACGTTGTAAATGATTTTTTTGGACTGCTCTTTGCCACAAATTTGGATTCTTGTTGTGCCAAGTTCTCTAGGAGATGAATGGAGATGATTTAAATATTTATCATGAAGCATGGAAGAATTTAAATAGCCATTCTTTCCAAGAATCTATGGAATTCAATCTCGTTGTTACACTATGTTCTTTCCATGCAACCGTCTATTAGTTCTTGCTTTGTATTCAATATGTCATGTTCTAGGTAAGTCTTCACATGTATCCTCTGTGTTTGCATCAAGAACTAGCAAATTGTCTACTCAATTGAAAATCTAACTTCCATTTCTTCAAATACAACTACAAGCAATTATTACCTTAATCGGTTACCTTCCAACTTTTTGGCAAGATTCTCTCTGGTTCCTTGGACCACGCTAGCAAGGCATCAAAATCGTTACAAACGTGCATGACTCCATGATCAGCCACGCGATGGGGGTCGCCTTCAATGTGTCCTTCAGCGGTAGAGTCAGCGAAGCACATCAAAGCCTGCCGGATGTAGTTAAAACAATGTGCCTTGTGCTCTTCCCATGTTAAAGTTACACCACTGTGGTAGCCTGGCAGTTGTTCTTTGGGGATTCCGGCAGCCAGAAGACCAAAGTCCTCAAGTATAGATGTCTATCACAGGGGTTAGGAGCGTGAATTGAAGTGTCAGGAACGGGAAAATGGCTTACCAGACAATGCATTTGATGGAATGCGGCAATTTCGAACAGATCTCCTGCAAACATTTTTTGAGGTCCGCTGCCATCATATGGCTTGGCTCGTACAAACGCTAAGGATCTTTCAATCAGACATGTTCGAAACGTGGGATAATTTATAAGAGGCTCTTTTACCATGAGAAAGACCTTGCCATGAGCTTAGAGTTTGATTGAACAGACCGCGGTCATGAAATGCATCGGCATCTATCTGGTACTGATCTGGACCAGAGGGCTTGGGGATACCCCTTGAGCTGACATCTGGCCCTGAGGTCAGTGGCTTTCGAGCGATCAGGATGGTTGACTGGCGTGGGAGACTTACCATGAGGTACGAAATGATTGTAATCACTTCCTGCCGGCCAAACCTGATTATCACAGGTGCCAGCTTTGCTTGTGTCATTCCTCAAGATAAGAGCAGTCGTACCAAGAAGGCAGACAATGAGAATAGCCTCAAGACAACAACGAAATATCTGTATGCGAGAGAAGAAAATTTCACGATTAGAAGTGCGTTTGATTCTGCTAGCGAATGTTGTATCTTCTGCATCATCGTCTGACGACGAGGTGCGTCCAAGTAGCTTGTTTTCTTCCATTGGAGTAAATGAAGCGGTACTGATAGTGCTTTTGAAAAACGTCGAAAGTAGAAGAGAAGAGGTGTCAATGGTATGATGTGGAGTTCTCTTGAGAGCGTCGATAGGTATTACAGGCCCGCTTGTTTTCATACATGGCCCAGCAAATTGGCAGCAATAAGGAACTCTATCTATTCTGGCCGCGTAAGCTTCCTTAGCGAACCTAGAAGGCTATTCTACCAATTAACGGGAGTGGAGCACACCATGCCTTGTCTTTCCATTATTGAGATCCGATTTTCTGGCTGCTAGCCCACTTGTCCACATGAGAATAACTCCCTTTCTGTTTGACAGCTCTGGAATGCTTGAATTACTCGGGGAAAGTAGCAGCGAGGTTCAATTGGATGAAGTCTTGAGAGTCAACAAAAGCTGACCAGATCGGGCTGGGTAGAGGGTCTGCATACTACAGTAGATCACACTATTTTCCCCCCATAAAAAAGGTTTATTTTTAAGTTTTCCCAATCATGCAAAAGTGGGACATCGGTTCAACGACAGGGATAGCATGCTTTTTAATCGAATCAAGCCGTATATCGACCCACTTTATTAATTTAACAAGTAAGCATAACCATCGGCCCAAGCCTTCGGTCACCGAGTACGAAGTACTTTGATTTGAGTTTTCGTTGACTAAAGATACTCATTACTAATCATGGGCCTTCGTTTACGCTCAGTACGAAAGGAGAAGGCCAGTGATTACAAAGTATCCGGAAAAGCAAAGCGTAAAAAATGCCTCGTGAATGTGGTAACGGCCTTCTCTGTGGATTCAAGTGGGAGGATTAAACTTCTCGACGTGTCCAGATATTCAATCCCACCTTTTTCCCGCCCAGAGCGGGGAGCCCAGCATGTAGCGTGCGCGTATCCCCAGTCCCATTAGAGTGGAGATTTCTCCAAAACACAGCACTGCCCGCAACCCCACGTACTGTTAACTCGTTCGTAGCCTTGCAATCAACAATACTGCACCATCTCTGATCCTCCACGCTCCAGTCTACCGAAATCTTAGGAAAACGAGTCCCGCAGTTGGAGCATTCCACATCAAGCACGGCGAAAAAAGTGGTCTCCCTGTTCGTTGTTTGATTTCTCGCGGCAGGGTTGATTGCCCAGTCGTAGTGATTCGTATACTGCTGGCCTTCTAGATATCGTGTGACCTGCAGGCTCTCCATCATTTCAAGGTCAACGTAACCCTGAAACTCTGAAGCTCTGGACCTAATGCATTGAACGATAGGATCGTCCGAAGGCAGATATGCAGTGGAACTCGTTCGCTCATGTGTAGCTACTACCCGCCCATCAGTTTCTATGGCACGAGAGGGGCGAAACCTAGACTGTCTGCATGACTCGTTAGCACCGGTACCTGGATCTGCCATCGAAACCATGACTTACGCGATCTGGACCAGGTGAGCAGTCTCTCGAGGAGTGATAAAGTTCTCGATATGTTGGATAAGTGGATCATATGATAAGGTGCGGACTATATATTGCGGTTGCGAACAGGAGTTTCCGGCCAAGAAGCCAGGTACCGTTATGGATGGTGAAACAACTGAAAATACTGCAGCAAGTAGAGCCACGATAGAAGAAATGTAGAAAATCTGCTTGAGAAACATTTTGTATAAACAGTAGTGTACTAATATAAAAAGGTCTTGAGAAAGTCCCGAATAGGAATCACAAAGATTTGAAACACCTCTGTGACAGGGTAATAGGGTGATAGAACAGATATTTGACCCGCCTTATATCCTCGATGGTAACATAATGGCACAAGATAAGACATGCCAACTTTAGCATACGCCAAGGAGACTTAATAACGTTGACTTTGTGCCAGCAGCTGGAGAAATAGTTATACCAAGAGGTGGAAGTGGCGCAACACTATTCTGTGGGCCGATCCGCCGAGCCCTGTTTCCCAGCAATATGGCACTATCATGGGTATGATCATCAATTCATAGTATGAAGAGGTGATCAGTCTTTTGGGACCCCTTGCATATCAGAAGGGGTGTACAGTTTTTCCTCTTAAGGTAATATCGCCGGAACACCTTGATATCTTTTAGTGTGGTATGAGGGTGATATGATCTATGCGGCAGTAACCATCATAGAGCAAAACTCCATATATTCATGCCTCGAGTAGTACAAAAGCTACTCGGGGTCTAGTACATATTCATTCAGACTACTTCATTCTATCTTTATGAATATTATTATTAGATTTAATATAAAATAATTACATGCTAGCCTCAAAGTCATGAAGAAAAATTATTATATTTCCAATTTTTTTGAGATTTATTCAAGATAAAAATTAAAACGTTTACATGTTAGTTTTTATTTCCTTTTATATAGATTTAGAATTTGTCATGCATGTTACCTCGGTCTTTTTCGTCTCTTTTCAGTCTTTTCTAAGGGGCTTTTAAAAAGTATAGTATTTCGAAATTCTTATTTCAATAAGTTTCCATCTAGAAAAGAAAAAGAGACTAAAGTAGTAGATACTGAAGTATCAAAAATGTTATTTGAAGCCACGCTAGTCATAAACTTTAACTTTTGAGGTACTAATACATAGAATGTTACTATATGAGGTTATTACTGTAATTTGTATCAAAAGTAGACCAGTGCTAGCAACGGTTGTACCTGGCACAGGAACGATACAGTATTGCCCTTTTAGCTCTGAACTCAGCTATATTAAGATGGCAGTTCTAGCAGCGGTCCCTTTACTAGTTCAGCGTAACTATGGTTGTTGAAACTTTGTATTTGTTCACGAAAAGTAATTGTCTTCGGCCGCGCGATGCAGTCAACAAAGTAGACTCTGCATGATAAGCTCACCTCGTTGAAAAGTCTAAGAAACAACAATATTTAAACCTGCTTCTTCCCACTCTCTCTGAATCCTCATCAGACTCACACAACTGACAAGTCAAACATTATCAAACTCCTTACGTTTTCATCTTTCAACTTAACATCAAGTTACTTAAAGCAATCATGCATATGCTCAAGATCACCGCAATTTTGGCGTTCGCTGCCAGCTTCGCTGCCGCTGCCCCTAGTTCAAGGCTCAACGGGGTTGCAAAGCGCCAAACTACCGAGTTCGGCCCATACCCTGAGGACGACTATAATACAAAACGCCAGACAACCGAGTTTGGTCCTTATCCTGAGGATGATTACAATACTAAACGCCAAACTACCGAGTTTGGTCCATACCCAGAAGATGATTACAATACCAAGCGTCAAACCACTGAATTTGGCCCTTACCCCGAGGATGATTACAACACCAAGCGTCAGACCACTGAGTTCGGCCCCTACCCAGAAGATGATTACAACACCAAGCGTCAGACCACTGAATTTGGTCCATACCCTGAGGATGACTACAACAACAAGAACTAACGTAAGATATTTATGCGCTTTTGTTTCCTCAAGAATGAACTTCAAGACTAACTTGTTGAAACCCATAGTCTCCTACGTCTAAGCTGAGACTGCCCGTCCAACATAAGTCACATTCACATGTCGCTCTTAATGCTTCTTTACTGATACTCGGGTTTCACTATTGGGTCCGCCCTCGGCGCGGAGTTGACATATACCGGGATTTTTTGATACTCGCATCTAGAAACAATCAATGAATACAATATGTTTCTCTTACTTGGCTTATAGTTCTTATTGAAGTGATTTTGAATGTGACATGAGTGTTTACCAAGTACTTTGAAGCTTGAAAGCGATAGTAACCAATGTAAATGGAAAACGAAATCAAGTGAATTAAATTGGTCTGACGCTACTCAGCTCTTAAGAGCTACAAATTTGCCTCGGAGCAACTTTGGGACAAAAGCTCTGCTGTTGAAGAAGCATCGATACTCACATCGCATGCATGCCACTTTTAACTCGGCCACTACCTACTCAAGCTTTTCTCACTAGATTATACTTGTGCTTGTTGCAAGTCCAGCTTAGAAATAGATATATGTAATGCTCTTGGGGACCTCTTCGGGATACAGAAAACAGAGGAACAAGCCACTGTCCCTGGAGGATCAATCCGTCAAGTCATCCAGAAAGATCCACTTGATCTCGAACGGTACGGTATCGCGAATAGAAGCGTAATAAAGCTTCATCTCTTGGGACCAGACACATTCCATATAATCACGGGAAAAGAGCCAGCTCCAATACCTAGCATGGCTAGGCTCTATGCTGAACTTGGACTTCCATGTTTCATTTTCTATGAAGAAAAGACTGCTACTTAGGCGCAGATTTTGGATCATGTCATGTTGAAAATTGATGAAGAGATGGATTAGGAGGTCACTGGTGATTTAATAGGTGAGAAGACCTTTGAACCTAGGATTGTGACGTTGAATCGTAGGCGGCGAAGAGTTTATCCGCATCCGTGGGTAATTTGCGGATAATCCGCTCCACAAATTACCCGCCAAGAATCCTACCTAATCACAGATCATTTGTAGCTTTGAAATTATTTGTCCTATATGAATGATCTTTAAACTGTTTATTTATCTATAAACAAATAAATAGACAAATATATAGATTATTTCCAAACTTAGATACACTTTAATGTGTATATTAATTTTAGAATCTATACTGATACTATACGGCATACCAACAAACAAAATGCTCACCAGGGGAGATGAGTTTCAAATCGTCGGAAATGGATCTCCAATGTAAGATGCGTTCTAAGCAGGTTGTAGTATTAGGATTCCCAAGCAAAGCTTTGATGATAGACACAGGAAAACTCACAGTTCTTCACTGGGGTATACATTTCTCTTACTTAAGTTGATCGACTTATCGTAATTGCTGTTAGTAGGTGTACAGTAATATTGAACATTGCTGAACATTTAGACAATACCTTATACCTCGCAAAGCAAGCAACAACAACCATTAAAAGTTTCTCGGATTTACGGATAATTTTCTCTCTCGTTTCGCAGTCGTAAACCAGATTCTCTTTGCACAGGTAGATGGTAATTCGCAGATGTAGTTGATACACCAACTGAATACGATTCTTTCTTTGTTTGTCCAAGAAGTTTTTTTAAATATTCTTGCTTCATTAGAGTTTCTGGACCTTGGTGGATGATAATGTGAGAGATACCTAATGAGGGAATCGTTCTGCGAGATTAAAAAATCCACTCCTTCCTGCATCGACTTGGGCCACGAATGCCTTCACTATGACTTCCTCATTCCTCGAAGTCGAATTGAAATCCGCTATTGATGGTTTCTCAGGTGGTTACCAAACGATTGCCATAAACAATGACAGTGGTGACAAAATGGAGATATCTTTTCATCGAACGGTTCGGATACCGGATGACGGCAAAAACTACGAGCTTCCCCCTAACCTTGAAAAATTCCCTCTTTTTTCAATAGATGATCACGCAGTGAAGCTACTTGTCGATATTGTTAGGAAGGGAGGTGTATTTATTCCTATTCGGCGTAAGTCTAATTTATCCGCACCCATGCATGGTTGCCATGCTGATGAACGGATTAGAACACGAGGCTTTGTGGATTAAATTTCATGCGTACGGGACTTCGCGATTTGCAGTCAAAGTCTTTGTTAATGGAATTGATGCTATGTCAGAAGAGAGCAGACATTGTGAGATGAAACCTGGGGAGCCTTTCGCTGAATCAGACGGAGAGCAAGATTATCTTGTAGTACCAGGACAAGAATGGTTTGGTGACTTTGTCAGAACTAATAAGACAGTCATACAGCCTGTAGCAGTGCCTACTGGCTCTGGATACTCGGTTGAAGCACAGGTCAAAGATTTCGACAAAATTTCTGGCCTGCAGTTCGAAATCATTCCATTTCGCGTATTGTCTTACTTTGATGGCAAAATAATCATTACAATTCTGACGGGCAAGAGTTTCCCTGTAAATGTGAACTCCGACATGACTGTTGCAACGCTCAAAGGTCGTATATAGGGCAAAGAAAGCATACTGACAGATCAGCAGCGTCTTGTATTCATGGGAAAGATACTCGAAGAACACCGTTAGTTTGACTAAATTGAAAACATTCACAAGCAGCCGGACCGACATGTGATTTGCGGATACCTTAGGAGATAATAGTGTAGAAGAAGTCCGTAATATATCATGAGCTTCACAATGTACATGCTAATCTGATTTTTAGGGAATGACTTTGTATTTAATTCTCAGACTGTGTGGAGATTCCGGTTCTTCAAAATTGTCCTTTTGGGAGAAAGAGTTGCTACAAAAGAACATGAAGAGAGAATTCGAAAAGAAGAAAAAGGAGTTTTACGACAAATAACATGAACTGACATTGGTACCCCGTGGCTCTATTCATCAAGCAATTCGAAGAGACTGTTTTCATAAAAACAGATACGACGAAAAAAATGCAGTTATGTTCAACATACAATTACTTGCCCCCAAAACATTCCACTTAGTCACAGGCACACCGCCTCCTCAGACTCCGGTTTCCGCCAAAACCTACGCTAGATACGGATATCCATTTTTCCAGATGTATAACGAGCCAGGAGCCTTCATGGGTACTCTCGAAGAGTTTCCGAAAACCGTAGAAGATATTGATAAGGAAAAGATTGTGAATTTGGAAGTCCACCAACCAGACAACGTTTTGCATTTCAGGAGTGTGAAGTTGAATACGGTGGATAAGATGAGCCAATTCTACACCAAAACTGCTGTTTCAGATAAGAATGGGCAGAATTAATATCGGTATGATAATTAGAAAGTTGGAAAGAAGGCAATATGTGATAGCTTAGACAAATTGACTGTTTTGTGCTTTTTATGATTTAAGGGTATCGCATGATTGAGATAGACTGAATTCACAGAGCCTCATATATTCTCCCTGTATACTTTGAGCTTATGACTGTGTTCTAAAGAACTACTTCCAATACATGACGGACCACTAGTGGGTATGTGGATCGACGGGTTACTTCCCAAATTTGGATATTCCTCACAAATTCATTCTTCAACTGTTTGATGTCAGAATTCAAACTTTAATTGTTCTATCTTTAACGAACAATTATGATAATTTTTAAAACAATGATCCAATATATGAAAGAATATTTACAAGTACATCTTTGTAATATCGCATCAGTTTTTACACTCACTGGGAGGGGTCGTGATAACATATCATATCATAGGTCTCGCTATGTCAATATCATCCTCTGGAGAGAAAGAGCGATTGGTAAAGCGAACGAAGAAACATGCCGAAAAGAAGGAAAGGGAGGCAGACGACAAGAAACATGAGCTGACAGAGTAATAGTTCGGTAGGTTGAGTGGGGCTTGGTTTGATTGTTTTTCTTAAAAGATATAGATTGACGTTAAGATTTCCGGTCAGACCTCCAAAAAAATTATCATCATAAAACGGTCTGTATGATACGTCATAATTGGTGCTTAGTCGCAAAAGGAAGGTGGAGGTTGAAGGGGGTGCTTTCCCATCCGATTTGTAATGAGGTAGAGTATAAAGAGACCATCTCTTTTACTACCATTTCTAAAAAAAAGAAACTCATTATCCACTCACTCAAGCAACCTGTTTTCTTCCGCACTAGATTTGAGCGAGACGATCTATCCTCATACTACCATCTAGCCCCTGACCCGATATCTTAGCTGGTGACTAGATCACAGTGTAATAAAAAATCGACATCTCATTGTTTCTGAGCTCTGAACTTTACATCCCAAAGCAATACTCCAACGAAGCATAGTAATAAACATGTCAGATATCAAGATGCCGGAGATAACAGACCGAACTTCCTCGAAGAACAACAAGAGAATGGGGCTTCGACAATCTCTTTCCAGCATGAATTCCACTGCCTCAAGCTATTGGGGAACGAAGGCAGAGCTATTGCAACTCGAGCTCGAAGAGATGGACGAAAGATACACCGCAAGCAGAAACAGAACTAGTACTTTGTCAGGGATTTATTTACAGAGCCATGAGCAAGAATTTTTGAAGAGACGGAATGCCCTTGAGGAGCTTGTTCTAGGAGCACTCCAGAAAGAACACGAGCTGGAGATGGCTTTGGAGAGTGCCGCACAATGTTCGAATGGCGAACAAGCAGAACGTGCTTTTGTCCAACTTTTGCTGCTGCACTACATTAAAAACCCGAAATCTCAAAAATCCAACTTCAGACGAGACGTTGAAGATTATTATGGAACTCTGAGGGTTGTAGACAATGATGATGCCGAGGAGGAGCAGACTGAAAACTGGTGCCCTGTTACACAAGCCTGGGCATCTTGTCACAGGAAAGCTGCCCACTTGATCCCTCAACGAATCCGTCAGAAGGGTATGGATCTCATCTTCGGGGAGGAATCTATGGGTGAGATGTACTCACCGAGAAATGGCTTGATGCTCGAAAGCCAGGTAGAAAAGCACTTCGATCACTTACAGCTAGCCATTGTTCCATGTAAGGACGATTCCAATGATTTTGAGCTACGAGTCATCGATAAAGGCTTGTGTAAGATGATTCATGTTGAGTCAAGGTGCTCTTTTGGAGACATGCATGGAAAAAAGTTGAAATTCCTTAATGCAAATAGACCAAGAGAGAGATACTTGTATTTTCACTGGATGATATGCATGGCATTAGCCAGTTCAAAACCGATTAATCAGGAGAGGGTCAAAAACGAGAGAGAACGCCATCAGAAGTTTTGGGGCACACCTGGGAGATGGGTGAGAGAAGAGATGATTAGGGGATTGATCAAACATACGGGCCACGATCTTCCAGTAGATCATACAATTCCAGAAGAAGGCAAGGATGTTACGGAGTTAGTAGAGGAGATATGCAAGCCATATAAGCGTAAGGAAGATGATGAAGAAGACGATGAGGAAAATGATGAAGATTCATGAATCAGTTCATATGGCTCGCAGAGAACTTGTCAAGTTGTTAGTTTAGAGTTGAGGGGAGTATGGTTTACATTTCAGGAGTGCGAAGCTGAATACAGTGGAACAGATGAGCTATTTCTATACTGGATTGGTTTTTTGAAAGAAGGATGCATAGATATAATATAGTAACAGAAATTAGAGTAGTTTGAGAGGAGGCAATAGGTGGTGGTGATTTGAACAGGTCGATTTTCTTGTGGTTTTATGGATTGAGAATATTGCACACTTAAATTAAGCTCAGTTCACGGAATCCCATATATTCCCCTTCTATAAAATTTGAGTATATAGATTGATTCTAAAGAACTGCTTCCAATGCATGTCCGACCACCTTATTTCTGCGCAAGTGGTCAATGTAGTAACAAGCAATAATGCACACAGCCCCACTGCAAGTGAAAAGTCTAACTAAAGTACGCCCTAAGCTTAATGAACATATGTGTCATCGATCCCAACCTAACTAATTTTAAGGGCAATTGGCGCAGAGATCCTCAATGACATGTGTCCATAGAAAACTCAATCACATGATCATGAAACATTAGAGGCCACAGGTCATCTCATTCGCCTAATTATAGAAGATAATCTAGAATGTGAGAGAATCATTACAGACAATGTCGGACATTAGAACTGAAGGAACTTTCATGAACCAGTCCCCGAGATTCTGAATTCACTACGCAATTTACAGAACTGAAGCCATGGAAATGGACTGCTCCGAGCACGGAAATTCTCATCAATCGAATCTTTTAAGCGTGTGGCATCATTCAGCAAGTTTTGTTACAGTTGGGGTGTGTGCTATTGAAAAATCAGATCCATGTGCGTTGAGAGCTTCTGTGTGGCTCAGTACCCCACAAAATTTAAGTTTGAGCCGACGTCTCGCTTAGCAATCTGGGGGAAACCGGACTAGAAGTTCTTTTAGTACATGATATTCCAGACGTCAATTCTACACCCAAAGTGAAAAATTTGTTTGATCCACTAGCTATACTTCCGAGCTAGTTTTGTTAAATTGTCGTAGCTTGCTAATGCTTATCTATACCATGAAATGCGACACTAAACATTTTTTTCCTCGCATAAATCTTTTGTCTGTATATAACTTTTGAAGACTACAAAATTTCTGAAACTCGGAAAGTATTTACGACCACTTATTGACATATTCAGAATCTCACCGAAACTCCAAGATGTCTCGAACATCACCTGCTCAAAACTTGCCTATTGGGGCCGATGAATCCTCAGCGCCCCTTCAACAGGATCAAGAAACTATTCCCAGACGCGTCGAATACCGACCCGAGAACCAGCGCGAATACAACAATGCTGAGAAATTTACCCTGGATCCAAAGATTCGTGAGGATCCTCTGTTCTTGAATATCCTTTCGGGGATGGATGACGTACAAATCGCCGGCCAACAACGGGAAATACTGAATGGACATGGGGCGGAACAATATGCTGCACAGAGTGGTAACGAAATAATAATGAACTGGATTTCACATGTGCAAAGCGAAAGCGAAAATTTTACAAAGTACGAGTATGATATGAACGAGGATATCAACAATGGAGATATTAGTCTCAATGGGTATGGGGCCAATGCAAGCTTACTCAGCCCAAAAGAGCTCTTCGAAACTAAAGAGGAAGTCGACCTCAGAATCCAATCCGCCATCGACATCATATCGTTTTACACTGAGCGACCTGCATTCATCGCAAAGAAATCCACTTCCGCTGCCAATGGCGATGAAAGTTATTCGGGGCGAAATCGATAGTGATAATATTTAAGACTTACGAGATTCAATCTCTCATAAATGTGATGGATGATTAGTGTTCTGTGTAAAGTTTCATCAGCTGATAAGTTTTTAGACCGAATAATACTGCATAATTGCATGCGGATATTCTCTCTCCAATTCAAGTAGGAGATTGAGATATGAGAAACTTCAGGAATCCTCGGACTTCTGATTGAAGCTCCCCTCCTGGCCATCGAATTCTCTCGCATGTAAGTCACATTCACTATCTAGTCCACGTCCTCCACCGCTTGGTAGAATATCTCAAAAGTTTCGTTGCATATCTGCTTCAGGCTATGGATGCCTATTGATGCCTATGCCAGATAGTCTTTAGGTATCATTCGGATTCGAAAGCATCTCATAATTAGTCATTACTTGTCATAAATGCCAGGCTGATTTCCCATTCTGAAGATGGCAATGATACTCAGAAAAACATTCCTCACCTAGCGACGAGACAAGATACCCGGACAGGCCTATTGCATCAAGAGGACGACTGTTGTAAAAGGCCAAAGATGTACCAAGATGTGAACCCAGTCAATAGCCTATCTTGCACCTCTGTTAGTGTCCTGAAGCAGCCTGCATAAGTAACGCCATCAGAAGCTTGGGATCTGTATCGAAGGTCTTGATTCCCCTGCTTGATGAAGTACCATTATACTGATAGGATTTAGAAATACCATCACCAATCATGAAGGTTTATTTGGAGAACTTCTGGCCACAAGGAGTATATCTTGATGGATTTTTGTTGGGGATCTAGGGTGAATGATGATCTCTTTAATAAATGCATCGAGGAGGATCGAGCCTTGTCTTCTTCTCGTAATCTTAGAGAAAACATACATCGAATATGAGGTCTTCATACCTTCTTTCCGACCTTAGAGCATGCAAATAATGAGGTGTCGTTGTTGATGGTGGGGTAGAGAGTGCGATCACACCGGCCAAAAGGTTATGACTCAGTATGCTTTATGACTTCAACATTACGCTACACTTCAAAGCTCATAGAATACATGTTACACAAATTATAAGAAACGTAGGGCAAAAATTTCCAGTAAGATGTCATTGCTTCAGTCGAAGATTCAATATTATGAAGTCGTATCCTCACCCTTCACCTTGCCCATTTCTGTGAGATCATTACATGTGACAGCTGCCTTGTTATTCTACCATTACTATAAATAGAACATCAATATCATAAAAAGATCATCACGTAAAGAGATGAGTCAAGTTGCAAACGGGAAATATCTTACGATCTAATCATCCACTGTCCTGACAAAACCTACATCTTCATTGGTCCATCTAGATGACCTCACTGATATGGCGTGTCGTAGGTCTTCGAAACTTCTAGTTTTTGCTATTGCCTGGAATCACAGCAAAGCAAAAGATTTGAAGACACAGATTGATATCAGAATCGTTCCGACAGAAGTTAAGAAATAATTGCTGGCAGACGTCGTCTTTTTCGTAAATATGGACGACCCCTTACTACAACTGGCGGGCCTACCAGGAATGAGGTCTCTCGGAAACGGTCCACTCCCTGACGACGGAGTTGATCGCACACCAACCCAAAGATATCTTTACAACACCAGGGCATCGTATGACAGTAAAGGATGGTCGAAAGATTTCTTATCCACTGACGGTCGAGTAAGATACTTGGAACGCAGCAATTTAGCCCCGTTTTCGACAAATAGAAATACCTTCCTTGGTTTGCCTTGCGATCACAAGGATGATTGTAATATTGGTTATAATCATTGGACCAGCCCATCAGCTACAAGATTTATTCCCTGTGGACAAATGGTACCATACTATCTCAACGGCCATGGTTGTTGTCCAAATTGGTAATATTGCACATCGTTAACGTTTCATGATATATACTAACACTAATCATAGGCTTCTCAGGGGTCTTATGCTTCTACCTTTGCCAATTAGAGAAATTATCTACGAGCAAATCGTTCATTATGAGGATCTCCTTAGTTGGGTTTCCACGAATGATGAATCGACACAGACAGTAAAGACTAAGGAAACAGACTCCAGTTTCGTCTTTAAGCAGTATTATGGGGTTCCTAAACTCGAAGATAAGATTAAGATAACCACGTGCCATGCAATGGGAGAGTTTTGTTGGATAAGAGGGTTCGCGGAAGCGTTGCGAAGACGAGAAAACGACGGTAGCCAAGAGGCGAAAGAGGTTTTGATCGACTTTCTTGGATTCCTTATCCCACGTGTGTTGTGGTCTATGAAATGCTGCAACCAGCGATGGAAGAGTGATCTTAATGTTCCTATCATTGAGGTGTGTAATTAACTTGCCACCATGACGATTTGCTTTTCCATTGTAATTGAAAGGCTAACAAAGTTACTCTTGCAGAAATCTTTGACGTGGTTGAAGAGAAATAAATTGTTCCATCCCTGCATAAAGCACATCTCTATAGATTTCGACTCTAGAGATGAGTTTAATGTACCTTTCTTTGAGGGTTTTGTTGCTTTATGTCGGTATATATCAATCGATCTTCCCAGCCTTGATTCTGCAATTCTCTGGTTGACGATTGCTGAAGATGATTTCCAGGAGGTCTTATGATCTCCAATGAGGTTTCCTTGGGTCCGATCTTTTAGAGAATTGCGAATTGAGAAGGTTGACATCTGCCCGATGTTGACCAAATTGGGAGAATTAGACGAGTCCAGGAGGGATAGGTCACGATATTGCATCAATGAAAGGTCTAATTACTTTTGGGATTTCCATCACGTTAGGCTTGGTTTACAAAGCCTTCTTCTCAAGGATTCGAATAATGAGAGAGAATCAATCACTCATATATTGACCCCGAGTTCTAAGCTTTGGAGCTATACAGATGACATGGATGATGATGCCTACGTCTCATTACAGTATATGGACGGTTGGCTTAGCTATACTGACGATATTGCTGATGATGCTTACCTTTCACTGCAACTTATGGAAGGATGGAACAAGAAACCTCTCAAGTCGCCTCGCTTTGAAGGATCAAGAAGTTTCGCAAACTTTTGAGACTACAAAGATGTCAATTACCTCGTCAAAGTCCTCTCAATCAGTTAGTACCGCAGCAAAATATTCGGCGGGCAGAACAAGCGGCTTTTCGCAATCTTCTTCCAGGTGACGGGTAGCCAAGATCGATCTGGTATCAAATGAAGTTGTAAACTAGTATTAGATTAACAACAAGCGATGAGCTTCAAAAAATAGAACAGACTTTTCGTGATATTACCGCCGAAACTTTGAAATGCAACCTAGTACAAAAAGCTCGATTTGTTAGCACAGTCTGGCTATAGTGCTTTCAAAGCAGGAAAAACAGGATTCAAATGAAATTCAGGATTTTTTGCGTCTAATTTCATCTTTGAAGGAAGTTCCTCATCATTGTTACCAAATGTGACTGCGCTAAACTCTTACTTTACTAGAGATTTACTTAGTTAATCGAACAAACATCCTTTTCCTATGTATCGAACTAGTTCTTGATCAGAATATATTCATAGACTCTAAGGCGATCATTTACAGACTTTAGAGATAAATTGAGGGGAGCTAAAAATGAATGTCCAATGAGTGAGTATCGAGGAAATTGTTTGATTCGTCAATAAAGGACACGTATAATGATAGCTGTCAGCTTCAATAGTCGAAAATAAACTCTTCCTAACGTGAAGAATATGATCAAACTTTACTAAATCGACTCTCGTGATCGGAAAAAGATCTTCAAAAATCGATAGTATTGAAATTAGAGTCCTAAGTAGTGAGCTTAGGCGAATGACACAATTTTAGCTTGGAGATCTTCATTTTAATTGGGGTATAAAAGTCTGCACTTCCCCTGCAATTCTAGATTTCTTTTCAACTTCTGAATTCATCATAAATGAATATGGAGTTGAGTAATCTTCTGTTCGTTTCCCGAATGGATCCATCCTGTCGAGGACGATCAAATCTACCCTAATAGTCCTTTCGCCTCGAATCCTGAGGCTCAGGCCTGACAGCTTCTACGACAATCATCGCCACTCAAGACTTCAATGTGCAAGCTCTATCAACTGGTAAGACACCTCCTCTTCCTCCTGAATCGATGTTCAAAGCTCAAGAATTATGTCTAAAGAAGAACTAGCAAGGATCGATCAGCTCAAAGCTTTCACAACTAATCATGTGCAGACCCAAGACGCTTATCAGGTCGGTATTTTTCATCTCTTATGATAATTTGAGCTAACGTGATGAACCTTCAGATCAAAGCTTTATCCTATCAGATGTATCATACCGATTCAACTACTGAATACTCTGGTGTACAATTGGACAATGAAGTCATTCAATCTCTAAATCCGAATGTAGAATTGAGATAGTTTGAAATGCTGAGCTTACTCTAATCGCTATAATATGTCCAAACATTAGACTATTCTCATGGTTTGTATGACTCTACAGAATGAAATATCTTCCAATCTCACGATGGTTCAGATTTCTGAGTACATTCAAACATTGAAAGCATTCGATTTAAAGTATCTTTACGAGGTTGTTTACTCCAAGACATCGAAAGACTTTCGAACATCGAAAGTGTCTCATTGTTGGACAGTAATCCGGACTCATGTACATTCTACCTTCATTCCCATTTCGCCAATCACTATCTGCGAATGAGGCTAGTGTTCGGTATCAACTATATATTTTACATTTAACGACAAACCACCCTCGTTTGGAACGATCCCTTAGCGGAGTGGTTAGTAATGTTACTTAATCCCTCATGCCTCCCTTTTTTGGTAATGTGAACAAAGTCCTGTGAAGGATGATGTTCACATTATTAACTGTGGATCCCATGTGTTCGGCGGGTTGGACAGCTGTCATGATCTTCATACACTCCGGTGTATGTTTTGATTTGATGGTGTGCAAGCTGGTGTCCGCGTTATTTTAGAGCTCTTATGCTTGGGGCTGGAAGTGAGAGTGCAAAAACAAAGGGGAATTCCCTTTTGCACTTCCTTCAAATCTTTGGCACGATGTTTTCGCTAGACTCTAAAATACGGACCTCCTGCTGAAATCTGGGATCTACAGGAAGGAAAATGGCAAAAACTCAAGAGTTATCTTGTTATAACCCTCCTTATGTGTGTAGTCTTTCCGACTACAACATCATGGGGGGTTAGTTTCGACGGAAAGCAACTTGATGTCTGTTTTCTTTCGGACTACAACATTCAAAGTGCGTTTCGACGGAAAGCAACTTGATGTTCGTTTTCTCTTCGATTACAACATTCAAAAGCTTTGCCTGTGGAGAAATTCATTTGCAACAGTTCTAAGGTAAATAATACTACCCCTTTCCTTTTGCTACAACATGCTCATCTATCATCTAGACACGACAACAACAATATTTTAATATGTATCTTATGATTCACACACGACGCATTCATGAAAACATCGAAATCGGTCAATAATCATTAACGTAATCGAAAGCTACGACTACTCGTGATTGACTTCTAGGACTCTAACATAGCGGGAGCAAATGGATAATCAAGGCCAAGATCTAGGTGTGTTCCCGCCGAAAAGCAACTTGAGGATTTTCGCATCTTGAGTGATTACAACATCAAGGTGGAGTCACTCTTTGTTACGAAATCACTATTCAAAACTACGTTGTTCCGCGATTACTTCCTGGCTTCTGACTCCTTGCCATCCAAAGACCAGACCAGCAATTACGATCACATTCCAATTAGTGCTATGCTTGCGCATGATCATTCCCACATTTTCAGTGTCATTACACCACTGAGAACAACTTCAAGACCAAGATCCAGGATAAGGAGTGGATTTGTTCGGGAAGCGATTCGATCATTCCTTCTTCTTGACTGCATGAATCTATGGGCAACGTCAAGGCCAAGATTCATGTCTCGCCTGATTGCATCAAGGCCAAAGTCTCGTTCGTTATCGCAATTAAGCAGGACTCAAAGCCAACCACATTCTTTAAGCTTTTCTCTAACCACTCAAACTGGTACTGGCCTGAACTTGATGAAATACACACAATACCAAGACATTAAGTACAGCAGACTGTGAGATGCAATCGCGAGGACTATGAATGCAGATTCGGGAAGTGGTAAAAGTCAATTGTGAAGGCTAAGATTCAAGTTTTTCTTTTTCAAAATTTATCAAAATTTAAAATATATCCTACTTTCATATTACAACGAGACGGCATTCCGCTAGTTCAACACTTCGCTTTTCGTGATCATCCAACATTCGACCATCTCGCTTTCATCGACTGCATATTCAAATTTTGGATCTCGATTCTATGGAAGAAAATGAGTGGATGGATTATTTCAAAGGGAGATAGGGATATGGCAGGATGGAAATGAGGAGAATGATAAAGGGTGGTGGATAGACAAAGTAAAATGAACGATGCAGGAATAATTTCAACAAAATCGTATACATGTATGCATCAGATTTAATGACAAAATTCTCGTGTGAATAATTATATATAATTTTTATCGGTGTGAGTAAAATATTACAATATGAGAATAAAAATACAAATCTATGGGGAATCTCTAATGACCATCTGTAACGCCCACAAACCATTCTATTTCATTACCATCATCATCTCTAACCATCCCCTCGTACAGATCATTACATCATCCATCTTCTCCAGCCCCATCCCCCACCCCGAACCGTCAAGCTCACCATCTCCCCACCTCTACCCCCTAAGGCGTACTCACATAACTTCTCTGTCTCTCCAACTCCTCCTCCCCCGCCCTCCTCTCCCCCTCCTCCTTCTTCCCCACATCCTCCTCATCCTCCCCTCCATAAGCAAAGCGACTCTTCTCCCTAATCTTCGCGCCCCACACCCAGAACACAAACGGAATCGCACAGCACGCCAACGCTATAAAAGCCAGCAACGAACTCGCCCATTGGTATCCCAGTCGCGCATACATTTGTTCCGTGAAAAGCACCACCGCAGCTCCCCAAAACGATCGCAGGAAAGTTTTCGCCGCGAGCGCGGAAGCCGCTTGATGTTGATAGCTATCAACGAGATAATTGTTCGCAGCGTTGTAGAGGAAGATGAATCCGAATCCGACGGGAAAGCCGCCGATCGCGGGGCCGATCCAATGGAGATGCGGATAGGAAGTCCAAGCGAAGATGAAGAGGCCGATGGGGATGAACCAGCATGAACACATCATGGGGATGAGTCTCACTTCGGCGGGGGGATGTCCGTTGTATTTTCGTACTTGGGTCATGTAATTGCGGTTTACGATGGGAGCGCACAGAGCCGAGGCGATGACCCCGAGAGCGAGAGGGATGAACATGAGTCCGGTGGTGCCTGCGGAGTAACCTTTTCCTTCTTGGTAGACGATGGGGAAGGCGACGAAGAACATGTAGAGGAGACCGTAGAGGACGCTCATGTAGAGAGAAATGAGGAAGACGATAAGTTCCCCGAAGAGCAATTGAAAAGGGCGGATGAGGAAGATACGGAGACGTTCGGCGAAGGGCCGGAGATCGAGATCTTGTTCTGTGACGTGTTCCGGGTTGCCGGTTTGCTCGCGCATTTTCTTGGCTCGTCGCGCGAGAATTGTAGGGGCGTAGGTTTCGGGGACCGTGAAGGTGATGAGGACCCAGACGATGAAGGCGAAGATGATTTGGATGTAGTAGAGCCAGCGCCAGCCTGCTGCGTCGGAGAGGAAGCCACCGATTAGAGGACCGATTGCGGGACCAATGAAAGGGGCGGCGGAGAAGGCGGCCATAGGCACACCGCGTTCTTCGGTACGCCAGAGATCGGCGAGGGTGCCGCCTACGAGGGTCATGGGGGCTGAGAACCATATACCATCGAGAGCGCGACAGACGAGGAGGGTTTCGATATTTTGGGCGACGGCGCAGGGAATGATGAAGATTACTGCGAGGAATAATGTAACTCCGTATATCCAGCGGCGACCGACAACTTCGGAAAGAGGAGCAAACATCATTGGACCTGATATGTGTTAGCTTTCTTTTTTCAACTTAAGATATACACCAAAGAATGAAAATCAACATACCAATACCAAAACCCATCACGAAAACCGTGATACTAACAAGAGCTACCTCCTCCGAAACGTTAAATTCCTCTTCCACACCAATCAGATCCGCCGTAATAATTGACGAAGCGAGGGCCACCACAAAACACGTCATTGCAACCACCATGGTAATATACCACTTAAACGCCTTTGACCAATTTTTAGGATTCTCCGGATCATCGGGGAGGAAAGTAACGAGTTTATAATCTATCTTTCCATTTGTTTTTGCAGAGGGAATTTCACCTTCTGCTTTCTCGGCTGTGTATTCGGAGAGATTGGCATGGGGACTGAGCGTTCGATAGGGAAGATTGATGTCGAGATTTGGATCTCGGGTTTCTTTTCGCGAGAGATGGGTTGGGGTGTTTTGGAGCGTGGTACTGCCGCGTCGGGAGTGTGTGGATTTGTGGGTGGGAGTATGGGTGATGGGTACTTGGGGGTCTCTTGGATGATTGCTGAGAATGGAGTCATAGAGGACATCTTTGGGATTCGAGGTACTACTCTCTGTGTCTGACATTTTGATGGAGATGGATGTGGATGTTTACCATGCGATATATTAGATATGGTGGGTGTATAGACGGCTCTTACAAGCGTGAGAGAAAAAGACAAAGTAAGAATGCAAGACAAAAAAAAAAAAATATGAAGCCCAATGTAGCAAATAAACAAAATCCCCTCACAAAGGTACCTTGACCTTTATATATCTTCCACCATCCAGATGCTCACTTCCGCTCTCACCCATACAACATCCTCAAGATCCGACATCCTCCTCTCAACATTCACACACTCGACTCAAATACCCTATACACACTAGTTATCACCACTCAGCGATCCACAAAAAAATCCCACAACCCTGTCTCAGATCTTCAAAGTCAATGTAAAACCGTCCCACGACGCGATGTTTTCAGATAACAGAAAACCAAGCGATATCAAAAACTTTATTCTTGCCGACTTACATCCGCTATCATCCGGGCTTGTGTTGGTCTGCGAGCTGATGTTGTGGGTGGAGATGATTCTGTGTCTAGGGTGATGAATAAACCTCGTTTAAAGCCTGGGAGTAAAGGAGACGGGAATAAGTATCGAATAGGGTTGTTTTTTTTTGGAGACAATTTACTGTGGTGATGGGTTGGGAGATTGGTGGAGGGATGAGATCATCGCATCTCTTGTATCTCATTTGAGATGCTATACTGTGTTTTCTGTATGAGAAATAGCCTATATACATACCTACCTACTCATACATAACCCCAAACATCCAAAGATTCGGTATTGAATCAATCATCCTGTGAAAAATGTTATTTATTCCAAGGCTCACCTTGAATCCACAAACCATAAACACACTCACAAACCTAACACCACAACATCGCACCACAGCACAGCAGACCACACAATCTAGACCCTCCCCCTCCCTCCCTCTCTCAATACCTACTTCGTACAAAGTGTACACGCCACCATCATCCCCTGTCCCGACCAGTACAAGACCCATCACAACAATTAGCCCCTCCCAAACACCATCATCTTGGCACACCATTCGGCCCATCCATTCGGCCCATTGCGTTGCAAAATTTTTCCCCCATCCCCATCACCACCCATCCCGTTTCCTGATAACACATTATGTCGTTCCTGCGATGCGGTCACGGCCCGAGGTAATGAGTATGGGATTTCTCGGTTGTGCTTTTGTCGTTGCCGATGTCGGGTGCAGGGATGTTGGGCGTTGGCTTGCGTACGGCGTAGGGCTGAGTGGATGGTGCAGGGGTGGAGATGCGTGTGTATATCTAGGTAGGTAGGTAAGGAGGTAAATCTAGGTGTACTGGATGGGTATGAAAAGGTGATGAAGGTTTTATTTTACGGAAGGTTGGAATTTGATATTTGATAAATAACTATTAATTCCAAAGCGGAAGAATAAAGAATGAGAGAAAGATAAAAGTATGTTCAACACACATCAAAAACCCTTCTCATTCCCCCCTCAAAATCCTCGAAATACACAGATCCATTTACAACAATACCGATGAGCTTATTTATCAATGGGTATTCATTTCTAAATCTCGATCCGATTTTACATCTACCTGCTACGCTATGTTTTGCGCAGAGTATAGGTAGGTACTTAGCACTATCGGATCAGCACTTTGCATGTATGTACTTGAACTTATATACTCTTTTTTAGTGAGCTATAAGCAGATTACCTACTCCTACTAAGTCCTTCCAAGAATATTTATCCTCGTTATTTACGCGTGTTTGATTCTGAAGTAAGAAGCACATTCTCGACCCTGCCATCCAGCAGGAAATATCTTGCCGCTCCTGACCTCCCAAGTTCTACGGGAAAGACATTCCACAACGTCAAATCTATCCAAAAATACACTAGATCCAAAACCATTTCCCCCTCGCTCAAAGCATCGCCGTAGCATCCAGCACCGGAATATCCATACTCAGGAAAGAGTCCCAATCAAACCCGGTAAAATCCATCGAGCCGATATTCGGCATTCCAGGCATGATCCCATTCCCATTCCCATTCACATTCGCATTTCCCATCATCGTCGGCGCCAGCATCATCTGTCTAGTGTTAAAAGTGGACATCGGTAATTGGTTAGTCTGCATTGGTTCTATCCTGGTCTTGAGGCCCTGGCCGAGAATATTAATTTCTTCCTGTTTCCTCTTTTGAGATAACTCCACGAGGGTTCGAGCCGTTGCTGCAGATTCTGTAAGTGAGCGAGTGGTGAAACAGCGGGATACTGCATCTAGAGTTTCGAGAGCTTCGCCGATATGCGAGAGTGATTCGGGGGTATCTATGACAAGGAGGATACAGACGAACTGAAAGGGGATATTGGCAACGTGCCACCAAGGTTGACGATTCTCTACCATTTTCATTACGGATCCTAAGCCTTTGATACCAATTGATATCACCTGAGAGATGGTATCCTGTGATATAGTTGAGGCGAGGAGACGTAACCGGCGGTACAATCCTAAGCCCAAGTTCGTTTGTGAAAGTATGGCTCCATCTGATCGAGCATGAAATCTGTAGATCGATTCTATACCTGCTTCGAATTCTACGGACGTATGGTTCGTGTCCTGATCGAGGCGTTCTGATATCTGAAACAAGGCGAGATAATCGAGTGTGATATCCGCTTCACTTTCGGGCGAGGGAAAAGGAGGTGTAGGTATTTTCACAGTAACCTTCGACCGACCATAATCATTCGCAACCCACGAATTCATCAGTCGAGCAATCCAAAATAATCTCTGCATATTCAAGACGCCACAACCGATTCCTCTCTCGAGCTCCGCATCGCTACTGCTGTTATCCGAATCATCTTCCATTCCTACACTTTCAATAATGTGCATTGTCGTACAACTGGCAATCCAGGCAGCGTGAGGACAGGCCGTACATCTCAAGAAAAGTGTCCTCAATACCCATGCGACCACATGGTGCCGAGAAGGATAGTTCAGCACACTCGTCGTTTCCAAAGCCATCTTTGCCAATTCCACCAATTGTGCTTCTGCTGGACTGGGATTGCCACCCGAAAACAAAGATCCCAATGCTGCAACACCACACAAGATGGGATCGTGGGGATCAGAGTTTTCCAGATTTAATCCCCATCTCTCAACAATCTTTCGATCAAACAAATCTCTCTTGAAGATTCCAAAGATTTGATGCGTCGTATCAAAATAATGATTTGCGAGTCTCTGCATCTCAGCTTGCCCTATCACTCTCGTGATCGGCGGTTGAGCATATGATTGTTCATCCTTGAGACCCAAATTCCAAGCCAAATGCGGTTTACTCAACTTCCCAGCATCCAATTTCAAAGCCAAAGAAGCGGCAAAAGCTTTCCCCCAAAGATTTGTATCTTTGGCACCACTGGTATGAGGGACATGAGCACTTTCACTATCTGCTCTCTCCCGTTCATCTCGATGATGAATGCTCGCATCAGGTGAACTGTGACTTTGCGAAACATCCGTGTCGTGATCTTTCAGAGTATGTCTTCTCCGTTTCCTCGGACCAAGTTCATAATGACATTCGTAGCCGTATCGAATACATGTAGCGCAAGGCTCCGATCCATCACAACGCTTCTTTCTCGATTTACAAGGTTGACATGCACGTTTGACCCGTTGCCGCCCAGGTCGGATGTCAGGTCGGATGTCAGAGCCTTGTTGGTTTGGTAAGTTGGGATCGATTTGCTGATCTCCCGCAAAAGGTTGCGGCTGCACTTGTTGATTCGATTCGGTTGGTTGGTTCAATAATTGATTATCCATCTTCCTTTTCTTTTTCTCTCAATATAAGTAGGTGGTAGAATTGATTCAATGAAAATGATTTTTTGGTTCAAACTCAAATGTTTTAATGAAATTTTGCGCCTCCGGGATAGGTTCTAATTCGGCCGAAGTCTCATGTAGGACTTTCCAAACCCCTGTTCAGTAAAGAATACAAAATCGCTCACCAAAATTCTCTAATGCTTATCAAGAAATACTCTTTTCAGGAGGTTGATAAGTTATATCATGTATAACTATATATATATATATAATTATGCGTATTAATGTTGTTCTTGCATCAATTGATACAGTTGATAATTTTCAGTATCAAGGTAGGTATCCTCGGTACTTGCTTGACATGTAAGATCCCAATCTAGATTTAATCTTCCTCACCTAGTGATAATTGTTTGAGTCAGGAGTTCGAAAGATTCTATGATACCTGCTATTTCCGGGATTCCCTCTCACCAAAGCTTCTTGCAGAAAAGATCTGTCGGATACAAGTTACAACGGGATATTCGGTCATCGATCCACTTTATCTGGATTTAGCACTGAACTTTGATGAGGAAGAGATTTAAGAGACTTCAATGCAGGAAAGCTTTGATGTCGTCTTCAAAATGTCATCTGTGATTACTCATCATCATGGTGAAAGAAAACAAGATGTGATTGTAGCAGAGCGTAGGTATTGGATGGTAGCAGTTTGAACTCATTAATACCTTCAGACTCGAGATCCTTCTCCAAACTACCCTTTTGAACAAACGTCGTCACCAAATATGATATTGATACTCGAACCGATAGAAAATAATACTCAAAGAATTGATAGGATACAATAGAATTGCTACCGACGATGTCGATGCTAGTCTCTACGCAACGCACACAATGACGCACGGAGTCGATTCCACTCAAACCAGTGTGATCTCACCAAGACTTCACAGCACAGCCAACAAACCACCACCGAGATTTATCCGACTACATCTCATTCCAGATCAAACCGCGACAATATCATGACTTCCACCATGCGGACACCAATTGGTAAGTGATGAGAACCAGGTGTACAATGAATAAATCCCCCAGCTTCCCATCTCCTTCTCAAACATTGCAGTTTGAACAATCGAATCGAACAGAAATCAAGTCCAGCCAAGTCAAGTCAAGTCAAGTCTATCTTCTCGCATCAAACTATCACTCATAATTCAGGACCATCTCATCCATCATCCACCTTAAACACTACCTCCCCACCTACCGGACACCACTTCAAATTCATATTCATATTCATATTCAAATTCAAATTCAATTCCCATTCCAATTGCGGATTCACCAACATCAACATCAATACTTCCATCTCCCAAGTACTCCGATGAATTGAAATAAGTAGAAGGGAAAAAGAATGATCAGATATAGATAGCTTTAGTACTTTTCATCTTCTGAATTCCCCCATCACATATGGTATATAGAACTCTTTTACAGTTCATCTCTATCTCTATCTCTATCTCTATCTCTATCTCTATCTCTACACTCCTCATTAATCATATACACCGAACCACTACACTACATCCTCCCCCAACCCTCCCTCTATCTCCTCTACATCCCCCCCCCCCCTACTCTTCCCCCCCATTCCTCTTCATCCTTCTCCTAACCTATTCATTCCCCCCGCTTGCCTCTCTTCCTCTCCCTATACCTTTCTATCACCTATCACCTATCACCTATCACCCATCACCCATCACCCATCACCCATCATCTATCACCCATCATCTATCACCCCATCCCCATTCAATCTCAATCTACACTCCACCTCATTCCATTCCATACTCCTCTTCATTCCTTTATCCTACCAATGCCCAATAATATCACTTCTATAATAGTAATAATAATGAATATCTTTCTCCTCTCCCGTTCTCCTCTTTCCTCTCAACCCTCATTTAAAACAGAAGAGCTGTAGACTTTCTTTCTTCTTGTTCTTCCTCCCATCTCCCATCTCCATCCCATCTCCATCCCATCTCCATTCTATCTCCCATCCCACCCCCTCCAAAAACCCTCAAGACTTCCCTCAAGATTTCCCTCAAGATTTCCCTCAAGACTCCCCTCAAAACCTCCCCCCCCCCAAAAATACCAAAACTCTAGAACCCAAAAAGCAAAAAGCAGAAAGGAAAAAGGAAAGAAACAAACTACCAAAGGATCTGCACAAGACATACACATAGTACGCAACCTGATATAAAATATACGAGGATAGTAATTATTATATGAATCATTGCGAGCGTGAGTATGAGAAGAAGTAGAAACAGGGGCGGGAGTAGAAGCATAAAGATATAACCAAGTGCTTTATATATCAAGTGCCCACAAAGATGATTCCACAGTTCCGATAATCAATACGTATCCGATATAATAAAATTTGAATTTGATGCAGTGAAGATATGAATTTATTGAATCATATTATATGTTATTGCTAAGACTAAGTTATCTAGAAATATTCTGCATCTCCCAATTCCAATTCAATTCGATTCGATGATGTAATGCAACTCCCGAGAAGAGAGTAGAAGAGCACGCGCGCGAAAGGAAAAAAAGAGAAATTGCAACCTATCAAGATGACGCTTTGCTCACTATAAAGATCGAACGCACCTTTGATCTAGGTACTCTCATTACTTTGGGGGCTTCCTCGGGTCCTCGTTTACTCATTTCAATTCGAAATCTGCTGTTCATCCTAAACGATGCGTATAGCTTTCGGAATTTTGCTCAGCATGTTGCATGACTGCTCCTACGTATTTCGCTTTGAATCATTTCCTCCTTGGACGAGGCCTCCCTGTGACAGGCGAGGTTTGAAGTTGACATTTTCATCCTCACTTTCTTTGTTAATGTCGAAAATTCAACCCCGCACACTTTTCGTCACACAATTCCTCATTTTCTATTATCTACACTTGACCCACGCTCGCCTCGTATTGTATCCAGATAATCTCCTCTCGATGAGTCTATACTTGGTCTTAAAGAAGAACTTGAGCTCCTTCTTCTTCTCGCTCGAGATTCATTTGGATTCAAAGGGTTGAGACCTGATGTACGAGCGAAGAGATTGAGAATATCGGATAGAGTAATGACACCTGTCAAACGACCTGAGATGCGTGCACCGGGTAAAGCTGCGGCAGATACGGTAGGGAATGAAGGAGAAGGCGGCACGGAACCACTGCCACTGGGTTGTTGAACAACAGAGGCATGTGCGAGGGATGGGGTTGCAGGAGCTGATGGAGACGGAGATGCCGATTCGACGACCCACATACGGTGAGACCTGGTTGCGACAAGTTTCGCTACAGTATGGGCGAGAGTCGAATATGGGTTGACGTGAAAGACCGGAAATGAATCCTTTCCATCACCAATTCCTCGTTCGCTCAATATGACAGAGATGAAATGTATGCAAGAGGATTGAAGGAGAGGTAGACTACTTGTGTGTGTAAGAAGTTTAGTGTCAGCTGTTGATATGTTACCAACAACATTTGCAGCGTTGTCAACCACTGCAATACTGGTTAGTCCTTCGTTGCTCATGAGCTGAAGAGCATCGGTGAGAAGTTTGTCACCACTAGACCCGTGTTAGCAGAGGTTATGTTGTGAGGATACTGACAACTCACTTGATTGCGATAGCGTGCTGTGTTCCAATATTCAAATCTCTCAGAATAGTTGGATATAACTGATCGATGGCTGGAAAACTACTACCATTATCCCATAGAAATTTAACCAATTTCAACTGACTCAAAATTCCCACAACTGTTGTAGTGCCTGGCTTGCAAACAAGAATACGATGTACACCACTGCCAAATATCTCTACGGCTTTCGAAAGGTCTTCCGATTCCGAAAGGGTTGTCAGAGGTTCTTTTTTGGCAAGTGTTACTACATCTCGAAGTGGAATAGGTGCGCGCTCCTGAGCTTTGCTTGCTAATTGCGAATATGTATCTGTTTGTTCCTCATCGGGGCTTGCTAATCCAAGGACTACAAGTAAGTATGCATTGAGGTCGTTGTAGTCGAAGCTGTCGCAAGCAGCCACATCGTTTGGAGTTTCGCGGATAAGAATGACATTTGGGGGGCCGGATTCTATGAGCGCCTATCGAAGAGATTAACATTCAAAATGAATAACATGAAGAGACTTATGCAAACCTTTGTCGCATGTTCAACATCTGTATCAAGTTCACACCAATGGATATCAGATTTCTGTACCAATTCTCCAACGTGAATTTGTCTCCAATCCCTTCCTGCGAATTTTGGATCTCCACCTTTTTGTGCCGGGGGGTGATTTAGTAACTCTTGAACCGCAGCTTGTGTGAATGATGGATGCCTTTGAGCTCTTGGTGATTGACGTAGATTATCGGCGAAGCTCGAACGATGATTGATATTGGCAGGATTGATATTACTCGGTGAAGAAGTACTTTGCCTCGGAGGAGGGTCGAAGACTGTGCGATCTGCCATGGCAGAGAGAGATTAATATGAGACTTGAATTTATCGCTACCCAAGTATGTAGTTTGTTCTTTGGGATTGTATGAGTCGTGATTTTAATTTGTTGGATTGATGATTTTTGATTTTGATTGTTGTTGGAGCATAGATGGGAATGATGATCATAGCGAACATGGATTGAGGGGTAGCAGCACGCTAAGATCCCTTCCGATCTAAAAAATTGGGGTAAATTTGGTCATGATGACTGTTTAAGTAGTTAATATAAATTGTGATTTGCTGTAAATTACGAGGGGAAGGGATGATATTTACTACCAAGTTTGATCATATTTTGAGAATGGGATAACGTAGTTTATCAGTGCATGCACTATATCAGTATGTGCATCACGAATTTTATATACAAAATATGTTTGTGTGTAATTGTGCACTTTCTTTATTTATTAATATAATTAGATTTTTTAAGGAAATTATTATATTTGTTTATATAAATAATATGAAAATCGAATTATTTTCCAAAATTTTAAATTAAAATAAAAATTCTTATTAAAATAATTTTTTTGTAATGAAAATCGTAACAATTTCAACTTTTCTAGAAATATAATAGGAATATTTATATAAAATTTAGATTTCTAAATATCTTATTTTTATTATTATTTAATATATTTTTTTTTGGAAAAAAATAATGATTTGTTATTAAAATACAAATCTTAAAAAAAGATTAATTTAGATGTATTTTGAAGTGGTGCATATACTGATATAGTGCACACACTAATAAACTACGTTAATACAGAGATGTTTGAAGGGAGGGAGAGAAGAGAAGAGAGGAATAGGAATTTGTGATTTGCGATTTGCGTTTTGCGAGGAGCATTGGGTAGGTATTTGAGTATATGAGTACAATCTTTATTTACGATCATTTAGGTAGGTAATTGATGAGGACCTAATATCTAAGTAGACAGGATGTTCTGTTATTCTTTGCTCTTCACGTCCTTACACTCATATCATTTATGGTATATCAAATTTACCAGACCCTTGACCTCTTGCCAGCCAACACTTTTGTTACCTAGGTATTAATAGAGGGGCAATCGGTATGATACACGAACCCAGTAACACGGCCATTCATACCTATCAAATGTTCTTTCGTACTACCCAGAGTGCCTAGGTACTCTTCATGATTCAAGGATCAGTGGTGCGCGCGTCCATCTCGAAAGAAGGCCAATACGTAGGATGAGATGGAATGATGAGGCTGTGTTCTGACCACTTATGGTCACCCAGTACTGACTGGATAGATCGGTACTATGAGTTACTTCTTAGGCATGGAAAGGAAGGAGTAACATTGGTGTCTTCATCAATCAGTCTTTCATCAGCAAGGGGTTCCAAGGAGGGGTACCTAGATTAGAAAATAGAGGAGACGCATTATCGTTCCGAGAATCAAGTCATAATTACCCGGCAACCTACTACCTAGGTACGTAGGTAGGTCGTAGTACCCTTACCTTATCCTCACATCGTCAGTGAATGAATGGTAGGTATTATAATAAAACTTTGTGAAAGGACTGAGACATGAATACCTAGGTAGGTACGGTAGCTGGATTGTAATGTATCGTACTGGTAATGTCATGTACATAATAATGTATATATTCAAGACCAGTATCAAGGGTTCTCCATGAGTACGGTCACCTTGTACCTGTTGGTATTCATTGAATTAAAACCGTCGCTGACAAGGCCTTTCATTCATTAGCCATACCATAGCCCATTATCGTAGAGTAGAGACCACTAAGATGGATCCGAGATTTTAGCGCGAGAGTCACTTTATTAAATGCTTGGTGATCTCCAAAAAAAAAATTGGGAGGGAATTCTAAAATGCTAAAATTCTAAAATTCCAAAATCTAAAAATCCCAAACCCCCACCACGACAACACAACTTTATCCAACGTCAACTTTCTAAATAAAGAATTCTTTCTTTCCCTTCCGACAAATCGTTACGCTTTCGATTTTCTTATCATTTCGTACAATAATTCTCTTCCATCCTCGACTTTGTAGGAATTAAGGCGCATTGAATGCGCCTCGCGCCCAAGTTTACAACTTCTTCCTTAATATTCGACGTTCCGATCCCTCGTCCCCTTTGAAACCCTTCGAGTCTTCCCACCCACATTCCACCATCATGTCTGTCCTTCCAGCAGATGCGCATGCAGAGCTTGCACAGTTGCTGTCTGCTCTACAGTCTACCGACAATAATGTCCGTACGCAGGCTGAAGAGCACTTGAACAACAACTGGGTAGCCACCAAGCCTGAAATGTTATTGATGGGCTTGGTTGAACAAATATATGGTTCCAACGACTCAACTGTAAGATTCATCTCTTGTCTCAACATCCCACTTGAACATTCATGTCCCTAATTTCAATCATCTTCTAGACTCGATCCTTTGCAGCAGTTATCTTCCGTCGTATCGCATCCAAGTCTCGCAAGACTGATGAGAACAACTCGATCGAATTATTTCTCGCCATTCCAAAACAAGAAGCATATATTATCCGACAAAAGCTCATAGAGGCATTAGGCCTGGAGAAGTCGAATCCAGTCAGAAATAAGATTGGAGATGCGGTCGCTGAAATAGCTAGAGAATATTCTGATAATGGTATGATACTTGGGCCCAGGAAATGTTCAAGGAGGTCAATCTAACATTTCATAGGTGAACAGTGGCCAGAAATCTTGGGTGTTCTCTCTACCCTGAGTTCTTCACAAATAGCTGGACAGAGAGAAATAGCGTTCAGAATATTCTCTACGACTCCTGGCATAATCGAAAAGCAACATGAAGATACAGTATTAACAGCTTTCAAGAATGGTTTCCAGGATACCGAAACTGCAGTGAGTTCCCTTGACTGTTAAGATACACGGCAATCACTAATCACACAACAAGGTCCGCTTGGCAGCTATGGAAGCATTTACATCATTTTTCTCCAGTCTCGGCAAGAAGTCACAGTTAAAATATTATGGCCTTATTCCAGAAGTCCTTTCGATCCTACCACCCTTGAAGGAAAGTCTGGACTCGGATAGTCTCAGCACAGCACTTATCTCACTCATGACCCTCGCAGAGGTTGCTCCCAAGATGTTTAAACCTTTATTTCACAACCTAGTCACATTCTGTATTCAAACAATCCAGGAGAAGGAATTGAGCGACGTGGTTCGCCAAAATGCCCTCGAGCTCATGGCAACATTTGCCGATTATGCTCCAGCTATGGTCAAGAAAGATTCGAGCTTTGTGACGGATATGATTACTCAATGTCTGAGTCTCATGACTGACATTGGCGAGGATGACGACGATGCAGCCGAATGGAATGCTTCAGATGATGTACGAATATCCCCACTCAATTTATCAAACCACTAACTGACTTAAACAGATGGATCCAGAGGAGAGCGACCTGAATCACGTTGCTGGTGAGCAATGTATGGATCGATTGGCAAACAAGCTCGGAGGATCAATTATTTTGGCACCTACCTTCAACTGGCTTCCCAGAATGATGCTTTCCGAAGCATGGAGAGATAGGCATGCTGCATTGATGGCCATCTCAGCGATTTCAGAAGGCTGCAGGGATTTGATGGTTGGAGAGCTGAAAACAGTTCTAGAGCTTGTTGTCCCTGCTTTGAGTGATCAGCATCCGCGTGTGCGTTGGGCCGGTTGCAATGCTCTTGGACAGATGAGTACCGATTTTGCAGGAACTATGCAGGAGCAATATCACGAAATTGTAGTAGGCAGCATTATCCCGGTCCTCAAGAGCCCAGAGCCACGTGTCCAAGCTCATGCAGCAGCAGCTCTCGTCAATTTCTGTGAAGAGGCTGAAAAGGGGACCCTTGAGCCATACCTCGATGACTTGTTGAGTAACTTGTTCCAACTCCTTCAAAGCCCAAAGAGATATGTTCAAGAACAAGCTCTCTCTACCATCGCAACTATTGCAGACTCCGCAGAAAAAGCCTTTGCCAAATACTACGATACCTTGATGCCTATTCTCTTCAACGTTTTGAAGGCAGAATCAACAAAGGAGCTCCGTCTGCTACGCGCAAAAGCAATGGAATGCGCTACACTAATTGCTTTGGCAGTCGGAAAAGAGCGATTAGGCAACGACGCAATCGACTTGGTCAAATTGTTGGCCAATGTTCAGCAAGGCATTGTGGATCCGGATGATCCACAAGCTCAATACCTCATGCACTGCTGGGGACGTATGTGTAGGGTTATGGGAACCGACTTCCTCGCATATCTTGAATATGTCATGCCTCCTCTCTTGGAGTTGGCAAGTGCTAAAGCAGATATTCAACTTCTTGATGATGAGGATGAAGTTGAGGCCGTACAGGCACAAGAGGGCTGGGAGCTTGTTCCACTCAAGGGCAAAGTCATCGGCATCAAAACTAGCACTCTTGATGACAAGCACATGGCCATCGAGCTCTTGGTGGTCTACGCTCAAGTCTTGGAGGCCCATTTTGCTCCCTACGTGCAGGGTGTTATGGTGAACATTGCCTTGCCAGGTCTGGCATTCTTCTTCCATGATCCTGTTCGAGTGGTCTCGGCGAAGTGTGTGCCGCAATTACTCAATTCCTACAAGAAAGCATACGGTCCTGAGTCTTCTCAGCTACGAGACCTTTGGGGAGCAACAATCCCCAAGGTTCTCGAGGTTCTGAGTGCCGAACCAGCTATTGATACACTTGCTGAGATGTATCAATGCTTTTACGAGTCGGTGGAAGTTATGGGCAAGAATTGTCTTCCTAGGCAACAAATGGATCTATTTATGGATTCTGCTATTTCTGCCCTAGAAGACTACAAAGAACGCGTTAAGGCTAGGGCAGAAGAACGAGCTGATGCCAATCTAGAAGAAGGTGATGAAGACTCCGATGAAACAACTTACGCTATTGAAGACGATCAAACTCTGCTTTCCGACATGAACAAGGCATTCCACTGTATCTTCAAGAACCATGGTCCCGCTTTCTTAGAATCGTGGCAGAAACTCCTCACAACATATTCCGCTTTTCTTTCAAGCGAGGATCCCACACAAAGACAATGGGGATTGTGTATCATTGATGATGTCCTCGAGTTCTGCGGTGCAGAGAGCGCTAGATATATGGAACCCCTTATCAAGGGTCCCTTGATTGTTGGATGCCAAGACCCTGCTCCCGCCAATCGTCAAGCCGCTACATATGGTATTGGTGTCGCAGCCCACAGAGGAGGTGCACCCTGGACCGAGTTTGTAGGCAACACAATCCAGCTCTTGTTTGATGCTACGCAAATCCCCGACGCTAGAGGCGATGAACATGTTTACGCGACAGAAAATGCATGTGCTGCCATTGCCAAGATATTACATTACAATGCATCTGGTGTTGCGAATCAACAAGCAGTCGTCACAGCATGGATCGATACTTTACCTATTGTCAACGATGAAGAGGCTGCTCCATATGCATACCTTTTCCTTGTTCAGCTCATTGAACAGTAAGTTTATATATCCAAAATTTGATTTATACATGACTAACACATCTAGACAAAATCCTGCCGTTACTTCTCAACCAGCCAAGGTCTTTGTTTTCGTTGCTCAAGCTCTTGCAGGTCAAACACTACAAGGCCAGACTGCAAACAGAGTTGTGGAAGCTACCAAAGCCCTCCTTGCTGCCGCAAGTTTAAATCCCGCTCAACTTTTGGCGCAACTTTCCTCCGAGACACAAGTAAAGGTTCATCCATGGTTTGCTTGATCTTTCACTTTGCCTTGGGATTGATATTCGACCTTCATGGGTGGTGGAGAGTATGAGATGAAGTTTTGATGATAGAATGATACCATATGAGCACGTATATTTTCCGGGTTACCATTGGGATGGTTAGGCTAAGGTGGTGGTTGGAATTTGGCTAGTCATCAATATTACTCGACGAGTTCAATCGGTATGTGGAATGACATGGCGATCAACCGGGAGCCACTGCAAGCTACATTTTTTTCATTCCATTTCTGAGGAGGAAGGTAACAAGGGTTTGATCAGACCATCTCATGTTTTAAATAGCTTAGGAAAGCCTCGGATGCACATGGACCAAAAATCGGGAAGTGGGAAAGAAATATGAGAGAACAGAGGGTCTCTAATATGATGAGCCTTTGACTCAACAAGAATAGGGTCAATTCAAAGTTACAGATAGGCGAATGAAAAAAAAAAAAATATACTTATAAAATCCTTGAGAAAATTCGTGATACTTTTTTAATTAAGGGCCATAATGGTAACCCAGAAAGGGTTGGGGTCCCTACATGATAGTGGCTTGCATATGGTGACGCAATGCCGTGGTGCCCGACACTGGGCTTTCGGCATCTTTGAACTGGGATTATGTGGTGCCGAGCATTTTGGAGGGGAACGAGGGGGAGGGAATTCGATGGTTTCTTGCATTGGTTTGGTGGGGGGAGAGACTAGGGAAAAGGAGGGGATGCGTGGTGGGTGGTGAGTGGGTGAGTGGGTAGATCGGTGTGTGAGGGATGGAATGTAAAAGAGAGGGATGGAGAGATCAAGGTGGGTGGGTTTGGCTATGTACTCTGTAGATGGATTTCTAAGTGACGGGTAGGTAGAGTGGTAGAGGGGTGATAGATAGAGAAGGGATTTTTGTCGAAGAAAAGAGAGAAAGGAGGGGAGGGGGGGGAGGATTTGTTTTTTGATGTTGGCTAGGTATATACGTATCAATCAGCAATTAGGTCTAAGGACCAGGCACGATGATAACAATAATAATAATAATTCAACCACCTATCGAATCCAGATGATTGATGATTGATGATTGATGATTGTCGTGATAAAATGATGTTTCGATTTCGATTTCATTTTTGTTTTATAATCTCTCATATATAGTGATTTGTATGTTGATCTCTATTGATTGGGAAGGAGAATTGACGATTACTTGAGAAGTTGGGTTGAGGAGTTGTCTTGATGATTAATGTTGACTCGGGGTTTTCTTCTCATAGAGATGGGATAGCACGGATGAGTAGATCAATAATCTACCTAGATTCTTGGATACCTAAGGCATTAATAAGAATATTGAAAGCTAAATTCACTCATGTGTATGGAAGGACCTAACCTCCTCCTAACCATGGGAGTGTCCGCAGACGGGACGGGAGATATTCTCTTTGGGAATTTAGTGCATCATCTGCTTAGATCTCGAGATTAGAAATAGGAAGGGTGAAGAGATTGGTAGAATTGTGAGGTTGTATAAATAGGTAAGTCTATTATATTATTTAAGGATCTTTGTCATTTGAGAATATAAGAAATAAAGATACACATAGTTATGCATATATTGATACTCGAGTCAAGTCAATGTATACAACATATACAATAACTATATAATTTATATGCATGATTACCAAAAACTTCCCTTACAGTTAAAGCATTATGTAATCAATCTTCAAATCACAACTACCTATCCTATCTCCCTAGTAAATTTGCCTTTCGGTTCTTGCATCACCACAACAAAAGTTGATTCACTGATCGTCCTGGTCTAACTATATAGTACTTACTAACACTACTACTAACCAAGCTTTGTTTCCCCTTTACAAACAACGTCAATTGATATCGAAAATATATTTATTTTATTGATTTGTATGATATTCACTTACCTCGGATCGAATCCCCACCAGCATCGTGGAAGACTGCCATTTATCCATCCATATTGCAATATCGATACAAATCCCACGCATTTCAACCATCGGTACTTTCGAAACCGATATCCACTTCCGACGTAAAGCCCCCCGCAGATTTTCGGAACGAAAGACAATCAAATTGTACAAAGTACACAAGCTCTACAAAACATACAAGTATCTTCCGACCGAGAGTGCGTCTTCTGAAATATTCTGAGAAGAACTGGTGGATCCTGCGACTCGATACTCTGCGACCCAGGAAGAATTATGGCATACGACAAAGCGCATACTTGATTGAGAAAAACCCTGATAGGACTACGACCACTATAAATATACACAAACGTCGAGTCTCATCTTGAGATCCTTTGAGTGGTGGAGAATTCGTGAACTAGATCAAGTGTAGAGAAGATTTCACGGGAGGCCGAAAGAATATTCAACCTTCACGCAAAGTTTCAATTCTTCTCAACACTCGGGTGTCATTACCGTACACTCGACTTCGATACAGCCACCAGCAATTCCGACGCAGATGTCGACGTTATCATGAGTAATTTCTTCAATATGCCAGTGACCCAAGAGGACCTGCAGCGGCAGGTTGCTCAAAGGAGGGCACATTCTAGGTCTCTGAGTATACCGCACCCTCAACCGCAACCGCAACAACAGCGGCCTTCCGCTCAATCTAACGGAAGTTCCATGAGCATGAACCATAGCATGAGTGGTGGAAATAGTTTGGATGAAATTATCATGCAGAATAATAACGAATTACAACGGCGGCAGAGTTACTCACAAGACTTTTCGCAAGATCACGATCGCAGATCTTCCATGCTAGAATTTGGTAACAGTGATGTCGGTCTGAACGATTTTCAATTTGCCACCCCAACATCTTCTTCTGAGAATTCAATGTTACGTCGACAATCCTTGAGCGAATTGAATATGAATGACCTTTATGGCGGAGGGATGGAGTCTGGAATGGGTATAATGCCACAAATGCAGCAACTTGGTTATTCCGACTCTGTGCGACCAAATTTGATGGATACAACCATGGGATATGGCTCGTTTTCGGGAGATATGATGCCTGGGATGATAAGTTATGCTTCCATAGGTATGGATAGTATGTCTCAAGATTCGCCGATGGGCATGTACTCGAATGATAATTATTCACCTACGGTATACGGGAACGATCCTATGGATTCGATGGACTCGAATATGTTTATGGGGGGTCAAGACCGTGGGAGAATGAGAACGATGACCGATGAAAATAACGAAGAGATATCATCGAGGTCCGTTATCATGGGCCCCACAACATCGGAGTCGCTCTTGAGAGCTCGAGAAGGTATGATAATGAGACCCTTGGAAGATGAGAACAACGAAGCAATGTCTTCGAGATTCGATGTCATGAGCCAATCACCAAGCGCTATGAGCATGCCTCAAACCTTAATCAATTACAACTCTCCGTCTACTTCAAATGCACCTTCGAATCTTTTAACACGAACATCAAGTACGGCTATGGTCCCCACATCTACATCAACACCCACAGCCCTCACCGCTCCCGACACCTCCCCATCGGGACAAGGAATTTCGAATATATACTCCAGCACTGGGTTCGATATGCTTGGAGCATTGATAAGAGTGGCAAAAAGGCCAAATAAAGTTATTAACATAGGCGCCGTCGATTTATCATGTGCATTTGTTGTCTGCGATCTACGAGAGACAGATTGTCCTATAATATATGTATCTGATGTTTTTGAGAACCTTACCGGGTATTCCAGACATGAGGTATTAGGAAGAAATTGTCGATTTCTCCAATCACCAGATGGCAAGATCCAAGCTGGTGAACGTCGGACGGCCACGGAAAATGACAAGGTCTATGAACTCAAGAAAGCTGTCGACAACCGAACGGAAACTCAGCAGGCCATTATCAACTATCGAAGAGGAGGTCAGCCATTCATGAATCTTTTGACGATGATTCCTATCCCTGCAAGTGATGACGACCCTACACTTTCTCTGGTGGTCGGTTTTCAGGTTGATGTTGTCGCGAACCCAACTAGTATCGATGGCATGAGCGGTGGGATTTACACCATGAACTATAAACAAGGCACATTACCACGATATCAATGGCAACCACCTCAGCAAAATATTCGTCTAATTGATGCAGGGCAAACGATAAGTCGAGACGATGTTAGCGCAGCCTTAGCTTCATACGACAATGGTAGCGATCCGGAAACCACCAAGAGAATGTTCGATAAAGTGCTTCTGGAAAATAGTGATGATGTTATTCATGTTCTTTCTCTGAAAGGTTTATTCATGTATCTTTCGCCGTCGTGTTGTCAAGTCTTGGAATATGACGCATCTGAGCTGGTTGGAACTGCCTTATCTTCCATCTGTCATCCTAGTGATATAGTTCCTGTCACTCGAGAATTGAAGGAAACATCACAAGGGAGTGCTGTCAATGTTGTATTCCGCATTCGTCGAAAGAATAGTGGCTACACATGGTTCGAGAGCCACGGTTCTCTTTGTGCAGAGCAAGGCAAAGGTCGAAAATGCATAGTCATGGTTGGCCGGGTGAGACCAGTGTATGCATTGGCTAGAAGCGACTTGATGCGAATGGATGGTCTTAGCGATCAACAGATGTATTCGAAATTGTCGACGTCGGGCATGTTTCTATTTGTTGCAGCAAATGTTCGATCCCTCCTAGATCGTACACCAGACGATCTTGTTGGTACAAGCATTCAAGCATTGATGCGTGCTGATTCCAAGGTCGCATTTGGTCGAGCCTTAGAAAAGGCAAGAACGGGAAAGATTGTCAAATACTCACATGAACTTTTCAATAAGCGTGGTCTTGTCATACAAACCGAGACAGTACTCTATCCGGGAGATGCATCGGAGGGCCATAAACCTACCTTTCTTGTTGCCCAGACTCGATTGGTTAATAAAGCATCTCGAAATGTTGCTTCGGCCACTGGAGCTAACGGTACTACCATTCCTGGCGGTAAAACAATGATCATGAGTCCCTTGACTAGATCAGATTCACAAACTTCCGATCGAATATCATCAAACAATCAATTACCTCGTCCTCAGGCTAGCCCCTATCCTGAACCTATGACACCAGGAGCTTCTGGTACCACAACTATACCTATCACGCAACCAGGTGGATCCGGGCTTCCAATAGGTTCTCAAGATGAAGCCTTGGCGTCTAGGGACAACATTTTCGAAGAATTGAAAACGACACGCGCTACAAGTTGGCAATATGAACTTCGACAAATGGAAAAGGAAAATCGATCACTCGCTGAAGAGGTAGCATCGTTAGTGAATGCCCGAAAGAAACGAAAACGAAGAAAATTACCTGGTAACGTCCAACGAGATTGTGCTAATTGCCATACGAAGAATACCCCGGAGTGGAGGAGGGGACCGAGTGGAAATCGAGACTTGTGTAATAGTTGTGGATTGAGATGGGCGAAACAGGTGAGTGATGACGGTTCTGACACCGCACCAATAGCTGGTCAAGCTGTTGATCATTCATCATCCTCCACATCTTGAAGTTGAGTTTGTTGAAAAGATAACCCGCTTCAATTCACGGTTATTCTATATTCATCTCTGGATCAAAATCGAAAAGCTCTCAGTGGATAATTTCAATATCAAGGGCGGGTCAAGGTGCCATTTCGCTATTAACCGCGAGAAAAATATTCAAGCACGTAGCTGCTTTACGCCCTCTTTGCTCTATCATTGCTCTTAGTTTGTTATCTTATCCACCCCATCGCATTACTTATACGGCACACGGCACTAATCTCATATCTTCTAAACGTTCAGCAAGGTCGCATATCCTCGCGTAGTTCTAAACGCAGTAAAGATGGTGATGCGTCAAGCAAACATTCCAATTCGCCGAGTCATTCTAGTCCATTACATAATGAAATCTCGCAAAATTCAGATTCATTAAATCCAAACTTAAATATCAATCCTGGAAAGTTGGCGGATGCCACGGTTCCGAGACCGTCGAAGTTGTTGAAAAAGGACTCTGATAATAGTGTAAGGACTGCAAGCACCGGAAGCCCGGGGATGGGACCTGAGGGAACGGGCAAAATTGGAAATGGAAATATTGGACCTGGGGGAATTAGTAATGGTGGTATCATGGGAAGTGGAACAGCAGTTCCGGCATCTCTTGGAGGACGAACAACAATGGAGAGTCAACCTGTCCATGCGCGAAGTCTGGGGTTTAATGAGGGTGGTATTAGTGGGATTACTAATATTGAGGAGGGGAGAGAAAGTGAGAGGAGTGGAGGAACGAGCGGAATAAGTGAAATGAATTGGAAGGGAAAGGGTGTGGTGAGAGAGAGGTTTACCAGTGATGAGAGAGAGACAGCTGAGGAGAGAAGAGAGCGAGAAAAGAATGACGACGAATATAAACGAATTTTCGATAATGCGACGAATCATAACGAGCATTTCAAGGATGGTTGATTGGCAGGATTCTTCTAGATTATTTTGCTAGCTGGATTTGGAGGGACTGCATTATTGGATTGGCTTTGCCTTGGAGTTTGAGTGGAGAGTTTTGGAAGGGTCTGTTATGGTGTTGGGAGTTTAGCTGACGCTCTATGGCGTGGTTACCTAAGTCTCTTTAAATGTTTTTGCTGGTTATGCAACTGGAGAGGTGGGGTTGAATTGAATTGATTGGTGGGGGATTGGATGGGATGGCATCTTGTGGAACTTAGAGTTCATTATACCAGGGGCTTTTACGAGCAGCGTTTGTTTGTTTGAGGAAGATGAGGAAACGAAAAGGGATGAGGAATGAGGGTGGGCGGCTATCTTTGAAAGTGGAAATTAGACTGGATGGATGGACTGGTTGTTGGTTGAGATTTTGAGGTTGATAATGATGGTTTGCTTGCTATATTATATTATATTGTGTCGTCGTATCATATCGTATCGTATCGTATCGTATCGTGTTGTTATACTCTACTCTCTGGTCTTTGAAAATATGAAGGTGGGAGAGGTGAGGTAGGGCGGGAAAGCTAAAAGAATATATATAACGTGGTTTATCATCGAATGGATTATATCATTGAGTGAATCATTTTCACCTTAATTTACTACTTTAAACTTATATTATTCAATAATAATTAAATCAATTAATTAAAACTATTAAGAATCTAATAATCTAGAATCTATTATATTATTTTAATAGATTCTTATATTATAATCTATTTTTCTATATTTATTATAATATTAATTAGAAAATACTTTCTTATTAAAATTTCTTTTCTTTTGATATTTATTATATTAAATCTAAATATCAATCTTTTATTGAAATAATATATCTATAGCTTTCTATCTAGTAAATACTTTTCCTAAATGTAATTGAGTTTTTTTTGTGTATTGATGTTTGCTTAATGCCTAATTCATTTTTGAAATATATAAATCTTTGTATTTAAAAATGTATTCTTATAAACTAATCTTTTTATACCTTTAATTAAAATTAATACAATTTCAAATATAAATATAAAAAAGCTTGATTAATAATAATTTATTCGAGATTTAATTAATATTGATTAAAAAAAAGCTTTTATAGAATTGTAAAGAATTTAAGAAATCCAAAGATTTAAATTGATAAAAAGAGAAATAAATATATATATTCGAATATCTAATTTTGAGATTACTATTTTAGGATTAAAAGATATTAATCCTATTCTTCGGAATCCAGATTTTATATTCTGATTTATAATTGATTATTAATATATAGTTTTGAAAACTATAAGGAATTCAATCTTTAAAATATAATTGATATATATCCTTATAAACTCCTCAATTTGGATATTATATTTTTATTTTAATTTACTAAAACATTCAATATCGAATAATTGAATTAAATAATTTGAATACAATAATAGACTTAAGTATATGATATTGTTCTCTTTACAATATACTTGAAAAGTTCTTGATTTATAGCTTTTATATCTATTTAGTATTAACATTCAGTATTTATTTACTCTACAATTTATTATATATTTATCAAAATATTTTAATCATTCCAATTCTATTTCATTATTTATCTATTCATTGCTAATAGATTTAATAATCCAATCTATAGAAAAATCGGTTTTTGTATATCAATTGAAGAGATATATTTATTCTTGAATTACCAGAAATGAAAATATAATTTCCTTTATACTATTATTACATATAATTGCTATTACTTATTTCTTATTGTTTAATTATATTATTTTATTTTTATTACTCCTTTTAATACTAGTAATTATTATATTAATAGTTATAACTCCTATTATAAAACCTATTTTATTGAAATTCTATATATTATAATTTAGTATATTATGTTTCATTTGTATATTCAATATAAAACAGAATCATATTCAAAGAAGCTTAGAATTCTTGTACAAAGCTTTTTGAAAGTTATAAATATAACTAAAATATATTTTTAATTCTTTATAACATTTTACAAATCGATGTACCTAAAGCTTTTTAATCATTTTTCTATTTTTCGATTTAAGAATATGGTTTGCTATATCTTTTACCCTTTTGAGTTTAGGTGGAAAACCTTTTGAATTTATATTAAGAATATACTGAATAATGATATTTTTTTTAATTCTGTAAGTTTATATTAATTTATTTGAGTTTTGGTATATGAAGTTAAATTATTTATTTTATAATATAATATTATAAATAGTATATTATATATCTTAACAAATTGTTGTATATTAAGTTTTTTATTTTTTTGAATAGTTTTGATAGTTAGAAGTATTCAAGCTTTTTTGATAATTGATTTTATAATAATTAATTGATAAAATGTGTATTAAATTGATGTATAAAAAATTGAGGTGAAAGTGATCCACTTGATAAACCACGTTATTCATTTTTATTTATTTTTGGTATTGGTTTGATTAGATCACCAGTAGGTGCACAGACTCACGGGACAATGTGACAGGAAAGCACAATTTCACACTCAAATTTATGAACTTCAAAACTCAATCAAAATTCCAAATTCTATTTAATATTATTTAGATTAAGATATATGATTTATAAATATAAAATTCATATAATATATAAAGATTGAATCTTAAAAATAAATATTGAATTTAAAAATCAAATAGTATGTTTTTTTATTAAAAAATTTGATGGGATATTATATAATCGATTGTATAAACTTGAATTTTGTTTTTTTTTGAAATAAAATTTTTATTATATAAAATTCTTATGCTTAAGAATGATAATTCTTAATTTCAAAGTCAAATATCAATTTTTTGAATTTTAATTGAATTATCAAAACAGCTCTTTTTGGTGTGAGATTGTGCTTTTCCTCTTAAGTGTCCCGTGAGTCTGTGCACCCACTGGTGGATGTGATTTGATGATTAGGTGTGATTTGATTATGGGGTAATGAGATAATGAGATGACGGAATGATATGTTGGAAGTATGTGAGTGAGTGAGTGAGTGAGTGAGTGAGTGAGTGAGTTAAGGCGTATTCAGATTAATTTTTTTTCGATATTAGATCTAATATATTAAAAATATTAGTTTTAATATGTAGTTGAAATTATTCAAACATTTTTGAATTGAATATAACCGATATCCCTATATCGTGCACGCCCCTATATCGTGCACACTTTTATTTCTTTTAAAAAAGATATTCTAAATTCAATATATAATTAATCAATCATTGAATTCTATTAATAATTATATATAATATATTATATTACTATTTATTTTTTATAAAATAATCAAAATATAAAAATAATTATTATATATAATATAATTTCAATATTAAAATTATTAATACAAAAATATTATATATTAATTTATTTATTAATAGAAATAGCGAAAATTGATTTTCAATTTCTTTTTTATAAATTTGAATATATTTTAATATAAAGAAATAAAAAAATTAAAGTTTTTATATTATAAGTTTGATATTATATAATATATTATTTAAGGTTTTATAAATAATCTTTTTTTTAAAAAAATTGATTATAAATCAAGTATTTTTAATGATTTTTAATTTTTTTAATTATATAATATTATTAATAGATTAATTTTGATTAGAAAACTAAAAATAACTATATTTTATAAATATATATATATATATTATCAATTATTAAAAAAATTATAAAATTAAATATTAGGATTATATAATTAATAATAAATATTTCTAAAAAAGATTTTTTTTAAAAAAAATTTTAAAACGGAATTAATTTGAATATTAATAAAAAAAGAGAATATTTATAATATTAAATTATAATTAGATTTAATCTATAAAATTATTAGAAATATATAAAATTTGAGGATTTTTTTTAAAAAAATAATTCTTTTAAAAATAGATTTATAATATTTTTAGTTTTTTTTAAAAAATAGAATATTTTATTTCATTTCTTTTTTTTCGTTTTATATATTAATTTAATATATAATAAGTTATAGTTTTTAATTATATTATTTTTTTATAATTTTATTTATATATTATATATTTTCTAATATATAAAAATTCTATTTTCTAATTAAAATCCAATAATAATTTCAAATTCTTAAAATCTATAAAAAACATTTTAAAATATTTTAAAAAGAATTTTTAAATTCTTTTTATTTTTTTGAATATTATACATATTTTTGAAATTATATTTAAAACTTAATTTTTATATTTTTCAGAATTTCAAGCTTTTTTTCAATAATAATAATATAATTTAATTCAAAAAACTTATTTTAATAATATAAATTTATTCTAATATAAATTTTTATTAAATTATTAATATCTTAAATATTATTTTTTAAAATCAATTAATATTCTATTTGATATTTCAAATTTATCAAAAACTTATTATTATATTTAGCTGATCTTCAATCTGTTTTTTATAAATTTTAATATTATTATAAGCAGTTTTGGATTTATAATCAATTTTTAATTCAATAAATTAAAGCGTGCAAGATACAGGGTCGTGCACGATGCAGGGATATCGGTTAATATTAGGTTTAATAAAATAATTACATCTAATAATCTCAAAGTAACAAATATGTTAATTTTTCTTAACTTTTTTATATATAATAATTAATAACAGTTTTTGGAATATTGTTGAATAAATATATTTGAGAAAAAAGCAATACTATTTTCATTTTCATTTTCATTTTCATTCTATATCATCTCTTTCCAAAAGTCATTGTAGAATCTTATGTAGATAGGTATACATAAACACATATAGATATGCATACATATACAAGAAATTTCCAATCCTTATTTCCAATCTGAGATCCTAAATTTCCAATTTCCAATCTCCAATCCAAAATCAAAATCTCAAATCTCAAGTCCACATTTCCCAATTCCCTAATGCCCATTGTCAAAATTCCAAATACATAATACTTATACTAATACTCCTCCTCCTCTTCTTCATATTCATACTCATACTCATACTCATACTCCTCCTCCTCCTCCTATTCATGTTCATATCCATCCATCATACAAATCCCTTGAACAAATTCCCCACAAAGATTCCACCTCCAGAAACCCCATCCATCAAAAAACGCATACATATGAATACACCATAGAATACAATACAAGAACTCCATTACAGCCACAAACACAACCGTAATCGCAACCATAAGTATCTCCCTATCGTACGTATTCTGATACCCTAGCATAGCATAGTACAATCTTTCATTGATTGCGTAATAGGATTCCCTATATCGATCCTTGAAAAAGGCTAATCGAATAAAGAAATTCTATTTCAAAAGAAACGAGAGAAGAAATAAGAGATGAAAAGGGAAGAGATGAAAAGAGATGAACAAATCCGAAAACCTGAGAAACCGAGTGACTAAATCAAAGCCATAGCGCCAAATCGTCAATTCCCAAAACCGGCCGAGATAAAGTAGAAGAAAGGGTATCATGTAGACGTGAAATCCGGTCAAACCAAGCGAACCGAGTGAACTGAACAAAACTAGACCAAGCAAAGTCGATAGGAAATCCAGAAAAAACATCTTGACCGAATAAAACTTCCTCGACACATCATAACTCAATCTATGGAGAGCTCTTATCTTCCCGTGCAGAATTGTTGGCCAGAGGTAGTTATGCAAATCGAAAGATTCGAATGCGAAAAATAACCGAGAAGAGATCCAGTATAGCATCACAACGGCCTGATGCCTTCCAGAACATACACAAAAGGATTTATTACCCAACAACCCCTGCAAGCACCCCCATACACCCCAAGTAAACCCCCACGCAAACCAATCCCTCTCGTCTTTGTGAACCTTTCAAACCCTTAATACTTTCAATCACATCATTTAGGCCAATAAATCCACTTTGTACAAGTGCTCCTACAATACCCGATCCGACCAAGCAAACCACCGTCATTCTGCCTAGGAATGTTGGGATGGTTGCGAAAGTCAGGATCGGTATGAAGATACTGAGAGCTATTGCACATGCCAAAGTGGGGAAATCTTCTGCATGAGATATTGCATTTCCCACTCCAAGATGATCATGCGTTAAATGAGGTGGTGGATGAAGAGGTGAGTCGACAGCGCTACTGGTGGGTGTTCTCTCAATTGGACGATCATCATCACTACTATCTGATATTGATGATGGTAATGAACGTTTATGACGAATGAATTGATCTCCATTTCGATGACGACCTTGACTTCTGAAACCAGAAGAAGCAGAAGCAACTGAAACTAAATCATCCTCAACTTTTGGATCTAAGAATCTAGTTTCCACTTCGGTTATGGGACGGACGGTTTGAAGGTATTCTCGATAATGGCTAATATCCGGTTGAGTAGCGGGAGGAAGTGATTGAAGAGAGTGGAACGAGGTTAGAGTTTGATCTGGATGAGGTTAGTATGGGGGGATGTGTGGGGTATGGGGTAAGGTAGGGATAGTGAGGAGTGCTGACTGTATTGAGCCAATTTGTAACCGATCCTCCCCAGAACATCCATTTTGTGCCACTGTAAATCACCACCCATTTGTTCACTTGCTCTTCTCGATGCAGGAATCACATCCACCCCGAAATTTCCATTACCAGTATGTCGTAACCTTCTAGATTCAGTATCGGCTTTATCCAATCTTTGCAATTGTTCTTCCAGTTCGCTTATTTCATCTTGAAGATGAAGGAGAAGACGATGATTGAGTGCTTCGAATTTTCGATACATGGGCTTGATACGATCTTCCACTACTGTATCAGAGCCGGAACCGGAATGGGAAGATGCTGATAAGCGAGAAGCGAGGAGTTCATAGCCTGTGATAGTCGGATCAATCTGAGATTGGAGTGTATGCTTGGGTGGATGTGGATTGCGAGGTGTCTCCAGATCAGCGGGAGAGAGTGGGTTGCTGTCTGTGCGATGATGGGTTTTTGGTGTTCCAAATGATGGAGCTGCTCCGTAATAATTTTGTCGTTGATTGGCAGCTGCCATTTGAGACGCTAATTTGACTGAGGCATCTTTTGAATTCGTGGTGACTCGTAGATTTTCTCGACCATTCACACTTCTTTCTGGTGATGTACTCCTATCTGTGTCGATATCGGCTTCTGGTGCTGAGAAATCATCACTGTGAAGACTACTTGAGACGGATGAAGGACCACTTGGATGTTCCTCTGGAGTATGTGGACGTGATACTGGGGTGAAACTTTTATCGCCATGGTCAATCAACCATTTAGAGGTATCTTCTTGTGTCTCCGCCTTTTTGCCCTCTGCTTCATCTTCCTTGACCTCCCCAACTTCTTCATCTTCTTCATCGGAGTCCTGTTGTAAATAGGCGAACACATTCGGAGGAGATGGTACAGCTGGCGAGAAAGACTCTTCTTTAGCCTGAGCTTCTTTTCCTAGGGATAAACCTTTTGTAATAGAAGCTTGAGTTACGGTTGAGTTACTTCCACTTGAGCTACTAGATTTATTGGTTGATGTAGTCACAGATGTTAGATTGGATATCATAGATGGTGATGTTAATTTTGCTCTTGAAGCAGCAAGGACCGATTTGTGATTAGGGATATTCTCATTTTCATCCGAAGAGCTTGACGATGACGACGATGATGAACTTGAATCTCGGTTCCGTTGTACGGGCCTTTGGCGAAGACGTTGCCCCTCCATTTCATTTCCTTTTGAAGATGATCCACTTGCGCGCTTCGCATTTGTATGCTTAGGTTTTGGTTTTGATGCAGAATGTCTGTTGCCACTGGAAGTAGATTTATGCAACCTTCTTGATCTATCTCTTTCCCTACTCGTATTTGCTTTTGTGGGTGAAGAAAACATTGTGGAATCGTGAATTGATCGATGTTGACGACGAGTTATGCTGCTCTGGAATTCTCTTTCAGTACCCCTTACATCGTCCCTTGATTCATCTTCGGGATCTTCGATGATTGATTCCACTGTTGGTATTTTGTATTTTGTAGCCATCTCCAAGGAGGAATCTACCAACGTCCGTTCATATCAGCTCGACTTCACATTATTATTCAAAAGCAAGAGCAGAAGAAAAAAGCAAAAAATCAATAGATCTTACTCGTATTAGGAGGGGATGGTTCTTTAGATTGACAGGGCTTACCTAGATAATTTGGGTAGCTATGATAGCGTATCGATATGCGATAACAAATTATCAATGCCCGATGAAGAAAACAATTGAATGAAGTGAACGAATTGATGATACGGATGAATTAAAATATTTAATAATAGTAAACATGTTAATGAAGAGGGAGAAGAGGTCAAGTGGAGGAGTTCAAGACGAGAGCAGAGAGGGGAAAGAAGAGAAGAAGAGAAGAAGAGAAGAAGAGAAGAAGAGAAGAAGAGAAGAAGAGAAGAAGAGAAGAAGAGAAGAAGAGAATCAAAATTCCAGAGGATTAATATGATGATGATGATGATGATGATGGCAAAGTGATTGTCTGTATATCAATTCCCAGCTTCAGCTACAATACAAAAATGGTATAAAACTGGCGCGCGCGTTGATCAAATCGAATGAGGGGATGGGATGGGGCGAGGGGGCATGGATGTGTGTGTGTGATGAGCGAGTGTTCAGCCGTCTCGTTTCCTCGTGTTTGGTAAGGGAAGAAGTGTTTCAAATGATTCTTAAAAGATGGAACCACCAACACAGACAATGCGATGGGAAAAGAATGAACGATAATAGATATCAAGTACAAGGGACGCAAGGGAGGCGAGGACAGGCAGTGAAGGGCGTCAGAAGAAAAGGTTTAAGAAGGGACCAGGGATGATGCGATATGAAGCAGGGGAGATTTTAAGACTTTATGATCATGGGAGAGTTCCCGTGAGTGGAGAAGTTGGGTAGATGGTGGATATTGTTTAAGAATTCGCATAAGATATTGATGTTGATGTTGATGTTGATGTTGATGTTGATGTTGGGTAATGTACGAAGGATAATGTTGTTTGTGTAAAGGTCTTGAAGGTCTTGAAGGCCTTGGATTGCGATTTGACAATGATGTTGATTCTATGCATATTTTAGGTGTGTGTTTGAAGTGATGGAATTGATAAATGGATGATGGATGATGGATGATGGATGATGGTTGGTGGTTGGTCACACTTGGTTTGATGGGCTGATGTTGTTTTCTTCCTCGATTTGGACATTTGGAATGAGAAAGGGAAGCGGAAAGAAAGAGGACGCCATACGCCATACGCCATTCGAAGGATTTCATGCATTATGAAGATGACAACATTTGGCTTTTGTGGCGGCAACATGAATATCCATGGATAGATATAGTATCTTATTGTACAGGAGAGTTTGCAGGTCAAATGTATTATGGCTTTTGTTTGCTTTCCTCGATATATACCCAGATACCCAGAATAGACACAGGTATGGGTCTTGGATATGTAGCAAGTATATATTGACAACCTAGTCAGTCCCATGGTTTATCTGATCTACCTGACTATTTATCAAGCGACTTGTACGCCGTCTGACTGACTGTCTTATAATCCGGGGAATAGAAGTCCATTTGGATTTCAGCACAAAATAGTAGAAAAAGTAAAGCATCCCATCGTGACCATCTCACTATCTCTATCTCTACTCCGTGACAATACCTACCTAGTCGGCCTCCACGGCAGTGGCCCCCGGAGGGCCAGCGGAGCGTCATATATATAATGATTTAGTTTTCTTTGCGTTGAATCAAATATTTTTACTTACTAGGTAGTTATACAGCTATTTTCATACTCCTGTCTCCTCTTATCAATAATAAATACAAAATCTGCCTGGCTAGTATTTAACATCAAACAAAGCAAATACTAAATTATATAACTAACTAACGTTATGTATAACGTGGTTTATCAGCATGCGGGCCATATCATCATATGGGCCACTTCATTTTGTATACAAAATTCGTCTGTGCGTAACCGTGCACTTTCTTTATTAGCCAATAGAATTTTTCAAAAATTTATCATATAAAACCTTATTTTTCAAATATTTCAGAAATCTAATTTTTTTTCCAAAATTCCAATTTTTATCAAAGTTATTAAAGAAAAAGAGAGTTTGTAATGCAAAGTGTGACAATTTCGAGCTAAAATAAATTATTTAAAAAAGAAACTTAAATATTATAAATATTATATTTTTATTATGATTTTTCATGATTTTTTCTTTCAAAAATAATGATTAGTTATTAAAATATAAATATTAAAAAAACCTCGATTTTGGTGCATTTTCGAAGTGGCTCACATGATGATATGGCCCGCATGCTGATAAACCACGTTAACTATAGTTACGGTTACAATGGGATTGGTCGGGTCAATAGATAGCTGCGTAGCTGCATTGCGGGATCTCCTATTAGACCAAACTAAAGTATGTGATAATGCAGCTATAATAGCGCGTGAACTGAACTGAATAGAGTAAAGGATGAAATGTGAAGTATGAAGTATGAAGTATGAAGTATGAAGTATGAAGGGTGAAGGGTGAAGAATGTGAAGGGACCATTAGATTGCAGCAAATACAAACCTTGACCTCATAGCAAATTAAAAACAAACAAGCACACACATAACGTTATCTTTACCTTCAAACACACACACACACAGTTCAATTGAATTTATCGAATTGGGTAGCTACCAACATCGACGAATGAATTAATTGGTGATGAACATTTTAATTAATGTAGGTACCAATCTTCAATTCACCAAATTAAAAATGATTATGATAAACATTTATTCAGCCTCACATTTTCTCACATTTCTTTTCTGATTTCCTTCTTCTTTTTGATAAGAAAAAGATAATATCATCGCCGAGTATGATGAAGATTCGATTACACGAGATAGAATATTCTATCAAGACGTGCACCATTCTTACTCGACACCTTGTATTGGTATAACCAATACTTCTTCAACACATATTATCATATCAATCAATATCTTACGCCTTACGGGATATCATCATAAGTTGATCGATAACAATATCGGTCTCATTTGATTTTCTCTCTCACTCATTTTTCAAGCATCGCATCCATCATTCACAAATAAGACAGAGAGACAGAGAGACAGAGAGGAGTCATAGCCACCAAGTGATCCTATCCCTATCTTTTTTTCCCCCCGAGCCCTGGAGACCCCTCAAATCGGGTGCCCAATTATTCAAAAAATCTCATTACATGCATGCATGAGCCCGAGCCCGAGCCCGAACCCGAACTCTGCCTGACCATCTGATCAACGACCGTGAATTTCCTAGAACTCTCTATCAAACCAATTATTTGCCCAAGGAAAGACCAATTGGAAACCATACCACCTCATTGAGAGGATCCGCAAGTCCGATGACTCGAATTGCTCCTCTGGTTCTTCGCAGATATCTCCTTGGGGGCCAAATCAATTCCACGGGTTGTCTTCGTCATAGAGCTATTGCTATTGGTAGTAACCATTCACCTTCCATTTACGCCTCGAGATCTCGGGCAGTGCAAGAATTACATACTGAGACAGAATCGGCCTCTTCCTCCTCCACGAATCACAGCATTCAAAATTCCTTCAAAGCAGCGCGGAAACAGCCAAAAGATGAAGGAATAGGAAGAAATACAAATTCGGAAAAGTTACAAAGTCTTGATGAGTGGGAGTTAACCGTAGGAATCGAAATACACGCACAATTAAATACTGAACGAAAACTTTTCTCATCCGCTGCCTCATCTTTTAACGATACGCCCAACACACATGTCGCATATTTCGATGTAGCCTTACCGGGCTCTATGCCCATATTTCAGAAGGAGACTCTGATTCCTGCGATTCGAGGAGCATTGGCGTTGAATTGTAACATTCAAAGAACGAGTCGATTTGATCGCAAACATTATTTTCATTGGGATCAACCTGCGGGGTATCAAATTACACAATATTACGAACCTTTTGCGAAAGATGGATACATTACATTATATGCGCACGATGGAATTGCAAAGG